>NC_088399.1:60911090-61568590 GCF_034236695.1 Oncorhynchus nerka
TCTCTCTTCCTTCACTCTCTCTCTCTCTCTCGCATCCCCCATCTCTCTCCTTCCTTCTCTCTCTCTCCCCCCCATCTCTCTTCCTTCACTCCTCCATCTCTCCTTTCCTTCTCTCTCTCTCTCTCTCCCCCATCTCTCTTCCTCTCTCTCTCTCTCTCTCGCATCCCCCATCTCTCTCTTCCTTCACTCTCTCTCTCTCTCTCTCTCTCGCATCCCCCCATCTCTCTCTTCCTTCACTCTCTCTCTCTCTCTCGCATCCCCCATCTCTCTCTTCCTTCACTCTCTCTCTCTCGCATCCCCCATCTCTCTCTTCCTTCACTCTCTCTCTCTCTCTCCCCCATCCCCCCATCTCTCTCTTCCTTCACTCTCTCTCTCTCTCTCTCTCTCGCATCCCCCATCTCTCTCTTCCTTCACTCTCTCTCTCTCTCTCTCGCATCCCCCATCTCTCTCTTCCTTCACTCTCTCTCTCTCTCTCTCTCGCATCCCCCATCTCTCTCTTCCTTCTCTCTCTCTCTCTCTCGCATCCCCCCATCTCTCTCTTCCTTCACTCTCTCTCTCTCTCGCATCCCCCCATCTCTCTCTTCCTTCCTTCACTCTCTCTCTCTCTCTCGCATCCCCCATCTCTCTCTTCCTTCACTCTCTCTCTCTCTCTCTCTCTCTTCATCCCCCCCATCTCTCTCTTCCTTCACTCTCTCTCTCTCTCTCTCTCTCATCCCCCCATCTCTCTCTTCCTTCACTCTCTCTCTCTCTCGCATCCCCCATCTCTCTTCCCCCATCTCTCTTCTCTCTCACCCTCTCTCTCTCTCTCTCTCGCATCCCCCATCTCTCTCTTCCTTCACTCTCTCTCTCTCTCTCTCTCGCATCCCCCCATCTCTCTCTTCCTTCACTCTCTCTCTCTCTCTCTCTCCTTCATCCCCATCTCTCTCTCTCTCTCTCGCATCCCCCCATCTCTCTCTTCCTTCTCTCTCTCTCTCTCTCTCTCTCGCATCCCCCATCTCTCTCTTCCTTCTCTCTCTCTCTCTCTCTCTCTCGCATCCCCCCTTCTCTCTCTTCCTTCCTTCACTCTCTCTTCACTCTCTCTCTCTCGCATCCCCCCATCTCTCTCTTCCTTCACTCTCTCTCTCTCTCTCTCCCCCCATCTCTCTCTTCCTTCACTCTCTCTCCTCCATCCCCCCATCTCTCTCTTCCTTCCTTCACTCTCTCTCTCTCTCTCTCTCTCTCTCGCATCCCCATCTCCTCTTCCTTCTCTCTCTCTCTCTCTCGCATCCCCCATCTCTCTTCTTCCTTCTCTCTCTCTCTCGCATCCCCCATCTCTCTCTTCCTTCACTCTCTCTCTCTCTCTCTCTCGCATCCCCCCCACTCTCTTCTTCCTCTCTCTCTCTCTCTCTCGCATCCCCCCATCTCTCTCTTCCTTCACTCTCTCTCTCGCATCCCCCCATCTCTCTTCCTTCACTCTCTCTCTCTCTCTCTCGCATCCCCCCATCTCTCTCTTCCTTCACTCTCTCTCTCTCTCTCGCATCCCCCCATCTCTCTCTTCCTTCACTCTCTCTCTCTCTCTCGCATCCCCCATCTCTCTCTTCCTTCACTCTCTCTCTCTCTCTCTCCCATCCCCCATCCCCTTCCTTCTTCACTCTCTCTCTCTTCCTTCACTCTCTCTCTCTCTCGCATCCCCCATCTCTCTCTTCCTTCACTCTCTCTCTCTCGCATCCCCCCATCTCTCTCTTCCTTCACTCTCTCTCTCTCTCTCGCATCCCCCCATCTCTCTCTTCCTTCACTCTCTCTCTCTCGCATCCCCCCATCTCTCTCTTCCTTCCTCATCTCTCTCTTCCTTCACTCTCTCTCTCTCGCATCCCCATCTCTCTTCCTTCACTCTCTCTCTCTCTCTCTCTCATCCCCCATCTCTCTCTTCCTTCACTTAACTCTCTCTCTCTCTCCCCATCCCCCCCATCTCTCTCTTCCTTCCTTCCCCACTCTCTCTCTCTCTCTCTCTCATCCCCCATCTCTCTCTTCCTTCCTTCACTCTCTCTCTCTCTCTCTCGCATCCCCCATCTCTCTCTTCCTTCCTTCACTCTCTCTCTCTCTCTCGCATCCCCCATCTCTCTCTTCCTTCACTCTCTCTCTCTCTCGCATCCCCCATCTCTCTCTTTCCTTCCTTCACTCTCTCTCTCATCCCCCATCTCTCTCTTCCTTCACTCTCTCTCTCTCTCTCTCGCATCCCCCATCTCTCTTCCTTCCTTCACTCTCTCTCTCTCCCTCTCGCATCCCCCATCTCTCTCTTCCTTCCTTCACTCTCTCTCTCTCTCTCTTCATCCCCCATCTCTCTCTTCTTCCTTCTCTCTCTCTCTCTCGCATCCCCCCCATCTCTCTCTTCCTTTACTTCTCTCTCTCTCTCTCGCATCCCCATCTCTCTCTTCCTTCACTCTCTCTCTCTCGCATCCCCCATCTCTCTCTTCCTTCCTTCACTCTCTCTCTCATCCCCCATCTCTCTCTTCCTTCACTCTCTCTCTCTCTCTCGCATCCCCCATCTCTCTCTTCCTTCCTTCACTCTCTCTCTCTCCTCTCGCATCCCCCCATCTCTCTCTTCCTTCCTTCACTCTCTCTCTCTCTTCTTCACTCTCTCTCTCTCGCATCCCCCCATCTCTCTCTTCCTTTACTCTCTCTCTCGCATCCCCCATCTCTCTCTTCCTTCACTCTCTCTCTCTCTCTCCCCCATCTCTCTCTCTTCCTTCACTCTCTCTCGCACCCCCACCCCCCTCTCTTCTCTTCACTCTCTCTCTCGCACCCCCCACCTCTCTCTTCCTTCTCTCTCTCTCTCTCTCTCGCATCCCCCCATCTCTCTCTTCCTTCACTCTCTCTCTCGCATCCCCCATCTCTCTCTTCCTTCACTCTCTCTCTCTCTCTCGCACCCCCATCTCTCTCTTCCTTCACTCTCTCTCTCGCATCCCCCATCTCTCTCTTCCTTCACTCTCTCTCTCTCTCTCTCTCGCATCCCCCCATCTCTCTCTTCCTTCACTCTCTCTCTCTCTCGCATCCCCCCATCTCTCTCTTCCTTCACTCTCTCTCTCTCTCTCTCGCATCCCCCATCTCTCTTCCTTCACTCTCTCTCTCTCTCTCGCATCCCCCATCTCTCTCTTCCTTCACTCTCTCTCTCTCTCGCATCCCCCCATCTCTCTCTCCTTCACTCTCTCTCTCTCTCTCTCGCATCCCCCATCTCTCTCTTCCTTCACTCTCTCTCTCTCTCTCGCATCCCCCATCTCTCTTCCTTCACTCTCTCTCTCTCTCTCTCGCATCCCCCCATCTCTCTCTTCCTACACTCTCTCTCTCTCGCATCCCCCATCTCTCTCTTCCTTCACTCTCTCTCGCTCTCTCTGCATCCCCCCATCTCTCTCTTCCTTCACTCTCTCGCATCCCCCCATCTCTCTCTTCCTTCACTCTCTGTCTCCCGTCTGTCTCAAGCTCTCCACATGTGCAGCCTCTCTGTCCCCTCCCTCACCCCATTCCCTATGCGATTACCTTCTCTACCTGTTCATCTCTCTCTTCTCCTTTCTATTTATACGTTCTCTTCTTCCCTTTTGCTCTCTCTCTCTCCTCTCCCCTCTAAAACTGTGTGAACTCTGACTCGGGATAGCTCAGATCTTATTAAAGAGGGAAAGCCACAGGTGCTTCTCTAAGAGACTCTTTGGCATAAGTCCACTTCAGCTCTGTGACCAATCCTATTTCTCTTAAGGACACCACGTCCCTTTCTAGTGGCCGTCCCAAAGTGCCACCACGCGCCCCGCTCTTAGAGGAAGCATAAAATCCCGGCAGAAAGCGACAGTCTCTTTTAAGGAAATGAAAGTGTAGCTATTTTAGGAGGGTGTGGAGATTGTCCAATCGATAGCACCCTGCCATCAGCTGTTTGTGTGAGAAGTCGATGAGGGTGTTTTTTTGTTCCCTGCTCCCTCCCTCCCCTCTCTCCTTTTCCTAGACAGTTAAAAAAAATAAAAAATACTTTTGAAGAAAACAAGACTTCCGACGAGCACAGCAGGAAGTGTTGCGTGAGACTTTGTTGAAGAGGAAAGTGAGACAATGTGATTTCAAAGTGTCTTTGATCCAAGGCAGCATCATGACTATTAAGAGTAGACAGAGGGTTCGTCAGAGTTCACAAAGTTCACTTTTAAGCCAACCGCTTGTTCGTGCAAATATGCCGTCTAAAATGACTCCTTACGAAAACGTTCCACTGAACAATAAAGTGGCAAACTAGACGACCGTGTCATGTTGAAATGACCGACTATGAACCCTCCCTCGGCTAGGATAGGAACCGTGAGGGTTTATCACGATCCAGACATTTTGTCTACCTCCATGTTCACGGCACTGAACTCTCCAAATGAAATGTCAAAGTCCAAGCTGGCTGAGCGCTTGAGATATTAATGCACTAAACGGATAGTTAATATCACCGTTAACTCACCCAGACCCACACCCTGCTCTAACATGCCCTTTGTTTTTCATCTCTGATGAAATGGAAAATTCTAGCCAATGGAGAAACACTGTTTGGTTGAATTGAGGTCAGGATGGAACTGAAGAGGACAGTGTTATTTGGTGAATGTGATTCAAAGGAACATTTTCAACCTTTTTTTGTTTTGTTTTATTGACGGGTCGAGCTTTTTCTTGGGAGCACGGTTTTCTACAACTGAGAGGTGATATTTTTGAAGTGTTTTTGGAGCAGTCTTTACAGGGGGGACCGATCTGTTTGATGGGTTCGCTCTTTGAGAGAACCTTGCGTAAAGGGATATTGTTTCGGAGATCTCCTGAAGCTACCGGAGTCCTCGTTCACTATCAACATTTCTCCCCGTAGGTTAACACGCCTTCTCTCTCCGTCTCGTCCTAGGTGATCAAAGCGATCGAGGATGGCTTCCGCCTGCCCGCCCCTATGAACTGTCCACCTCACCTCCACCAGCTGATGTTGGACTGTTGGCAGAAGGAGAGGACCGAGAGACCCACCTTCAGCCAGATCCACTCAGCTCTCAGCAAGAGCATCCGCAGCCCTGACGGCATCGGCTCCTCCACACTGGCACGCAGGTAGGACATAGGCCACTGGAAACCATGCTTAACATGGGCTAAACATGGGCTAACATACAGGCTAACAGGTAACAGGACTCTGCTGGCCAACGTGGGCTGACATGGAAATGGTTTATGTCGTCCAAGCAGGTTCCCCACGTCCCACTGAGTTTTGATACTAGCGCTTATGATAACAATAGACCCATGAATCTCTCTCTCTCTCTATCTTTCTATCCGTAGAACCCTCCCTCAGCTAGGAACCCTCCCTCTGGGCTCCTCCATCTCCCTGGCAGAGCGGACTCTTCCGTCGTTCCCCTCGTTTAACTCGGTAGGGGAGTGGTTGGATGCGGTGGACATGGGGCGCTACAAGGACAACTTCACCGCGGCAGGATACTGCTACCTGGAGTCTGTGGCCCGTATGACAGTCCAGTGAGTGGCTCTGAATGAGCGCGTGTGCGTTGATGCGTGAACAAGTGTGCGTTTTCCGTAAGCCTTGCTTTTATGCGCTTGCGCACCTGAATGTGAGTTGGTATAGTCTAACGGATGTCTTTGTGCTGTGGGTCTCCTTCACAGAGACGTGTTGAGTCTAGGCGTCACCTCTCTGGAGCACCAGAAACAGATCCTGTCTGCCATCCAGACCCTTAGAGCCCAGGTCATCCAGATGCACGGCAGAGGGGTGCAGGTCTGACCTACACACACACACACACACACACACACATACACACACATACACACACGTGCAGACGGACGGACGAGCGGATGGATAGAAGGACCCGTCGCTCATTCAGATGGACGAAATCAAGTGGATAGTGAGGTGGGCAAAGATACACCCACACTTCACCCACCCACTCTTTCCCCTTCTCTCTCCCCCGTCTTGCCCCTCCTCCCTCTCTTAAGTCCTTGGGAAGGAGGCATCTTCCAGTCATGTGATCAGCGTACTCTGTCGGAGGTCACATGACTTCTGTCTGCACGCTGACCCGAATCAACTAAATCGCCTCTCTTACAACTGGCCCTGGAGCAGTAGTTAAATAGACTTAAAACTACCCTGATGGAGAAGTACTGTCCATCTAAAATGTCTGGCACTCTACCACTTGTCTCAGAACATGGGGTAATAACATTTCCTTGATGGAGAAGAACAGTCCCCTCAAGTGATACTCTACTGAACCACTGGTCTCAAAACTGAGGTTAAAGCCACCCTGGTTGAGAAGTACTGTTCATCTAACAGGGCTGGCCCACTACCACTGGCCTCAGTACAGTGGGATAAGGTACCAATGGAGAAAGTGCTGTCTGTCGAACAGAGTTGACATTGTAAATCTGGTCTCAGTTCAGTGGTTAAAAACCTCCTATCCCGGTTGTTTGTTCAAGTGACAGGTTCCCACGTTGTGGGCGGAACCCAGGCTGTGTCTTGTCTTAGCCCGACCAATCATGAGGCTGGAAAAAACGTACCTTCAGGAAAAAACGACCGATTTAAAAACAACTAGGAATTTGTGTAAATCAAAACAATGGATTTACGTGTATTTGATTGTTCATTCCTATTTCGTCTGTTACACAATTGATCTTTTTTCTAACATTTTTCCATTAACTGTGTCTGCTCTCCCTGTGTGGAATGGCTAATGTCCCTTAGCCGGGATGTCAGTGGTGTGTCATGTAGCGTCTCGCTAATATATTTCTCCCATCTAAAAAGCATTTTCACTACAAGGGTATATTGCACTGTTAAGAATAAAGGTCAAGTCTCAAGCTGACATACAGTATATTTAATATGTATTCATTTTTATTTATGCATTTACAGTTTACAGACTCTCACACAACCTCCTGACGGGAAGAGGTTACGAGGGTCAAAATAGCCATACTTGATTGAATAAATAATCAATTACATTTTGTGTTTAAGGATGCTGCAAAGCACATGTCCTCTGGTTTCAGTGTAAATCATGAAATATTTTTTTTTACAGTTCGAGGGATTCTGTTACTGAATAATGGTGTCCTGTACTGAACAAGGTATTATGAAGAGGACTTACACTATAGTATGTTGACTGTTTTCTTCTCATAGACAGGGGTATTGAATCATTTGGATACTGTTAACAAATCACCAGTAGTTGATATAGGACTTATACAATTTGAGTCCAGTGTCGCTGGATGTACGGTATCGATGTGTTGCATTATAGAAACAGTATTGCAGTATTTCAGAATGTCGTAGAGTGATCTCATTTATTTATTTTGGGGAGAGGGGGGGGTCAGCAACTCAAGCTGACATAGGACCCACAACCCCCCACTGCATCTACAAGCCCTTCCATTTGTCAGTATTATGTATTTTACAAAAACGGTAACATTTAATCGTAGTTAACACGTTTTGGGGAATTATTTGATTTCTATCATACTCATGTAGCTAGCTACACAGTAGATGTTTTATTGGTTCCGTTTGGTTCGTAGATGGGTTATTGTAATAGTGAGGTATCTGGTATGAAAGGACTACCAGTGTATGTCCTCCTCTCTTCCCTACATACTCTCTCTTTGTAGCTGTTTTGCCTTAACATTACTGTATATAAACCCAAAATATACTCCTAGGCTGCGTTTACAAAAGGCACAATTCTGATATTCTGCCCATTTATTGTAGAAAGAGCTAATCTGATCGGTCGAAAGACCAAAAGTGGAGAAAGATCAGAATTGGGCTGCCTGTGTAAACGCAGCCCTATAGACTCACACACATGCACATATCTAGAAAGTCTCACCACCCCTGTATATGCAGACACCAAAATAGACCTTTCGCTAGCGACTTAACTCAGTTGTTGTCCCCCCCACCCCCTCCCACCCACTGTTTACTACTCGACGATTACAAAATGTTTAATACTGTAAATATGTATTTGAAAATGCAATCTATTTTTATAATTTCTTTGAAGAACAATGTGTTGAAAATATCTGCTCACTGTGTAGGGGTTTTATTGTTTAAATGTAGGGCCGTTGCCAATGAACGTGTGTGTTTGGAATATTAAAACATATTTTCTTTGTTTAGTTTTTGGATGATTTTTACCTGTTAGAAAGACAGATGGCTGTTGCAATATTGAAATGAGTTATAAAAAAAACTATCTCCTTAAGAGCAAGCGTTTGTCTGTGTTTTTGGGGTGCTTCAGGCTTTGAGCTAGATTCTGTTCTTGCTTCCAATGCAAGTCTGGCTGCATCATTTCACAAGGGGAATGAATCAATCAGCTCACAGAAAACTAAACTCTTTCAGTTCACCTTTTTGTTTTGTTCTTCTCTGCAAACGTTCTGTTCACAACCTCATGCAAGAACTCTCCGGATTGAATCCAGGCCTTAATTGAGAAAGAGCCCTGGAATTGTGGTCAGGAGTGAATCCCAGGCCTCAATCTTGTTCTGGGGAAGCTCCTCCAAAGATGGTGGATAAATGAAGATGTCTTACTCAGGCCGTTTACCATTGAAAGAAAATTGTGTCAGTTCCGGTCTGTTTAAGGGGTGACTCTCCCATAGGCACCAGTGCGATAGCAGCTGGATCTGGTCTGCTTAGTTAATTTGCTGTATATGAACCACAAAAAATGAAGGAGTGGGATGTCTCACTTCCTCTTCTGTCTCTGGCGCCACTTTAAGTGCAGAACTAATTTGATTAGTTGGATGACAGCTTTGGGCAGAGCTTAGAGTGACACGTCAGTGGAGTTTACATGTGACATGTTTTTTTTTTAAAGAAGGCCTTATGGGTGGTAGCCAAGAATTTAACTCCATGACTTATGATGGAGTTGAGTGGTGACGAGTGTGGGTGGACTGAACCTCTGACTTTGGCAGCTCCTGCTCCTCTACTCTATTTAAACCATAACGAGGCCACTCGGGCCAGGTGACCTGTCGAGCAGAGGATTATGGGCCGTGTAGTCTTTACCATGATGGCCAATTTAAGACAAACACCCCCTGCGATGCCCGTAGGTGGAGAGGCTTGTCATATCACCTTTGTGTGGTATTGTAACAACATGAGACAGACAGCGGTTTAAGAAATAAAAATGGTACATTTTAATAAGAATTGAAATGGTTACAGGGAATAACTAAAGTTGGAAAATGTGTTAAAAGCTACAACTCAGGAATTTGAAGTAGGTAACTCTTACTCCAGGTAGTGTTCTCCTTACAGCCACTAAATTAGCCCATGTCAGCTAAACATTTTTAGGTTGCTAAGTAAGTTAGTCTAGCCAGCTGAGTCATTCCAAAAGAGTGCAGTTTCTGTCCTTTTGAAAGTAAAAAATTGTAGAAATTGTGCACCAATATTACATTTTTAAAAGCCTGGTATATTAAATTTCTCTTTAATATAGACCACATGGAGAATTAAATCAGATTTTTAACATGAAAAAAAGAATTGCTAAAGTGCCAAAATTTGACATCCCTCCGTCTCCCTCTGTGACTTCCTGGAAGATTTTAAACCACTAAACCTCAACATTTCTCCAAATTTTTAAGCATCATTGTAAAGTCCTGGTTATGTGGTTGCTTTGAAAAAGTCATTTCTGAAGATTGTGATTCATTTACATCTGTCGCCCATTTAAAAGGTCAACCCTGTTACATGAACTCTCTATTTAGAAGAAACGTTGAACATCTATATAACACGTCAACCCTTTTACCCATAGATAGACAGACTAGAAATGGTATAACCATTTCCATTTGTTTGTGAAGTTTCCCCGTCACAAGAGGATTCATGGCTGATTTAAGATGATATTGTCAAGCCTGTTACTTTATTTGGCACTTAATAGGCTTTTTTTTTTTTTTTTACCTTTTTAGATGGGAATACTTGTTTTTTATGAAGTTGAACATGTGCTCTTTGTGACAGAATGTTAAAATGAGGTCAAATAAACAACAGAAATGTTACAAGTTGCACTTCTTACAAGACACCGAATTGGTGGAATGACCCAGGTTTTTAAAGTATAGTAATTATGTAATTATGCCCATGGGCCCTGACCTCCAGAAGGCCCACATTTGATTTTGTTAGTCAATCTCACCTGATATGAACATGTCCTAAATCAATGCAAAATGTGTAATATTGCAGAAAATTAGCTTTAAAACTGCTACTTTTCTCAAACCCCTTTCAGAATGTGTAGGACACGAAATGCATGCCAGTACACATTTTTGTGTGAGGTGTGTGCACATTTAAGCGTGCACGTATGGTTGCGTGAATGAGTTCTGATGATTGCCTCAAAGAGGGAGCGCACAAATCCATACTCTTTATTACAGTCTTATTGAAGTTGAGGTAATTAGTTGGTGAGTTAATTAGATTAATCTCCACGCTATTGCTGCTTGGTAAACACACTGCCTTCTACACCAGGGATCATCAACTAGATTCAGCAACGGACGGTTTATTTGTGCGGATGGTCAGGGGGCCGGAACATAATTACAAATCATTTGTAGACGGCAAATTGATGGCAAGAAGCTCAAACAGATATGTAATACTAAAACAGAATAATTAAAGACTTGACTAATTTGTATACGATCACGTTTTTCTCTATTATGCGTGGGAATACTTGAACATATTTCTTAAATTAAAATCACTTGGGGCTAATTTCCTGATGTTTTTGTCTTATATCCAACAAAATTATAGATTTTTTTGTTGCTCAGGGCCAAATAAAACCATTCGCCATTTGGGGAACAATGTTCTACACAATCAACAATACCTCCACCCACCAGATTTTCATAAACCCAATGAACTCTTCAAATAAATGTAATATTTTACATAAATCTTTTTCCATTTAATCTGTGATTGGATTACCAATATCCAGCAAAATGGCAGTAACTGATCTCATTGGGCATTGAGACGTGTTTCCACCATCAGTACTCGACCCAGCCATTCAACCCACAGGGTTTTCCATCAAATGGGGGGACAAAGGCGTCAGGGAAAAGCAAAGTAGGTGGGATATGTTTCATGATCAACAACTCTGTGTGACCACGGCAATTTCTAAAAGCTCTCGTAGTTATCTCCCGAGGGAACTTTCTATCGTTATCCTCACGGCTGTATAAATGACCACTTGATGCCACTTGAGTTCTCAAGGATTTATACAGGACTTTTAATAAACTGAAAGAGGCACATCCAGAAGCTGTGTTCGTTGTGACTGGGGATTTTAACAGAACAAATTTAAGGACCGGTTTATCAAATTCCACACACACACTCAGACCAGACTTTGGATCACTGCTACTCTCCCTTCCAGGATGGATACAAAGCCCGCCCCCTTTTCGGCAAATCAGATCACTCCTCCATCCTGCTCCTAACCACCTTTTAGGTAGAAGCTGAAGCAGGAATTCCCCGTGACTAGAACTGTCGGAAGATGCTTCAGGACTGTTTTCCCTTCCGTGGACTGAAATGTTCTGGGTCGTCTCCGAGAATAGTACACTGCCTCTGTCACTGGGTTCATCAGGAAGTGCATAGAGGATGTTGTTCCAACGGTGACGATTCGAACAACCAAAAACCCCAACCAAAAACCATGGTTAGATGGCAGTATTCGTGCAAAACGGAAAGCGTGAAGTACAAACCGTCCAGCTACGACCTCTGAAAGGAAATCCGAGGCAAAAAGACAGTACAGGGAAAAAGTCCCAATTCAATGGCACAGACACAAGACGCATGAGGCAGGGACTTCAGCTAATTCCGGATTAAAAGGGAAAACCAGATGCATCGTGGACACTGAAGCCTCACTTCCAGATAAGAAAAACAACATTGCGCCGGGCACTGCGGGCCCCCCGCTGCTAAGGAAGATTGTGGGCTCTCACATTAGTTGGCTACAGAGTTCAAGACATTCAAGCGTGTTAACCTCCCCCAGGGGTGTGTGCTTAGCTCCCTCCTGTACTCTGTTCACCCCCGACTGCATGGCCACACACGACTTCAACTCAATCAAGTTGGCACACGACAATGGTAAGCCTGATCAACGACGAGACAGCCTACAGGAAGGAGGTTAGAGCCCTCGCCGAGTGGTTCCAGGACAATAACCTCTCTCTCAACGTCAACAAAACCAACACTCTTAAAAATAAAAGGTTCCTCAGATTGCACCTTAAGGTGCTTTCAGGAACCTTTTCCCTGATCCTCAAATAACCTTTTCGGGTGTTAAGTTTCCTGTAGGAACCTTTCATGTCCCATGTATTCTATTATGAATAATAATATTAACAAGAATAATACAAATAGCATTGAGTGGCAAATGAATTTGACTTTAATAGTCCTTCAGTGAGTAGCTCCTCTCCATCCAGGAAGAGTTGGATGTGTACGTCATCCGCTAAGGGATTCCTCGCTATTCTTATTCTAGGTGAACTTTACACACTGTAAAAATGCCACATTTAAGGTTACTCAAGTCCTGTTTCAAACAGTAAGTTAACAACTGAGCACAGTACACCTTACACAGTACTAATTTGCAAATTATTTATTTGCCTGCAGGGAAATGCATACCCTGTCTGTGACTCACAGCCCACTTGGATCTTCTTTGAAGAGGTAGTGGAGGAGCGAAATGGCTGCAGTGATCTTCAGACCTTAAAGTGGTGCGTGTGTAATAAAAAGCCTGGATCAATAGAATAAGAACGGCTCCATTCTGTTAAGGGTACATTTTACATGCAGTTACATTGATTAAAAAAACCTTTGGGAACCTCCTCCGTGTGCGAGAGAGATGCAGCAATTCTACGGCCATACCCCTCTCCATTTCTGCTATGATTTTGTCGGCCATTGTGCCAAATCCGGACAGAATGTTTCTGTCCATATCGTACCGAATTTGCTTCTCACGTCTGCGAAAATCTGAAAGAATTTGTATCTAATGCATCAATATATCTTGGATTCAGATGACAGTACTTGGCTATGTTACATTAGTTGTGCTTTTTACCATTTCTTTCTATCATACTTTTTGTCTACTTACAATGGCTGACAAACGGAGTGCTGGGTAATGTTTGAAAATGTCCTTGGTGCCTTGTGGTTTCATACAGTTCTCCCTCACTTTTTGGTACTCCACCTGCATCTTCTCAACATGTAACTTCTGCCTGAAGGAATCCTCACCAGTCTCCGTCTGATATTGATACATACAGCATCAAACATGATCAAGTCTATAGAAAAAGGCTAAATGTCCCATATTCACAAAGCATCTCAGAGTGCTGATCTTGGATCAGGTCCTCCCCCACATGTCCATACAATCTTATTTATGATCGTAAAAACTGATCCGGGTTCGACTTTGACGCACTGAATATGCGCCATTATTTGTGTGTAGTTACCTTGGCTATTTTGGTCAGGTCTTCATGTTTTGGTAGCGTCTGGTCTCATTTGTTTCACTTGCCTCTCAAACCTCTTCTGCATTTCCTGCACTTGTGCAACGTGAGCAAGCGGCTGCCACTCTTCTTTTTGTATTTATTTTTTATCATGCCCGTGCCATGACTCCTTAAAAAATCAAATGTGGAGAGGAGAAATGTCAAGATGGATTATTGGGGCTGAGGTCAGAAGAGCAGACGAGAGATGGTCTTGTTATGCTGCTGGGAATGTGATAGTTTAACATTGTGAGAAGAAAATATCCAAGCCAACACAATATGGTGTAAAAAGGTTATTACTGTGAATGAATGTGTATAGGAAAACTGAAGAAATCTTTCATATCCCTTCCCTGTCTGGTCTCTCAACGAGGGGTACTTTTGAATGAGCGCTGTGCACACATCCATGTATTGCTGGGGTACCTAAAGCAAATGAGAAACGTACAACATTACATTTTGACGAACAATTCTGTTTGTAATACAAATTACATTGATGAGGTTGATTATCATCATGCAAAAGTTGAGTATGTCCTGTGCTATGCTATCAGCTGCAGTGATTATGACAACGGTATGGACAGACGGAAGGGCTCGAGGTGACGCTGATGCACACGCACGCACGTGCCCATTATGATTCATAAGTGAGGAATTTAGATCATTAACATGAAGCTAAGATCAGTATATTACATAACTATAGTCACAAAGTGTTGGTACACATGAAGTCGAACAACATCTGCACAATCTGAGACTTCCACAGTAGGAAATACATTTGAAAAATCCTGGAAATCTAAACACAGATGGCCAGACTCTTAGGCTGATTGATGTGTCATGCTGAAGTCCAATTGGTGGGTACTTGTGCTGGACAGATGCTGGGTCATTTTGCTGGGCTGTTTGCTGCAGCTGTGAACTAACAATAACACCGTTTAGTGCTTTCAGGCTCTGAAATAACAAAACTGCAGAGAATTGGAATAGGATCAATGATGCAGATAACAGTCATGCATTGACTTACCCTATTTACAGCTTTTAGATTCTCCATTCATTTTGTGAATTTGATTCGGACTTTAATTATTGGAACCAGTTGCTCCACCATTCTTTTGGTCCAATGACATCAATGTCACTCCCATCAATTTGGTGCTCTGTGGGGGAAAAAATATACAAAATAACAGTTCTGGTCAGTGATGTCACTGTAGGAAACGCATATGAACATGTGGAAACAAAAGTGTGTTGTGCTTATTAATAAGTTAATAAATCAATTAATTTTCACTAACTGCAATCCATTGGTGGAATGGACACTTCCCTCTGGGTCCCTGTCTCCAGCTAACCCATGGAAATCCATCTCATCAACAGGCCTAATCCATTGTTGACTGTGTTGAACCATGTATGCTGGGTGAAGGCTGTTGAAACTGGCTGGTAGTATCAAATGTATTCATAAAGCCCTTCTTACATCAGCAGATGTCACAAAGAGCTATACAGAAACACAGCCTAAAACCCCAATGCAGATGTAGCTAGGAAATTCTCCCTAGAAAGGCAGGAACCTAGGAAAAAACCTAGAGAGGAACCAGGCTATGAGGGGTGGCCAGTCCTCTTCTGGCTGTGCCGGGTGGAGATTATAACAGAACATGGCCGAGATGTTCAAATGTTCATAGATGACCAGCAGGGTCAGATAATAATAATAATAATAATCAGTGGTTGTAGAGGGTGCAACAGGTCAGCACCTCAGGAGTAAAGGTCAGTTGGCTTTTCATTCAGGCTTTTCATTCAGATCATTCAGAGTATCTCTAATGCACCTGCTGTCTTTAGAGAGTTGAAAACAGCAGGTCTGGGACAGGTTGCACGTCCAGTGAACAGGTCAGGGTTCCATAGTTGCTGGCAAAACAGTTGAAACTGGAGCTGCAGCACGACCAGGTGGACTGGGGAGAGCAAGGAGTCATCAGGCCAGATAGTCCTGAGGTATGGTCCTAGGAGAGAGAGAAAATTAGAGGGAGCATACTTAAAATTCACAAAGGACACCAGATAACAAAGGA
The DNA here is from genome assembly GCF_034236695.1 of Oncorhynchus nerka. Lineage (NCBI taxonomy): Eukaryota > Metazoa > Chordata > Actinopteri > Salmoniformes > Salmonidae > Oncorhynchus > Oncorhynchus nerka. Next base: position 60,926,384 of record NC_088399.1, read on the forward strand.
GAAATACTCCAGACTGACCCAAATTATTGCAGCATAAATACTGGAGGCTGAGACGGGAGGGGTCAGGAGACCCTGTTGCCCCATCCTGACGATACCCCCGGACAGGGCCATACAGGCAGGATATAACCCCGCCGAAGCACAGCCCCCACAATACTAGAGGGATATTTCAACCACCAACCTAAATCTTTTTAATGAATTTTTATCTTATTAACACTTTGTTCTAGCTAGCTATTTGTGTAGGTAGCTATCAAGTAAACACAATGATATAGGCCGAGTATAGCCCACAAAGATCTCCCCCACGGCACAATCACACGGCACAAACCCGAGGGGGTGCGCCAACACGGACAGGAAGATCATGTCAGTGACTCAACCCACTCTAGTGACGCACCCCTCCTAGGGACGGCATGGAATAGTACCAGTAAGCCAGTGACTCAGCCCCCATAATAGGGTTTGAGGCAAAGAATCCCAGTGGAGAGAAAGGAGCCGGCCAGGCAGAGACGGCAAGGGTGGTTCGTTGCTCCAGTGCCTTTCCATTCACCTTCACACTCCTGGGCCAGACTACACTCAATCATAGGACCGACTGAAGATGAGAGTCATCAATAAAGACATAAGGCTGAAACCAAGTCTGCGTCTCTCACATGGAAAGGCAGTCAATTCCATAAATATGGAGCTCTATAGGAGAAAGCTCTGCCTCCAGCTGTTTGCTTAGAAATTCTAGGGACAGTAAGGAGGCCTGCGTCTTGTGACCATAGTGTAGGTATGTACGGTGGGACCAAATCGGAAAGATAGGTAGGAGCAAGCCCATGTAATGCTTTGTAGGTTAACAGTAAAACCTTGAAATCAGCCCTAGCCTTAACAGGAACCGAGTGTATAGAGGCTAGCACTGGAGTAATACGATCACATTTTTTGGTTCTAGTCAAGATTCTAGCAGCCGTGTTTAGCACTAACTGAAGTTTATTTAGTGCTTTATCCGGGTAGCCCGGAAAGTAGAGCATTGCAATAGTCTAATCTAGAAGAGACAAAAGCATGTATACATTTTCTGCATTATTTTTGGACAAAGTTTCAGATTTTTGCAATGTTACACAAGTGGAAAAAAGCTGTCCTTTGAAACAGTCTTGATATGTTCGTCAAAAGAGATCAGGGTCCAGAGTAACCCCGAGGTCCTTCACAATTTTATTTGAGACAACTATACAACCGTCAAGATTAATTGTCAGTTTCAACAGAAGATCTCTTTGTTTCTCGGGACCTAGAACAAGCATCTCTGTTTTGTCCGAGTTCAAAAGTAGAACATTTGCCGCCATCCACTTCCTTATGTCTGAAACACAGGCTTCCAGGGAGGGCAATTTTGGTGCTTCACCATGTTTCATCGAAATGTACAGCTGTGTGTCATCCGCATAGCAGTGAAAGTTAACATTATGTTTCCGAATGACATCACCAAGAGGTAAAATATATAGTGAAAATAGTGGTCCTAAAACGGAGGCTTGAGGAACACTGAAATTTACAGTTGATTTGTCAGAGGACAAACCGATATCTTTCCGACAAATAAGATGTGAACCAGGCCAGAACTTGTCCGTGTAGACCAATTTGGGTTTCCAATCTCTCCAAAAGAATGTGGTGATCGATGGTATCAAAAGCAGCACTAAGGTCTAGGAGCATGAGGACAGATGCAGAGCCTCTGTCTGACGCCATTAAAAGGTAATTTACCACCTCACAAGTGCAGTCTCAGTGCTATGATGGGGTCTAAAACCAAACTGAAGCGTTTCGTATACATTGTCTTCAAGAAGGCAGTGAGTTGCTGTGCAAGAGCTTTTCCATTTTTTTGAGGAATGGGAGATTCGATACAGGCTGATTAGTTTTTTATATGTTCAAGGTTTGGCATTTTCAAAAGAGGCTTTATTACTACCACTTTTAGTGTGGTACACACCCAGTGGTACACACAGGTGGTTAGAGAGCCGTTTGTGTTCAACAAAGAAGGGCCAAGCACAGGAAGCAGCTCTTTCAGTAGTTTAGTTGGAATAGGGTCCAGTATGCAGCTTGAAGGTTTAGAGGCCCTGACTATTTTCATCAATATGTCAAGGGATATAGTATTTAAAAATGTGTGTTTCCCTTGATCCTTGGTCCTGGCAGTGCTGTGCAGACTCAGGACAACTGAGCATTGGAGAAATACGCAGATTTAAAGAGGAGTCCGTAATTTGCTTTCTAATGATCATGATCTTATCGTCAAAGAAGTTCATGAATTTATCACTGCTGAAGTGAAAGCCATCCTCTCTTGGGGAATGCTTCTTTTTAGTTAGATTTGCAGTATCAAGCAGACTGCCGACCAGAGGAAACATTTTTGCTCAAACATGCAACTGCAGGGAGGTTCTCTGCTGAGATTGTTGTGATTGTGCCTCGGAAGGTTTTGTTTTCACCATTGCATGATAACTTCACACCCAGTGTTTCCAATTCCTGGATGTCACGTATCAAAGGCTTGAATGCATCTTCGGAATTGGTCACTTGTTTTTGAAATAGGTGGTGATGAACCAATGTGGAGAGGCACATATTTTGGAGTTGGGTAGTATCCTTGTGGTCAAGACATCCTAGTTTAAAGTACACTGTGGTCAATTTGTGCTTGCCTTTTTTAGAACCCAGTGGATTGACAACATCCAATGAATCCACATAGAACTGTAGTCGGAGGCTCGGATTTGTTAGGGTGGGATTTGATTTGACCAATTCACCGCCAGTAAAGTCTTCCAGAATTTCATCATGTGTCTTTTGGTCTTGATTCAAGGTGGCCCGGACCTCTTCATTACTTGCTATTTTTTTTTGCAGTATGCTGACCAATGGGATGTTATTGAAATCACCTTGTTTTAATAACCTTCAATTGGCCTGACCAAAACCAACTCTTTCACACAGTAATGCTCCAGCATTCACTCGGAGCTTAGGCATTCCTCAAATACTGCAGAGGTGTTAAGCAAGTCCCTGAGATCGTCATCGTCAGCCCCATTTATTTGTAAGGTGAAACCTGAGGGCATCACTGTAGTGTGTCAAACATGTATGGAAAAGGGGTTCGGAGGTCGTCAACAACGCTATTCTGTACCATAGTTGGGATGCAGTGTTCTTCCCTGATTTTCTAAATAAGAACACAGATGTTATTTTTCAGACCATCAATTAGCTGCTCAGTGTTGATCTCTGTGGCTTGAACATGTTAAGCCTCTGCCAGACTCTCTACATCGCTCACGTTAAAATGTGGTTCATGCTGGTGATAGATGCCAATATGTGTGAGTAGTCTGGACACAGAGAAACGATGTTAGTTGCAAAGTAGACCATTTGAATAGAGTTGGCATTCTTCAGACAGATTGTGAGCCTTGGAATGATGGGATGGAATCATGGAGATCATTGGTACTCAGCCACTTGCAGACATCATCAAGGGACCAGTCTTCCACAGCCACACAAATTCAAGTTGACACTCAAAGCAAAAGTGAAATGTATTAGTGCTGAGGCCTAAACAAAATATATACCACTCTTTCCAGACAACCGCCTGTCCACCTCTGGCCTGCTCGCCTCCCTACCACTGAGGAAGTACAGTTCCCGCTCAGCCCAGTCAAAACTGTTCGCTGCTCTGGCCCCCCAATGGTGGAACAAACTCCCTCACGACGCCAGGACAGCGGAGTCAATCACCACCTTCCGGAGACACCTGAAACCCCACCTCTTTAAGGAATACCTAGGATAGGATAAAGTAATCCTTCTCACCCCCCTTAAAAGATTTAGATGCACTATTGTAAAGTGGCTGTTCCACTGGATGTCATAAGGTGAATGCACCAATTTGTAAGTCGCTCTGGATAAGAGCGTCTGCTAAATGACTTAAATGTAAATGTCCTCCTAATTTGTATTGATGGTTGTTCCATAACGAAGCAGAGCTTGTCAGGAAAGGTGAAGATGTCCGTCTCTAATTTATCTGATGCCATATTTCTTAGTATGGGACATTATGGGATTCTGCAGTCCCACGTTTAAGTGTTGACTCCGATAATATGATGCTCCAAATGGGACATTTAGTTATTCCGTGTCAACCCAAACTGGCCTATTAGATTTCTCAATAAGGAGAGCCTATTTGGGCAGTTAAAGGCTTCTTGATATAATTACATAGAAGGGAGGATTAAAGCTCCCTAATAAATCTTTGCCTGTAATCTAGCTCGGTTAATCCTTGTCCTTTGTCCTAATTGTCCATATAAACTGAGTAATCATATTGTCTATGGTGTTAAAGGTTTAGGAAGGTATGGACAGTGGAAACATGCTGATGATGTAATTCAGGTTAGGAGTTTTAACCATCTTTATAACACGTTGCCTACCCCACAATGAGATTTGTAGCTTATCCCAGTTCTTAAACTGGAGTTGAATTTTGTTCAAATATACAGAATGCAGAAAAAAATAAAATCCCTTCTCATAAGAAACAACTTATCTTCTCACATACAAAAAGAAGATTACACCAGACATTCACCATTCAGTTGGCACTGGAAAAGACAAAGGAATTATGCAGTACATACAATAATCACACTGGAATGATTGATTGATTGATTGATTGATTGACTGTAAATGCATTCATTCACCATTGTTGGTATTTGAAAAGACATCGGACTACCAGAGCCAACAATAATCACACTGCAAATACAGTCAATGACTTTATAGAGGCTAACCTGTTTGTAGATCCATAGTGAGCTTTAAACATGCTTTGGTCTGAAATACAGAGGACAGAACGGGCCGCCCAATAACACCAACCTGAAAGACATCAATTTGACACAAACACAACATCAACAACATGAGTATTCGATATCAAATGGATCTAACGAATCTGATCAGTTTTATGTGTTCTTCTTTTTGTCAAGTTTAACATAACCTACATTGGGTCGTTTGTATGTGCGTCTTACCTGTTCGTGGAGGTTGATACATTTCTCTATCAGAGCTCACCGCTCCCAAGCCAGGGACTAAAGGGAGGAGGATGGAAGGAGATGTTGAGAGAGTGTAGCATGGGTTTAAGTGAGGACAAAAATGTAGCTAGCTAAGGTTACCGTAACTTTAACTAAGCTAGCTAGCTAACATTAACTAAAACATACCAACACTTTTACAACCGTTTCCAGCTAACATTACAGGCTATGTAGCTTGGCTAGTTGATGAAATACGAAGAGTACATTGTATTGTTTTTGAGTTATTTGATAGTAGTTTGATGAATGCATTATTATCTTTAGCTAGCCAATAGCTAAGGTTCGCTCACCTTTCACGTTGATCCGTTGCAAGTCATCTCTTATCTGTCGCATCTTTCCAACCATCCACTCGCTTCTCGCTTCCAGTTGCCTTTTGACCAACGTTTCTTAATTTGAATTATAAACTGGGTAGTTCGAGCCCTGAATGCTGATTGGCTGACAGCCGCGGTATATCAGACCATATACCACGGGTATGACAAAACCTTTATTTTTAGTGCTCTAATTACGTTGTTAACCAGTTTAAAATAGCAATAAGGCACCTCAGAGGTTTGTGGTATATGGCCAAATATACCACGGTTAAGGGCTGTATCCAAGCATTCAGCATTGTCGTGTATAAGAACAGCCATTAGCAGTAGTATATTGGCCATATACCACACCTCCTCGTGCATTATTGCTTAATTATACGCACAATGCCCTTTACTCACAAGCACACTGCTGGTTCCAAAACGAACCCCTCTATTGACAAGGGTTCTTCAAAGCACCCCTTAAGTCTGCAAAGGTTAAAAAACAAACTGATGGCAGAGTATAGGTTCTTAAATTAACCCTAAGGTTCCTTTTTTCACCTTAAGTTATCCTAAAGGATCCTCCAGGAACCTTTTCTTTTTAGAGTGAAGAGCTGATCGTGGACTACAGGAGACAAATCAGAGAGCACACCCCCATCTACAACGACAGGGCCACATTGGGGATGGTTAAAAGCCTCAAGTACCTTGGCATGCACATCACTGAGGACCTGAAATGGTTCCATCACATCAGCGCCTCTGCTACCTCAGGCGGCTGAAGAAATTTAACATGGCCAATAAAACTTCTACAGATGCACCATTGAGAGCATTCTGTCGGGCTGCTTCGTACAGCATCTGCACTGTCCAACGCACCATCGGGGGCATGTTGCCTGCCCTCCAAGAAGTCAAGAAGATCATTAAAGACTTCAGCTAACCGGGCCACGGACTGTTCACTCTGCTACCTTCTGGCAGATGGTACTGGTGCCTCAGGCTTGGAAACAGCTTCTATCACCAGACCATCAGAATGTTGAACAGCCATGACTAGCCGTCAACCTGCCCAGTACTCTGTCCTGCACCTTCCTGATTTTTATGCATACGTACTCCCACACACTCACACACACACACAAGCTCACAGACACCTGCAGTCACATATACACTAACACATGCTTAAGGCCATACTCACAAACACATACACAGCCAACGCTGCTGTCCCGTGTACAGTATAGAGACATTAAACACTGGACACTCCCCATTTTCTTTTTTACTGTATTTCACATTGTATTTATATACTGTATTCTTAACATATACTGTATTAGAAAGAGATATCTACTGCTGTAGGTTGCATTTTTGTTACTGTTTATACACACCCAGTGGTGATTTTAGCATGCAAATCTTGGTGTGGAAAAAAAATGTATATAATGTTTAGATGCATGCCAGCAAAGCCATTACACAACACAACACTAAACAATACATTAATTGCACTATAACGGTGACAAACGGTGCCCACAAACTGTTAGGGCCTACAAAAAGCTGTCCCAACCGCAGAGTCCCAACAGCAGTCCCAATACCTTACCACTGCTACACCTGGCTATCAGCGGAGCTTTGTCTGTTCATTCAGCCTCTGTTACTGCTTTTTTTTTTTAAAACATAGCTGATATGGCTGACTTAAACAAATGTGGTTTTTACTGACAATTGATATGTACAAACTATGGCATAAAAGGACGGCGAGCAGATAAGGGGTTATCCGTAATTCAATGAAGACAATGAGCGAGCTAGGACAGACATAACTATTTGTTCAGCACTTTGAAATGTTCTGAATTCTGTCGCTGTACATGGGCTGTTCTTACAGTATTCTCCCTGCACACCAAGTCAGAACCGTATGATAAATAAAGGGGGCATATAAGCAGACAATGAAAGCCCTTACAATATTCAATGATTACATTTATCTTAAACAGGCTATAGGCTACATGTGTACCACCAAGTCAGAACAGTAAGTTATGAGGGAGGAAAAATACCAAATTATTAGGGTGGCACATCGGCAACTAACAGCTTACTACACAACATAGACTTAGTATTACTTTCTTACCTACAGTATAATACCTCCTTAGCATATTACATCATTTATGCAGCAGCATACAAGACATTTTTGGATTCACCTTTCTGTGCTCACTTGAACAGGAAGGTGGCGCGGCGGTCCTTTGTGGGCAAATTTTGGTTACACAGTCTGGCATTCTCTGGATTTATGAGGCTTTCAAGACAACTGGGAACTCTGGAAAAAAACAAGGTTGAATCATGGTGACGTCAGTGATCTTCAGGTCGGAGCTCAAGAAAGATGCTTGAGTTCCCGACTTGCAATTCCGAGTTGGATGACCGTTCAAAACTTATTTTCCCAGTCGGAGCTCGTTTTTTCCCAGAGTTCTCAGTTGTCTTGAACTCACTTGAAGTTACATTTCCCAGTTCTGAGTTTCCAGTTATTTTGAGCACGGCAGAAGTCATGCTGGATTGACAGCATGACCAATGTTGAATGTTTATCCTTTATAAGCTTGGAAAAGACGCCATTAAACCCAGACTTGGGACCACACACTCATTCCACTGAATAGCAGGCTAGTGATTGCTTTGCAATGCTTGTAGTTAGCCACTGATTTCTTCCAAACCACTCATTGTTGAATTTGCAATTTCCTACTTGTGTAACGTTTATGTCCAATGGCCGATGAGCACCGATACGTTTTATCTATAATTTCTCTTCCTATGACGAGGATTAAATCGCATTTACCAGTAGATTGTCGACTTGATTCGTGATGATGACTGCTAGCTAAGATTTAGAAAGTATGATGATGACAGTCCAATCAAAGCTACTGTAGATTTGACGTCATTTTATCTGTGGCCAATGACCTTGAGACTTCTAATGTAACTCTCTAATGTAACTCTGTCAGCACCAATGGGGCTTGAATTTTTTGAGCTCTACCCTTCGATTTGGCGGTTACATAGTGTCCCCATGAGTGACAGAACACTGAGTCGATAACTGAGCAACTAGAGAACATTACCAACTCCTATGCTCCGTATTCTCTGCTGGTTGCCCCAACACCACAGAAAGCACTGAGCTAGGCTGAAACACCTGCATTTTGGAGCTGCCTTTACTAAAGAAAGCAAAAAAGAGACCAAGTTTGTATGTGGTTTTACTAACTCAATGATTTCTCATATTATTATTTTTACATTGTTTGTACACTGATATATGACACGTATTAATGTCAAAAATAAAATGGAAAAGGCAACCCCCCCCCCCCCGTTTATTGATTTTTTGCTAAAAAAAAGGTGGGCCTCAAAATGACAGGTGGCCAGTGTACACACCGCATATCTACATGTACATACTGGATTTTTGTCACAGCTAAGATACTCCATCTACTGTTGTACGTACTGTATCATTCTTAGGATATATTTTCGGTGTATATACACAGATTGCATTTGGATTACTGACACTGTTTTTGGGGGGTTGTTAATTGGATTAATTGACATTTCTTGTTTCATTTTTATATTGGTGTACTTGTTTGACATTTACTGCACTGTTAAGCTCTAGTAAACGCAAGCATTTCCCTGCATCCGCTGTAACATCTAAACTGTGTACACGACCAATAAACTTTCATTTGATTTTGAATATGGAGGAACAGTAAGATATTCTTGTTCATGCAAGCTTGTATTCCAGCCCAGCGCTAACACCTGCTTCATGATCATTGAATACCTCGAATACCTTGACTACATCAAAAGCTTGCACACAGTACGGGCCCGTAAGTAATCAAGTTGAATCAAATGGCTCCTCCTCAACCTCAAACCCCATGCACTGATTGGCCAGGACAAATCAACAAGTTAGGAGAGAGAAACAAAAAAAAGAGGAAAGAACCACAGAGAGATTGAAAGAAAGACCGAGTGAACAAAAAAAAGAGGAAAGAACCACAGAGATCGAAAGAAAGACCGAGTGAACAAAAAAAGAGGAAAGAACCACAGAGAGATTGAAAGAAAGACCGAGTGAACAAAAAAAGAGGAAAGAACCACAGAGATCGAAAGAAAGACCGAGTGAACAAAAAAAGAGGAAAGAACCACAGAGAGATTGAAAGAATGACCGAGTGAACAAAAAAAAGAGGGAGAGAAGAGGAAGCGACGTAAAGACTTGAAGTGACTCCCAGCTGTGCATCGGTAAGGGCCGCTCTCTCTCGCCTCCCTCAGAAGATGAAAGAGTCCACCTCTAAGCCAGTGTGAAGGGGAAACTTCCCCCAGTGCTAAAGTTGCTCCAGCTCTTTGGTTGAAAGGAAGCGTGCCGGAGCTCAAATCGGCTTTGAGAAATTAATCCCTGTATTGTGGCTGGGGCATAAATAAACAGGGGACAGTGAGGGGACCTGGGAGTGTGCATGTGTGTACAGTGAGCTAAGGGACAACGGGGCTATTCTAGGTGAGAAAGTGTGCACGCTCACTAGGGAGTGTGTAAGTAAAGAAGAGGGAAAGCTAGAGAATGGGTATAGGGTTCAAATGAAAGAAAAAAGGCGGAACAATCCTCCTGTGTACTCCTGGGAGAAAAGAGCAAGAACTTCACTTACTCTTAGAACACGCTCTTTATTCCTTTTACGTCTTTCTCGCGCTCTTTAGCACAGGTGCAGCATATAACAAACAGTCATAATGGCCTGTAAATGCTCGGATCTGGCCTTGATATGATCATAAATCCCTCATTCACTCACTCTTCCTGATGGAAGAGACTCCATTATCACCAATTCCCACACGTTGCACACGTTCAGTCCCGCTTAAATCACAGCTTTCCATTGAGCTCAGATGAAACTGCGTGACCATGTGGCTGGGAGCTCCCCTCCCGCTCCTTTTTATGTTATCGCTCTGTTCGTCTCAGCCTGACTGCAGACAGTCAGCCAATCTTCACCTTGGATCTATGCTTGTGTAGTAGTTCTCTCTATCGCTTTATTTTCCCCAGTACACTCATCTTAGTCATTATCGCCATGCCTTTGTTACCATGTTTCATCTCCCATTCATCCCTCTCTCCCAATGGCAAGACCCACCCATCCTCTCTACTGTTTTTTTTTTACCATCAAATGTACTTCCTCATCAACGGGTGATCTGTGTCTCACCCTGACAGATTTAAAGAAGGGCCATCCGACTGTGTTTTTGTGCTCAATCCACACTCAGCGAAACAGCCGTGGAGAATGATGTTAAACTGACATGGATCATTTTACCTTTTGGTGTTCGGGATAGAGGGTATTTGTTTGATTGACAGGAGGGAGTTATGGCTGGGCTTGAAACTACAGAACACAAAGCTGCTGTTTTAGAAAGGGCTCATATAGCAGTATGACACTGCCCCTTCGTGGTGGAATTGTGTATTACTCACATTGCACACAAAATATGTTCTGTATGCAATGTCTTAAAAGTGCCTACTGCATGCATTTAAACAACAAATTTAAAACCTAACAAGGGGTGGTGCAATATGGGTAATTGTTTTGCCAAAAGCCACATAAATAGCTTTCCCTGGAACGTTCTAGTTAGTTAAGCATTCATTTAGCAATTTATCTACTACTGCTTTGTCTTTATTTCTTTGTACAAGAGGGTATCTGGATGTTTTGGATTGTCACTCATCTACGTATCAACTCCACACTGAGTAACTTAATTTAATGGTTCCTATACATTTAGTTTTGCATTCTACAAAGAACTGGAGTTGTTTCTTGAACATCTGATTCCCCCCCCCAACTAAATTACCATTAAAATAAGTGCAGCGAGTTTGACAACGCAGCAGATTGAATCCCTGCTATGGTGGTATAAGAGTTTATTTATTTAAGCAGTCTGGCACCCCACACCCCAACGTTTCAATCAAGCTTCTACAAGCCCATATTTTTGTTACGCCGTGGCAGGGCTCCTTCTGCTGTGACCAGTATGACAGCTAGAGTTAATGGAAACATCTGAAGCTGTAGCTCATCGTCTAATGTACACTTTAAACATCAAAATGCAATGCATCTCGTGGAACGTAATCCTGTCAAACTGATACTTAGCGACAAATTGAATTCCAAGGGAACTTGATTTGCCTGGAGTCTTCATGAATAACGCACCCTCCAGAAACACAAATGAGCAGGTGGTCTCAGGGAATCTAAGCAGGCAAACAGTATTGTCTAGTTGTCTGTGATTACAGCATATTGAAGCGACGATGACAATGGGAAAACATGAAAAGGTGGTTGTATTTCTGTACTGTATTACCAGTACTACCCCAGGATCTTCATCTAGGCTATAAACAACCACCCCAAACAACAGCAAGCAGTGGTTCCCCAACTTCCACCACACAAATAAAAGACATTCACCAGAGAGTTGAAAGAGTTCACTTTGAGAAAAGTGAACAAAATGGCATATTTACATTAAAACAAAGTATTGTAAAATTTCACTGAATAATTCTAAAATGCATGGACCTCTTATTTCATGGACTGAACAGGCAGTTAACCCACTGCAGTTAACCCACTGTCCCCAGGCCGTCATTGAAAATAAGAATATGTTCTTAACTGACTTGCCTGGTTAAATAAAGGTAAGAAAAAAAGAAAAAAAATCCTCATCCACACTGTACAGTACAAGTTGAACTGGCAAACCTCAACCACAAGAGGGCAGACAAAGTGTTATTGATGAGACGAAGGCATGCAGCATATCCTTCTCTTTCACTCACAGGGCACACAAGTAACTTTCAAACATGTTAGACTATTCGAGGGGAAGTGTAGTTGGGGTTTATTAATGTTGCTCATTTTAAATGTATTTTATATGGAAGACTGCATCCCTGAAAAATAGCCTGTTCCAAGTATAGTCCCACGTGCTTGGCATCCATTTAAAAAAATGTAAACCATAACAATAAAGAGCGCTAACTACACAAAAGCAGACAGCTATTAACAACTATGTATTAAAAGAGAAATATACAGAGATTTTTTTTTTTGGGGGGGGGGGGGGGGGTCTTGTACAACAACAAAAAAAGACACTGAAGAGGTCATTCGGAGGATTCACACAGTGTTGTGAGGCGGTTCTGTGGAGAGAAAAGTGAACGTGAGTTATGGTAACAGCTACTGTTTACACACACGGGTTTGACATAGAAATCCACTTCAACACCGCTCGATAAACATGAGTAATATGTAAAACGCCATCATAGATGGATGTGTTCTGAAAGGAGACAGGTGGAGGATTATAATAGATACCGCATTATAAAAACAACCATACAATGTGCAATTCACATTTCTATATAACAAAATGCATAGCATTTACAGTACTGAAAGATGGCATGGCGTTACATTCAGGGTTGTTCTGAACAAAATGAGCACATACTGTGAGAATTTACCATGAAAGAAGTACCTGAATGCACACGCACACAACTCCCGTTTGTGCAAACCAAAATGACAATGCATTTCTCTAAAGTGCCTTGTGAAAGCTCAACACTTAGCTAGTCATGTTGGCAGAAGAATAATCTTTTAAATAGCACACCCTGATCCAGATATGTAATTGGACCGTAGATGTGCAAATGTAGTCTTTACTGTAATCTTTTCATTTGGAGATTGCCATAACCTGCTATTACGGTTATGCATAACGCATCCCTTTCTCTTCTGTTAGAAGCATGACATATGGATGTGGCCATATTGTATAGTTCTATTTGGTGAAGACCATACCTGAAGCAGACGGATGCTCCTCATGGCTGTCTCATCCAGCTGTCCCAGGTCCACAGTGTCCATCTGACTGGCCAGCAACTGAATGCACTGGAACAAAAAAAAAAACTCAGGTCAGCAGAGGAACTTTCTTAACACACATGAAATGTGCCAATCATGTCAACAAGTACTTTATAAAAATATATATAAATAAAAAAATACACACCCGCATACAAATGAGTGGATTCGGCTATTTCAGCCACACCCGTTGCTGACAGGTGTACAAAACTGAGCACACAGCCATACAATCTCCATACACAAATATTGTCACTGGAATTGCCTTCCTGAAGAGGTCAGTGACTTTCAAAGTGGCTCCATCATAGGATGCCACCTTTCCAACAAGTGAGTGTGTCAAATTTCTGCCCTGCTAGAGCTACCCCGGTCAACTGTAGGTGCTGTTATTGTGAAGTGAAAACATCTAGGAACAACAATGGCTCAGCCACAAAGTGGTAGGCCACAAGCTCACAGAACGGGACCGCTGAGTGCTGAAGCGTGTAAAAATGGTCTGTCCTCAGTTGAAACACTCACTACAGAGTTCCAAATTTCCTCTGGAAGCAACGTCAGCACAAGAACAGTTCGTTGGGAGCTTCATGAAATGGGTTTCCATGGCAAAGCAACCGCACAAGCCTAAGATCACAATGCGCAATGCCAAGCGTCGGCTGGAGTGGTGTTAAGCTCGCCGCCATTGGACTTTGGGGCAGTGGAAACGTGTTCTCTAGAGTGATAAATCACGCTTCACCATCCGGCAGGCCGATGGACGAATCTGGGTTTGGCGGATGCCAAGGAGAACCCTACCTGCCCAAATGCATAGTGCCAACTGTAAAGTTTGGTGGAGCAGGAATCATTATTCCCGGGGCTGTTTTTCATGGTTCGGGTCGCTTAGTTTCAACTTTGTGGAAGGCCCTTTCCTGTTTCAGCATAACAATGCAGCACAAAGCGAGGTCCATACAGAAATGATTTGTCGAGATCGGCGTGGAAGAACTTGAAAGGCCTGCAGAGAGCCCTGACATCAACCCCATCGAACACCTTTTGGATGAATTGGAACACTGACTGCGAGCCAGGCCTAATCACCCAACAACAGCGCTCGACCTCACTAAAGCTCTAATGAACTTGAAACTCTGAACCCGCTCCACTACAGCCCCGTCAATGTGAATGGGGGTGTGTTCGGACCTCCTTTTCCAGTAGTCCACGATCAGCTCCTTTGTCTTGCTCAAGTTGAGGGGGAGGTTGTTGTCCTGGCACCACACTGCTAGGTCTCTGACCTCTTCCCTTTAGGCTGTCTCCATCTTTTGCCAATATCAGTTATTTTTAAGTCTAGGTTCAATAGTTTATTTTTTACCCCCCCTTAGAGATTGTCAGTTGGATAGGTTCTCTGCAAGGTTTTGTATATCTTAACAGATGAGTATCTTTTTCTGACTCAAATAGGATTCCCTCAACATTGTGCTGATGACAATTCTTTCAGGTTGAAATTTCATTATATAAAACAAGCTGCATATATTTGAAAATGTCTACATTGGTCAATCCAAAATAGTTTTTTTTCTTGAATGTCATGGAAATAATTGTACACATGTAGCATCAACAGTCAGAGGGGCTAGTGAGGGTATTTAGCCAAGTCAGATGGTCGTGCATACTGTTCAGTACGGATCAGTCTAAAAATGGAAGGCTGCTTACCTCTCCATTCCCCACAGGGACATTGATGACGATATCATTACCGTCTCCTGAGATGGGGGAGCCGTTGACCGAGATACTGTAAACCCTCTCCTTGTGGCGGGGTATCCTCAACGCTGGGGTCTTGGGAAGTCTGGGAAATATGACGACAACAAGTCAAGCAGTGGTACCCAGTGTTGCTTTGAGGGCCTGTGTGTCCCAACTGGAACATTTTACTAGGGGAAAGACTGGATAGACCGTTCTCTAACAACCAGCTTTAGGCAAAAATGGTCATGGACAAGCCACAGAACATTACCTACTGCCACTTTACCTGGAGTCAAAGCGTGGTGTGATGAGAGGGGTAGTGCCCATGAGGGAACTGTCCAACATGTTCCTGGAAGGAGTGACCAGTGGCTTCCTACTGGACCTGAAGTGGCAAATTAATATTAGCAAGTCATTTTTGTACAACCATAAAACACACACAAAAATATTTTCAGATTCCAGCTGAAAGGGTCTTACTTTCTGATGGACGAGTTCCGCTTGCTGACTGACAGTACTTTGGCTCTCTTTGACGTTGGAGGTTTCCTAGTTGATTTACCCTGAGAAACAGAAGAAATGGGCGATGAGGCAACAGTGCAAGTCTTCAGCTTGAGCTAGACATGGCTTGGTACTAATAATGACTTGAGCCATCATTTGGAATAAAAATGCAAGAGCCTAAAAGAAAGGAGACTATTGAGGGCTACATTGAGTCTTAAACTAAACACACGGTAAGTCTCCCTAACCTTGCAGAAAAAACAATACAGCACTAACCTTCCCGGTGGCCGTAAAAGTGTTCTCCTCATCCTCTGAACTTGTCATGGCTCCACCCCTTTTCAACTTTGCTGCAGAGGGGAGCAGAGTAACTTTAACATCCAGTGGGATTCAAAGGAGACACACAACCTATAACAACTGGTATATAGCAAATACTTACCTTTTTTAACAGTCTTGGGGGGAATAGTATGGACTTCAGCCATAACACTCTCCACTTGGGCAGCCTCCTCTACTTTCTGGAAGTAGACAAATAAGAGTGAAGAGCGACTCTGGCTGGGTGGCATTTTCTGTGGTGTCAAAACCATGGCCTGACTTAAAAACCAACAGTTTATGAATTATTCTATTTTAATTTAGAAAACCCACCTTGGCATCCTCCACTGGTGACACGGGTGACTTTGGTTTCTCTGACCCTGAAGGGATGAAGGAGAAGTGTCAGTTCGTCAGATAAAACATATCTCTAACCCACCTTTCGCCAAATCAAAATCATATGTCACGTGTGCCGAATACAACCGGTGTAGGCCTTACCGTGAAATGCTTACTTGAGCCCTCAACCAATGATGCAGTTAAGATAAAAATAAGAGTTAAAATAGTATCTACATTTTACCCAAAATAAAGTCTAACAAAAAGTTACAATAAAATAAATAACAAGTGAGGCTATATACAGGGGGTAACGGAACAGAGTCAATGTGCAGGGTACAGGTTAGCCGAGGTAAAGTGACTATGCATAGATAATAAACAGCGAGTAGGGCGGCATGTAGCCTAGTGGTTAGAGTTTTGGCCCAGTAACCGAGAAGTTGCTAGATCGAATCCCCGAGCTGACAAGGTAAAAATCTGTCTTTCTGCCCCTGAATAAGGCAGTTAACCCACTGTTTCCATGCCATCATTGTAAATATAAATGTTGTTAAATGACTTCTAGTTTAAAAAAAAAAAAATGTTTAAACATTTAAAAAGCAGCAGCACAAAAGGAGAGGGTCAATGCAGATAGTCCAGGTAGCCATTTGATTAACTGTTCAACAGTCCTATGGCTTGTGGGTAGAAGCGGTACCGCTTGCTGTGCGGTAGCTGAGAGAACAGTCAGGTGCATGCTTCTTCACTTAGCTAGCTAGCTAACTTACCACAATGCTCAAGCCAGTTCATCTGTCTCACTGCCTTTGGCAGCTTAATCACAGCCATGTTGTAGAAGTTGTCTGCATCTTTCAGGAGGCTGTTTGTCTTCTCCTTCAGCCTTTCAACTACGGTTTTAACTGCAAAGACAACGTGTGATTGGATAAGTTACACCAAAGTGAATTCACAAACGGTGGTTTCTGTTCATATAACGTTAATGGCTAGCAGCCAACTTGCATCTACATGTTCTTTGTCATCCATACCCTCACTGTCGAAATCTTCGAGAAAAGCCTCCAATTTGTCCAACTTGGGGTTTTTACGTTGTTTGGTCGTCCTCTTTGGTCGTCCCATGACTCTCTGTACATTGGAAACGTACACTAAATTAGTAATGGAGCTTGGGCTAGCAAAACGGGTAACAATGTTGCTAGTTACTGTTAGCTAGCCCCTTTCCGGAAATGTTGTTAGCTAGGCTACGTTAACGTTAGTAGTTAGCCAGATTGAAGCTACTCCGTTTAAAAATGACTGTTTCATTTCAGATTTGAAATACATACAATGCAATGTTAATCTAAACAGTGAGATTGTTTGACAAATGTAATTTCATTGTGATTTACCTGGCGATGTTTTCTTTATTTTCTAGTTAGCGAGTTAATCCTGCTGCCTCCCTCTCTTTCCAGTTGGCGAAATTTTCAAATTTACACGCAGACGCAGACAATGCCGGAGACCAGCCAATGAGGATACGCTTTCGCTTGGCGTCATTTTTTACCTATAATTTCGAAGAACGTTCATGTTTACGTCACTTGTCCTGAACGTGAACTAGGATGCCTGCGTTATTGTCGCGTAACCAAGTATTGAGAAAAAAAAAGCTTGGAGAACAATCAAGAAAGTATGTAATTCAGTGTTGGCTGAATGCAAGCCTTTAATGGTTTCACTTGGAAACATAGAAGAGCAGTTGAGGGCGTTTCAAAAGATCCAAATCGCCAACACCTCTCTTCACACTTTTCCTGATCTGCACCAGCGTCTTCACTTCAAGCTCCTACAGGGCAGTATACATAATGTAAGATACATGGTAGCTCACTCCATAAACTCATGAGAGAGCTTGAACACATTTTGTAACCACAGATGACCTTCTTATTTGGCCCTCTTATTTCTCTCCAGTCTGTGCGAGATGCTATCAGTAATCAGGTGTCTGGTGCGTTCCTGTTGTATGAGCAGAATCTCGACACCCTTGCTACCTACAACCCAGAGATCTGCAGTCCATCCATCGCTTGGAGTGGCTTCAGGATGCGGGGCATTACTGTCATCAACAGTATCCTTTCTGTGTCACTGTATTACTGTACCATTACTAATGATGCACAATAAATGGTCATTGTGAGCATGCCACTAGACTGCATACTGCCGAGGAAGGCTTGATGCTGAAACGCATCACTTCCGTGTGTGGCATTATAAATCTTGAAATCTACCATTTGGTAAAGGTTGTTTCAATTGTTGATTTGTGTGAGAAAGATAGTTTATCATCATCTGCGTGCACAGGTTCCTGAGAAGAAAGAACGTGCTGCAGACACTGAGGGCTGATGACCCCTGCCTTCTGGAAACTGCTCCCAAGAGAGATCTGGGTCCCTGAAAACAGTGAAGAAGAGAGCATATCAGGTAAACCCATATATGGTGCTCTATTTTCCATATATCCAGTGCCTTCAAAAAGTATTCACACTCCTGGACCTTTTTCCCCATTTTGTAGTTACAAAGTGGGATTAAAATGGATTTAATTGTCATTTTTGTCAACGAGCTACACAATAGTCTAATGTCAAAGTGGAAGAAAAAGGCTTACTTTAAAAAATATATATGTATGAAAAATAAGACACTAATATATCTTGATCAGATACGTATTTACATCCTGAGTCAATAAAATGAATGAATGACATTGTATTTGTTCTCAAATCACCACATGGTAATCCATCCCTTATGGGATTAATTGACACATTTAACAAACACTATAATAATTCACTGTGGTAATGAAATGATCATTCTTCTTCCGGTGTTCTCTGCATTGCGCAACACAAAAAGAGTGAAAAAACCCCACAATACATCAATACATAAGTCAATAAGGTTATCCAAACAATAATTACATCCCTAGAGCAGTGCAATAATACACATACATACAGTTGAAGTCTCACCATACACGCCTTCCATCTCACCTCAGTGTTCCCAGCCCACATCCCCTGTTATTTCAAATAGAGTTGCAAACTTGCGTACACCTAAAAAAAAAAGTAACGTACTGCTCTGTTATGAACATGTTAGTTTTTAAAATACCTCTTAGCACCCCACACTCCTGCTGAATAGTCCAGAACAGGACACACGCATGTCTAATACAGTTTGGAGTACTTTGTTTGTTTTTTTTCACCATTATTTAACCAGGTAGGCTAGTTGAGAACAAGTTCTCATTTGCAACTGCGACCTGGCCAAGATAAAACATAGCAGTGTGAACAGACAACACAGAGTTACACATGGAGTAAACAATTAACAAGTCAATAACGCAGTAGAGAAAAACGTGGCATAACCAATATCTTTGAGTGTTTTAGTTTTTCCTGGAACTCCCCCAAGAGCTCTACTCGCTGAGTCGGCCAGAGCAGACGTTGCTTATAGAAAGGTCATATGTTCATCAATGAAAAAAGACCCAAATATTTATAAATGCTAGTAAACTTCAGAAAGTCTTCACCAAAACAAAACTGAAAAACACTTCTCTTAATGCATTTTAGAAAACCAGCACTATCTGTGTTTTTGTCTGGTTAATCTTTTAATCGGTGTTAAAGTCTCCGTCTTTTACACCAATTGACTGCACATGATAACATGTTCTGCAGGTCTTCAGTTTCTGCCATCAAAATAATATCATCGGCATATAAAAAGGATACTTAGCATTTCATCATCTTACTCCAATATTTAACTGTTTCATTTATGTTGCCAAATCCTTCATAAACAAAGCAAACATGTTTTACACTCGAGGGTGTGGGAAACCAATCTGTACGTTATTCATTAACACTCACACAAGCAATTGGTACTTTGTAAAGAGACTGGATTGCTTGATAGGGGTTGATGGGAAATTTTGTCTTTAACAAACTATAGGCTAAAAGATCCCTATTTACAAAATCAAAAGCTTTCTGGAAATCAATTAAAACATGCAAAAGTAGGCTTCTCATGATGTAATCTATTTATTGTACAGACCGAGAAGATATGATCTATACAGGCTCTGGATTTACATTTACGTCATTTAGCAGACGCTCTTATCCAGAGCGACTTACAAATTGGTGCGTTCACCTTAAGACATCCAGTGGAACAGCCACTTTACAATAGTGCATCTAAATCTTTTAAGGGGGGGTGAGAAGGATTACTTTATCCTATCCTAGGTATTCCTGAAAGAGGTGGGGTTTCAGGTGTCTCCGGAAGGTGGTGATTGACTCCGCTGTCCTGGCGTCGTGAGGGAGTTTGTTCCACCATTGGGGGGCCAGAGCAGCGAACAGTTTTGACTGGGCTGCGCGGGAACTGTACTTCCTCAGTGGTAGGGAGGCGAGCAGGCCAGAGGTGGATGAACGCAGTGCCCTTGTTTGGGTGTAGGGCCTGATCAGAGCCTGGAGGTACTGAGGTGCCGTTCCCCTCACAGCTCCATTTACAAAAATCCCTTTGTTCTTCCACCAGAATGTTTTGGTCCTCCAAAAATGTAATTAGCCTATTGTTGAGGATGGATGAATATAATTTATAAACCATACTTAATAAACTTATGCCTCTATAGTTCAGTGGTACTCTAGGGTCATTTTTTTTAAAGATTTGGGAATGGGATTCACTATAGACCTTTTCCAAGTGGATGGCAGTATACTGTACTCAAAACACATTTGGAGCAAATCATATAGGACATAAATTAATTTAGGGGATTTTAAAATCTCATCAGGCAGTTCATCAATACCAAACGCTTCCCCATTTTTTGCAGCGTCAATCACCTTCTTAACTTCTGCCGTAGACAGCTCCTCATTTAAATACGGGTTACATACAGTTGAAGTCGGAAGTTTACATACACTTAGGTTGGAGTCATTAAAACTTGTTTTTCAACCACTCCACATTTCTTGTTAACAATCTATAGCTTTGGCAAGACGGTTAGGACATCCACTTTGTGCACGACACAGGTAATTTTTACAATTGTTTACAGACAGATTATTTCACTGTATCACAATTCCAGTGGGTCAGAAGTTTACATACACTAAGTTGACTGTGCCTTTAAACAGCATGGAAAATTATGTCATGGCTTTAGAAGCTTCTGCTAGGCTAATTTACATCATTTGAGTCAATTGGAGGTGTACCTGTGGATGTATTTCAAGGCCTACCTTCAAACTCAGTGCCCCTGTGCTTGACATCATGGGAAAATCAAAAGAAATCAGCTAAGACCTCAGAAAAAAAATTGTACAGTCGTGGCCAAAAGTTGAGAATGGCACAAATATTAATTTCCACTAAGTTTGCTGCTTCAGTCTCTTTAGATATTTTTGTCAGATGTTACTATGGAATACTGAAGTATAATTACAAGCATTTCATAAGTGTCACAGTTTTTTATTGACAATTACATGAAGTTGATGCAAAGTGTCAATATTTGCAGTGTTCACCCTTCTTTTTCAAGACCTCTGCAATCCGCCCTGGTATGCTGTCAATTAACTTCTGGGCCACTGATGGCAGCCCATTCTTGCATAATCAATGCTTGGAGTATGTCAGAATTTGTGGGTTGTTGTTTGTCCACCCGCCTCTTGAGGATTAACCACAAGTTCTCAATGGGATTGAGGTTTCCTGGCCATGGACCCAAAATATTGATGTTTTGTTCCCCGAGCCACTTAGTTATCACTTTTGCCTTATGGCAAGGTGCTCCATCATGCTGGAAAGGGCATTGTTTGTCACCAAACTGTTCCTGGATGTTTGGGAGGATGTGTTGGTACCATTCTTTATTCATGGCTTTGTTCTTAGGCAAAATTGTGAGTGAGCCCACTCCCTTGGCTGCGAAGCAACCCCACACATGAATGGTCTCAGGATGCTTTACTGTTGGCATGACACAGGACTGATGGTAGCGCTCACCTTGTCTTCTCCGGACAAGCTTTTTTCTGGAGGACCCAAACAATCGGAAAGTGGACTTTACCCCAGTCCTCAGCAGCCAATCCCTGTACCTTTTGCAGAATATCAGTCTGTCCCTGATGTTTTTCCTGGAGAGAAGTGGCTTCTTTGCTGCCCTTCTTGACACCAGGCCATCCTCATAAAGTCTTCGCCTCACTGTGCGTGCAGATGCACTCACACCTGCCTGCTGCCATTCCTGAGCAAACGCTGTACTGGTGGTGCCCCGATCCCGCAGCTGAATCAACTTTAGGAGACGGTCCTGGCGCTTGCTGGACTTCCTTGGGTGCCCTGCTGCCTTCTTCACAACACTTGAACCGCCCTCCTTGAAGCTCTTGATGATCTGATAAATGGTTGATTTTGGGGCAATCTTACTAGCAGCAATATCCTTGCCTGTGAAGCCCTTTTTGTGCAAAGCAATGATGACAGCACGTGTTTCCTTGCAGGTAACCATGGATGACAGAGGAAGAACAATGATTCCAAGCACCACCCTCCTTTTGAAGTTCCAGTCTGTTATTCCAACTCAATCAGCATGACAGAGTGATCTCCAGCCTTGTCCTTGTCAACACTCACACCTGTGTTAACGAGAGAATCACTGACATGATGTCAGCTGGTCCTTTTGTGGCAGGGCTGAAATGCAGTGGAAATGTTTTTTGGGGGGGATTCAATTCATTTGCATGGCAAAGAGGGACTTTGCAATTCATCTGATCACTCTTCATAACATTCTGGAGTATATGCAAATTGCCATCATACAAACTGAGGCAGCAGACTTTGTGAAAATTAATATTTGTGTCATTCTCAAAACTTTTGGCCACGACTGTAGACCTCCACAAGTCTGGTTCATCCTTGGGAGCAATTTCCAAACGCCTGAAGGTATCACATTCATCTGTGCAAACAATAGTAAGCAAGTACAAACACCATGGGACCACGCAGCCATCATACCGCTCAGGAAGGAGATGCGTTCTGTCTCCTAGAGATGAATGTACTTTGGTGTGAAAAGTGCAAATCAATTCCAGAACAACAGCAAAGGACCTTGTGAAGATGCTGGAGGAAACAGGTACAAAAGTATCTATATCCACAGTAAACCAGACTATGGTTTGCAACTGCACATGTGGACAAAGATCATACTTTTTGGAGAAATGTCCTCGGGTCTGATGAAACAGGAGGCTTGCACGCCGAAGAACATCATCCCAACTGTGAAGCACCGGGGTGGCAGCATCATGTTGTGGGGGTGCTTTGCTGCAGGAGGGACTGGTGCTCTTCACAAAAGAGATGGCATCATGAAGAATGAAAATTATGTGGATATATTGACGCAACATCTCAAGACATCAGTCAGGAAGTTAAAGCTTGGTCGCAAATGGGTTTTCTAAATGGACAATGACCCCAAGCATACTTTCAAAGTTGTGGCAAAATGGCTTAAGGACAACAAAGTCAAGGTATTGGAGTGGCCATCACAAAGCCCTGACCTCAAGCCCATAGAAACTTTGCGGGCAGAACTGAAAAAGCATGTGCGAGCAAGGAGGCCTTCAAACCTGACTCAGTTACAGTAGCTCTGTCAGGAGAAATGGGCCAAAATTCCCCCAACTTATTGTGGGAAGCTTGTGGAAGGCTATCCGAAACGTTTGACCCAAGTTAAACTATTTAAAGGCAATGCTACCAAATACTAATTGAGTGTATGTAAACTTCTGACCCACTGGGAATGTGATGAAAGACATAAAAGCTTAAATCATTCTCAACTATTATTCGGACATTTCATATTCTTAAAATAAAGTGGTGATCCTAACTGACCTAAGACAGTGAATTTTTACTAAGATGAAATGTCAGGAATTGTGAAAAACTGAGTTTAAATGTATTTGGCTGAGGTGTATGTGAACGACCGACTTCAAATGTAGATAAGAGGGTTCTAGCATTGTATTTTCCAATTTAGTTCTCAGGAAACATACGTCTTTATTAAAATCTTCCTCAAAATGTCACATTTTCGTTACCTGAGAACAAGCAAGCAAACCCCTTCTCCCACTCCTTAAGTACCTGTGTAATATCAGAATTCAGTCCCCTGTGCCATGACTTCCATTGGAATTTTCTTATGTCCTTTTGGGCCTAACTTGTTTATTTGGCGCCAAAACTGTAACTGCATCATCTACCAATAGGTGCCCTCCTTTGTGAACCACTGGAAAACATCCCTGGTCGAATCTGTGCTTGAAATTCACTGCTCGACTGAGGGACCTTACACATAGTTGTATGTGTAGGATGCGGTAGTATTTTGAAAATCATGTTAAAATCCTATTGCACACAGTGAGTCCATGCAACTTATTGTTTCCTGTTAAGCACATTTTTACTCCAACTTATTTAGGTTTGCCATCACAAAAGGGTTGAATACTTTGAGGTAAGCTTTCATTTCTTATTCATTTGTAAACATTTCTAAAAACTTATTTCCACTTGGACATTATGGGGTATTGTGTGGCATTATCTCAATGCAATCCATTTTAAATTCAGGCTGTAACAACAAAATGTGGAAAAGTCAAGGGGTGTGTATACTTTCTGAAGGCATTGTAATTACCCTCACTGAATTTAATAAACTAATGTAGTTATTCCACACCGTTTAAGTGTCCTTTTTCATTGAGTCCTAGTAAAAATGAGAACTACAAGATGTTCGCAAGAGGACTACTCGGTGGATGTGATTGTAGACAAAACATTTTTTTAAAGACTCAGTAATGGCTTGAAGGGTAAAGGAACAGACTGGGTTCGGGTTGACTTAGACTTTGGATGTGTCAACCCTGATCGGAGCAGAGCACCTGGATGTGAACAAGGCAGAGGACCATGAGGTAGACAGAGCATGTTAGAATTGTCACAGAGCTCTGCTACAACAGCAAAGACCAGGGCCCATATTCACAAAGCATCTCCGGTACGGTAAAAGGTTCAAGGAATCCCGATAAAACTTGTTTTTAAAACAATCAAAAAAAACTCCCAGCTCAGAGGAGAACTTAAGACAATGCCCAGACAAACTCTCAGCTGGAAATCACGACAGTATGAGGTACCGCAAAGGAAAGATAGTGAGGACATTAATTGACATTGTTGCAAATGATGGGGGAAAAACTTCAGACAACCACGGTGAATGTGACTGTACATGTTAATGTTGAAATGGGAAAACGTTTGATATAATTTCACATGACACAATCACTTCTCTTATCGCCTAATATATTGGCATGCATCTTTTTTTTTTTTACCAATTCTGATGGTTGTTAAAAGCATCATTGACAATATTGCAGTTATATCAAAACACTCGTCACTCCCGTTTTAAAAACGAATTTGCTTTGGCACAGTCGGCCTCAAGTCACTTGCCAATAATGTTTCATACAACTCGTGAAAGGTCATCGTTATCGACCACAATCAAAGGCAACATAATTCCTCAAGTGCCCAATTTAGGCATCTTAAAAAATAAAAATACAACGTGGTATTGCACTCAACGGATAACTTGAAATACCGATGTAATTCAATAATGGAAATACATTTATTTATTAACCTATTTGTTATAAGTATTTAGGCATATAATCTGAAATCATCGGTAGAGGCACAAGAGATACTTTTGCATATACTGTAGATCTAGATTATTTATGGATTGACGATATACAATTAGAAAACACAAACGACTCCAAAGCAATTGCATGTGGCACAGGAACCACTGACTCACTGGATTATTGATCAAGACATCCGCTGGTAATTTAACTGTTTAGGACAGCTCATGAGGGGTCCTAAATATCTGTCGACTAGGTGTGACTTTTATGACTAGAGGCTTCACGCATTGCTTTTATTTTTTACCCATAAAAGAACGAGTAAAATGTCTCTATTCTCAGCATTTATGACCAATTGTCTATTCTGAGATGCTTTGTGGATATGGGCCCTGAGCTAGAATAGTAGAACTTCTGACTAAGCGAAAATAAATGTGGAAAAAACAATGAAATTAAATGATAAATAACATTTTAACATGTTTTTCTTTCTCCAACTATCTGGTTTATTCAGGATGGCGGCCCCTTTCCCTCACCTCACATGGTTTGCCCTTGCTGCCCTGAAAGATACAATTAATTTGACAGGAATTCCAAACAGCCTGTAAGAGGGCTAGATTGATCCATCACTATGTGCAAAGGGAACACTTTCTGTTTGGAGTTGTGCACAGCTGAACATTGAGCACATGACACCTTCAATATTCTGGGCAAACTTCAAAACACCATCAGTTTGTCATGAACTATAACAATATGGAAGGAAAAAGTTCAAACTTACTAAAATACCCTTGGAATAAAACAGTTTATTCTGTTACAATTTTGACTTATTCAAACTCAATGAAGTAGTGCCGAGACTGAATTATTTCACAGATTTAATAGTCATCTGAGAAGAATTGTGAAAGAAATCACTCCAGTCTTCACACCACAAGTCACAAAACCATAACATCTTAAAGGTGTTTAAGGTGATTGATGTCGTGTCTTCCAGGCAGAATATTGTGATCTGTCCACGCACTAATACCAAATATCACAGTGTAATAAAGTCAATAAGGGAATACTACATGAGGCGGATAATGATAGGCATTATGGAAACAGCCTCAATTATATATATATATATATAAATATAAAATTGAGGCCGTGACAAAATACATTTGAAATAAATATTTACAGTACATCAAAATGCATCACGGTAGAAGAATGCGAGAGAACTGCAGAGTAGAGTTTCAAATCTAATGCGTCACAACACCTCCACTACAGTCAAGTCACAGTTTTTCCTTCTCCAGCCTTCTACTTCCTCTTCTCGTTCTCAACCTTGCGCCTTCCCATACTCCAACCCTGTTGACATTCTTCTTCACATCTTTTCTCTGGACTACACGTATTCCTTTAGGGGCACGCTGTTGGAGGTGATCGGTTTCGGAGGATCAGGTGCGAGGGGGGAGGGGCGCGTGTTAGGAAAGCGCCGGCCCATGTACCCCCGGCGGTACTCCCCTCCTCCGCTCTCGATATGGGGGCAGGTGCTGCTCAGCACGGCCCCGCTGATCATCAGAATAACCGCAGATGCCCAGCCCAGGTAGATCGCCTGGCCCAGCTCTCGCTTGTACATGACAGGAACTTTGGGGTTGTAGAAGTCCTGGACCACAGTGTTGGCGGTCCAGGAGACTGGCACCAGCACGCACAGGCCCGTCAGGATGAATAGCACGCCGCCGGAGAGGGCGATGCCTGCCTTGGCGCGGCGGTCGTCACCAGCGCACGTGGTGCATTTCATTCCACAGCAGGACACGGTGCAGGACAGCCAGCCCAGGAAAATTGCCACACACATGAGGGCACGAGCTGCCTGGAGGTCCGGGGGCAGAGCCAGAATGGAGTCGTAGGTCTTGCACTGCATGTGGCCCGTGGCCTGGTAGATGCAGTTCATCCAGATGCCCTCCCACTTGATCTCGGAGGTGAGGATGTTGCTGCCGATGAAGGCGGACACCTTCCACTGAGGCAAGGCCGTCACAGCGATGGCCATGACCCAACCTGTTACCGCACAGGTGAAGCTGATCAATTGCATGCCTGTGTTGACCATGATGGCTGCTCTTGATGTCTTCTGACCACCTGAAACTGACCTTTACCCTTGTCTATGTCTTCTTTCTCACGTCAAGGGCCACTCCTTTGCTATAACTGCCTGCTCTGTCTGGGCCTTTCACAATCCTGAATTTGAGTCACTCACTGTCCTTTTCTGAAATTACTTTCCTTTCTCAAGCTTCTTATGTCTCCGTTTCTTTTCAACATCTGGTCAGATGTCTTCAATGTAGCTTTTATTTTTTAACTCTGAGGTTTTTCCCCCAGTGATCGGAGTGACAGGTGGTGGCAGAGGGAGAGAAGACTCCATTGCTTTCCTCCCTCTATCTATTGAAATGATTCATTATTTAAGAACCAATGACTGTGCAGCCACCTGTGGCAGCTCCCCTATTTTGGATTGATTGAGCTTCGGAGACGTCACCATCAGACCCAGTGGGTTTGTGCGTAGGGTACAATTGGATGTCAGCAGTTCTGGCCCTGTAACCTCACACTAACCCAAGCGCGGAGCTGATTACATGAAAAGTGTCTATTACCCCACAGGTTTGGTGTGGCCTTACCTAGATGGGTCATGCCAATAGAACCTGATACTCGATCAAGGGACATCACTGAAGATGTACGCCATCGCTGGATGGCAAAAACAACTGATACAGTCCCATGAGCAAAGAGGTTCCACAGAAGGTAAACAAAACAAAAAGGCCGATGTCTTGATAAAGCGCAAATAAGGGCTTGGTCCAATTCTGGCCTTTGTCCAAGTGCATCCAAACTATGCCTCTAAATGCACTAAAGCTTGATGGTTGATGCAAAACAAGTTTCACCGCTAAAGCTTAAAAAATTGAGTTACGGTGTCTTGGCGAACAAAGCCTTGGAAAATGAAGCGGCAGACCTCAGCTGCCGCTGGCGCCTGCTGGAGTGTCTTCGTCACAAAGGGCTCAGCCTGCCGAAGCCACTTCAGACTCTACGCAGGTTCAGCTTTCTGCCCCCCCCCCCCCACACACACACACCCAATTGGGTCAGTCCAACCCAGGTGTTAGGGTTGATAGTAGGTAAGACTACTTAGTCAGACTGCCAGGTAAGTGGAATAGTCAGTCCGTCCCTCCCATCTTCAGAACAGCCTCAGTTTACTGTCAACCTGTGAGAGCAACACTGTGTGCCTGGAGAGAGGGAACGAGACAGTACAGGGGGAGGGAGAGAGTGGTATCTGTAGGTCGATCAATAAACAAAGCCAATCCAGGGGGCCCATACAATGGGTCTTAAATGCTCTGCTTTTCTCTAAAGGAGCATTTTACATCTGTTTTATGTCTGGGGTTGCAGCAAAAGGAAGAGATGGCTAAAAAGGGGGCTAGGTGGAGTGGATGTTGTGTGTGAGCAGAATGAACCGGACTACAAAGCTGAACACCCTCATGAGAAATACAGGTCAGGTGTAAGCATTCACTTTCCATCAAAGGTGGTGTTACCTAAACAAGTGCTATTAAAATGTATAAATTGAGGTAGTTTGATTCTTTCACTCTTGGATGAAAATATGGTGACAAATAAAATGGCGGATATCCCACTTTATGGATTATAATCAATGGATTTACACTTACTGCTGCCTTCAGTTACAACTGTGTATACTGGCCAATAGCCCAACTGTGATGAGAACAAATTAAAATTTAATTTCTGCTCACGACATCATTGATCCTTGGTGTGCCTATGTTGATGAATTAAATATGGCAACAAGATCCGCGGTTTGAGTTTCCCCTTCTTGTGTGAGTAGGACCTCTCCTTGACAACGGTGGTCATGACAACAGCACAGGAGCGGGGGAAAGGGGAGCGGGGGAAAGAGGAGCAGAGGCAAAGGATAGCTGTCTATTGTGAATGAGACATGTTTACCTGTGGTACTACATTTGATGAATACCACAGCATAAGAAATCCACTGGAGCCATTAGCGCACACACGAAAGTCAAAAGAAATGATTGACAAATATATTGCCAGGTTTCCATTGATTTGTCTAGTCGGTGCTTCAAAAGGCTGTACACACAATGTTTTACAGAACAGGATGTGTGCGCATACACCCGAACACACATAAGTAGTACATTTAAGATGGACATCCCCGAGTGTATTCATCTCTGAGATAGAACTATCAGCTGACCACATTACTTATTGTCCCAAGTCAACAAATGCTGTCAACAAGTACCCTAAAGACTTCAGATTTTTATCTTTGGAACATGATACAGTGGCATTGTCATAAAGTGACAGCTTCTTATCTTTGGTTACCTTAAACTGTGAGTAACGAGGGTTTTTTCCCCCAGGAGTCCCATCTCCTCAGACTATTTGTCAGCCAATAACAGACCTGCCCTGCCCACAGAGAAAACAATGCCATCTACTGGCCTATGCATGTAATCACTCAACAAATGTATTAGTACATTTATTAGTAAGAATATATTATAAAATGGAATAGAAGACTAGCGTTTTCCCTTTGTGTCATGTGTGGTGTTGGGATAAAAATAAGGAATAAAGAGGAAACACCAGCATTTGATATAGGCATAAAATACCAATTTATTACTTTACACAATAACACAAATATTCCCTGCAGGCTAAAAAAAAAAAAAAAAAAAAGTTTAAAACATGTCACATAGCAATACAGCAAGTGATTGGGCACCCTTGTGGGAGGGGCCTGAGCAAGCCCCACCCCTCCCCAGCAGGTCAGACAGGGTACTGTTCTATTGCTGTTGGACAGTCACATAGCTCAGAACACTAGCAGAAAACAGCAGAGCTACACACGAGAATAAAGAACTAAAAAAAATTTACTTACACTTACAATGTCAAATAACAAATCTGTAGACATATCAAAGAGGAATTAAAAAATAAATCATGCTCTCTTTCAAACGGGGCACAGAAAGAATGGATCGTTAAAAATGTTAAAAAGAGGTATTCCTGTGGCTGTGGACGCCTTGGGCGAGGCCCCCCACAGAGAGGAAATGTGCTTGTGTGGGTGGCCAGCAGGGTGGCGCCACGAGACTAGGGAGCCCCGAGAGGCGTGGCAGGGGCACAAACCAGGAAGTGGAGGCCTAAATGGACGCTACACTGGGGCCTGTGAGGGGGCGAGGGGTCAAGTCTTCACCGGGCCCACGTTTGAAGAAAGTACCTCGTTTGTCTTCGGGTCACGATGCAAAGGCTCGAACGCTCAACCTCCAGCGGCCTGTGCCTCCGTTTTTTTTTTTTACTGACATTTGTGTAGGAAAAAAACATCTTGAAGAGACTGGACAATATTGCTAGCCTAAAACAGTCTCACTAAATTCATATACATTTACCCAATATTTCTTCTCCTTCTGTCTCGCTTGATTCTAAAGAGTTTATTTTTTTATATTATTTTATTTTTAGGGACAATACTCTGGCATGCAGGTGAGAAAAGTCTAAATGTTTTGACCTTTTTTCTCAGTGCCTAAAGAGCTAGTCCACCGAATGCACATTCCCACTGATTGATACAGGCAACAAAAAAAAACTAGTTCCAGAAACGGCGACAGAGAGCAGACCAACAGCCACGTCGACAAGAAGAATTATACATTTTTACACATTCGAAAACTGGATTTCGAGTTAATATTGCTTTGCAATGATAATATGTTCAAAACTGAGGAGTCATCACCGCCTTTTGGATCCCCTGCTAGGAGACCACACCCACATCCTGCACACTCCTCCAGTCTGGTAACACCCACAGAGGGCCACAGACTACAACACCTGGCTCTCTGCAGCCCCCTTTCCCCGTAGGAAAACTAGTGCACGTCTTCAACAGCTCAGCCCCACCCCTCAAAACTTATTGCATGCAATGCCTGGAACCCCACCATGCTTCGCTCCCACAGGCCGGCGCCCAAGCCCTCGACAGGCCGGCGCCCAAGCCCTCGACAGGCCGGGGCTCAAACTCATTCATAGCAAACCTGCTGCTTTACGGATGGTTTATTACAAAAGGGTTTTTCGCAGAGCCGACCACCCCCCCCCCCCCAGCCTCACTGCAGTCTTGCACGGCAATAACCTTAACCACGACTGGTTAAATAGGATCTTTAACCGTGGTCGTGACTGGTCAGGTGTTCTTAGGTCCATGGGCAGTGTTTATGCTTTATGTCAATTCATATCCGGTTTTCAAAACCTTATTAAAAACACCAAAAGTTTAGACTTGAATAGATATACTTGTTCAAATACACACAAACAGTCATAGATACACATTATGAAGTTCTAAAAATTCTACTCATTGCCTATTGCATACTTCTTTTTACCACTCGCTCGGTCCCAGTTTCTTCCTAATGCCAGCTCTGATTGTCACCTTTATTCCATTTCGAACCGAAATCCCCTGCTGCCAACAGGACTCTTCTGCCTCCTGTTTTACCAGTCTGGGGTAACGGTGACAGCTCAACAGAGATCTTTCCTACTGGAGAACACAGCCAAACCCTTCCCTACTACATCACTGAGGAGCAGAAGGGAGCATAAACCGATACACCTTGGGCCTCCCTCCACCGTAGGCCAGAATGCTACCAAAGTGTGCAAATCTAAACCCAGCCACTCTTACCCTGATCTCATAACTACACATCCGATTGCTGCCAGTCTGATAATTATCATAATCGTAGATAACAACATCAAATATAACTACTAAGTCTGAACAACAGTTAAGATTCGCCACAAAACGGTTTTATATTAAACTCTTACAAATTCTGCTTTTTGATTCTGATGTATAAATGCATAAAAAAAGTTAAGAGAGTGCCCTCTGTTGCTTGCCTAGCGTCCCGGGTCAGTGCAATGAATTGGCCGGTAGCAAAGGAGACCGAAAAGTTAAGCGAATGGGTTTTCCGCCTCCGAAAAATTCAGACGACTAGCGCCTTGCTAAAAAAAACATGCGCCACCCTAACAATGTCATAACCATTCAGACAAACAGGTTTAAGGGATGAATCCCCTTCCTCACATGGGGCACCAAATAAGGCGGCTTAGCCCAATGCCGTAACCCCGCAAAAGCTCTCAACCATTCAATAGGTCCCAATGCAGAGTCAATCACATCGGCTAAACCACGGTTGCTACTGCTACACATACACCCACCGGCCTCTGTGAAGCCTGTATAGTTCAATCTGTTCTATAGATGCAAATATTTATATATATATGTCATGTTTGAATATATTTTTTTAAAAACATCAAATCTGAGGCATTTACAGCAGTTCTTGATTTTCCCTTTACAATTCAGTGGCCTGCCATGAAACACACACACACGTATATACACAAACACACACGCACACACACAAACACGCACACACTCAAGCACTTAATTCTTCGCTAAATGGGAGAAGACTAATGGGTATGGATACCCAGGTGACCTCGCTTGTAAAAGACTGAAGAAAAGGAGAAAGTTAAAACACAATCATAAAAGAAAAAAATATATATATATCATTCTCAAAAGATCCTCTCCACCCATGTTTCCATGCAAACCCCCCATGACCCCCCCAACCCAAGAACTTGACAGATTTTCGCCCCAAAAGGGCTTTGAGGTAAAAAGTAGTCCTGCTTAGCTGGGAGAGCTAAGAGCTGCCACTGACAATTGGCGTCAGTCCGCTCCATTGCTCAGTGTATCTTTCAAAAACAAGAGACATTCAAAAACAAACAACCCCCACCCCCTCCCCCAAAAAATGGCTCAACTTGTGTTTTTTGTTTGTTTTCTCTGTGCATCGGAAACCCCAACGGTCTCTCGGTGCCGGATTGCTGGTAGAAGGCGGCTTCGATCGGGAACGCCGGATGTCGTTTTTTCCCAAAAAGGAAAATACTCCACTGGCATACTTCACTGGCTTCGAACCGCTTTGGTGCACATCAAGACGCAAGACAAAGATAGAGAAAGACTGGCAAAAAGAGAGAGAGGAGAGATAGGACAGAACTCCACACATTGCTCACGTGGCTCAGGCGAAATACATTGTGTGCTGAGTGTCATAGTGGATCTGGACTGCCTTGGCCAGGGCAAGGGGGTCCCGACCGTTACTCTGGCCCGACACGTGGCTGCCCTCCGCACTGCAGGACAGGACGAGAGAGATGGGCCAGATACATGACAAAAGTAAGAGAAAAAGAAAACAAATCCACTACTGTTGGGCTCCACCAACTGTAGTCATATTGAACAACATGTACCGTAATGTACCGTAACATGCCAAACAAAAACGGTATATTCAGTAAAGCTAGATACACAATGTTGCAGATATAAATCGAACATATAGGGCAGCTAACAGAGTCCATTCGTGTCTGTTCTGACTAAAATAACATTTCCTGTTTATCCGTGATACCCCTCAGTATTCTCGCCTTGTGCCTTGCCACTTTCATCATTACCTGTCGTGATCTTTGTCCACCAGGTGGTAGCGGGCGCGGAAGGCCACCAGCCGGGCGTAGTAGGCTGGCGCGGGGATGGAGACAGAGCGGGTGCAGCGGACGTAGGTGTGGCACAGCTGGTAGGTGAGCAGCTGGAGCTCGTCGGCCGTGAAGCAGTTGTCGTCCCACAGGACGTGGTAGTGGGAGGGCCGGCTGGTGCCCTGGATCCCAGCATGGCTGCACAGGTAGAAGTCAAACTCAGAGGGGTGGGTGATTGTGCTGTCCACCGTGGTTCCGGCTGGGACGTTGCCACTCTTTCCAACCTGTAGGGGGAGACAGTTGTGATTACAGACAGACATGCTGGAGTGCTCGTCGAAAAAGGGGCCATTGTTGCAACCCCTCTAACTTCAGCTGTGTCTAAATCATCAATCCAATGAAATACCAGCTCAGAGGTTACTCCAAGGATATGTGGTTGGAGAGGTGCATTTAAAAAGTATTGGAACACTGCCACAGCCCTCAAAGCCCTCCCTCATGAAATCCCCCTGATACAGTTGGGTAATCTGATCCTATACCTGTGGATAATTTAAACCTCTACATCAGGGGTGTCAAACTCAATTCCTGGAGGCTCCTCTCATGTACTTGAAAGATCTGATTTATTTTTAAGTTAAATTGCTTAGGATCTCCCATCAAAAACCAGACACAGCCCTCCAGGAATGGAGTTTGACAGCCCTGCTCTACACGGGTCTCCGCTCACTCTCTCGGTCTTGTCTGAGCAGAAGAGGCGGGTGTGGTGGCGTTTCTGAACCACGATGTAGGAGATGCCAGGTCGGTAGTCCTCCTCCAGGCTGATACAGGCCTTCCTGATGGCAATCAGCTCTGGCCACGCCACCTACACACAGTCACACATGGGGAAGAGATTAAAAAAAGTGAGCTTCACATTGAATGGAAAAATGCATTGCTATGACTCTGGTTGAACCGAAGTCGGCGGCGTTAACATCAGAATTGGGATGCCTGTGTATTGCCCAATTATTGGCAAAAGATCGGATTGGTCAAAAGAAAAACAAAATCATTGCAAAATAACTACTTTGAGGGAAAATGTACTTACTATGACTGTGATATGTAGTGGTCTCAGGTAGCCATCTGAAGATGAATGCACTAATTGTAAGTCGCTCTGGATAAGAGTCTGCTAAATGACTCAAATGTAAAATCAGAATTGGGCTGCCTGTGTAAACGCAGCCAGATCCTATATCCAGGGCACTTTCAAATTCAAATATCTATCTATCCATCTATCTATCTACACATTTCTTTGGTCTCAAAGTTGTAGAGACAGGCTCCAATTGGAGAGGGAGGTCCGTCTGAATATACTTTTGAGTCACTATTGCACCGTCAATGCCCCTGACGTGAAAGCATTTCATCAACAAAATTATTACAATATAGCTCCCAGTATGTCAAGGGGCAGGGCTCCAGACTGCGACCATTTAGTCACATTTTGTGACCCTTTGACTTGGCTGTGCGAGTAAAGAAAAATAGATTGGTCACATTACATGGTCACCTCACTCAAATTTTAAAAAACGTCCTATTTGTTTGCTGGCTAAAACCATGATTTGGTCAAACAGTTTTATTTATTTCACCTTTATTTAACCAGGTAGGATAGTTGAGAACTGCATTTACAACTGCGACCTGGCCAAGATAAAGCAAAGCAATGTGACAAACACAGAGTTACACATGGAATAACAAACATACAGTCAATAACACAATAGAAAAAGTCTATATACAGTGTGTGCAAAGTGGCAAAATAATTACAATTAAACAACACTGGAGTGATACATGTGCAGAAGATGAATGTGCAAGTAGAGATACTGGGTTGCAAAGGAGCAAAAAAACAAAAGAACAGTATGGGGATGATGTAGTTGGACAAGGAGAAATGCCTTTACATAATGGAAGACTATATAATAATGTACGGGCTGGGGTCAATTTGCTTCTCACATTGTATTATTTTCTTGATCCTTTATTTAACCAAGTAAGGCACCTTGTGCTGGGCCCAATAAAAGGCCACTCTAAATTGTTCAGTTTTGTCACAACAATGCCACAGATGTCTATAGTTGAGGGAGTGTGCAATTGGTACGCTGACTGTAGGAATGTCCACCAGAGCTGTTGCCAAAGAATTGATTGTTCATTTCTCTACCAAAAACCACCTCCAAAGTCGTTTTAGAGAATTTGGCATTACGTCCAACCCGACATCAACAGCAGATCACGTGTAACCCACACCAGCCCAGTATCTCCACATCCAGCTTATTCACCTGCAGGATCAGAGACCAGCCACCCAGACAGCTGATGAAAATGAGGAGTAGTTCTGTCTGGCTCCCCAGTGGGTGTCCCTGGCTCCCAAGTGGGTGGGGCCTATGCCCTCCCAGGCCCAGCCATGGCTGTGCCCCTGCCCAGTCGTGAAATCTATCGATTAGGCCCTAATTTATTCATTTCAATTGACAGATTTACTTATATGAACTGTAACTACGAACTGCAACAAACACTCAAACTGGACAGTTATCTCTTCATTCAAAGACTTAATCATTGACACTCTTACTGACAGTTGTGGCTGCTTTGTGTGATGTATTGTTGTCTCTAACCTTCTTGCCCTTTGTGCTGTTATCTGTGCCCAATGATGTTTGTACCATGTTCTGTACTGCTACCATGTGTTGCTACCATGCTATGTTGTCTTAGGTCTCTCTTTATGTAGTGTTGCCTCTCGTTGTGATGTGTGTTTTGTCCTATATTTATATTATATTTATTTATTTATTTTAATCCCAGGGCCCCGTCCCTGCAGTAGGCCTTTTGGTAGGCCGTCATTATAAATAAGTATTTTCGGCACTAAACTACTTCCATTAATTTTTTCCATTAGTTTTGTGTTCGTGCTAGACCAAAACAACCAACATGTACGTGCTCGTGAGCGACTCACCTTTCCATAAAATGGTGAAGCCCAAACTGTTCGAACGCTACAGACAGACGCTGTAAAAGCAGTAAAATCGAGTACCGTGACGATTGTGTGGGTCGTAGAGCAAAACGGAAAACACTATCGAACACAGTCATATTTTGAAGGACAAACCGTTCGGGCGCTACAGACATTTGTTCTAAGACTGATTTTTCGGGATGTCTCATTGGTCTGACAAACACCGCTGTTGCTCTGCCGCCTTTCACCGCAGATGCGGAAGGGCGACATTGGTGGATTGAGATAAATAAACTCCTTTCGTTGAATGTATTTTTTAATTGTTTTAAATGTTCTCTCTAGATTAAACAGACAGATTTGATGGGTAACCACATGAAATGCACATCTGCCACTGAGTGCAAAGGGTAACAGGCTACAACATTTTTTTAGGACACTCAATTGACTGTTTAATAGATTAATACATAGCCGTGAGTATTATATGTAGCGTCAGCGATCTACCTCATGTGTTCTGAGTTTTCACTTCCTTGTGGTGAATTAAGACCCCTATGACATAAGTGCACAAATATTTAGGCAAATTCATCTCTATTGCACAACAAAATTGAGAAGCCTTATTTCAAAAGAAAAATATAACAATATTGGTCACCCCCATTGGTCACAATACATGGCAATCACTGGATTAGGTTGCACATCAAATGATCTTGAATCATGCATTTCTGCTTGGATGTGTTCGATGAAACGACTTACTTCTTGACTAGCCTACCATCTCAGAAATCTACGACACAATCTAATGACTTCAGGTGATAACAAAAAAAAAAAGTATAATCCATTGTGTGACGCTGCTGGGGGGGAAAAAAAAATTGGTGCAACTAAATCACGGGCTGGTGCCACCAACTGAAAAAAAATGTCATCTGGGGCCCAGTCAAGGGGTGTGATTTTTTTTTTATCTGCTGCTGAGTAATGCGTTCTTCTGCCAATGCTATGCAAAAAAATCTGTTGGTAGGACAAGGCCATGTATGTTTGTGCACATGGAAGTCAGTGATTTAGGTGACTAAAATGGCCCATTGTTTTGTTTATGACACATAATATATATATATAAATAAAACTAGACGAAATCGTTGTTCAAATGCCAAAAATGTGACTTAATTATATTTTAGTCAAAATAACAAAAACTAGACTACATAAAATAAAAAAGCGGTGCCAAAATAAACACTGGCACCTTCTAAACCCTTGGAGTACTGATAGCATATGCTACCCTTTACACCACTTAAGGTATTGCAAAAGGGCTGCGAATTAAAGCCTTATTTCATCTGAAATTTTAACAAAGAATAACTACTCAAAGGGTTAACCAGCCACCGACTCAATACAACACGCCATTTTGATCATGTAATTCAATGGTCAATTCAGTCCAAGGAGAGAGAACTGAACCTAATAGACCAAAATGACACAACACAGACGCGAATCACCCTCCCGGTTACCTGTTTCATTTGGCCCTCGGACACGCCGCCGCGGTAGTAGATGATGCGGGTGGGCTTGAAGCGCGTGGACTTGTAGAACTGGATCAGCAACTCGCGCACCATGTTGGTCAGGTCCTGGATGACCTCCTGGCTGTACAGCTGCTCCTGGGACAGGTCCTGGCGTGACGTCTGCACGCGCACCGTGGCACAGTAGCGGCTGGGGTGTCCGTCCATGCTGCCCACCACCGCCGCGATGGAGGGCTTCTTGCCGTCGCCGGCTGGAGGGTGAGTGACGTCTGCCCCCAGGAAGATGACGGGTTGCTGGAACACAGAGGGTCTGGGGAGAAGAGGTTGCAATTTTTAAAAAAAAAGGCAGATTTGGCAAATAAAATAGAGTTGGTCACATGTTGCTTTGCACTCAGAGAAGAGGTATAGGTCTGACACAATACAGAACACATTTGATTGACATGTCATGAGGTAATTGTATGTTGTGTGGGTGTATAGTGCCTTCGCTGATGACTAAGCAGTGGGTGCATTTTACTGCATTTTGTTGCCTGCAGGCAATTTCGTCAAAGCAACGAAGGCTTGGAAGACCATCGTGAGAACATCCGTGAGGGTCAACAATGAGGGTCAACCTGAGTTAATGAGTGAGTGAGTGTGTGTCGTCACCTCTGATGGGGCACCAGGACGTTGTTGATGCCCCCCAGCTTGGCGTTGATCTTGAGGCAGAGGTTGGAGAGGGTCTGGGGGGATGTCTTCACCACGTTCTTCACCTGGACACACTGAGTGGCCATGCCCAGGAGGGTGTCTCCTACCCGCTTCACCTCCGCTGTGGCACCAGGACCACAGAATAATAATTTAGCGCTAAATCTCAAATGCAAAGTGAAAAGAGTAGCTAGCAGATTGGTTCTCTTAACATACT
Source organism: Oncorhynchus nerka (assembly GCF_034236695.1). Classification (NCBI taxonomy): domain Eukaryota; kingdom Metazoa; phylum Chordata; class Actinopteri; order Salmoniformes; family Salmonidae; genus Oncorhynchus; species Oncorhynchus nerka. The sequence continues at coordinate 60,965,201 of NC_088399.1, forward strand.
AAGCAGGAGGAGTGAACTGGTGTTCCCTCAATTTCCACTAGTGACTTGAGGGCGTTCTTTCCCCTACCGCCATTTTCAATTCTTCCAATTATATTTATCAAATATTTTAGGCAAAGTCATGCAAAACCATAAGACATAGGAAATGCATCAAAAGACAAAAGACTAATTGAAGTTAGTTTGCCCTTTCTACAAAATCGATTTCCCAAACAAAGAGGTATGAAAGTTATTCTTACCGTAGACAGGGGTTTTGCCAGGCAGGATGACCACGATAAGCTGCAGTCCCACATAAGTCAGCTTGAGGTGTTTGAACATGGGTTCCACGCTGTCCGCTCCCTGGGCGTATTTACAGAAACACGGCTGGCCCTGGATGGGCATACCGGCATCCTTCGAGATCTTTCTCAGTTGGTCTGTGAAGCTCCTAGAAAACCCATGAACAAACCTTTAGGGACTGTAGTCTAGAGAAAGAAAAGTGCATTCAAACTGTTGAACAATAAGTTCAAGTTTTGTGGTCCGAATCCTAACCTAATACATTTGCTCAACTAGTTTGTGTACATCATTGAGAGATGTGAATCATTTTTGAGATAAGCCCACAGATCTCAAGTTTGGATTTGGCCCTAAAATGAGTAGTGGTCACCACACAGACTAAGGATATGGGGATTTTTGGGTGGAGTGGTGCATCTACCAAGGTTGACGGGCAGATGACTCACTTGAGCAGGTCCTCTCTGCACTGTTTCTGTGGGGCGAAGCAGGCCACGGCCCACACCTTGATCTCGATCCCGGCGTAGAACTGCTTCCCCCGCATGTCCCACACGCCCTGGTTGGGCGTGGCAACTGTCTTGTTCTGCGGAGAGAGTCCCTACGCTCTTAGTGAACCCCCCGGTTTAACCAGCCGACACAGCAGATACAACTCCCCAGCCCGCACCACACACACACACACACGTTTGGGGTAGAAGATGACTCTACCACTGATGATACAGCGACAGATCATTTTACATGTGTGTCTAAATGGGGGTGATTAGGATTGTGAGGGTAGGAGAATCTGACCCTAGATCTGTGTTCAGAAGGAAACTACTGTGTGCTCCTATTACACACTATCCCGTAGCAAGTAGCTTACAGGTAAAACCTCCACGGGCTAGACAGCACCAGAAGCTTATTCAACAGGGCAGAACATTCATGTATAGAATAGACATGACCGTCATAGTTACGATTGTACAATACAAGATATGCCCAGAATTGTCCAATCTACAGGTGAGCAAATACTTGACAATGCAGGCTTCCACCCTTCCAGTTATAAACATATTTTGCTGATACACACTTAGGTGCCACGTGTTATTGATTTATCACAACTTAAGGAATAAGGCACGGGGGGGGTGTATAGCCAATATACCACGGCTAAGGGCTGTTCTTATGCACGGCACATCGCGGAGTGCCTGGATACAGCCCTTAGCCGTGGTAGATTGGCCATATACACCACAAACCCCAGAGGTGCCTTATTGCTATCATAAACTGGTTACCAAAGTAATTACAACCGTAAAAATATGTTGTCATATCCATGGTATACCACGGCTGTCAGCCAATCAGCACTCAGGGCCTAAACCACCCAGTTTATAATAACAGCACATAGGGTACAGGTCAAAAGTTGACACCTACTCATTCAAGGGTTTCATAATTTTTACTTTGTAGAATTATAGTGAAGACATCAAAACTATGAAATAACACATGGAATCATGTAGTAACCAAAAGTGTTAAATTAAAATATATTTTAATTTGTAGCCACCCATTGCCTTGACAGTTTTGCAGACTCTTGGCATTCTCTCAACTAGCTTCATAAGGAATGCTTTTCTAACAGTCTTGAAGGAGTAGCCAAATACACTGAGCACTTTGTTAGCTGCTTTTCCTTCACTCTGCGGTCCAACTCATCCCTAACCATCTCAATTGGGTTGATGTTGGGTGATTGTGGAGGCCAGGTCATCTAATGCAGCACTCGATCGCTCTCCTTCTTGGTCAAATAGCCCTCACACAGCCTGGAGGTGTGTTGGTTCATTGTCCCGTTGACAGTCCCAGTGGGAACCACATGCAGAGTTCATCTGTTCATCTACTCTGTGTCTCACAAAAACATGGAGTTTGGAACCAAAAATCTCAAATTAGGACTCGGATGAAAAGGACAGATTTCCACCGATCTAATGTCCATTGCTCGTGTTTCTTGGCCCAAGCAAGTAGTGGTTTCTTTGCAGCAATTTGACCATGAAGGCCTGATTCACAGTCTCCTCTGAACAGTTGATGTTGAGATGTGTCTGTTACTTGAACTCGGTGAAGCATTTATTTGGGCTGGTAACTAATGAACTTATCCTCTTCAGCAGAGGTAACTCTGGGGGTCTTCCTTTCCTATGGAGGTCCTCATGAGAGCCAGTTTCATCATAGCGCAAGATGGTTTTTGCGACTGCACTTGAAGAAAAGTTCTTGAAATGTTCCGCATTGACGGACCTTCATGTCTTAAAGTAATGATGGACTGTTGTTTCTCTGCTTATTTGAGCTGTTCTTGCCATAATATGGACTTGGTATTTTACCAAAGAGGGCCATCTTCTGTATACCCCCCTACCTTGTCACAACAAACCTGATTGGCTCAAACAGATTAAGGAATGAAATTCCACAAATTAACAAGGCACACCTGTTAATTGAAATGCATTCCAGATGACTACCTCATGAAGCTGGTTGAGAGAATGCCAAGAGTGTGAAAAGCTGTCAAAGGCAGAGGGTGATTACTTTGAAGAAACAAACATAAAATAGATTTTGATTTGTTTAAAACATGATTCCATGCGTGTTATTTTAGAGTTTTGATGTATTCACTATTATTTTATTTTTATTTATTTTAATGTAGAAAATAGTACAAATAAAAGAAAAACCTTGGAATGAGTAGGTTTCCAAACTTTTGACTGGTACTGTATATCAGGATCTGTATCCACAAAGCGTCCACAAAGAGTATGAGTGCCACTGCTAATCTAGGACCAGTTTTTCATTTCAGTTCATAATGAAAATGAGATTGTATGGACAGATCCTAGATCAGCATTCCTAATCCGAGATGCTTTGTGGATACAGGCCCAGATATTATCAGATCATTCTAGCTATGAATAGAAGTACCTTCAGTGTTCAGAGCCCATAGCGTCTACTTACATTTTGCATTGTGTCGAGTTAGCTACCCTCTCTTGTAGCAATTGGGCAACCATATTGTGTTCTCCAGCAAGCTATACATGTACTAAATGTGCAATTCAAGAAAGAAAAAGCCCTGAATACTGGGGGTGCTGATCCAGCATGGAATCACATATACATTAGATTGTGATTACACTGAATACTAATACAGTCGTGCACATCACATCAAATGAACAGCAAGTGATGCTAGAGAAAGGTTATCAGTGAATAATTAAGCGATGATTAGCAAAGCTCTCCACGGTAATTACAGCAACATTTTATAAACACCAGCATGATAACACAGTGATGGAGTGACAAACACAAGGAGAGTCGCTTTTCCTATCACAAACCTATTACGGCTACAACAATATAACCATGACAATTGAAAAGGTCTGAAAGACGTGCCAGTCAAACAAATGAATAACTAACTGCGACGACAAAAGCAATCAGTCCACATTTCAGAGGATGATAAACTCCATTACCCAGCAGGCCAAACCACTCAAGAAGAGACTGTAAAATGGGCCCAATAAAAGGCGTATAACCCAGCAACACTGTGCCAAAACTGTTAGTACATCTCTATTATAGCTATTTCTGTGACCGAATGTTTTTCTAACGTGCAATTTCAAGCCAAGTTCAGATCAATTATCCATATGCAATGTGGTTTGTACAGTCCACATTGGACCTATAACGATGTCTGTGGAAGACGTCTACCCAAACCGAACACAATTACATTATATAAAGACTGTACGGAACTTATGTAGAGACCGTGTATATTGCCTACATCAACTCAGCGAAAAAGAAACGTCCTCTCACAGTCAACTGCATTTATTTTCAGCAAACTTCTCGTGTAAATATTTGTATGAACATAAGATTCAACAACTGAGACATAAACTGAACAAGTTCCACAGAAATGTGACTAACAGATATGGAATAACAGAAATTGAATAATGTGTCCTTGAACAAAAGGGGGGGGGTTCAAAATCAAAAGTAACAGTCAGTATCTGGTATCTCCCCCTCATGGACTGCACCAGATTTGCCAGTTCTTGCTGTGAGAATTCTGAACATGGTTTGATTTAGTTTAATGTCATTTTAATAATTAAAACCACATTAATTATCATTGAAAATTCAATTGGTTGAAATCTATTTCTCAGTTATCACTTGGCTCGTAAATTCTGTAGTTAAACATCCTAAGGTCAACATCCCCATAGTGTTCACATCTCTCATTTTATTTTGTATTTTATTGTACCTTTATTTAACTAGGCAAGTCAGTTAAGAACAAATTCTTATTTTCAATGACGGCCTAGGAACAGTGGGTTAACTGCCTGTTCAAGAGCAGAACGACATATTTGTACCTTGTCAGCTCGGGGGTTACTAGTCCAACGCTCTAACCACTAGGCTACCCTGCCGTCATGTAAATATTGTAGATACATAAATATATTAAATAAACAATTTGGGAAATCTCCAGACTTTGCTCTTTTCTTCATTAGCATGATGATTTTAAAATTGGATTGGATTTTTCTAATCTGTTAAGACATTGAATACATGCATGTTTAGTTTAGTTCTCTGTGTGAAGCAAGTTCATTTAAAGTTAGGCCTATGTGATTGAGCTACATAAACAATGTTAACACACAGTAACCAAAAACCTGATCTAATTTACATATTCAGACAGCATTTTCAGCAAAAATATCGCCACAAATTTACCAGAATTATTTGCCAGAATTTCACACGTTTCCGCAACAGTTTGCCAAGAAACTAATTTGCATGTGAAAATAGGAGCTTGGAGCACATTTGAGGCAAATTTGCCAAACATTTGCCACAACTGTTTGCTAGAAGCCTGTTTTTTTGGTAAGAGTTATTTAATTTAATTTAAATGTGTTGTGTGGCATGAAGTCTCATCCTCCTCCCCTTGGTTAATCCACTCACCGTTTTCATTCACACACACAAACACCAACAGACCCTCTCTCCCGTGAATGGCCCAGCCCAGTGCCCTAGTACTCACCCTGCCACAGTCCCGCCCAGTGTCGGTACTAAGCCGGCCCCCATACTGCAGCATGGGTGCTGGGAGGACTCGGCCCGTCACCTCGGTCATGTCGTTATGCACCACGATTCCGAACTCCTTCAGGTAAGGGTCGGGACCGCCCACCATGCTGTTGCTTTTGACCTGGGGGGGACGAAGAGGGAGAGAGGTTGGTGTGAAAAGGAGGAAAAGGAGTTAGAGGCAAGCAGAGAACACATGGATTTCCTGCTAGTGTCTAGAACATTTGCAACCCATTCCAGGAAGCTAGGCGTATGTCGCACGTCACAGGAAACGCATTTGAACAACAAAAAAAAGTTTACATTTTTTGGGGCAAGAATTCCTTCTGGACAATGTAAACTTTCATGTGCCTTAATAACAAACGTGTACCATCTGTAAATACGAACAAAACATGCGTTTAAAAAATGACAAGTCTAGTTAGTTTAGCCCTGGAAAAAGTCAGGGAACCTTCCCACTAGCCAAGATTGGCTGATAGAACGGATGGGCCGAGAGATTCGTTCGGAATGGTCTACCATTAGCACGCGTCCGTCTATAACAAGAGCTGCTCATTATGTGTAGATAATCCTTTCTACCGCGGCATTTAAGAAATCATGAACTGCAAAAACAAACAAAAGTGTTGCTACCTGTTATGGCTGCTGTCCCTGTACAGGGACCAACATCAGGGGAAATGTCAGAGTGACAACTAAAAATACAATTTCGTAACATTAAACATTCTTGAAAATGCAAGTGTCTTACACCCTTCAAAAGATTAGAATCTTGGTAATCAAACTACGTTTTCCAATTTAAAATATCTATTACAGAGAACAAATCCCATGCATTTGTTTGAGAAGAGAAATCAAGAACAATTTGCAATGAAATGTGTGATGAAATGTGTAAGGTACACATTGGCTATAGTGTGTGTATGTATGTGTACGACCCATAACCTGTGTGTTTGGTGGTTTGTTTGTGTATGTGTGTGTGTTATATATATTCCATTTTTTATTCAAATGGATTGGAGTAAAATGGCCTCTGTGCCACATGGCCACTGAGCCTGATACTCCTCACCATTACCATATGAAATACCCATTGGGGTGAAGGCAGGCTCACATCAGTTGAATGGAACAGAACTTCACCTTAGTGACTGTTCCCTCTGCTCTATACAATACATATCTGTTTATTTTATATGATGATAAAGGGCTCATACAATACAAATATCTTTTTATGTTTTCTTTCACAGTGATAGCGACTGACTGGGAGGCCCCGGTGCCCATCCCCCACTGAAGCGGGTTCATCCAGCCAGACTCCTGCTGTCTCCGGCTCCACACCTACCCCGCCCGGCCATCTAGAGGTGTGAAGACAGGAACAAAGAAGCGGAGGAAGGGAAGTGAGGAACCTGCTGGCAGAGAGGTAGAGGGGCAATGGCACTCTGTGCTGGAGAAGGATGTGGAGCCACATCCCCCAATATTCTGACCAAAAAGGCCACCAGGACCTCAGCTCGACATGCCCCATGCAACTTTTTCAGTTGTTTTTCACCCCAGCAGTTGTTGATTCCCTGGTGTGTAATACTAACAAGTATGGGGCTAGGAAGCAAGCAGGAAAGAAAGAGGCATGGAAGCCCATTTCCATGTCAGACCTTTTCTGCTACTTTTCACTGGTAATTTACATGGGGCTGGTGAAGTTAAAAACCCTAAAGGATTACTGGAAAACAGCCACAATATCACCTGCCTTTCCCCCCCCCCACTGTCATGTCCTCTACAAGGTTTTTAAATATCTCACGGGCGCTTCACATCAGTGACCCAGAAGTTGATGAGGAGAATGACAGGAGGAGAGGCACCGCAAAGTCAAACCTCTCTACCCCAGCATGGTTGAAGCCTGCAAGATCCATTTTCAGCCCGCCCAGAACTTGTCCATAGATGAGAGGATGGTAGCCTCAAAGGCCAGAATTGGCCTAAAACAATACATGCGTAACAAACCAACTAAGTGGGGTTACAAGCTGTTTGTTTTGGCTGATTCTGTGTGTGCATACACATGCACATTTTTTGTCTATGAGGGGAAGAACACGTGTGCGACTGGTAAAGGACTTCGCTATGACTAATGGAGTTTTTGGATTTTCAACTGCTGGGGAAGGGCTACAAACTCTTTGTGGACAACTTCTACACAAGCCCTATCCTGTTTGCAGACCTGAGGAAGCTGGAGGTGTGGGCTTGTGGCACCATTCGGACAAACAGAGTGGGCTTTCCAAAGACCAAGGTAAATGACATGAGGGCTGAGCGGGGTACCATGCGATGGATCCGTGAAGATGGCCTGCTGTTTGTGAAGTGGATGGACACCAGAGAGGTGGTGATGTGCTCCACAAGTCCTTCAGTGGCGATCACGTCGTCAGGCGTGTGAAGGACGCTACTGGGGCATGGACCACCAAAAATGTCCCCATTCCTGCAGCCATCAAGGACTACAACAAGAGCATGGGAGGTGCAGACTTGTCCGACGCTCTTATAGGGTACTACAATATTCTACATAAGACAAAGAAATGGTACAAATGGTTACCATTTCATTGACATTGCTGTGGTGAATTCCTTCATCCTCCAGAAGGAAATGGCCAAGAGCTGTGGACAGCCCCCCATCTCACAGCTAGTCTTCAGGGAGCTGCTCATCCAGGAGCTTGCTGGCTACAGCAAGTCCACTGAATCACATTCTGAATCACATTCTGCCGCCTCTACCTCTGCCGCCACTCCTGCCTCCAGTGGTGTTCATATGCCACAGTTCATTACTGCAGGCATGACTGTACCTCAGGGCCAAAAGGGCAAAGCATGGAGGAGTCGTTGTGTTCTTTGTCACATGAAGTCCCCCATCACCTGCACCAGTTGTTCAGTTTGCCTCTGCTTTACAGCAGAAAGAGACTGCTATGGGACATGGCACAGGCAGATTGTGTAGAGGGCTTCAGTTGTTCAGTTTGCCTCTGCTTTACAGCAGAAAGAGACTGCTATGGGACATGGCACAGGCAGATTGTGTAGAGGGCTTCAGTTGTTCAGTTTGCCTCTGCTTTACAGCAGAAAGAGACTGCTATGGGACATGGCACAGGCAGATTGTGTAGAGGGCTTCTGAACGGTCAGTTTGCCTCTGCTTTACAGCAGAAAGAGACTGCTATGGGACATGGCACAGGCAGATTGTGTAGAGGGCTTCTGAACGGTCAGTTTGCCTCTGCTTTACAGCAGAAAGAGACTGCTATGGGACATGGCACAGGCAGATTGTGTAGAGGGCTTCTGAACGGTCTACCACTGGTTTTTTTAAATATATTTTTTCTAATATTTTTTAAAACATTTTTATAAAAAATGTTGTGTGTTAGAATTGCATTTTGATAAGTTGTATATAGTTATAGGTCATTTCACCAATTCAGCCACTTGGGTACATTTGCTAAATGTCATGTAGCTCACCCATTCCTGAAGTTATCAGTCTGACACTTTGCACACCTACAGTTGCCCTCTTGTGTTACCCATCAAAATTATCTCCAGCATCCTATCTGACTGTGTGGCTATTCTAGTACCTATGAAAGATGATGCTACAACAATAAAAAACAGAAAACGTATGCTCTTTCTTTCTCTTTTCTTCCACCAGATCTACTGTGTTATATTCTCCTACATTCAATTAACATTTCCACAAACTTCAGAATGTTGCCATTCAAATGACACCAAGAATATGCATATCCTTGCCTCTGGGGCAGAGCTACAGGTAGTTAGATTAGGGTATGTCTTCAGGCGGAAATTGAGAACAAAAAGGTTGCCATAACATTAGTGCTAATCAATATAGAGTGCACACAATGTGTTTTGTGCGTGGAAGTGCTTAGTAACGGAGTCTCAAAACAACACGTCCTGACCAAACATCCACAGCATGACAGTAAACCCAGGGAGTTCTTTCAGAACAGTGCACAACGCTTCGACAGTGGGGAGAAAAAATGATAAGCAGAATTAAGGGAGTACTATCGCTCAGTAGTAGTAGTAGATGTGAGTTTCTCTTTCAAAACAATCCCCTTGTACACAGCTAATAGCTAGCTAACGTTAGTATAGTAGCTAACTAACTTGTTTTGGCGAAGTAAAACCCTAAGTAACTGTACAGCTGAAGATGGAAAAACTCTGGCCTACTTCCTGTTGAAAACAAGTCTAGGTTGGAACTAATCATTTTTATTCTGGAATCAACTGATTGAAGCAAGATGCTTTGGAGGCAAAAAGCATCTACAGCAGTTGGGTTGCTCATCTACAGCAGGAAGCAGTTCCCTGCCTGACTGAGAAAGCAGTAGATGTTCTGGTCCTCAACTCTGGTGTACTTAAAAAATAAAAACAAGTACAGAAACGCTCAATGCCGAGGATTACCTCAGGGTTGCACTGTCCAGAATTTAGCCCAGAATAAACATACTTGTTGAAAACTTCAACCAGCCACACACACACACCTCTCATTAGAACGGTGTGTTTTCTCTGTGTGATGTGATCAATCAGTTTATTCCAGTTCAAAATAAAACATTTATTGTATTTTAACAGCAACAGTTCCAACTTAGACTTTTTTTAACAATACTTTCTACAGTAATGTGTTATCTGTACTGTTACTTAGCGTTGCACTATCAAAAACTGAGCAGCAACCGTTTCAACCTAGACAGATAAACATGAATTGCTATTTATTTCACTTGTTATTTGTTTGTCTGTTGCATTTGTTTTAGGCATAAGGGCAATTACATGTAGGGATATTTATGTGTAGTTGCATGTTGTTTTCATATGCTTGGGTCCCAGGAAAAACACAGAATTTCGAATTTGGGTCCCAGGCTGAACAAGTTTAAGAACCCCTGGTCTAAACAAAAGACGCCACTACGCAGGTAACGATTTCACTGTACCTTTTACACCTTCTGTATCCTGTGCATGTGACAAATCGACTTTATTTGATATAGTGTGTTTACCAGAGATGGTAATGTTAACATGACCTGCACCAAAGACCGATTAGGATGTAGGCCAAGGACTAGATTGTGTATTTCTACTACTAATTTCACCCCTTTAAGTCTTTATCTTTGGTTGTTTACTACACTAACTTACTCTGTTTAGCACACGGCCTAACACGTGAATCCTGAAAGAGATGGGAAAGGCTAAGAATTAAGAGGGTGTGAACGATGCTGAATGGGTGTAGACAAAGAAGAGCTCTCCAGTAGGTTTACCAAAACTTTCACATGCCATTTTCTCAAAAGTGGGGTTACAAGTATAGTGTATGATATACCATTTTCTAGCTCAAGAGTCTCTACTTTTATCCAATGTAAAAAATAATGTAAAAAGTTACTACAAAAAGACCGAATCAAGATGGTGGGTCACATTTTTAGTCGTGAATCAATCATTTAGAGTTTTACCTCAAATCGACTGTCACAAATACCAGTAATGGCTCAATCAATTCATAAAGCCCTTTTTACACAAACAGTTACTTTACACTAACCCAGCCTCAATGATTTGGGGGGAAATGTAATATTCAGAGTAGAGAAACCATATGACGCCAGGCAAGAGATATGTGTACAGAGGTTGGCGTTTCAAGACTGGGGACCATTTCTGGACAACCACACACCTTTAGAAAACAGTAACACTGACATGGAAAAACACTCAAGACCCAACAGGGCATTTTCCTTGCAAAAAACCTCCCGGCTGCCTCAGACTACAGCTCTCCACTTCCTGTGTTGCAGTTCACATGTGCGCCACTGAGGGAGTAGTAATGACTCACCAGTCGGCTGATCTCTTCCTGCCTGTCGGGTGCAGAACGTGCTGTAGCTTTGATCATGGTGGAGGTCTGGTTGTCTGTCAGCTTCTTGATGCAGCGCTGCCCGGCCACAATGTTACAAACCTGTATGCGGACAGAGAATAGTTAGTTACTGAATAACGCCGTATTCAAGTAATGGAGAAACATGAAAAAGGATTGTTTCTTATGGGACAGGTACTCTCGTTTCCGTCCATTTGGTGCCTAATGAACTGCAGTAAACTGGAAACTAAAGTCTGGCCATGCCTACGTCCCAAACCCTTCCTTTTTTTTCCCAACAATGCATAGGTGCACAGAGTGCATCAGTGAGGCCTTCGGGCAATTTCGTCAAAGCCACGAACGCTTGGAAGACCACCGTGAGAGAAACTTGCAGCGATATCTTGAGTGCACTCTATACATACAGTAGGAGTTAATTTGTAGAGTGTGTGTGTGTGTGTGTCTTTTAGAGCCACTCTTACCTCCAGGGGTAGGTAGGTGTGCTTCTGTTCCTGCCCCACTTGTAGGCAGGGCAGGTGGGGGTATTTCAGCTGTAGGCTGTACTTCTGCTTGAAGTACTGAGCCACGGTACACTCCATGGCCTGGCCATTCTCCAGCTGTAAGGGGAACCTGAGCAACAGGCAGACAAGGACATAATACATACCAACAGATCGTATTAATAAACCAAAACAGAAAAATAAAAAGGAAAGAGCAATGCATCTCGTCATGGGTTTTCTGCGTCAAGAGATAGAGACGGTTTGTATTTTAGCATGGGCTGATAGAAATTTTTTAAATAATAATAATAATAAAATCAGAAGAGAAAAGTCACGTAGGACAGCTAGGGCCGCAGGGACATGTGAAAGCCTCTAACTGGAATGTGTAGCGACGAGTGCAGCACTTACGTTTGGTGGCTGGCGGGGCGGCGAGTGACATTGCACACGCGATACTTCCTCTTCATCTGACCACAGTGGGTGACCTCAACTTTCAGACCTGGGAGCGAAAAACATACGCATAGAAACACCCAGAAGAGCACATCAAAATACGGCCACAGACGAAGACGGGGGAGATATAACGAGTGGAGTTTGAAGAGAGACATTTAAGCATCATTGACATTGAAAATGTAGACAGTTGGCGAGTCACTCCATCTGACTGTCAAAATGGCCTAACGCGTACTTACTATTGCTGTGCATAACTCAAACCCATTCACAGCAATGCATGGTACAACAAAAGTTACAGTAAGTTAGAGTCAAGCACGCATATCTTACGTTAGGATTCAGCCCACAGTGCAGATTATGGGTGTACATCGCAGATGGGTGTCAAATCCATCTCAATTCATATCCATTGAAAGTTATAAAAAGAGTTATAAAAGGGTCATTTATTTTCAGTAAAGATTCTTCACAATTCTTAAGCTTCCTGAATTGAAATGGACTTGACACACGACCCTGAGGTACACTACAATTGTCTGGGTGGGTGGATGCTGTCTAATAAAGGTGTGGTTCACCTCCGAAATGTCACCCTTCCCCTATGTAGTGCACTACTTTTGACCAGGACCCATAAGTAGTGCATTATATAGTGAATAGACTGCTTGGTTGCTTAGCAACAAAACCGATGCGTGCACAACTATGGGGCAAAACAGACGGGGGTTGGCTTAGACTGTTGACAACATGTAAACTAGATTTAGTCTCCCAATATTTATTGAAAACAAACTTACATTTGCACAATGAGCACTTGTCTCAAATACATCGTTACAGTTGTTGAATAGCTAGCGAAATTTTGCCATATTTGCATAGACGTGACATCAGTCAAAACAAGACATTGTATCAAGAGAAATATAAAACTAGCTGAAACGAGACACCTACGATACCCCACATGGCAGCTTCTTGTCATTGTTGCTAGCCATCTGGCCATCCAGAATCACAACACAGAGCCTTCTGCCCCATTGAAGCGTGCGCATAGTTTGTGTGACGTTGTCAGCGAACACGTCTATAGGGTGCCATTTCAGATGCAGACTTGGTGTGTAGAAACACGGTAAAAACATTGGTCTGACCTGCAGGTCCCCACCCACCTCGGATCTCCTTGGTGAACTTGACGCGTTGGGAGTCGGTGAGTGGCTTGGTCTGCTCGTTGATGTTCTGGATGTCGAGCACCTCGCACATGAACTCAATCACGGGCTGGGCACGGTAGAAAGCAGTGGCGGAGACTGTGGGGGGGGTGAAACCATCAATATATGTTAAAGCACACAGCCTGGGATTTTCTTTGAGTCAATGTATTGACTACTGCTCTTACCATCGATGTTGAGCATCATGTTCCACATGGCAGGACGGACCGACTGATGGAAGCCGAACCACACCTCCCTCCCGCCGCCCAGGGGGTGGTAGTAGCCCTCCGGAGGGGAGAAGAAGGAGCGCCCCACTGGGGTGTACCTGGAAACAGCCACATGGACAGTCCGTTAGGAGCTAAATAAATAAATGCCGGACAAGCTTATTCTGTGAGAGATCTTTATGACACAACGTAATTTCCCTCTGGGAAAAAAAAAAAATACATCTCCTAAATAAGGTCTCACTTTTGTTCTTATGGAATAACTCAATAGGCAGAGTTACTCGTTTGGTCATTTTGTATGGTAACAGGCCATAGAGTTATTCACGGTCTATATAGGCAAAGCCATTTGATATAGGATACCAAGCAGTAACAATGCCATGAACAACAACTGATAGTATGATAAAAGAGATGTTATGAGGCCATGTTATAAAAGCCATGGGGGTCATGACATTTTGTCAACCGGTCATGCAAGACAAGACTGTCGATCTCACGGTAATTGACCCGTTAATTAACAGACATGTTTAATATCTCCAAGCCTACAAGCCGCTGAGGCGCCGCCTTTGGAACATCTACATAAAAAAAAAAAAAAAAGTTGAATAAATCAATTACACACAATCGCAATCCTTTATTTACACTGAACAAAAATATAAATGCAGCATGCAACAATTTAAGATTGATTTTCGTTATATGAACTGTAACGCAGTACAGTCAGTTGAAAATCATTCATTAGGCCCTAATCTATGGATTTCACATGACTGGGAATACAGATATGAATCTGTTGGCGTGGATCAGAAAAGCATTCCATATCTGATGAGACCACCATTTGCCTCATGCAGTGTGACATCTCCTTCGCATAGAGTTGATCAGGCTGTTGATTGTGGCCCTGTGGCATGGTTGTCCCACTCCTCTTCAATGGCTGTGTGAAGTTGCTAGATATCAGCGGGAACGTGAACATGCTGTTGAGCACGTCGATCCAGAGCATCCCGAACATGCTCAATGGGTGACATGTCTGGTGAGTATGCAGGCCATGGAAGAACGGGGACATTTTCAGCTTCCAGGAATTCTGTAAATATCCTTGCGACATGGGGCCGTGCATTATCATGCTGGAACATGAGGTGATGGCGGCGGATGAATGGCACGACAATGGGCCTCAGGATCTGGTCACGGTATCTCTGTGCATTCAAATTGCCATTGATGGAATGCAATTCTGTTTGTTGTCCGTGGCTTATGCCTGCCCATACCATAACCCCACCGCCTCCATGGGGTACTGATCAATGTTGACATGAGCAAACTGCTCACCCACACGATGCCATCTGCCCGGTACAGTTGAAACCGGTATTCATCTGTGAAAAGCACACTTCTCCCGCGTGCCAGTGGCCATTGAAGGGGAGCATTTGCCCACTGAAGACGGTTACAAGGCTGAACTACAGTCAAGACCCTGGTGAGGACTACAAGCTTGCAGATGAGTTTCCCTGACGGTTTCTGACCATTTGTGCAGAAATTCTTCAGTTGTGCAAACCCACAGTTTCATCAGCTGTCCGGGTGGCTTGTCTCAGACGACGCAGCAGGTGAAGAAGCCGGATGTAGAGGTCCTGGACTGGCGTGGTTACAAGTGGTCTGCTGTTGTGAGGCCGGTTGATGAAATGCCAAATTCTCTAAAACAACATTGGAGACTGCTTATGGGAGAGAAATTAACACTAAATTGTCTTGCAACAGTACTGGTGGACATTCCTACAGTCAGTATGCCAATTGCACAATCCCTCAAAACATCTGTGACATTGTCTAGTGTGGCATAACTGCACATTTTAAAGGGGCCTTCTATTTTCCCCCAGCACAAGGAGAACCTGTGTAATGATCCTGCTGCTTAATCAGCTTCTTGATATGCCACACCTGTCAGTTGGACAGAGTATCTTGGCAAAGGAGAAATGCTCACAAACAGGGATGTAAACAAATGTGCACAACATCTTAGAGAAATAACCTTTGTATGTGACTGGAACATTTCTGGGATCTTATTTCAGCTCATGAAACACTGGACAAACACATCGCATGTTGCGTTTATATTTTTGTTCTGTATATTTTAGGCAGGTCAAAAGAAACATGATTTGAAGAAAAATGTATTTCAGATGAACAGAAGGAGTTGCTATCTGGCTATGCGCCATGCCTTCTTTGGCTGTAGGCTTGTTAATTTAGCAGACAAGATATGCTTAAGTCCCGTGCCATTATCTTGTGATTTTATAAGAATATAACTGAACTGAATAAAATAGGAAGGAACGCTTTTAACCATTCCGGAGCGAGTGTGCATATCAAGTGGCTATGTTGAGCATAAAAGTGATAATTTGAAACAGGTCCTATACACTAGATTTAGAGTTATTTGTCAACTTTAATTATGAATGATAGAAATCAGAAGATATGGGCAGCATGATGCAATGATAGGCTATTGATGACTTGAGCAAGTACCAAAACAGCTTGCCCAACGCATCACCGGGGGCAAACTACCTGCCCTCCAGGACACCTACGGCACCCGATGTCACAGGAAGGCCAAAAAGAGCATCAAGGACAACCACCCAAGCCACTGCCTGTTCACCCCACTATCATCCAGAAAGTGAGGCCAGTAGAGGTGCATCAAAGCTGGGACCGAGAGACTAAAAAACAGCTTCTATCTCAAGGCCATCACACTTTTAAATAGCCATCACTACCACATAAGAGGCTACTGCCCTATATACAGACTAGAAATCACTGGCCACTTTAATAAATGGAACACTAGGCACTTTAATGTTTACATATTTTGCTTTACTCGTCTCATATGAATCATTTGTATTCTATTCTACTGGATTTTAGTCTACGCCGCTCCAACACTGCTCGTCCAAATATTTACACATTCTTAATTCCATTCCTTTACGTTTGTGTGGGATGTGAAAGTGTTCGATATGGCTTGTTCGATATTACTGCACTGATGGAGCTGGAATAACATCGCAATAACATCTGCTAAACACATGTACGTGACCAATCAAATGTGATTTCATGTCATCCGTATGCACTGGAACGGAGGCCACATCCCCACCGGTTTGTTTATCACTCATGTGAGGGTAGGCTACTCCGGTTATTTCACTCTCTCACTGCAAAGGTCATATTCCACCCAAACTCCGTGTGCCATGGGCTCTCCAATCCTGTTCCTGCAGCTACCCAGTACATACTTTGGGAAACCAAGTGAAATCTGTTGTGGAAAATGAATAGTAACCCGTTTACAGAAGGAAACCGGTTTCATTAAACGGTTGACAGCCCCTCTCGATGCGCGCTCGAGAAAGCAATGCGGGAGAGAGGGGAGGAGATTGAAATGCACAGTGGTGAGATATTCTGTTGCTAAAGGGAATGGGTCAGTCAATGAATTATGCAAATATAAAAATGCCCTATTAGTAAGCTATTCAAAAATAAAATACAAAGTCACTAATTGTAGGGCAACTCTGAATGTATTTTGGCGTACAGGCTAGACCAATTATGTACCCAAGACATTTTTGTAAGTTTTCCTGCCCTGCGTAATATATAACACTGTATGTTGTTTAAAAAGCACAATCATTTTAATTGGTGTGTGTGTTTACTTACTCTCTCTCACACACACACACACACACACACACACACACACACACATAAAAGTCCTGTTTTCAAGACCTGGTCTTTCAAAGATATTTGGATTTTTACAAATTAACTTCACAGATCTTCATTGTAAAGGGTTTAAACAGTGGTTTCCCATGCTTGTTCAATGAACCATAATCAATTAATGAACATGCACCTGTGGAATAGTCGTTAAGACACTAACAGCTTACAGACAGTAGGCAATTAAAGTCACAGTTATGAAAACTTAGGCCACTAAAGAGGACTTTCTACTGACTCTGAAAAACACAAAAAGAAAGACGCCCAGGGTCACTGCTCATCTGCGTGAACGTGCCTTAGGCTTGCTGCAAGGAGGCATGAGGACTGCAAATGTGGCCAGGGCAATAAATTGCAATGTCCGTACTGTGAGACGCCTAAGACAGCACTACAGGGAGACAGGACGGACAGCTGATCGTCCTCGCAGTGGCAGACCACGTGTAACAACACCTGCACAGGATCAGTACATCTGAACATCACACATACGGGACAGGTACAGGATGGCAACAACAACTGCCTGTTGTAAGTAGAGATCGACTGATTAAATCGGAATGGACGATTAATTAGGGCCAATTTCAAGTTCATAACAATGGGTATTGTGGCCAAATACATTGCACTCCAGGAGGAGACTACATGGCGGGCTGACTACCTGTTATGCGAGTGCAGCAAGGAGCCAAGGTAAGGTGTTAGCTAGCATTAAACTTCTCTTATAAAAAGCAATCAATCATAATATAATCACTAGTTAACTACACATGGTTGATGACATTACCAGTTTTTCTAACTTGTCCTGCGTTGCATATAATAGATACCTGTTAATTTATCATTGAATCATAGCCTACTTCTCCAAACGGGTGGTTTAACAAGCGCATTCGGGGGGGAAAAAAACTACTTCGTTGCACCAATGTGTACAGAACCATGAAAATCAATGCCTTTCTTAAAATCAATAAACAAGTATATATTTTTAAAACATTTAGTTAATGTTGCCTGCTAACATGAATTTCTGTTAACTAGGGAAATTGTGTAACTTCTCTTGCGTTCTGTGCAAGCAGAGTCAGGGTATATGCAACAGTTTGGGCCACCTGGCTCGTTGCGAACTGTGTGAAGAACATTTCTTCCTAACAAAGACCGTAATTAATTTGCCAGAATTGTACATAATTATGACATAACATTGAAGATTGTGCAAAGTAACAGCAATATTTAAACTTAGGGATGCCACCAGTTAAATAAAATATGGAACGGTTCCATATTTCACTGAAAGAATAAAACGATTGGTTTTCGAAATGATAGTTTCCGGATTTGACCATATTAATGACCGAAGGCTCGTAAATCTGTGTGTTATTATGTTATAATTAAGTCTATGATTTGATAGAGCAGTCTGACTGAGCAGTGGTAGGCAGCAGCAGGCTCGTAAGCATTCATTCAAACAGCACTTTACTGTGTTTGCCAGCAGCTCTTCGCTGTGCTTCAAGCATTGCGCTGTTTATGACTTCAAGCCTATCGACTCCCGAGATTAGGCTGGCAATACTAAAATACCTATTAGAACATCCAATCGTGAAAGGTATATGAAATACAAATGGTAGAGAGAAATAGTCCTATAATAACTACAACCTAAAACTTCTTAGCTGGGAATATTGAAGACTCGTGTTAAAAGGAACCACCAGCTTTCATATGTTCTGAGCAAGGAACTTAAACGTTAGCTTTTTTACATGGCATATATTGCACTTTTACTTTCTTCTCCAACACTTTGTATTTGCATTATTTAAACCAAATTGAACAGGTTTCATTATTTATTTGAGACTAAATTGATTATTGATGTATTATATTAAGTTAAAATAAGTGTTCATTCAGTATTGTTGTAATTATCATTTTTACAAGAAACAAATCAAAAGAAAATTCAAAAAAAAAAAAGGCAGATTAATCGGTATCTGCTTTTTTTGGTCCTCCAATAATCGGTATCGGCGTTGAAAAATCATAATCGGTCGACCTCTAGTTGTAAGGCAGGTCCTCACCAGACATCACTGGCAACAACATAACATCGCCTATGGGCACAAACCCACAGTCGCTGGACCAGACAGGACTGTGCTCTTCATTGACGAGACTGTGTTTTGTCTCATGGTCAGATTCACGTTTATCGTCAAAGGAATGACCGTTACACCGAGGCCTGTACTCTGGAACGGGATTGATGTGGAGGGTCTGTAATGGTCTGGGGTGGTGTGTCACAGCATCGTCGGACTGAGCTTGTTGTCATTGTAGGCAATCTCAATACTGTGTGTTACAGGGAAGACATCCTCCTCCCTCATGTGGTACCTTTCCTGCAGGCTCATTCTGACATGACCCTCCAGCATGACAATGCCACCAACCGTACTGCTCGTTCGGTGCCATGGCCAGAGAAGAGCCCGGATCTCAATCCCATTGAGCACGTCTGGGACCTGTTGGATCGGAGGGTGAGGGCTAGGGCCATTCCCCCCCCCCCGAAATGTCTGGGAATTTGCACATGCCTTGGTGGAAGAGTGGGGTAACATCTCACAGCAAGAACAGGCAAATCTGGTGCAGTCCATGAGGAGGAGATGCTGCAGTACTTAATGCAGCTGGTGTCCACACCAGATACTGACTTAATTTTGATTTTGACCCCCCCCCCTTTGTTCAGGGACACATTATTCCATTTCAATTAGTCACGTCTGTGGAACTAGTTCAGTTTATGTCTCAGTTGTTGAATCTTGTTATGTTCCTACAAATATTTACACATGTTAAGTTTGCTGAAAATAAACACAGTTGACAGTGAGAGGACGTTTATTTTAATGCTGAGTATATATATATGGACAGTGTTTTCTAAGGTGGTGATTAATTTAAAACATCCATACACATATTAGAGCTTGTGTATAAACACAATACTGTTTTGATGTGGTTTATGTTATTTTCGATTTCATTTGCATTGATGTCAGTGGTCAGAGGGACAAGGAGTAAGTACCAGGCCATTAGCGACCTGATGATCATTAGCGAATTACTACCAACGCATGTCCAGAATGCATAAGAGGAGAATAGCGTGACTCAACGCTCACGTTGAATTTTACTGCAGCCATGACTGCCAGTAACACGGCCACCGCAACAGCCCTACTAATGACTAACCTTAAATTAAGACAAAACACATTATTGTGTTCATATTTCTTTTCTCACATTATAGCCAATTTTGACTCTGTAGCTTGGCAAATGTATAGCGTAAGCCATGTTTACCTCATGGAAGGCAGGTGGCGGGTGATGACATCCAGGGCCTGAACAGAGTCCTCGGGGACCTCGTTGTGGCCTGACAGGGCCTCCAGGAGCATCTGCAGGCTCACCACTGACACCCACTGCAGAGACACCTTGAACATCTGGTCCTTACCCTCCCCCGGCAGAGTTACTTCCAGATCCACCTAGACAGGGCAGGGTGTTAGGAAATGGTTGAAAAGCAAGGAAAGCCAAAAATAAACACATTTGTGACACGCTTCGAACCACACTGAGTGTACAAAACATGAAGAACACTTGCTCTTTCCATAACAGACTGACCAGGTGCATCCAGGTGAAAGCTATGATCCCTTATTGATGTCACTTCAAAATCAGTGTAGCTGAAGAGACAGGTTAAAGGATTTTTAAGCCTTGCGAGAAATTACCTATGAATTGTATATTTACAGTGCATTCGGAAAGTATTCAGACCCCTTGACTTTCCCCACATTGTTACATTAACGCCTTATTCCAAAATGGGATTACATTTTCTTCTTTCCTAATCTACACAATACCTCATAATGACAAAGCAAAACATGTTTGCAGATCCTCTAAAGCTGTCAGGTTGGATGGAGAGCATCGCTGCATAGCTATTTTCAGGTCTCCAGAGATGTTTGAGCAGGTTCAAGTTCGGGCTCTGGCTGGGCCACTCCACGATATTGATACTTGTGCCGAAGCCACTCCCGTGTTGTCTTGACTGTGTGCTTAGGGTCGCTGTCCTGTTGGAAGGTGAACCGTCGCCCCAATCTGAGGTCCTGAGCGCGCTCTGGAGCAGGTTTTCATTACTTTGCTCCGTTCATCTTTCCCTTGATCCTGACTAGTCTCCCAGTCGCTGAAAAACATCCCCACAGCATGATGCCACCGCCAGGTTCCCTCCAGACGTGACACTTGGCATTCAGGCCAAAGAGCTCAATCTTGGTTTCATCAGAGCAGAAAATCTTGGTCTGAGAGTCTTTAGGTGCCTTTTGGCAAACTCCAAGCGGGCTGTCATGTGCCATTTGCTGAGGAGTGGCTTCCGTCTGGCCACTCTACCATAAATGCCTGATTGGTGGAGTGATGCAGAGATGGTTGTACTTCCGGAAGGTTTTACAATATACACAGAGGAACTCTTCAGCGCTGTCAGAGTGACCATCGAGTTCTTGGTCACCTCCCTGACCAAGGCCCTTCTCCCGATTGCTCAGTTTGGCTGGGTGGCCAGCTCTAGGAAGAATCTGGTGGTTCCAAACATCTTCCATTTAAGAATGATGGAGGCCACTGTGTTCTTGGGGACCTTCAATGCTGCAGACATTTTTTTGGTACCCTTCCCCAGATCTGTACCTCGACACAACCCTGTCTCAGAGGTCTAAAGAAAAATCCTTTGACATCATGGCTTGTTTTTGCTCTGACATGCACTGTCAAAACCTTACAGTGCATTCGGAAATTATTCAGACCCCTTGTCTTCTGCATTTTGTTACGTTATGGCCTTATTATAGAATATATACAATAATTGTTTTTCTTCATCAATCTACACACAATGTCCCAAAATGAAAACAGCTTTTTCTTTTATTCAACAAAAACATTTTTACGTAATCCAGACCATTTGCTATGAGACTCAAAATTTAGCTGTTTCCATTGATCATTCTTTAAGTATTTCTACAACAGGCGGCAGGTAGCGTAGTGGTTAGTGCATTGGGCCAGTAACCGATAGGTTGCTAGATCGAATCCCCAAGTTGACAAGGTAAAAATCTGTCATTCTGCCCCTGAACAAGATAGTTAAACCCACTGTTCCTAGGCAGTCATTGTTAATAAGAATTTGTTCTTAACTGACTTGCCTAGTTAAAGGTTAAATAAAAAATAAAATTGGAGTCTACATGTGGTAAACTCGACTGGACATGAGTTGGAAAGGCACACACACCTGTCTAATATATATATATATATATACAAATTATATATATAATAAATAATATATATATAATAAATAATAATATATATATATATATATATATATATATATATATATTATTATATTTATATATTAGATTAGACAGGTGTGTGTGCCTTTCCAAATCATGTCCAGTCAAATTTACCACATGTAGACTCCAATTTTATTTTTTTATATATATTAGTCCCACAGTTGAGGTCCCTCCAGAGGTACACCTTCCAACAGGACAACGACCCTAAGCACACAGCCAAGACAACGCAGGAGTGGCTTCGGTACAAGTCTCTGAATGTCCCAGCCAGAGCCCGAACTTGAACCCAAACAAACATCTCTGGAGACCTGAAAATAGCTGTGCAGCGATGCTCCCCATCCAACCTGACAGAGCTTGAGAGGATCTGAAGCGAAGAATGGGAGAAACTCCCCAAATACAGGTGTGCCAAGCATGTAGTGTCACACCCAAGACGCTGTAATCGCTGCTTCAGGCGCTTCAACAAAGTACTGAGTAAAGAGTCTACATACTTATGTAAATAAGGTTGCTCTGTCATTATGGGGTACTGTGTGTGTCCCCCTTGACGAGGGGGAAAAACTCATTATAAAACAGATTAAAAGGCTGTAAAGTAACAAAAATGTGCTTAAAAGTGAAGGGGTCTGAATACTTTCCGAACACACTGTACGTGTGCCATTCAGAGGGTGAATGGGCAAGACAAAAGATTTTAGTGCCTTTGAATGGGGTATGGTTGTAGGTGCCAGGCAATCCGGTTTGAGTGTGTCAAGAACTGCAACGCTGCTGGGTTTTTCAAGCTCAATTAGTTTCCTGTGTGTATCAAGAATGGTCCCACCACCCAAACAAATACAGCCAACTTGATAACTGTGGGAAGCATTGGAGTCAACATGGGCCAGCATCTCTGTGGAAAGGGCATGGACCTTATAGAGTCCATGCCCTGACGAATTGAGGCTGTTCGGAGGGCAAAACTTAATATTAGGAAGGCGTTCCTCATGTTTTGTACATATTAAACAAACTTGTCAAGGACTGGAAAACACAAATGATGACAATAGAGTTTGGGGCAAATCAATCCTGTGGTTCTGGATGGGGCAGGAAAAACACCTATCGAAACAAAGGCTATTCAAAACTCTTTCAGGAACTGATAGGGGTGCCTGGGAGGAGAAACAGCCCCATTACATGGTCACAAAAACCAGAGGTGCCAGAGTCGTTAAGACCTTAAAAGACGATTGCTTACCCTGTCTCTCCCGATGGGTAGTGGATGGGCCGTGTACATGTTTCTCTTCCCGTCGTAGCCCGGTTGTCGATCACCAAAGATCTGCATCTTGAAGTGGCGAACCATTGTGTCCACCACCTCCCTGTGAGAGAGGGGGGAGAAATCATGAGATGGCCAGATAATGCATTCACACAGACAGTACTGCTTACAAAAAGAGCAGTCTCGACTGTCCTTCCCTATACATTCAAATTGTTCAAATAGGGTTTGGCCCGGGGTAGGTCGTCATCGTAAATAGGAAATTGTTCTTAACAGACTTGCCTAGTTAAAAGGTTAAATAAAAATAAACTTCACACCGGCTGCTCTGTTAAAGACCCATTTTTATTTTCACACGTACAACTCACTTGAGTTTGACTTGTTTCACTGACAAATACACACTTCCATTCCCTCAACCCCCCCCCCACAAATAAACCCTCAAAGTATCAACTTAAGCTCCCCTCTCTCTGAAAATCCATTTCCACCTTCTAGTTCTCCTCAAAAAGAGACATTTCTCTCCTTCCCAGTTGTATTTACCTGTTAACCCTCCTTGGCCGTTTCTCAGGCTTGATGTCGATATCGTAGTGATAGACATCAATCTTGGGAATCTGCACCTGGAAGTGGTTGGCCAGCAGGCGGATGGGCTTCCCCACAGTGCCCATGCCAGGCCTCCGTGGGGGCTGGAAGAGGGAGGGCGGGGCCGGCGGGCCTATAGGGGGGTCCAAACACAGAAACACACACATTTGTTGGTTGATACATTCATTTCGTATTCACTATGTACCAAATGGAAGAAAACAGACAAACAGCGAGGAGCTACCTGAACTTATTCAATAAGAAATGCTTGTTTTGTCTATGGAGCAAAAATTGCTGCTACGGTGTGCTCTAACAAATAAGACCCTGTTAAAATGGCACTAAGAGGAAAGGACAAGTAAGTAGTAGTTAAGAGGCCTTTAGGGCTCAGACTAATTTGTTTGTTTTGGCAATGAGGCTAAGCAGCACGGTGACCACTGGTGGGTGCAATTATTGGTAGCTAAGCTATATGGATAGGATGCTCAGAAACTCATCAAAGCTGACCAACAAAAATTGGTCAGCTTTGAAGCCAGAACATAAACTGACGCACAGGGCTCGCCTCAGACAAAGAGCAGCACGTCAGACAGACGGCATCAAGGCCAGATGAGGGTCTGCAGAGACAGCGGGGACTACCACTAGACACAACACAAACACTGCCTCGCCACACGTCTTATACAGGATGTGGCTCATACATTCAGTGTATATCCCACAACTTATTGTGTAGTCCTATTGTACCAAGCCCCAATACTGACTCACAGGCATGTAGTTAGCAATTTATACAGCCAATGAAAATGAGACAATTACTTGGGTGGATGTTGGGAAGTGAGATGCATTGTATACTTGTTTTACATTTCAATTGTCCTTGGTGTTAAAGACTATTACAAAATACGGGGGACTATCCAATTTAACCTACCTACTCTGTAGACACTTAAAAAACATTTGTCTTAGGCCTAGACATTCAAGATTCAGAACATATAGAGGGAAAGGGGAGAGTTGAGTTTATCATGATTTAAGGATGGGTGCAAGGGAGGGAGGGCAACGCTTACTGCTTTTGTCCTCTGCTTCCTAAAAACATCCTCATCCCCTCCTTAAAACACTCCACTCGCACCAGTCTTCTCACACCACGTCCCTGTAATAGTAACTGCAACGGGACCAACCACAACAGCCACAGGGATACACAGTGTGTGCATGTGCTGTAGGTAAGGTTCAGAGAGAGAGGGATCCCAGCAGGTGTAAGTCAGGTTGGGTCAACCCGACCTCACCCACTTTCACCAAAAACAGCACCGGATCTATATATAGCCCCCTCAGCTGCTGCCTCAGGGCGGTTGAGAGGGGCTGTCAGTGTGTCACTGTGTGATATGCCTGGACCCCTTCCTTGTCCTCAAACCTACACCAGGTCCCTCCCTGAATCTCACACTGGTCCCTCAACTATGAATTCAAGTCTGCAGCAACAACCTGCAGGGCTTGGCTGGCTGTCATATGCACTTCAGGCAAATTGCCCCTGATCAAGCCCACTGCCCACGCAAATGAGTGCATTGTACATGGTCACGATGTGAGAATACGGCTACAACGTGATTCTTTGGTGATCAAATCCAATCAGGGACAATCTAAAAAAATAAAAAAGCCAATTGGTTACCGTGGTTGCAGTGCACCAAAGGAGAATGCCATCAGAGAAAGCGGACCACTGCCAAAACTGCTGTCTGGTTATTTAATAAAGGTGAGTAAATTACTGAGCATACCCGGCTTAAAATAAGGAGCACTGGTTGTTGACTAACTAACGGTCTAAATTGACATAAAAAAAAGTCTGAAGAGTGACAGTGTGGCAGTTTTAGGCCTAGCGGTTGGGAGTTCCAGGTAAAGGCAGTAGGTTAGGGTTCGTGGTGGTAACAGATACAAAACCACCTTCAGTCATGGTCAACATACAGGCCCAATGACCATAAAGGCTCCATGCTTTTACTCTGGTGCAAGTGAGAGACTGGGGAGGGGCTTACACCTGCAGACATGATGCACTGGGCTGATGAGTCAGTTAAACAATCATTGAAGCCTTCCAGTATACCATAAAAGGCTAATTACTCCATTATATATTCCTAGGCATAAATGCCCAAGCTTGTGTATGGATGTAGCCATTGTGGCCATCAATTCCACCTAACATTTGCGTGGCAAACAGGAAATTGAGAAGAATGTATATGCTTGTGGTAGTAAGCGACCGCATGGGTTTCATTGCTGGGGGAAAATTGTTTCTGTAAAGATCAGGCAACAGAAAGGCTGAACTTGTTAATCGCTTTTAATAAGGATAGGAATTCACACCAGCTGCATTAAAGTTAATTGTATATCAGGTGTGAAAGAACCATATATTGGTAAACTGTCAATTGGAAAGAACCATATATTGGTAAACTGTCAATTGGCAGTGCAGCATCTCGTACGTGATAGATAGCCTTTAAGTCAACTAGTAGCCATTGCGTCACAGTAAAAATGGTTTTGTTAAAGAGTACGTATGGAGTACACGATCTATTCAAAAGCCAGACTCCACTCCATGCATGCACGGGAGCATGATAATTTATCCCCAGGCGACCAAACCACTGACAGAAATCCAAGAAAGCATATCAACACGTTTTTTAAATAATGTACTGCTAACTAACAGTTGATATTTAAATATTTCAGCGTGAACAAAGACAGTGCTGCAGCATTGTAACGTTAGTTAGCGTCTCTCGTCACGTTCAATAGGTAGAAAGGAAGACAGTGTGTCGACTGCACAATTAGCTAACTACCAGGCTTCATATTAACATTTTCTAAAGCTATGTGGGCTTGAGGGCATACGTATTTCAACTGGAATCGTTTTAAACGTATCATAAAGCTGAAAAAAAGAGCGTGTTTGATGATGAAACGATAGGCTAGATAAGACACACGACACGGAAGGCATTGGTTACCCCCCCCCCACACCACACACACACACACACACACACACAATGCCGTCTAGCCCTAGTATCGAGCTGCGCGCTTCAGTTAGAAAACCAGCAGCCAAGATTGACGAAAACAATATATCGTCTTGTCTTGCATAACATGTGTTCATCAAGCTGTAGTAGACGCGTTGGGCCTGATATGCTCGTTTGTTTTTTTTTCTCTGTCGTCGAGGCCTACCAACAACCACGGTCCCCAGTTGAGCAATGAATAGGGGCACACTCTCCCGACACCGGATTCTCATATCATATTCTTACCGGGTCCGAGCGCTTCCATGGCCGAGGGCTCTCTCTCCGTCTCTGTCCCGGCCTGGAGGCTCCGTACCGACACTGA
Organism: Oncorhynchus nerka; assembly: GCF_034236695.1. Lineage (NCBI taxonomy): Eukaryota > Metazoa > Chordata > Actinopteri > Salmoniformes > Salmonidae > Oncorhynchus > Oncorhynchus nerka. Next base: position 60,992,400 of record NC_088399.1, read on the forward strand.
AATTGGGGGCGGTATCGCGAAGCTGAGGGGGGATAATTTAAGAAAGGGAATATAATGCGTAAATGTCCAGCAGTGTTGTGGATGCGTTGTCTTCTGAGTGCTTTAAAACAGATCCTGTAGATTTGGAAATGCGCATGCGCTAGGAGGTGCTTATAAATTCATTATGCGCTTGCGCAGCAGTATCAAAAGAGCGCCACCCCATGTACAGTTACGGTTAGTACACTACTCCACCCAATTAGACAACATACATTTTTACTGTAAATGTGACTCATAATACAACAGGTTACTAAGTCATAGTACAGTACATAAAAGTAGCTGCATCTGACTTGTTTGTCATTAGACTATACATCATTTCATCCCCTATCTCCAGGTCATCTTGCTACGGAGCTGTGAGGGGAACGGCACCTCAGTACCTCCAGGCTCTGATCAGGCCCTACACCCAAACAAGGGCACTGCGTTCATCCACCTCTGGCCTGCTCGCCTCCCTACCACTGAGGAAGTACAGTTCCCGCTCAGCCCAGTCAAAACTGTTCGCTGCTCTGGCCCCCCAATGGTGGAACAAACTCCCTCACGACGCCAGGACAGCGGAGTCAATCACCACCTTCCGGAGACACCTGAAACCCCACCTCTTTAAGGAATACCTAGGATAGGATAAAGTAATCCTTCTCACCCCCCTTAAAAGATTTAGATGCACTATTGTAAAGTGGCTGCTCCACTGGATGTCATAAGGTGAACGCACCAATTTGTAAGTCGCTCTGGATAAGAGCGTCTGCTAAATGACTTAAATGTAATGTAAATGTACATTTTCCCCAAACTCTTGTTTACCTTACCCAGTTAAACACTCATTGTTATTTTGATTCCACTTAATTTTACTAAGTCAGCTGGCAATATTTTCTTGACATTGCATTGAAAACAAAATGTACATTATCTGTGTTAGAAAATAAAATACTGTTTTTGTCCTGGAGTGGACATGTCTAAGGTGAATGCACCAATTTGTAAGTCGCTCTGGATAAGAGCGTCTGCTAAATGACTTAAATGTAAACGTAAATGTCTGGTCAGCTGTAGATTTACCAATCAAATGCTTCTGCTCTGTCATTGGCATGACCACCATCCAACGATTGGATGAGAGTGGATATCAATTTTGAGTATCATCCAATAGAAAAGCACAACGACAATAACTGACAGATGTGAGGATAGACTATCATTGTCAGCGCGCGAAAGATAAAAAATGATTAATTCAGAACAGGAACAAGCGGGAGGGAGAGAAAGCTAGCTATAGGAGGATCAATAACACCATTCAATTTTATTAGGCAACATTTTTTTTTTTTTTACACCAATAGTACTGTCTTGTGATCGGAAAGAATACGGAAGTCTTGATTTCACGGTTTTAATGCAGGTTCACTCCAACTACACAAGTAAAAGGAGGATAAAGTCATTTAAGATGAGTGTGGTGATCTCGCAACAGGTAAGAAATGTATATTTTCAAATTGTTAGTTACATTAGCTAGCTACATACAATACATAGTTCAACACATTAAACCAACGTTAACTTGGTTAATTTTGACTAACATTAGGTGGGGATTGAGTCCGCCATAACCCCATGCTAGTTAGCTCGCTAACTTCACCTGACTTGTTACTGATTGAGTTGGATTAGCTAGCTAGCAATCCTCGTCCTTTGGCTAGTTTGATCGACTGTTTGTTAGACATTTGCATAGGGAAACAATGTGACTGTGTAACCAATTAACATTGTGTGAACTAAAAAAACTATTCTAGCCAGTTTTCTATGTTCTGTGTAACATTAGCCACTATTGAATGTCCAGCTGGCTAACTACGGTAACCGTATGCTCTTTGTGGCAGCTGAGAGAGAAGGCGCCACAACAGCCATTTGGCGACCCAACATTGAACAACAGACAAGCATCACATTTAAGCAAGCAAGATCATTCACCTAAATTTACAATATTTTTTTTCTTCACATTTCAATTTGTCTATGTTTACGTCAGTTATACTTATGTCTTGTCACTAGAAAGAAGACAGACCATTATTATTTTGTAGGAAAGAGAGAAGGGCATCGTCACCAGCATGGTTCCCTCAAACAACATAAACATTTGGTGAATTTCTGACCCCCCCCCCCTCCCTGTCCAGGCACTGGAGCTCCCTGCTGAGGAACCAGTAGCCAAGAGTGATTCAGACAGCGGGATGGGCTCACCAGTGGAGGAGATCGCTTCTAAAATGATTACCAATACTGTCGACTCGCAAGGTACAGTGACACAACATGGTTGATCAGTGCCTAAACAGACCACCTGACCAGAGCCCCCTTTTAATGTAAATAGGCTGCTCTGGACTGGGCCGTTTGCTTCTTGATAAGAAACAATGGATTGTCTAGTCTTTGACTTTAGACAATCCAATCATTGAAGCAAACTACGGTACTTGGCTGTTCAACTACCAATGCAAACTAACCTACTTACTTTAGTAGGAAATACTTTGCTTTGTACATTTACATTTAAGTCATTTATAGCAGACGCTCTTATCCAGAGCGACTTACAAATTGGTGCATTCACCTTATGACATCCAGTGGAACGTTTGTGACGTAAACGGAATGCCACCTTTCCCGCATTTAGTCATTAAAATGGCTTGTAATATTTTTTCCCAGATTCAGATGATGACATCACAGTGAACCGGCGGTCCCGTTGTCGGAAGGCCCTGAGAGACAGTGATAGCGAGGAGGTTGTGCCTGAGACAGCAGAGGCTTTGACCCTGTCAGCATCCAGCGGGGATGAGATGGAGACTGCTGAGGAAGAGGTCAAAAGGGCAGAATTAAAGAGCAAGAAGATATCCCGGATAGCCCCTATCGACAGTGATGGCAGCACGCCAGAGGAGGAGGAAGAGCTGGTCAAAAAGGATGTGAAACCGAAGGAAGGGAAGAGGGAGAAGAGCCAGAGACACAGAGGGAAGAAAGAGCGGCGCCGCAAAGCTGTGGAGCGACTGAAGAACAAAGAGAGACCTGAAGAGGTGAGAGGTTGTGTTATAGTGACAGTGTAAAATTCGGAGTTTTGATACAAAGTAAAGACTATTTTTCTAATGAAGTAAAGACTTCTTTTCCCGTCACTCTCTGTTTTGTAGGAGACCCCTTTGCCCCGTGCTCTGAATGACAGCGGCTGTCTCCTTGGTGACAATGACCTATATGATGCTGGTCTGGATGATGATGAAGAGGAAGAGTCTCTGGACGCCATCAGAGCAGCAGTAAAGCAGAAATCCAAGAAGCACAAGGTAAGAGCAACATTTAAAAGTCCTATCTGTAGTTCAGGAGTAGGTGTGAGGTCACTAAAAAGCAAGCGTATGCCAGAAATAAATTACCCAGGATAACTTTTTGAATGTGAAGTGGTTTGTGAGTTCATTTGAATTTGACTAATCTTACATAGCTTTGTGTCTGTATATTGTGCTGTGCAGGCAGACGATGTGTATCAGAACTGGGCTCTGTATCTTTTCCTCAGGAGCCTTTATTTGATGATGATGATGAGGGAGATGATGAGGCTGGACCGAAACAGCGTCCCCAGGAGAGAAAGGCAGCTCGAGCTAGCAAGGAGGCCATGAAGCAGCTGCACAGTGAGACCCAGAGGCTGGTCCGAGGTCAGTTTGTTCTTACGTGCATATTACAATAGCGTGTCCCTATATGGAGTGCATTGCCCGTTTTCCAATATGCTTTGTTTCTACATGGCTTGCTACACACTTTTCCTGTGTAGCTTCTATTGTCCAACTCAGTGCTTCTTGTTGCATGTTCTTAATTCCTTTGCAGAATCCACATGCGGGCTGCCCTACCACATGCCTGAGCCCAAAAGCATCGACCAGTTCTTCAAGAGGAGAGCCCGACCTGAGGGTTCTGCTATGGCACTACTGAAGTGAGAAGACATTTATCTACCAGGATTTCTTTACTTCTACCTGCTTTGTCTTTGCAATTACTGAACTATGCTCATCTAGTTTTGTCCAAATAATTTAAAGGGGCAATCTGATATACCCATTGATTCTTTAAGAATATAACTTATAAATGCCACATGAGGTTGGTTCAGCTGTCGTACCCTATCAGAACCCAAAATAGCTTGTTTAACTCCTTTGTGAACAATATCATTGTAAACAAACACTGTATAGTCTCAAAACATAGTTAAAACTATAATTGCATATAGATGGGGGGGAATCAATACAGTTACATATCGCAATATTATTTCCGGTGATATATCGATAGTTTGACTCCAATAACAACAACATACAGTGGGGCAAAAAGGTATTTAGTCAGCAACCAATTGTGCATGTTCTCCCACTAAAAAAGATGAGAGAGGCCTGTAATTTTCATCATAGGTACACTTCAACTATGACAGACAAAATGAGAGAAAAAAATCCAGAAAATCACATTGTAGGATTTTTTATGAATTTATTTGCAAATTATGGTGGAAAATAAGTATTGGGTTGATGTCGGGTGATTGTGGAGGCCAGGTCATCTGATGCAGCACTCGATCGCTCTCCTTCTTGGTCAAATAGCCCTTACACAGCCTGGAGATGTGTTTGGTCATTGTCCTGTTGACAGTCCCACTAAGTGCAATCCAGATGGTATGGCGTATAACTGCAGAATGCTCTGGTAGCCATGCAGTTTGATTCTAAATAAATCACAGACATTGTCACCAGCAAAGCACCATCACACCATCTCCAGCTCCATACTGCATCGCGCCTGCCAGATTTTGTAACCGTATAGCTCCGCATTGACATGATTGGTTGATGGTAGTTGGGGACAGGAGGTATAAACACACACTCACTTCCTTGACAACTTCCTTCACAACAGCTCTGCTTAACAGCTCTGCACTGCTCCGCGAAGAAGTATGAATGCCCTGACTTCTGCAGAGGCCGTATCCCTGTAAATGCTGCACGGCCAATGCGGACGTCGTATTGACCGTGCATTGCCTTTTAGTATCGTGATAATATGGTATCATGAGGTCCCGGGTAATTCTCTGATCTAATAGGTGGTCAGTCCTTGCATCCATATCTCTGTCTATGAATTTGAATCGTTACATTTCTCCTGCCCTATCCCTTAGCTTTTTGCCAAAACAGTGGGGGGGATTCCATTTTGTTATTGTTTGAACTCCATATTGCCCCTTTTTAAGCATATAAACCCCTTTTATTTGTATTTCTTTTTTAAGGTCTGCCAAGTATCAGGACTTGATAAAGGAGGCAACCCCAACACCTCCTCCCCCCAACCCACCCAAGGAGTCCCAACAGCCCTCAGCCTCCCTGGACCAACCCTCCACCCAGACCCAAGCTCTCTCCCAGCCAACGGCCACTTCCTCCCCACACCAGGAGAACCACCGCAGGGCAGGGGAGACCTCTCCAACCCAGGAGCTCGACGACAATGAATTCCCACTACCTGAACTGGCCGCCATTATGCAGGGGGCTAATATTTCAGTGTTTGGTGGTGCTGAAATTCCACCACCAGAGTATATGGAGGCTGGACCCCCAGAGCAGAACCAGGCAGATCCCTCTGACTCCCAAGCCCAGGAGATGGAGGCAAAGGCAGGGGATTGGGAGGGAGCTCAGCCGCTACCTGCTAGAGCCAGCGTGGACCCCATCGCACCACCAGTCAGAAAACTCAAGAAGGACAGGCTGGCCAGACTGAGGGAGCTGGGGGTGGAGCCCCCGCCTGTCCCCAAACTGTGTGCTGACGATGGGTCCTTTGATCTGGAGCCCCTTCAAGTTAACCCAGGTGAGAGCACCACAGCAAATGTTCAGCTCCCTAAGGTCAGAGCTCTATAGTGCATTATTTTCCAAATGGTGGGTTTGGGTTTAAAGCCTTGCGTTTAGATGCATGCTTTTGTACATTTCATGTGGCACACAAAAGGATTTTGGTAGGTCACAACACAAGCACACTGTATTGTGGCGAAAGGGGTGAGCTTGAATGAATTGGGTTGAGAAGAAACCCAGTCAAGTTGGTTGTCATGTATGGTCTTCTGTCGTTAACCTGTTTGTTTCCCCCCACAGGCGTGGAGGCGTTGAAGGAGCGTTTCCTACGTCACGTCCAGCCTGTGGCCCGGCCCAGAGGGGAACGCACCGTGCAGCTCAGCGTCATCCGTAAAGACCGCAGCGAAGAACTCCACCAAGACACTGTCACCACCACCATCAGGGAAGAGGAGGAGGAGGCTGCACACACCGCGCCTGGTACAAGCACACACACACATTCTCTCTAAACCTCCACACACACACACTCGCTAAAGAGGCATCCCATACAATGCATAATAAGCCAATTTCCTGAAATCCACCGCCACACACACATTTCCAAATGTCTTAATTTCTCTGTCCACTGGCTGCAATATTCTTTCCTAACCAGCCTGGTTTCACCCTTTCCTCAGGTGAGAAGCTGACCAACCTGAAGTCCCGTTTGCAGCAGGCCATGGCCGTAAAGAGACGGGAGGATCGAGAACGCAAGGCCGCCCTCCATCGCCTAGACAACGAGGACTGTGGCGAGGAAGAGGAAGAGGAAATGACGGATTCCGAGGGGGAAGAGGTAAGAGTGGATCGGCGGCTTTGACCTTCTACCCCCATCCACCGCACCTGCCTCAGGCAGTCTTGGGTTGCGTGTCAGTGCTTTCCGTACACTTTTCGCAGTGATGCTCCGCGATGGGAATCTACACATTGAAGACCAAAGCATTTTTAAGTGGAAAAATTAGAATAAGGGTAATAGAGGGAATGTCTAGTCTAAATAATGGTAATGAAACCATTAATTGTGTTGGTGTGTTTTCGGAGTTTGTCAAAAACCTATTTCTCTCCACAGGGTGTAGATGAGCTACTGGGTGGTGATGCTGATGGCGAGGATGAGGATGACGACCAGGATGATGATCAGGAGGAGGGCAGCGAGGCACAGAGGGGCGTGAGGAGCCCCTCCCTGTTAAGATTAAAGGGTCCCTCTCCCCCACCAGACATGCTCAACACAGACGGAACCCTCATGCTGTTTGCGAGCAGTTCCTGCTCGCGCACGGGGTATGTGTGTGTGTGGCGCTGATATTTGGGAGTCTCGGCCACGTACATAGGCTGACAATACGTGGCCTTTAGATTGCAGGCCTGCATAAGGCAAAGTAGAATGCGAGGTAGTGCTCCATGTCGTTGGTCATGGGCAGCCTTGTTGTGTGGAGAAGGAAGTGCTGTCTATATTCAAGTGTCCAGATGTCAGTGTCCTCGACTCCTTCTCGACTGTACTGGATTCAAGCAATGTATTGAAAAAGTGTGTAAGCCAGCCAATTAATATTAGCAGCAGATATGCACCGACTTTTTCAGCAATGGGAAGATAGTGCCTCACCTGGCACACCAGCTGGTGAGCTACCGGGTAGCAAGCGATGCGTGTGGGCAGATGGGCTCCGTTTCCAATTATACACTTCATTTCTGTTAATGTCATTTACTTAGGCACAATCTGTCAGTCCAAATAAAAATCGGGATCGGATCCTAATGACACTTCAACTCGTCTGTGTTTGCGCATCACCTTGCATGTGTGCAAGACGAGTGGTCAGGTGCTCAAAGGAGAGAGCGAGACAGTCGGACATCGATCACACCGACCGCGCCATTGCGCAAAATGGTACGCGGCGTCATCTGGTTGTGTGTGTGCAAGTTCGACATTCACCTTCTGCTAGAATTTTCTGTCAAGCCCTCTACACGTACAGTTTGATGCATAGGTTCGATAAATCCAACGTACGCACCACACAGAACGCACTGCAACTGCCTCTGCATCGCAGCGGTACAAGGCACATGCAGTGTTCCGATGGACATCAATGTACTTCTGGTGTACCAAAATAGATGCACTGTCTGTGCGATTAAGACATTACTTTTTTTAAACAATTAATGATTTTTTTTTATTTTTTTTTATCAATTATTTTTGACGAAATTAATGATCTTTTGGATTTTAATTTGTAGCCTCGCTCAACCTTTCCCCACTACATTTCTTAGCCAGGTTCTGTAGCCAAGTCTCTCTCTTTTCCTTAGAGAAAATGGCTTCATTCTAGCTCTTACCGTTCAAAAGATATGATCCGTAATACAAGCGTATTTGTTTTTCTATCGTGCATTTTGCATTAAAACAATGTGTTTTAAAATTAGGCTACTGGTGGACTGGACCGTTAACTGTTTTATTAGGCTACACACTTGTTCATTCATTATACCTCATTAGCTAGCTATCGCTAACAACCTGGGGGCGCGCTCAGCAGGACACAACGTTTTGGAACGTTGCTAGAAATATGCTATGGAGAACAAACATGCCTCTGACGTGTTGAATCATAATAGAATTAATATATACTTTTTAAAATATATTTTATCTTCAACATTCAAGAATGTTTTTCAACTTACGGTTTCCCAGGTAACATTACCAGTAGCCTATAATGGAAACATTTGGTGGCACAGAAAGGAAATGGGATAGCACACAAGTTATTGACAAAATTCCTCTAGCCATTACACTGACTGGGCAAATAACTTTTATTTTGAGTTCATTTGGACCCAGTGACTCCCGACTTGAGTGCTTGGACCAGGACACTCGCACTGGGACTCAGATTTAAGCCATAGGGACTTGGGCCTCGATTCGGACTCAAGGTTTTGTGATTTGACTAAATCACTGGGCGAAACAGTCATTAGCTCCCATTCTACTTTTGGACAGCAATGTGGCTGCGGCATCTGAACCGGTTCATAACAATGACAGTGACGAGGTGCAACCCATAGTACTTTAGGGGACCATCTGGTGATCTGTGACCAGCTCGCTCTCGCAGAGCAAGATAATTATCACCTGGCCAATTAATTATATATTGTTATGTTTGTCATATTTCTGCTATTGGGAGAGAATAGGATGTTCTTCCCGAAAAAGTTGGTAGGACAAGGCTATGTATGTTTGTGCGCTTAGAAGTCAGTGGTTTATGTTTACTATAGGTTAATGAGTCAATACTAGACCATCCATTATTCAAATGTGACAGACTGAATGATATTTTAGTCAAAATGACTTAAGACTAGACTACATCTAAAATAGAGTACCGAAATGAACACTGGTGTACGTTAAATGCGTATACTGAGTGAGTTAGTATGTGTGTGTTATCTCTCCCTCCAAGTTGTGACATTTTGTCTTTCTTACAGGGATGGTGTAAAGAGGACAGGGCCTGGTGGTCAAGACAGTTACACAAAGATGGGTGAGTAGACTGAACATCTCACTTTCATAGTAAATTATCATAACTATGCTACTTCATAAAATACTCTCAAATCCTTGATGCAATCAGGTGTCTCTTTTCCGTTCTAGGTTAAAAAAAATAGGGGGGTTTATGGTTATGAAAAAGGGAAGTTTCACTGGTAAAATTGTATTGCAAGTTCTATGTCTCTTTTCTACTACAGAGGAAGAAGATTCTCTGTCCCTGGCCAAGGACAACAGTCACAACAGTAGTTTTGAGCTGCTGGGCTCCATGCTGCCGTCCTACCAGCCTGTCAACCGCAGCACCACAGGAGGCAGGGGCCTGTCAGCCAGAACCTTTCGCTCCCCCTCACCCTGCTTCTTCAGACCCAGCTTCCTGGGATCTGCCTCCAAGGTGAGACGCTGACCGTTCAGGGCGGTTTATATCCTGTATGTCTAGGGCACAGTGTTTTCCTTACCGCTGCATGACAGGGTCAGAAGAGAGCCAATCGGAACCACACAGACCCAGGTATGCATGTCTCCCAGTAATGCATGCGTTATGTGAATTCAATCAGGGACCGCGGAACGATTTTGACCGGGGGGTGCAGTGACCTCCTGTGTGTGCTTGCCAATTTGTTTTCATTGGTCATCATAGTAAAGACTAATTTAACTGTAAAAAAATGTATTGCATTTTAATGTGTCATGAACACAACCAGGCATGATGTTTCATCTGATGAACCACCTTTCCATCACGTCCGCTGTGATGGAAACAGGAAGTTTCGGGACCGTTTAAAAAAACGCTGACAGATCATTTGTTTGTTCAACATGTGATCTTTGTCGGTAAAATTAATTACGCGAGAAATGGTGGTGGAAACGCCTTTGAGCCAGTATTGATATAATAACCATCATATGAAAGTAAACTATGGTGTGTATGTGTGGTCCTCCCACTACAACTCAGGAAAGCATGCAGTTTATTAGGCTACTGATGAAATAAGTTATGATGAATCTCACAAGGTGGTGAAGGTGGATGGTGACGAGCTCGATGCCCCCTTTCAATAAATACCGAGGGTCTTATTCTGGTGACATGGTGATCGACGCTTGACTGCCATTTGACAATCTAAAAATCATTATCCATAATAAGCTAGTCTCATCGTGTGACCTAGCCTACCCACACTGTGTCTGCGAGCTGTTGGCTAGAGCGCACGTGCAAAGTCCACAGTAAGCACATTTGACTATTTAACGCCATGGTTTTCGGGACAAAGCTATCGGTCGAGTTGAAAATGCGATGGAAAGACATTGAACTTTTTTCTCTTATTTTTTTAACACCGAACGTGTAATGACATTCAGCGACTATTAGGCACACATGTAGCCTGAATTCATTGACGCCTCCACTGCTGTTCGCATGCGTCACTGTCCCAGACAGTCATCTCGGTCTACTTTCACCCCTGTTTTAGCGAGGGGGGGGAATTCTGCATATCATTTCCAACATTTTGTAGGCTATTTGTTGACCGACTTAGGCCTGCAGCTACTAGTCTCTCATTACTTGTTGCCTTAGGAGACAAAAAATCAGAGCTTCAATGTAATACATGAATAGAATGGCTGTATCAGTAATAGTCCTAAACCTAATCCAGTTGACATTGGTAAACTTTTGTCTTCCATTTCTACTCAGAGAGCAAGGATGTGTAGTGACCGGGGCAAGCCTGCAATAGCTTAACTCTAATAAAAATGTAAAAACAGCGAAAGATTTTCCCTTCAAAATGTCTAAATGAAGTAGTTTCCACCGGTTTCAAGGAAACAAAAAGCTGTGAAAACGATCCAACATGAATCTGATTTAAATTTCAGTTTGTCCTGGATGCATATGTTTATGTAGTTGAAATAGCCTACTGTCAGCTTTTGTCACTGACAAAGACAGGGACCGTGCTAACTGTGCATTCTGGTTCTCTCAAGATGCTGAAAGAAAGTCATATTTCTCCACTCCTATTCCCAAGACTAAATTAACATTTGTTGTATCATTTTACTTCAAGAAATACCATTAATTAGGCAACATGTGAGAGTAATAGCCCTACAGTCAGTGTCTATATTTCAGGCTACGTTTAGGCTAAAACTTCTGTGTCCAAATGTGTATTTTTAGTTCAGATGAGCAGCAGCATGTTTATTGTTAAGTTAGGATTCAGAAAGGCAGTTTCTATACATGTTGAGACGGACTCCTTTGAGACTCATCCCCAGTATCTCATCCCCCTCTCTCTCTCTCTCTCCCCATCCCACAGAGCTCAGGGAAACTCTCCGAGCCCTCCCTCTCGCTGCCCGTGGAGGACTCTCAGGACCTGTACGCTCCTCCCTCCCCCGGCGAGTCTTCTGGCCCCCTGGGGGCCCCGTCCCAGGGTCGCTTCTCTCTGGAGGAGGACTCCCAGCTCCTGGATGCCGACGGCTTCCTCAACGTGGGGCCCCGCACTGGCCCCCCGCGCTCCCACAAGAGGCAGCTCCTACTGGCCAGCCTGGATGAGAACGCTATGGACGCTAACATGGGGGAGCTGTTAGGAATGTGCTCTGGGGGGTTTGGGACGGCCAGAGAGGGTGGAGTGGGGGGGCTTGGGGCCTCGCAGGAGGATGAATTGTTAGGGCTGTGTTCTGGAATGTTCCCTACCACACAGACGGAGGGAGCGATGGAGAGGAAGAGCGAGGGAGGAGTTAGAGGGCTGGGGGCGACCCAGGAGGATGAGCTGCTGGGGCTGTGTTCGGGAGTGTTCCCCACCGCACAGGCAGAAAGGGAGAAGGAGGGAGCGGAAGGGAGGAAGAGGGAGGAAGCCAAGATGGAGTTGGAAATGGACCGAGACGATGACATGGATCAGCTGCTCGGCCTCTGCTCTGGGAAGTTTACTACTCAAGGTAAGCGTGTCTCCCAAGTACTGGGTGTACGTCTGGGTGATTGGGTGTAATAATGTTTTGGTTCCATGCCTCTCAATCTCTCTCCGTATAGGTGTCTCCCCCTTGCGATCCAACTCTAGCTACGCCCCACACTCTTCAACTGCGGAAGACCGGTAAAAACAGCTAGCCTAATATTTTTTTAAACGCAGACAATCACTGACTCCAGACATTTAAAATGGAATTCAACAATATTGAATGTAGTGAACTTATTAGGAAATAAACTAAATGTATTGTAATTTATTAGAAAGTAAATTTATTTGTCCAAGTTTAATAAGACAAAATGTAGTAATTTGTATTTTCCAGCACAGGAATATACCACTGTCTGTGTTGTGTGGTGCTCGTATGTCTAGTCTATGCTCTGTGCAGCCATTAGCGATAATGCTAATGATAACCTTCTGCTCTACTGGTAGATTGAAAGGCTTTTCCAAAAACCTTCTCAATTAAATGTTCACTACAAAGTAACCTGGCAGAATGATATCATGATTATTTGCATTAAACCAACCATAATTTATTTTGCTACAGAAACACTGCCAACCGAACAACGCTTTCTGGCTGGTGTGCACATGCATTAAAAACTACCAGACCTCAAGTTATCTCCTGATGTAGTTTGAGCATTGTTGTGGACTTAGAACATCCCATTCTTGTTTTTCTATTTTTTTTAAGTGATTTTGAGGGTGAAAACTGAAGGGAAAAAAAGGATTTTAGAGAGAGAAAATAACAAAATCAGGCAAAAAATTCAACTGATTTGATAGGGCCCTAATATTGTATCTGATGACTAATTTACCTTCTCGGTATCAATAAAGTGTATTCAATTCCGTAACGGAGTACTATGTTATACTTCTTGTACTTACCACTATGATATGCTCAGGCTATACATTCAAAGAAATCTACAAATGTATCCCCGTAAGGCTAAATGCTGTTCTGTGCTGTTTCAGAAGAACGAGACTGGCGGAAGAAGATTGTGAGTTTCGACTTTTGTCAGACGTGGAGAGCCAGAGTGAGCAGGTAAGGCACACGCGATCGCACCTTTTGCATTGATGACGTATACCCCAATCAGTTTAACTCCTTCCTCCTTTCCTTCCAGGAAGACCATGATGGCGACGAGGATGACGAGAACGAGGTGGAGGAGGAGGAGAGGGAGGCTGTGTTTGCACCCCGGCAAGGAAGGAAGAAAATGTACGTAGAGAACTGTTCCTGAATGATGAACTTACACAGCTCAAGTTTGTCACATGCACAAGTACAGTGAAATGCGTTTGGTGCTTGCTTTTTCCTGACAATGCAGTTCTAATAAATATCAGTAGTACTATAAAGATAGAGGTTTAAGTTAAGACGTCTGTTGGGTTTCCTTGACGGTAGAGCCTATTAAAAGATGAGCTCAAAGACTGCATAGCACAGAAGGCATGTTTTGCTTCGCCAAAGAGGATATGGGATTGATTATTTTTATAGTATTTAAGACAACATAGTGCCTCTACATTCACCTATACCTTAGTCTGTCAATATAACTTTAGGTCTTAGGATGAGTGTCTGTCGAATGTCCTATTTTTGAAAATGAACTCGATTGCACAAACTGTAAACCCCTTTTATGTATCAGTTTCCTTCAGTGCGGTTTCCACACAGAAGGATAGTTCAAGCCCACTTTGTATTCATGTCGTCTGGTTGTGGTTTCCGCTCTCTGCAGGCGCATGGCAGAGTTTGTGGACTCTGAGGCTGAGCTCTCAGGTAGTGATGTGGGCAGTGAGGATGAGGATGACGGTGAGAATGAATATGAGGAGGAGGAGCTGCTGGACGAGCTGCCGTCTGATGAAGAGCTGCAGGACCAGGTCAACAAGATCCACATGTATGTACTGACGCAAATACCCCCACCCTCAAAAAATAGCATTCTAAATACCTCGGAACAAAAAGAAATCTTAAGAACTTCTATACTCAATACTATTACTATTGGGTTACCTTAACAAAGCACAATGTGCTTTATCTTCATAGGTAATGTTTGGTAGTAGAGAAGTTTAATTTGTTCATTTTTATTGAAAAAAGCAACCAATCATATGGCGTCTGTGTGGAAGAAAAATGTTTACCCTAAAGCTTAGTGTAACCCGCTCGTCTACAGGAAACAGGTCCTTGACGACGACAAGCGGCGACTGCGGCTGTACCAAGAGCGTTACCTAGCCGACGGGGACCTGCACTCAGACGGCCCGGGCCGAGCTCGCCGCTTCCGCTGGAAGAACATAGGTGGGTGTGTCCTGAGTTTGGGGTCCTCCTTCGACAGATCTCCTGCTTTTCTGTTCCACAAGCTTTATTCAACAGTCGTGTTTTAACCCAATGCTGTCTCTGTTTTTGTGGTGCTTTTCTCTCTTTAGACGATGGCTTTGACATGGACGGAATGGGGGCAGAGGGGGAGGAAGATGAGGAGGAGGAAGAGCTGGACCAGGCAGAGCTGCAGAGGAGGAAAGAGAGGCTGGAGAGGGAGCAGTGGCTACGAGAACAGGTACACTTCATGTACAAAAGTATGTGGACACCCCTTCAAATTAGTGGCTTCGGCGCTATTAAAGCCACACCCGTTGCTGACCGGGCTATAAAATCGAGCACACCGCCATGCAATCTCCACTGACAAACATTGGCAGTAGAATGACCTTACTGAAGAGTACAGTGACTTTCAACGAGGCACCGTCATAGGATGCCACCGTTCCAACAAGTCAGTTTGTCAAATTTCTGCCCTGCTAGAGCTGCCATGGTCAACTGTAAGTGCTGTTACTGTGAAGTGGAAACGTCTAGGAGCAACAACGGCTCAGCCGCGAAGTGGTAGGCCGCACAAGCTCACAGAACGGATCCTCCGAGTGCTGAAGCACATAAAAATCGTCTGTCCTCAGTTTTAACACTCACTACCGAGTTCCAAACTGTCTCTGGAAGCAACGTCAGCACAAGAACTGTTCGTCAGGAGCTTCATGAAATGGGTTTCCGTGGCCGAGCAGCTGCACACTAGCCTAATATCACCATGTGCAATGCCAAGCGTTGCCTAAAATGGTGTAAAGCTCGCCGTCATTGGACTCTGGAGCAGTGGAACCGCTTTCTCTGGAGTGATGAATCACGTGTCACCATCTGGCAGTCAGGACTAATCTGGGTTTGGAGGATTCCAGGAGAACGTGATTATGCCCCAATGCATAGTGCCAACAAGTTTGGTGGCGGAGGAATAATAGTCTGTGGCTGTTTTTCATGTTTCGGGCTAGGCCCAATAGTTCCAGTGAAGGGAAATCTGAACGCTACAGCACACAATGACATTATAGATGATTCTGTGCTTCGTACTTTGTGACAACGGTTTGGCGAATGCCCTTTCCTGTTTCAGCATGACAATGCCCCCGTGCGAGCCATGCTTAATCGCCCAACCGATACTTGGTCATGTAGTGTATGTATAGCATATGGGAGTGTGTCGAACACTTGGTGTGTGTCATTCTATTCTGTCAGGGGAAACTCACTAGGAACCAAATGGAATGAAACCGGGAGGAGCCTACTTGAATTTCTCCAATAAACTCATATTCGTTGTGAACCGTTTTCCTACGGTTTGGACTAATGATTACTCCCCTGGTTTGTATCCTATGTTGTGTGTGTGTGGTGTCTCATGTTTGTCTAACACCCTTTGACGTTCTAGTCGGATGCTAAGGACAAGAAAGGGGAGGACTTTGACATGGACGAGGAGGAGGAGAAGATTGGCGAGGAGGACAGCCAGTTCATGAAGCTGGCCAAGAAACTGACCGCCAAGAAACTACAGAAGAAAGGTGAGCTGACGTACAAGAGAGATGATATATATAAGAAAGATGACTGCGAATTTCTCGCGTTACCCTCCCCTTATCTCAATCCCTCCGTCTCTCTGTTTTGTTTTCCAGAGCTGCCTGTTGCACCCCAGGCGGACAGAGAATTCCCAGCTCAGAACCCCTTCCAGAGACCTTCTCAACCCACCATGGTCAGTACCTTCCTCATACTAGTCTGGACTTGAAGTCACCCTCTCTCCTCTAGTGTGACACTTATGATTTTCACTGTTGTGTAATCGGAGCCTTCTAAGAATCTTTACTAGATGACTGCCTCTATGACCGTTTCACCTCCATTTAACCTTTGAACCCCACCTCAGGTGAAGAGGGGCTCGTTGCTCAGCCAGCCCCGCTCGGTCCTGCAGAAGCTGGCCTGTATCTCCGAGGGGAACCCGCTAGCCCCCCGCAACACCCGAGGGTTCGTCTTCCAAAGCCTATCGCCAGAGAAAGAGGCCTCGGCTGCAGAAGCCCCCAAAAAACAGGCAGGTCCAACCATAGAGAGAAAATATAATGGTGGTATATGTAACCCTGTGGGCCTAACGCACACAGTTGGATGATAGTTGGTCAGTATTGTGGCTACAACCGTGTGTAGTGTTTCAGTAAACATGTTTTGTTTTTCTTGAAAGCCTCACTCCATTCCCAACAGTTTTTTTTTTCTTCTGTAGAATAAAAACATCCATTACACATTTTAAGAGTTTCTTCTCTAGAACTTGTGACGGTTTGGTCATTACTGTACTTGTAATTCTAATCATGGGACTTTGGACTGTAGTGTAGTACCGATGTCTGACCATAGGGTGGTGCTAAAAGCCCAAGCTGTCAATGTTTCCCTGATAAAAACTGTCTTTGTTTGACTTGAACCATTGCTTGCTCTTATCCATACCTTTGTTTTTTTACTATGTTTACATATATTGCAACTGGGTTTTTAGCTGAAAATGTGTACAACATGACATAATCCAAACTGGATCTGTGTGGAATATCTATATTATTGCATGTATAATCTCTGAACCGATCAGGGAAGGAAATTGTATTTTATCTCAGGGCATTGACATTGTCTTTTTAAAATTGACTCAAATTTGTATTCGTCATGATGACATTTTAATTACAATAAAATGATGCCGGATCATGCTAACCAGGTTAAGACTTTTGGGGAGTTCTGTTTTAAACTGAGGCGTAATTGATGTTTTTAAATAGCTGTAGTACTGCTCCGAGTCATACAGACGTCCACAAACACAGCTGGACATGTATAATTTTTAATGGGACTCCACGCTGGCGCCAAAATCTCCCAAATAATTACATTCCAGTAAGAAATTAAGAATCCCGAAATCTGAATATTATCGTCATGGGGCGTTTGCTTCTAACGTGGTGGAGAGTTTGTTGACAAGCTCTGTATATCTCTGACAAGTTTTGGTCCATTATTTAAGCAACAGGAGTCATTTCCGATATTTAACTCTGAATATCTCTTTATTTCGCAGATGAAGAAGAGGGGACAAATCCAGGTTTTGGCCCCGGCTGCTAAGCGGCCATGTCGAGAAAACAACGCACCAGCAGCCAAAGGACCCCAAAGAAGTATTTTCTGTTACCTGGAGAACTGAGGTGCCTAACAATTGTGCCTGATGTGCCAATCATACACACATCCAGAGTGTGTACTACCTTGTAAAATCTGGTGTCAACAACATTCACACTTTCTCCGGGACCCCATTGACTCTTTTGGACAACACTTGATTGTGTCCTACTTAATTTGTGTCCTGAATCTTTTTTCTTTTTTTTTATCATGTAAATAGAATGAGTTTGATTTTATAATTTTTTTTCGGATTTTTAAATGTACTTGTTTTAAGTTTGTAAATTAAAGCGTATTTTACCACATGCTCTAATATCTGTTTTATCCTGATGTGTTCTATTCTACTCACATGCAGGTTGCTTGTAGGTAAACGGCGCCTTCAAAGTATTCCTACCCCTTGACTTATTCCCCATTTTGTTACTGCAGCCTATTTTCAAAATGGATTAAATATCATTTTCTCTCTTCCATTTACACACGACCCCATAATGACAAAGTGCAAACATGTTTTTAGAAATGTTTGCAAATTTTATTGAAAATGAAATGCAGAAGTCTTAATTTTACATAATTATTCACACCCCTGAGTCATATATGTTAAAATCCCATTTGGCAGCGATTACAGTGATGTCTTTTGGGGTACGTCTAAGATTTGCACACCTCGATTGTAAAATATTTCCCTTTTTTGTCAAGCTCTGTCAAATTGGTTGTTGATCATTTTAGTAAAAACTGTAGATTGGCCTCGGGAATATTCACTTGTCTTTTAGGTTATTGTCCTGCTGAAAGATCCCATTTTATTGGTCACATGCACATGGTTAGCGGATGTTAATGCGGGTGTAGCAAAATGCTTTTGCTTCTAGTTCCGACAGTGCAGTAATATCAAACAAGTAATCTAACAATTCCCCAACAACTACCTAATACACACAAATCTAAAGGGGTGAATGAGAAAATGTATCTATGGATGAGCGATGGCCGAGCGGCATAGGCGAGGTGCAATAGATATTAAATACAGTATATACATATGAGTAATGTAAGATATGTAAACAATTTAAAGTGGCATTATTTAAAGTGACTAAAACAAAACGACTGCATAGTTTCCTTAGGACTCGAAGCGAGGCGACCATCTCTGTCTGTTGAAAAGCGGACTGAACTAGGTTTTCATCTAGGATTGTCCCTGTGCTTAACTCCATTCTGTTTCTTTTTTATCTTGAAAAACCCCCCAATCCTTAACGATTAATTACAAGCATACCCATAACATGATGCAGCCACTACTGTGCTCTGTAATATTTTTGTGGCAAATCCAATAAAACACTGAATTGCTTTGCAAAATATTTTGCAGTATTACTTAAGTGCCTTGTTGCAAACAGGATGTAAAAAGGCTTCCTTTTCACTGTCAATTCAGTTAGTATTGAGGAGTAACTACAATGTTGATCCATCTTCAGTTCTCGCAATCACAGCCATTTAAGCTCAAAATGTTTTAAAGTCACCATTTGCCTCATGGTGAAATCCATGAGCGGTTTCTTTCCTCTCCGGAAACAGTTAATACTGGGTGTAGTGACACACAATCCACAGTGTTCTTAATAACTTTACCATGCTCAAAGGGATATTCGATGTCTGCTTTTTTCTTTATTTAACCATCTACCAATACCCTTTGTGAGTCATTGGAAAAATTCCCTGTTTTTTGTGGTTGAATCAGTGTTTGAAATTCACTGCTCGACTGAGGGACCTTACAGATAATTGTATGTGTAGGTATAGAGCTGCGGTAGTCATTAAAAAATCACGTTAAACACTATTTTTGAACACAGAGTGAGTCCATAGGGGGTCCCGAGTGGCGCAGCGGTCTAAGGCGCTGCATCTCAGTGCTAGAGGCATCACTACAGACCCTGGTTTGATTCCAGGCTGTATCACAACCGGCTGTGATTGGGAGTCCCATAGGGTGGTGCACAAATGGCCCCGTGTCGATAAGAATTTGACTTGCCTTGTTCAATGAAATAAATAAAGGTGACTTCAGCACATTTTTACTTCTGGCTTGCCACAGCAAAGGGGTTGAATCCTTATTTACTCAAGACATTTTAGCTTTTCATTTTTAATTCATTTCTAAAACTTTGTAAAAACATAATTCCACTTTGACATTATGGGGTACAGTGGTGGAAAAAGTACCCAATTGTCATACTTGAGTAAAAGTAAAGATAGAAAATTACTCAAAAGTGAAGGTCACCCAGTAAAACACGACTAAACACTAGTAAATATTCTGAAGTACCAAAGGTAAAGGTATAAATACTTTAAAGCAAACCAGACGGCACAATGTTTTATATATATATTTATCATTATCCAGGAACACACTCCAACGCTCGGACGTCATTTTCAAACGAAGCAAACGTGTGGTTAGTGTGTCCGCCAGATCAGAGAATGTAGGGAAGAGCAGGGATGTTCTCTTGATAAGCGTGTAAATTTGACAATTTTCCTGTCTTGTTAAGCATTCAACATGTTACGAGCACTTTTGGGTGTCAGGGAAAATGTACGGAGTAAAAAGTACATTATTTTCTTTAGGAATGTAGTGAAGTAAAAGTAGTCAAAAGTATAAATGGTGAAGCTCAGAAGCTCCCCCCAAGAAAACGATTGAAGTTGTATTTTTTTTTTTTTTTTTTACTTAAGTACTTTACAACACTGATGGGGTGTTGTGTGTAGGCCAGTGACGACAACATCTCAATTTAATCACTTTTAAAGTCCGTCTCTAACACAACTAAATGTTGAAAGAGTCAAGCGGTGTGAATACATTCTGAAGGCACCTGTATCTGACTTAGCTTCGGTTGGGACCCTAGTTGGAGAAATGCCCCTTCCACCACCACACTAAGTTTTGTGCAAATTTTGCATCGATGTCAGTAGAATTGTGCGAAAGTATAAGTAACATACTTAGCGCATACTTAAATGTGTCCCTAATGTCACTCTCGCTCTCTGCACCTTAATTTTGCTCAGTCTTACCTTGGCTTCAGAATTCAAACAATAGAATATAAATTGCCTTTGACGGAATCATGACTGCCCCTTATTACTTCCATCCATTCTCTGTTGACCTCTAGGCTCAGATAGGACCACTCTTGGTCCAGTACAGATAATTGCAGTTTATAATCTAATGATTATGATAAGTGGCTAATAATAGGAACTCGTTAGGAGTACTTTTAATGACCGCTTTTATCTCTCCATCTCATTAGTCCGTGGTGATTTAGCAGCAGGTCTCGGGGGTTAGGGGCTGCAGGAAGGCTCATTACACAACATTAGGAGCAGGCATAGGGGCTGGAATGAACCCCATGTATACCCTCTTAGCTTTAGGCGGATATGTAATCCTGGGTTTTATTTATTCAGTCATAACATTATCCCAACTCCCAAACCAAGCCCCCCTCGTTTGAAAGATGGGGAAATATTATCTACATTTTTTTTTACAAATGTGGGCCCTGACCAACCGCAAAATCTAAAGGGAAAGTTTTTATTTTACTCCCAACTAAGAGGAGGCTAGAATAATTCACCAGAAACATGAGATCTTTCACTCTCCGTGATGCTTCCCAAGGGGTGGAAAATCTAAATCTAATTATTTGATTTACTTTGTCTTGGCTAATTGAACGATCTCTGTTCGAGAAGAGAGATCTGTAGGTCCACTCTACTCTGGTTTTCTGTACTGTATCTGCCGCTATGCATTGTAGTGTTGTGAGCTGACGGTATAGCCATGGGTCATTCCCCTTGGCCACTGTCACAGTAAGGACTGGTGTTGCTGGAGATGAAGCAGAAGTGAGGGAAGTGGGTCATTACTCGGGGCTGTGTAAAAAAAAAAACATTTTTTAAATAACAAGGTCTTATTCACTAGGTAAGTCATGCTCTTTTTATTCAATGCCTGTGTTGTGAGATGGGTGCTTATGAGTTCCCTCGGTTGCGCAATAACCGACGCACAATATTTATTTAGCGCCCCGAGGGACCTCGCGGATGACCCTTCGTGTGAACATTTGGTCCACATGCACCGCAAAAGCATGCTCTGTTTCCCTCTCTCTGTCTCTCAATGTTTCTATGTTCTGGCCCTGTTGCTATCTGTTTCTCTATATCGGTGTCCTGCTCCACGGTTCTGTGTTCGGTTTTGGAAGATGGAGATGATTTTGCATGTGATGAGGCCGCGGGCGGCCGCTGTGTTTGATGTATTTTTCATGTGCTTAGGCTACTATTGAACGATGGGGAGGAGGGGACAGCCTGGAGGTGCAGCACTTGAATGGGGATGTTGTTGAAGTGGAAAGGGGTTAAGGGGGGGTTGGGGGGGGGGGGGTACGCTCTTCTGCCGCAAGCGACAGGAGATGGGGAGGGAGTATACTTGCAAAGTCTGTCTGATGTGCCACACCTCCTACCCGAAAACACACTCGCACTCAACACAGGCGTTCTCTCCAATCTAATACCGACAGATACAGTCACCAGTTTAATGCAACAAATGGCAGTCTGTCTCCCTTGGCAAAATTATGAGAATGTGTTATAGTTTAGTTACATTTGAGTAGCCTAAACAAATATTAGTTTGTGGTATATACTTCTCTGGTCGTACTTTCCCTTTAAAAAAACAAGGATATGGTGAGACATTCCAAGGTAATTTCTGCTGCACTCTACTTTCTGCTCACCTCTCTGCATTTTCCCGTTCTGCCGTCCCTGCCCAGTTTCGGAAGTGAGTCATTGGGTAGTCCGTTCTATCAGAGTGCTAGAAAGAGTGGATGAGAGAGCGAGGAGGGGGGGGGGGGGGGGGGGGTAGTCGCAGATAAACATCACATAGGAGGGTCGACCAGAGGAGGGGGAAATAGGGAGGGCTCCCAATCTACTTCCTCTACGAAGCACTTTACGAGCATACGGTAAGACAAGGCCCTCTTATGTATCGATTCACACATTTGTCAATCCGAATGATTGTGTAATCAGCGAATGAAATAAGGAATGGTAAAGGTTGTTTTGTATAAGTGGAAGCGAGGCTATCGCTGCGGACGAGCGAGGAGAACAAGGATATGGGGTGAGCTGATAGCGCTGCTGATGAACTAGGTCTGGGCTATTACGTAACGCACAATGGAGATTAATTCATCTTTTATATTAATTTAATAAAACCGTGTTTCTTTTTTGTCATCTATTTTTCTCAAACAACATTGTGTAGGTAGGCTATTCTAATGATTTGTGTTATGATAAGCATATGCTTTCATCGGGCGTCGGCGTTCGTTCCTGTCAAATCGCACATCTTAATTTTGTATCTACTTAATTAATTTAAAGGAATTTTATGGTATTTCACTTCTGACTGTCACAAGTCTAAGAAGACGTAATTAATGGTGCATAAAGAACATCCTGTAGTTGACAGCTTTTATAGCCTAGCCGAAACATAGGCTACAAGAAGGATGGGAGTGCGTTTTATTGTTGGGCTATTGCACGAACCTCAAACGAATATAAAGCATAATATTGATATGTTATATCACATCACCCAATGTCGATTTTACTTGATTACTTGATCCTCACCAATCGAGCGCCAATATTTACGTCAGTGCCAGTACCATATTTACGTCAGTGCCAGTCGCAACCCCGGAACGTTAGTCGCTGTCCTTCAGCACCACGTGCCTGCGCATCATGAGACAGAGCGGAGAATGAGTGGCAGTACCCCGAAGTAAGGATTAGTGAAATTTCCATTCTGAGGAGACATGTAAATATTTGATGGTAATATAGGCCTACGTGGAGTGCAATTGGATGCACGGAGAAGCTAAGATTTAATATATTAGAACGAGACGGAATGGCAGCGATGGCTAGAAGATTAACTGGTAGTAGGCTAATATCAAACTTGTGAGTTATGCAGCAGCGTACTGGACTGTATCAGAGAAATGAGTCAAGATTTATCTGATATATAGTGAAGGATTAACCTTGAAACAATTGCCTTAATTAACTTCCATATCTTATTCCCTTTTCTCTCTCTGCTTTTCTAAACAGTGACTCTCAGTCAAGATCAAGAAGTGAATCTTCAACAAGAATTGAGTCTCGGTCAAGAAAACTTGAATCTCATTCACGGAGAATTGAATCCCCAGCAAGAAGAAGTGAGTTTCAGCCAAGCAAAATGCTCCACCAGGACAGACCCGTAAACCCCCAGTACCGAGGCCAGGGAGGCACCTCCTCCCCACTGCGGATCCTCAGCAACAACAGCCAGCAGCAGGGGGGCAAAAGGAAGCAAGGGGAGAAGGACGGCAACTTCAACTTCCTGGGTCAAGACGATGACGTCATGACGGGGGGAGACGAGAATCGCAACCAGGTGCGTCCTCGTAACCAGGGCCCATTGGGCCGCGACCAGCCCCACCTTCCCTCCTCCTCCAACCACTACGGTCCGGGGCCCCTGTCCCCGCTCTCCCGTCTGCCCTGCTGGAGCCCTCTGGAGTCCCTGCCTGAGATTGAGAGCGGGGACGATGGGTACGGAAGAGTGCCCCCGGATGGTGCGGAGGAGGGCAAGATGGAGGAGGAGATGGGGAGGATGAGCGATGACGAGAAGGAGAAACAAGACCTGGGGGGAGGTGTCATGAAACAGGGAGTGGTTGTGGAAGAGGAGGCGGAGGAGGAGGTGGAAGTGGAGGACCCAGAGGAATGGGGCGACAGCGACTCAGACTTTGAGTTCAGCTACAGGTCCAGTGGTAGCCTGTCCTCTCTCAATATGGAGAGCGGAGGCGAAGGGGCTGGCATGGGAGGGTGGGACCGCATCGGTGTGGGGGAGCCCAAGCCTGACCACCACCAGGGGCAACCAGGAGACCCCTGCCGCCCCAGCAGGCCCCCTTACCCCCTCTTTGACCCGGAAGTGGGATGACAAAATGGAGAGGAAAAGGAGCAGCAAGCCTCTGAGAACGGGGAACAGTCTGCTTGACGGAGGAGCGTTGTCGGACTCGGACACGGACTGCGGCGAGCTGCCTGAGCCGGAGGACGCCGTGTGGACCCTGAGGGACCGCGAGCGCTTCAAGGCCCAGGAGATGGAGAAGCACCAGGCCCAGCTCACCATGTACCGCAGGCTGGCTCTGATCCGCTGGGTCCGCAGCCTGCAGGGCCGTGTCCAGGAGCAGCAGAACCGCCTCCAGTCCAGCTTTGACGTCATCCTCGACCACAGGAAGGAGCTGCTGCGCATGGGCGCTGCCACCACTGCAACTGCCACAGCCAGCCAATCGTAGAGGAGGAAGGAAGCACAGAGGCCCCAACAGGAAGTGGTCACCAGCAGAGGAAGTGGTCACCAGCAGAGACCGGCCAGTCGCTGAAGGGGAATACAAAGGCATTGTTGCCTTGGCCATGGTTATTGTGCTTATTGTGTCCTAGACTTGACTTTTCCCGAAACTAGACAATCTCCAAGCATCCTCTGAGATTTGACTCTGATGTGGTGTTTTAATACGTTGGTAATGGAGTTTTGTTTTTGATTTGTTGGCGTCCTACCCTGTGTTGAGATCCAAATATATCCAAGGCACCTTTCTTCTTGAGAGCCAGGATGACTTTTGTCACCCTAACCCTGCCAAACTATGGAAATATATAACATATTATATGAAGTTTAATATATGCCTGTATCTTCAAATGTTCTATATAAGTGTAGAATGTACTGTTTTATTTGTCTCTATAACTGTGGTATAATCCCAAAATATTCCAAATACAACATATGAGGTGAATTGTTTATTTGTATTATATGTATATCATGTTTGTCTTCTCCAGTGACATAATAAAATTGTTTTTAGAGATATTCGTGTATTGTGAGTTAATAATGTATAAAGTTATGAAGAAGATGTTGGGATTTTACTAGTCTATTTGCACTCATCGCACAGTATAAAGCCAACATCAACGTTAGGTCGGTGTACACAGAAAGGTGTGGATTAGCAGAATATGAGAACAAGTAGGCAATGTCAGATTGTTTATATCGAACGAAGACATGCTAAACCTAAGATATTAGGCCTTCGTTTGAGATAATTATTTGCGAATTATGTTGATCTTCAATTTGAGATGAAGGAATTTATCCTTTTCATAAAGCACTAATAGAACCGTTAAAGCCTCTTTGTATTCGTTGTTTAAATATATAAATTGCAGCCTCTGGTCCATGATAATTTCACTACAATCGTCTCTTTATCAACAGCACAAAGTTCGTTTGTATCGCCTCATCATGAGTGTGTTCTGTTGGGGGGGGGGGGGGTGCTAGCCCTGTGAGGAACATGCATCAATCTTTATAGGCATGGTTACTGCGTCTCTCGTCGCCGCGGGCAGCGAACGTCTAGCCGTACTGTGTGTGTCTGTGTGTGTGCTCCCAGAGATACCAGCCTTCGCCACCTAATCTGCAGTCTGAGTTGAGCTGGTCCTGCAGAGTCCAGTCCCCGGGAATCTGTCAGTTTGCGCCCCAGGGCCCGGTGGTCCTATCCGGCCCGGTGAGCAGCCTCCGGTCCAGTCCCGCAGTATGAGCCAAACCCCGGGGCAAATTTGTGATAATCCTCGCTTATGCCTCCGAACTCCGGGCGCTCAGGCTTATGTTCTAAAGCTTATCGCCTCTCCTGGACGCAGGCATGACAGTGAAAGTGTGAGAGAATTAACATATTTATCTGTTGTTTATTGGCTTTTAAGCGGGATGTATGTAGGGCATCAAACGGGGAAGCGTCTGGGATAACCAGCCAACACGTTTGTTTGTTCTGTTATTGTCCTGTGTACAAACACAGTTTCCAAAAAGCGCAGAGAAACAGTACACGGGGAGAACAAAACCCCATTTTGAGGATATACAATCACTATTATGTAATTAGGCTATTTATTTACAGTGAAGTTAAAATGCGAATGGAAACGTTACCCATAGGACTATAGCCTATACAATGAGATGTGATGGTCATTTTATTCGGGCTTGTTACCTAGTCTGCCCTACCAAGCAAAAGAGCAGTATCTTCACATTAATTGGCCTCAACTCCACAAAGGGCCAATTCAAGCAAATGTTTATATTGTGTCTCTCTCTGTAAGGAACAAAGTTTTATTGGATGCACATTCTAACTCAAATCGGTATTCTGCGTAGTGTCTCACGTTAAACACCGTGCCCTCACCCTGAACACATCTCTTCGTTTCAGCGACACTGTATAATAGGTTCGCCGCACCGCGGGACACGAGGCATGTGTGACGGGGGCCCTGCTGGGCGCGAACAGCGACACCGGTGAAAGAGCACCCCGCCCGGGGAGAAGCAGACGCACGAGGGGGGGCTGCGGAATGCCGCACCGTCTCTCTCCTCGAGCAGAACTGCTAATTTTGTCAGTTAAAACGAGCGAAGATAACGTTAGCAACGCTGTTTGAGGCGTTTTCTCCCAAATTATCGCGGGCGAGAGAAAGAGAGAGGTGCACACAGCTGTGGCTCCTGTCACCCAATTCGGTTTCAAGTGTTTCTCTGAGATATTTGCGAAACAACTATTCACCTGCTCATTAAACAAACAAAAAATGGACTGTATGGAATTTACAGTTTAGACTTTGGGGATATTGTGTAGACATCTGGCAACTTTGCCACTCCGTGCGCGCATTCGTGGGTAACGTGGATTTCAATAGCAGTGGAGTTCTGCCTAAAACGCTTACCATTGTCATGAATTATATTTTGTATCAATGATATTGCCTTGATTTAGCCTACCACCTGTAATTGTGTAAATCATGCATTGATCGATCACCGTCCAGATTAGGCTAGTCCATCCTATGCGTAATAGTGCCATAACGATGGTGATTTTCAATTATTTGCCTTTTGTTGAAGTGTTTTTTCCCCCATCACTCCGTCATGTCTTTTTCACATGACAAGCTTAACCCACCATGACACAGTATCCTCACAGATAGAACAATGAGTGATAGTTGTACAAATCTTTGGTATCCTAGAGTAGGCCTATAAAATCGAGTGAAATAAGAAAATGTGTTTTAGTCCACCAGAGGGCGCCTATTCATCACCTTTTTAAATACAATTAAATAGCGTGTGAAGAACACAAGGGGGCACTCTTCTGTATGATCCAATGAAGTACAGTAGCTTCAGTTCAACCCCTGTGTTTTTTGAGTTGGGCATACAGGCTCCTACTACCCAGTGCTGTCGGATGAGTCCATAGAGCAGACTCTCTCGTCCCTCTCTTCTTTCTCTCCCTTTCTTCCCTCTGCCTGATGTAGTGTGACAGTGTGCTAGCCCCCAGCACTCTGTTGGCGTGGAAACAATCAGCTTTGACAGAAAGGGGGTGGTGGGGGATTGGGGGAGGGAGGGCAGAGGGCTGCGGCCCGCGGCCTGTGTATGATGAACTGGATAGAAAGACCTGTGGCCAAAAGAGAAAGAGCAAACATACAGCAGAAGATAGATAGATAGATAGATAGATAGATAGATAGATAGATAGATAGATAGATAGATAGATCACTTCTACTAAGAATCCACATACCAAATTGAAAATGAACTAATATTGTGGGGTGGTTTGAGTGCTGGGATTATTCTTTGTTTCCCATTGAAAATAAAACAAATTATTGGTTCATTTCCAGCCAGACTTTGTATAATTTTATTTTATATATATATATTCATTTAATTCTAATTCGCTGTTGTGGATACTGATATATATATGAGGATATTTTCCAGTCATTCATATATATATATAAATGAATGACTGGAAAATATCCTCATAGAAATACTAGGCACATTTTAATTAATGAACTGAATATCAAACCACTTCCTGAATTGCCTAAATTGGAAATGCTTAGCGAATGCTCAAACTACCTTCGGTACAACTGGAGGGCTGTAGCGTTACAACATAAAGCACAACTAGGCTATATCATCATAACCTTTACAGTTCTGTGAGGATAGAAATTGTGCAGAGAGCCTTAACAAAAGTGTTGATGGAGTGCTTTAGAAATGCCAAGGAGAGTCAGGGATGGACAAGATACATATGTCCTCATATAGAGAATGGGAAGTGCTCTTGAAAATTAATTAATCCACACATTTTTAATTTGATTTTAATAAGATGTTGAAAATGTATAAAGGTCAAATGTATCAGAAGTCCAAAGGCATACATGTTGTAAAGTTGCTATTGAAATGTAGTCTATGCCTAATAATAATGTTATTCTCCATAAATTAAACCACCATTTAGACAAGAGGCCTTATTGACAGATATCCTCATGAATGCATAATTCATCGAGGCCTGTATTTGTTTTTATGTTGAACATAAAATGGCCTAATTCAACGAAGTCACCATTCATCCTGACGAATGCATCATCATCTTCATGCACGTCACTGTAGGCCTATTTTAACATATCAGATTTAACAAACCTGTTGGCTGACATAAAAGGATGACCCTGACTGGGACCACAAATGAACCTAGGCGGATACAGTGCGCCTATAGGCCTATATTTCAATTTGCTGACATGCCCGTGGAAATATTAGGCCTTCTGAAGTCCTGTATCACTGATCATTTCCCTGCCTGCTTGTCCAAGTCTGAGGGGTCCTCTGGTGGTTCGCCGGGACATTCTGAATGTGGGGGTCTGAGACTGAGAGCATTTTTGGTGGGGTCTGGGGTATAAGGTTCAGCTGCCTCGGCTGCATTAACCAGCTAATAAATATGAAAACAGCGTGTTAAAACCTTTATTCGTTCTCTGATTGAAATGATTATACCCTTCTATAAAGTCCCATGTAAATCCCGAAACCTCATAAGGCCCAATGTTGTCCCATAAAACTGTGTCGGACAATAGATGGAGGAAGGGGGCTTTTTCACGCATAAGGGGTTTTCACAAGAGCACATTGAGTGCAGCCCCTCCGCGACACGCCCAGGGATTATGTGGCTGTCGGTGAAAGCGCTTCTAGGAGCGGCAGGTGTGTGTGCCAGGCACGGGGGTCGTGCGGCCGGCGACGGTAGGGGAGCTGGCTATGTCGAATGCGCGCAGCTGCCGGCAGGATTTTTTTCAGAGCTTGTCACTTCCATTTAACTTGCTCTCTTTCACCCCCTTGAGATGAAGTGGTCTCTCGTGCCCAGGTTCCCTCGACGTTCTCTCCCGGTTTAGATACGAAAGGGACCACTAAACGGTGACATCCCATCAACAAAAGCGAGCGGGGGCCACTACCCATCCCGCCTCAGCGCCATGAAATTGTGGATTAAACCGATAAGCGGTGCCACTGATACCGACCTCGCATTTCTTCAGGACCTATAATTGAATGCCAAAATCTAAGAAGGCAAGGTTAAACAAAGTCTTAACACAATAACTCTGTCTATTCCCTCGACACTTCCATTCAAGCCCCAGATTTCTAAATCATGATCCACCACATCATAGGCCAGTCTGTTGGTTAGTGTGAAATTGTTCTTGCAATATTGCAGTAACTTATCAAATGAAACAGGTTACAGTCTAGCCTACGCGGCCAATTAGGCTATCTCACAAATCCATGCGAATGTTGTCTAAATTCACAAAGAAAAATCTGTGCGTGAAGATCAAGAATCTTATCTCAGTATATTGAACCATGTCAAAATGCTTGAGCCTCACAGCCTCGTCTTCCAGACTGTTTTTATCTTTCAGTGTTTACAAAAAGACAAGCATATTTATAGTTTTTTTTGTATGGTGAAATGGGGGCTTTAACCAGTGTAGGCTATTCCCTCAAATGGTTTGCTCCGTGCACCTTGATCCCTAATCTCTGTCGTTCAAACCATGTCCCATTCCAGAAGCTCTCCCCTTAGGGCAAATTGGGTCCATACATAATCCTCACAAACTCTGTCACGTATCCCACTGGGGTTTGGCTAAAGTGCTATGTCTGTCAAAGCACAACATTGTCTGCTTTTCACACCATTTCTGGCAAAAAGGATTAATTCCCCCTATAAATACAAACAATAAGACTAAATAACAGCAACCTTACAGTGTGTGTGTGTGTGTGTGTGTGTGTGTGTGTGTGTGTGTGTGTGTGTGTGTGTGTGTGTGTGTGTGTGTGTGTGTGTGTGTGTGTGTGTGTGTGTGTGTGCGTGCGTGCGTGTGTGCGTGTTAGAAGTATTGACTGAGTGTTTTGTGAAGATACATAGAAGGAGAAAAAATCTGCTCAGTTCACTAATGTAATTCATCATATTCTACTTGCTGTCTCGTGCGGCTTCAACCCGTGAGTCTCTCTGCTGTTTCCATGGCTGTCCAAATGGACAGTGCTGTAGCAGTAGCCAGTGAATAAAATGAAATATGAAATAGTGTGATAAACTGGTAGATAATAATCTTTTCATTAAACTTTCATCCCGGGCTAACTTAAATATTCAAGAGGCCAATTACATAGCTTGTATCTTTTTTCTTTAACAAGAGCAGTCAGGGTGAGTGTATCTCGCTTAAGGGTTCAGTGAGAGCATCATTACTGAGTGGTCATGGGGGAGTTGACCCATCTCTCATGTGCTTGGGCAGGAACCAGACTGAGAGATGGAACAGGCTGGCTGATGGCTGTCTAAATAAAGGATAGACAGACAGAGAGGTGTATAGATTTTCCAGGCGGATAGTGGAAAGATGTGTGCATTGTGATGTGTGCCACAAACAGTGTGCGTCTGCACGCCACTCTGATCTAGTCTCTCTCTCTCTTTCTCTCTCTCTACTCTCTCTCTGCTCTCTTGCTTTCTGTGTGTGTGTGTGTGTGTGAGTCAGTGTATTAGCAGTCAGAGCACTGAAGCCCAGGGGCGATTCCTGTGTGTGCTTGCGATAAAGGGGAAAGGGAGGAAGGATAGGGGGGGAAAGGGTGGGATAGTGTGGGGGGGGGGGGATTGTAGAGGGGAGAGAAAGAGAGGATGAAGTTGGAAAGGGGGGGTTGTGCAGAGAGAAGGGGGGTAGAGTTAGAAAGAAAGAGAGAGTATGAAGAAGGGGGTGAGCTGAGAGAGCTTCCTCTGTGCTGTCAGTGCTCCTGGATCATGTCCCCATTGGGCTTTCTCTCTCTTTCCCTCTCTCTCTCTCTCTCTCTCTCTCTCTCTCTCTCTCTCTCTTTCCTTCCCTCCCTCCCTCCCTTTCTCTTTCACAAAAAGAGGAGAAGAGTGTCTTGGCAGGGTAATTAAGAATGGCCTCTAAACACAGGAGTATGGCAGGAATGCTCCAGATGAAAGTAAATGATTAAAATAATTACAGGCTCAGAGCTGACGAGCCGCAGTGTGGGGTGGCCGCCGGACATTTGTCGGTAATTAGATAATTAATCTGAATGCAAATGATGAGCCCTAACGAAGCAGTCAAGCTGAACCAGCGACAACTGCCGAGAGTGAAATAAGGGGAGAGAGAGAGAAATATGAAAATGAGTATAAAATATCCAGCTTCCAAAGTCAGCCTGCCAACACACAAAGCCAACACACATCAGAATTGTAAATCAATAACTCTAGCACCCAGTTTGAGTGGAGCTTGTGCATAAAAAAACTCCTCACATCTCTACATCTATAACTTTCACTCATTGTGACAAGTAGACATGAATAACTTGTTAAAAATACACAAGCCTACAAAGGGTGCCTGACAGTCGGAGCTCGAGCAACTGCATAGGAATTTCTAATGTTACAAGGTGCATTTCAGAGAGCTCGAAATGGAGGCTTACAAAGCCCAGAGAGACAGAAAAAGACAGAAAACTAATGATGAGTAATGCTAAGACTTCTGCAAATTGCTAAGTGCATCTGCAAATTGTGTGTTTATGGCTTTCTAACCGGTGTGTTGATCATTTTCTAACCTGACATTCAGCAGGCTACAGAGTTGGGAGGTTTGGACCGAACAAACTGAACGAGCAATCCCACTTGAAAACCAAAGCAAACGGAAATCATACTCAATAAAAAGACAAATTCATTATACAATCTAAGATGTATTATAAAAATTTTAAAAATTGTTTTCATGCAGAATGTGTGTGTGTGTGTCTTTCTGTCTGTGTGTTCAACAGTTTGTTTTATGTTTCTTTGTTCTTTGATCTTGCTTTAGGCTATTAAACATCCCAATTTAATTCAATACAATTAAGTAGTCTGTATATTCCAGAGATACAGTAGATTGTACCACAATCATTTGCAGTAGACTTTCAGTGGCAGCACCCAGACCTGGGTCATCACTAGTTACCACAGCCACAAAGTTGTAAACCTCGCCCATTTCTACAATCTATCTTCCTAAAATATTATTTTAAGCCTAAGCCTAACCCTAACCACACTGCTAATCTTATGCCTAACCCAAACCTGAAATTAATGTTTTTTTGTTTTCAATCATTTCTGACTTTGTGGCTGTGGTAACTAGTGGAAACCCCAGACCTTTGTCACATGAGAAGGAGAAAAACGTCATATTTCATGACGTCAACATTATGCGCCTCTCATTCATGTTTTGCTGTGTAATCTGAGGAAACGAACGAGGTTGCGTTGTTCCTCAGGCAAAACTTTACTTCAAAATTGTTACTCGGAAGTTACAGTATGGAATATTTGATCGGAATTCAGGGACAAGACTTTGTCCTAGTTGCTGCTGATAATGTTGCAGCCCACAGCATCGTTAAAATGAAACAGGGTATGCTCGTTTGCAGTTAGCTAGTCGCTAAATTAGCCAGCTAGCTAACGTTATTTTTGTTAGCCATGAACTCATTTGTAAAATCAGCAAAATGGCCTAAATATTTGTCTCACACATTTCAGTTTTGAATCATATAATGTTACTGAAACATTAATTATAATTGTTGTTACCTAGTTAGCTAAGCATGCTAGTTTACATGTTATGAGATAACCGTAGTTTAGCAAACTAGCTAGCATCTATGTGAGCTATCAGCTAGGAAGCTTCCTCACTGGCCAATGAGTCGAGATCAGAAAAGCGGACACTCGTTACCGAATTGATTTGGCTTCCAGTTATCACCAACGTTTGTTTGCTAACAATTGTGTTGGAAGAGCTAGTAGGCTTGTTAACTTGCATGTCCACAACCCCCAAGCAGATTTGCTTTTAGCTACCTAAAAAGGCTAGCCATCTAGCTAACTCCCTTCATTCAATTGTGAAAGTGAAAGTCAGCAAGGAGCGCACACACTAGCAGGCCCAGATTATTATCAAAATGACTTGCAATATTTTCCTCAAAGTAAGAAAAGTCTGAAAGAGTAGAACAATTTGTAATCAAACTAACTTCAAGAATGTATTATTTGGATTTATTTCCATACGTCATGTTGAACATGTCACTGGAGTGCGTATGTGATTAAATAACTAACACCTTGTCTCGCCCTCAGACCAGGACAAGATGTTCAAGCTGAGCGATAAGATTCTGTTGCTATGTGTGGGAGAGGCAGGAGACACAGTGCAGTTTGCAGAGTATATTCAGAAGAATATTCAGCTATACAAAATGAGGAATGGTAAGTGCCACCCATTTCTTGTTTCTCTGGTGTCAAAATAAAGATGGCCTAGTACTACTCATGCCACCGCTACTGACATATGTGCATTCAATACTCGTTGTGAATATTGTTTGTACATTTTATTTCTGAATGTTTTTCCACTGGTTATGTGCTACCCCATGGTGACATCTCATGGGGCTTTCCTTTCATTTGGACTCTTTCAGGTTATGAACTCAGTCCAACAGCAGCAGCCAACTTCACACGCAAGAACCTTGCAGACTACCTTCGAAGCAGGGTAATTATTTAATGTGGACCAATGCTTTTATTTCTTTCCAATGTAGCCTAGAATACCATACTGCGATACTCCAAAGTTGCTCTGTGTTATTGCCACTTAGCCAGTGTCTTGGCTGAGCAAACCCATTTAGGTGATTTCTGGTATGTCATCAACATAAATCAATCACAGCACATTGTTGGACTCATTCAGCAGTTTTTACCTGAATAAATACAATACCATTGGAAGTTAACCTCTTACCTCTACCTGGGACGCTTGCGTCCCAACTAGAGCTCTGGAAATGCAAATGTGCTACGCTAAATGCTAATAGTATTAGTTAAAACTCAAAAGTTCATTAAAATACACATGCAGGGTATCAAATTAAAGCTACACTCGTTGTGAATCCAGGCAACAAGTCAGATTTTTAAAATGCTTTTCGGCGACAGCATGAGAAGCTATTATCTGATAGCATGCACCAATACACTACAACAGAAAAGCACAGCAGGGGACGTAAACAAAATAATTAGCATTTCGGCGTTACACAAACCGCACAATAAAATAGAAAACAGTCATTACCTTTCACCATCTTCTTTGTTGGCACTCCTAGATGTCCCATAAACACTATTGGGTCTTTATTTCGATTAAATCGGGCCATATAAAGCCAAGATATCGTTATATGTAGACTGTGTGATAAACGAAAAAAACAGCGATTTCACAACGTAACGTCATTTTTTAAAATTCAAAAAGTAGACGATAAACTTTCACAAAACACTTCGAAATACGTTTGTAATGCTACTTTAGGTATTAGTAAACGTTAATAAGCGATAAAATTCATCCGTAGGCGATGTACATATCATTAGCTGTCGTCTTGGAAAAAATTTCAGGAGAGAGCTCTTCCGGAATGATCTGGGCGGAGACCGGAGGTACGTCGTGCCCCTCTTTCGGTTCAACCAAGAATCAAAGAGGATTAAATTCACAAGATACTCGACTACATGGGGATGCTGTGGGAGTTGAATGCTCGGTCTTATCTAATTCGGCTCACTGTTAACAATTGCTGGAAGTGGCGCAAGGATATTTATTTCCATTTCCTGTGATCAGGTTTTCCTGCGCTTTCCGATGTAACGCACGTTATGTAATAGCCACAGTCGTGATTTAACCAGTTTTAAAAACGTCCGATGGTTTCCTATACACACATTCTAACCATATGAACGTACTATATTCCTGGCATGAGTAGCAGGGCGCTGAAATGTTGCGCGATTTTTAACAAAATGTTCAAAAAAGTAGAGGGTAGGAGCAACTAGTTAATGTTGAAAATTCAAGTTATACTGATCAAAAATAAAAACGCAACATGCAATAATTAACGATTTTACTGAGTTTAGGTTCATTTACATCATTGGTTAGAGGAAAACATACATAACACAGATGGCTACATTTTGGAATGTTGCATTTTAATATGGCGGTCGCCAAAACAGAAAGAAAAACACCACTGTTTAGTCAATCATAACTAAATTCCTAATTTGGCCCTCATACTATCATGGTCACCTAATCATCCCCAGTTTGCAATTGGCTTATTCATCCCCCCTCCTCTCTCCTGTAACTATTCCCCAAGTCGTTGATGTAAATGACAATGTGTCCTCAGTCAATTTACCTGGTTGAAGTCTTGCGACCCCCAGTGCGTATGACAAAACCAAAGATATTGATATGTTTTAAACTGGTTGGAACCAAAATAATTTTACAATCATTTAGTTCTGAACAGAACCCCCCCCCCCAAATTGTTTCATTCCAATGTTCTGACCGGCAACAAAAAAAAAAAGTACCGGCTTATATCGTAGGTTTTGTAACTTGTGAAATCAACAGTATTTTACTTTTTGCTCATTGCATTACTTCACCAATCAGTGCTTATCATTCAGACAAGCTAGTTGTTTACATGCATGATAGACGTACATGTGTAGCAAATGGCTCGAGCGAGGGAGGGTAGAGAAGGCGGCTTGAAGCGCTGTGCATCTTGTTATGACGTATTATATGAATAAGGTCCACAGAGTTATACTTAGGAGCTGTTTCTATAGAGGAACTTTGAATGCCTTTTAGGTGCTAGCTAGCTAACAAGCTTGAGCGAGGTAGCTAGCTCACGAGCTTATGTGTGCAGAGCGCACCAGAATTAAAAACACATCTTTGCCTTGTTGTAGTTAATTAATCCAATGTGAAATGTGATACCTAAGCCTATAGTATCCTTAACTAGCATT
The DNA here is from genome assembly GCF_034236695.1 of Oncorhynchus nerka. NCBI lineage: Eukaryota > Metazoa > Chordata > Actinopteri > Salmoniformes > Salmonidae > Oncorhynchus > Oncorhynchus nerka. Next base: position 61,028,618 of record NC_088399.1, read on the forward strand.
GAACAAGTTAATCGATACATCTCTAGCTCATCAAAAAGCTCTCTCCCTGTCTACTGAATCAAGCTTGTAACGTCAGTACAGTAGCCTAATGCTTTGGAGGAGCAGGTAGCCGAAACACACACAGGCAAAGATTTCCAGCTTGCAGGTACGCTGGAGTAAGTGTCTGAGTGAGTGAGGGCTTTGCATAGGGGTTTTTCTATAAATCATGGAGCCAATGTGTGACATTAGGATAAATAAAACAGACTTTTATCCAGGTCCACACGTGTACTTAGAGGAATATATGCACATGATGTCTTCAAGCACTTAATTGTAATTTTTATATAATTGTACATAAGACTTAATATAGACCCCCCCCCCCCAAAAAGTGTTTTAAAAAGTAGGCCCTTACCACTTTAAGAATAATGCATTTTGTAGGCCTTGTCAATGCATTGATATTCAAATTATTATTACATTTTAAATTATGTGAGAATGTGGAATTGCCTGACTAAATAAATTGGATACATGCATGGACATTTTCTGTAGCCTATGTGGCCGACACAGGCACACATCATAAAGCCACGAATAGCTGTAGCATTAATCTCACCATCGCTGTTTTTTTTAATGAGCAACCAACCAAAAACCTTGTTCCCCTTTGTAATGGAGGGATTTGTATAGGAAGCCAAATTAAAGCCAGCATTCAATGTTGTCGTCCTCAAAACTACACATAGTTTTACCGCAACAGAGTAGCGCTACACCTTTCAATAGAATCAGCTGGTATCAAACCAGTGGCCACATCTCACTCAAAAAAGAAATTATTAAAATGAAATCGCAAATAATTATAGGGGAGCAGGAGACCCTATTGGCTACAATAATTACAAGGACTTCTCAAGCACCAACTTTAGGAAATGTCTGATTTTCAAGGTATGTCTGTTCCAGTACATGACTTTCTGAGCTCCAACAAGTTCAAGCAGCCTAGGCTACTTCAAGCCCCTTGTATTGTTTTTAAAATTGCAGGTGTTACATGGAAACCAAAATGTATTTGTCATGTTATTTCATTACCAGATCTAATAGGCTATGTAATTTGTCATCTTTATATACATAATAATGAATGGGAATAACGTTGGGTGTTGCGAAATAGTCTATGATTGCGCACAGTATACTCCGTGTCTAATCGAAGGCGCCAACACACGAAAACACAAACTCATTACCTTGACGCTTTCTCTGTTAAATCTGACGACACCCTGCCCGAAAATCAAGCAGAGAACAGATGATCAACATCAATATGCTAGGGATATTAGATCCAATGTGGATCCAGGCTGTCTTCACCGGCGTAACGAATGAGAGACATAAATATTCTAGACATTCCTCGCCCAACACCTTTATTCCAGCACTGGGACTGTTGTGGTAGTCAAACAGCTATTGGTCACTTGACTGTCATTCAGAAAATTCATTCCAGGATTAAGACGTGTGAAAATATCACAATGAAATTATACCATTTTTTAAACCTTTATTTACGTAGGCAAGTCAGTTAAGAATCAATTCTTATTTTCATTGACGGCCTAGGAAACAGTGGGTTAACTGCCTTGTTCAGGGGCAGAACGACAGATTTGTACCTTGTCAGCTCGGGGATTTGAACATGCAACCTTCCCGGTTACTAGTCCAACGCTCTAACCACTAGGCTACCCTGCCGCCCCCTTATACAGCAATGTTCCCCCTTATAGCTTAATGTAATGCCATGAAAAACAATTATAGATATTATCAATTACTTATTGACTATCTATAGCAAGTTGTCCAGCGTAGGAAATCCTCACTGGTACCCTAGTTTATACAAATACCCATAGGCACTTTGTTTTGTTGTGGCACTATAAAGAAAAATGCCTGGGATGTAAAATACAGGTTATAACTGGTTCCCATGCTCTTAAAATAACGCTTCTGTTCCGGAACAGTATGAATCACTTTCCTTACGTTTCTGTTCCTTGAAAACGTTTTATTTTCGTGTTTTCAGTTATTTTCCTTGAACCGCTTCCAACACCTGGTTTTAAGCACTTGATCTTGTATCATCGTTTTGACCAATCTGAGGTTAAAAAAATAAAAAATAAATGTGTAATTCCCCCCCAATTGGATGTGGTCAAAACGGCAGCTTGTGTAATGTAGTAACACATACTGTCCACATGAAAAGTAGCGTAAATATACATGAATTAGATATGTCAAAATAATCTTATTTTAGGATGATGATGAATTATTTGTTCAAATATCACATAGCTATATTTCTATATAACCATTTTTAACGATAGGGGAGGGGGGCTCCTAAGCTAAATCTTACCAGGCGCTTGTGCAGCGGGCTGAATGTTTGACGTCCCTACTATGTCACACATTCAGGTCGGATTTCAGTCTAATGGACCTGCGACACTTAACTTTTGCGGAGCGCGAGACATTCCCGAGGAAAACTGGGCACAAGTATGCCTGCCTCTTCCAGCGAAGCAGCTAAAAAATAAAAACTACTGCTGCCATGACGCGCTCGCGTAGCACACGTTACACGCATCTAGTCTCCGTTGGGTACCTCTACTATATCAGTCTGAGATGTGGGCGACGAGTTTATTTTGACTGATACAGAGACTGTTGTCAATATGTTGTGAGTTGGCCTAAGTGTCGCTCCAGTCTCAAGGGTAGGCAACACCTGCGGCAGAAACAGAGCGCAACCCATCGGGTGCCTGTCCTACCACTCCCTGGTTGTGAAGCATTGAACGTGTGTGTATGACGATTGTGTGTGTGCCAGAAGGAAAGTGTGGGAAGGACCTCAGAGTCAAGTCTCCTCGTATCCGTCCCTCTCAATCTCATATGGTTGCGGCGAGGTTAATATGTTAGGAGTAGTGCAGCCGCTGCCTGTCACAATAGCAGAAGGATGAAAATAATTACAAAAAACAATTAGTGGGGCTGAGGAGGGAATGTGGGACACAGGGAGGGGGGAGCAGAGGGAGTGGGAGAGGGAGGCTAGAAAGGGGGCCAGTCCCAAGGGCTTTGAACTAGGCCCAGAAGTCAACACGGCACAGAAGGGCGTGTGCAATTGAGAGTCGTTGTTACAGTTGGGCTGCTACTGGTTCAATATGTGCTTTAGATATTGGATAACATTACAAAATATTCAGAAATTCATGCCTGCCCAAAGGCAGTAAAAACATTTTTTTTTTACCCTGTGGTACATATATCCTTGTTAATGTATATTGAATTTCCGTACGCTGTTCTCAGTTCTCGCAGGGCTTCCAAACAGTTTCTCCTCGACATCCCACACCTTCCTTTAGCTGTGCTCTCCAATTCACACCCACCCCAGAGTATTTGGACATGCACATATGTTAGATAAACACGTTTTCCACACGTTCCGGAACATTTCTCAATGTTTCTCTCTCGTCCACCTGAGTGGAGAGTCGCGAAGCTGTTAAGCGAAGAGGATGTCTCTTGTGGTGCGAAAACATCAGGGGATGAGTGGTGGTGATAGAGCTTGGCATTGGGTGGGGGGGGGGGGGGGGGACTGTGTACCTACCAGGAATGGTGTGAGAGAAGGGCAGCCTGAAGTCAACTGCATTATGTATTTCAAAAACTATTTTCTTAAAATGGACAGCACAGCCACTGTTCTTGTTTAAGAGCGGTGATGAACTTTACAGGCTTTCTCTGTTATAAACCATTATCTCAGTCGTATGTAGCCTCTTGGGTTGTATCCCAAAGAACAAGTAAGCCCTCTTGCTTTGTTTAAAGATTTAGCAAAAAGGCCACGGCAACAGTTTGCCTGGTGCTGGTGTTGCATATGAGGTTTTTGTTTTTAAGTACAGCGCGGGCACAAATAATTACTAGTGCCATATTGCACATGACTCCCCTGTTCCAGCACAGATGAACAATTAATACAGCAGATTGAAGGGAAATGCCAATAAAGAGAACATGTCCTGGGGCACGGTGCAAAGAGGGTGGGAGGGAGGGCACGGTGCACAGAGAGGGGGAGGGAAGGAGAGGGGGAGCGAGCGCTGGCACGTGGATGACGAGAGGGAGAGCGAGCAGGGTTGATTTACCACGGTTCGCTTCGTTCATCACCAGACACAACCATACATCCTCCTTTTTAGTTGAATGCCTAATACCGTTGGACACCCCATCTCTCTGGTGTGTGTGTGTGATGAGGTTCTTTTGAAGACATATGTGTTTGGGACTTGGCCTGAGTTCAGGTGCTGGATTTAACGAGCCTGCTGCCTGGTGGCCTCCTAGGTGTCATGAGGAGGAAGGGTTATTTCGATGCCAGCTCCAGCACTGTTTTTTTTACTCCGTAACCTGTAAGACAGGTGTTGCTCGGGTGAGTGTGGGTGGTAACCTGTAAGACAGGTGTTGCTCGGGTGAGTGTGGGTGGTAACCTGTAAGACAGGTGTTGCTTGGGTGAGTGTGGGTGGTAAACCTGTAAGACAGGTGTTGCTCGGGTGAGTGTGGGTGGTAACCTGTAAGACAGGTGTTGCTCGGGTGAGTGTGGGTGGTAACCTGTAAGACAGGTGTTGCTCGGGTGAGTGTGGGTGGTAACCTGTAAGACAGGTGTTGCTTGGGTGAGTGTGGGTGGTAACCTGTAAGACAGGTGTTGCTCGGGTGAGTGTGGGTGGTAACCTGTAAGACAGGTGTTGCACGGGTGAGTGTGGGTGGTAACCTGTAAGACAGGTGTTGCTCGGGTGAGTGTGGGTGGTAACCTGTAAGACGGGTGTTGTTCGGTTGAGTGTGGGTGACGCCACTGGGGTGTTTCCCGGGGGACACCAATGAGTTCAGGCATGGCCTGGCGAGACGTAACCCCTTTCCACAGGGAGCGTGACAAGTCAGCCTTTCTTTCCCCCGAAGAAAGGGTCTCGCACATACACAACGTTGATACTTGGGGCAGGTGTTCAGATGACAGCAGGTTACTGCAGCTCAGGGGATGTCACGTTGGACATCCACTGTGTCGCTCTCCCTCCAGGACTGGGTTCATATGCAAATCTTAGCTGCTGAATTGTAACGTTTGTTTCATAGCGTCAGTGGGTTTAACTCATTTGAACCAGGAAACTCCGCAATTGTCAAACGTCAATCCAGGGCGCGGCGCCATGACCGCTTTCTGTAACTTCAATTTGTCCTGATAGGGGGATTATAACAAGGAGGGAGGATGGTGAAAGGGGAGAATTGCGAAAGCGGAGAAGAGCTCATTGAAATGGAGTGGCTAGAAGGGTAAAAAGTAATTTTAAGGGAGAGGGAAGGAGGGAGACTACTTCAGAAGTTTTTAATGAGCCCTGGCATTACTCCAGGGCATAGGGTGAAGGCGGGAGCAGCAGCGGGGGTCCGTTTCCCAGCAGATGTCACACTGCCAGTGACACCACGACCCCCCCCCCCTCCCAACCCACCTAACCCCCCAGTCCTCTCCAACCCATCTACCCCCCCACCCTCCAGGTTGTGACAGTTTCACACCCCTCCCTGTTCTCTTGTGCTGCTGTTGTTTTACCTCCCGTTTTGTTTACTTCCAAATCAAAGCTGATCATTAATAGCAGCGACGTTTGAACAATCTGAAAATAACTTGCTACTGGGTATCTTTTTAGTTGCCTTCTGTTGTGCTCTTAATCACACTGCCGCTTCCTAGTGTCTGGCACCCAGCTTGTGCAATGATGGTTCAGTGTGCTGACCGTAGAGAGAGATCGCTAGAGAAGGTGTATTATTAAATCGTTTAGTCTCTATGGGACTGACTATTGGTCGATGTCGTAACACCAACCTCGGAGGATAATAACAGAGGAAGAGAAAACAGGACCTTTGTTGCTTGAACGCGGACAAAGAACTGTAATTGTGTGTGTCGTCCTTCATCACATGCCCATTGTGAGAACGTTGTCATAACACCATAATGTCGAGATGTGGCGACAGTATCGCCGTGACAATCCCAATTGTTTTCCCATGTCTTCACTGACCCATACCCCCTCGTCTCCTCTCTCACCAGACTCCCTACCATGTGAACCTGTTGCTGGCTGGGTTTGATGAGACGGACGGCCCAGGGCTCTACTACATGGATCACCTGTCTGCTCTGGCCAAGGCCCCCTTTGCTGCCCACGGCTACGGAGCCTACCTCACCCTGTCTATCCTCGACCGCCACTACAGACCAGGTGGGATCTCTCTCTCTCTCTCTCCCTCCACATCTTTTACTGTTCCTCTATTTTATTATCTCTCCCTTTTCTCCTCTTTCTGCCTCCGTCGCCCACTATCTTCTGCTCCATCCCTCTTGTCGGTTTCCCCTATTCTCTCTCGCTCTCTCAACACTCTTCACGGGATTTAATATTAAATGATTGAAGAGTTGTTGTATTTAAGTTCTTCTTCATCTGGACATGAAGCTAACCATAATTCTCTCATCACTCTCATGCTTCAGATCTGACTCGGGATGAAGCCATGGACCTGCTGAAGAAGTGCATTGAGGAGGTGAGCTCGTTTTGTTTTTCCTGTTTAGAGCTAACTGAATGACGGCACTGTGCTTCACCACCACCACCTTTACGGGGCGGCGGGTAGCCTTGAGGTTAGAGTGTTGGGCCAGTAACCGAAAGGATGCTGGATCGAATCCCCGAGCTGACAAGGTAAAAAAGAAGTTATTCTGCCCCCGAACAAGGCAGTTAAGCCACTGTTCCCCTGTAAGGCCGTCATTGTAAATAAGAACTTGTCTTAACTGACTTGCCTGGTTAAATAACAATACAAATAAAAACTATTTGTTGGTTTTAGGTCATCACATTTGGAGATGTTAAGGAATAATCACAATCAGCAGTCGGGTGCATGTGACTTTAATTTGTCAAATAGAGATGCCTTTATATTAGGAAAACGACATTTTGCGAGAACTGTTCAAGGAACAGAACATAACAGCCATAACATGCATATAGCTTTGTTTCTCCTATACACTTGCATTGGTATATGACTCATGACCTAACTCCCCCTCCCTCTCTCTCACTCCGCTCCAGCTGAACCACCGCTTCATCCTCAACCTGCCCTCCTTCAGCGTCCGTTTGATTGACAAGGACGGCACCCATGACCTGGAGAAGCTTATCCCTGTGGGCGCCAAGTGACCGCTCACTGCTTACCCCAAATGCCCACATTTTTGTACCGTAGACCTTGCCCTTTATGTTCCAATAAAACGTGACGCACTGTTGAGATATCTTTTTGTCCTCGTAGTGCTTTCTTCAGGCTCCCCTATAAAGAGAACAGCCTTCTGGCTGTGTACTCTTGTTGACGCTGTAGTCTATGTGTGTGTGTGTGCTCCTCTGTGTTTATGTGCATTGTCGACCATGAGAAAGTGAAAAGCCGTATGACCAGAAATGAATACAAATATATAATGATGGATCTTTCATCTAAAAGTACCTCAATTAAATGTGGGTATTTTCATGACTTTATTTCTACTGTAGTTAAGTAACAAATAAATTATAATTACGTTTTACAGATGTGTATTCTTTACACAGTATATTTTAAGTATTATGTTTATATACAAAGCCTATTGACTCTTACCTACAGTGGTGTAAAGTACTAAAGTAGTTTGGGGTATCTGTACTTTATTTATATTTTTGACAAATTTTAATTTTACTTAACTACATTCCTAAAGAAAATATTGTGCATTGTATTTTCCCTGACACCCAAAAGTACTCATTACATTTTGAATGCTTAGCAGGACAGGAAAAGGGTCCAATTCACACAATTATCAAGAACATTTATTTAAATAACTGCTGTCTGGTTTGCTTAATATAAGCAATTATTTATATTTTTGAAACTTAAGAATATTTAAAACCAAATACTTTAATACTCTTACTCAAGTAGTATTTTACTGGGTAACTTTCACTTTTAATTTTCTATTAAAGGTATCTTTTACTAAAGTATGACAATTGGGTACTTTTCCCACCACTGATTATCTAGCTGTAACAAGTATCACCCTAATTTTCCTCTGCATTCAGGAAAAACTAAACATCCGGATGGGAAAACTGGGCCACAGTAGTGAACATCAAGCCAGTGTGTCTCCAACTCCTCTCTCCTATATCACAGACAGGTGATTAATAAACATTAAACAATCCCTCCTCTCCCAAACACACCGGAATCTGACGGGAAGAGCAGCATATGTTTGCCTGGAGGCACAGGGAGATGGAGAACAACCCTGCTGAGTGTCAAGATATTGGAGGGGGGGAGGGAGGGAGGGAGGGAGGTGCAGGTCACAGGGAGATAGATGGATGGGGGAATTGACACTGGAGGGAGGGGGCAGGTCACAGGGAGATAGATGGATGGGGGAATTGACACTGTGGAGGGAGGGGGCAGGTAAGGAGGTGTAGAGAATGGAGAGAACCAGAGAGAACGAGCAGGTGATGAGAGGTGGTGTAACAACAGATGAGGGAGGGGGACGGGAGCTGTGGTGTGGAGTTGTGCACTGGGGTTGTGGCGGTCTCCCAGGTACCGGTGTGGCTGGCTGCTGCCTGGCGCGGTGACACAGTTGCCGCTGTGATGGTTAGGGATCGCTTTCACCTCATCGCTTTGGCGTAAATGGGCTCTGAATTTTGAGTGGCCCCTGGGGTGCAAGTTCGCATCAGTAATTATTTTGTGTGAGAGAAAGCGAGGTGGGTAGTGTGTCTACAGTTAATCACAAGTGGTGAATTGCTACTTTTTCAGAATATTCTGTTATTGTAATGATTAGCAACAAATATCTATATTTTTACTTTTTGTAAATATTTGAATTTAATATCTTAAATTATTCTTGAGATTTTTTATATCATTTTCTAATCACCAGAAATTGTACTTTTTTTAACCATTAATATTTTGAAGATAGATCTATTTTATGGCCCGTGGCTTGTAGGTATTAAACTCCTGAATAAATAAACGTATTAGAATAAACCTTGAATTGACATTAAAAATATTGCCGTAGGAAAAGCATCCTTTCACCATCGACAGTGAATGATAAAACATGATACCCAGACAGTCCGCATCAGTTATTCTTTAATAATATATTACATTTATGCCGTAATACAATAATTATAACAGTAATAACATTAATAATAAACATACACAGTAAGTACAAAATGATTCATTTTTTTTCTTAATTTACCCACACCTACCCTCCCCTTCAACCATAGCTGCCTCTGACACCACGCCCCCATGCCCACCCCCAAAAACTCAATTACCCAGCAGCACCCACATAGAATCGTAGTACACAAACTTCCCATCCTATGGGGTGGAGTTGGACAGTATCCAATGTCCAGATGAGGAACAAGCAAAACTGAGAAAGTTGGTTGTAATGGATATGGCTCATCTCTTGTGACGAGATGTTTTCAAAGTGGGTCCAAGTCCAGACAGTCAAACAGACCTTGAAGGGAAGTAAGCATAGAGATAAATAGTTGTATCTCTTTGGGAAGTAGAGGGGGAAAAGCAGGTTGGGGTATCATCTTGACAGTCAGACAGGGACAGAAGACCAGAACTCATCCAGAAAATGTCATTGGCAGTTAGAAATGGACACTGCCTAGAAAACCAGCAGCCCAGAAGAAAAAGTCCATGCGTCTTTGAGTGAGGTGGCCGACACATATACAGCACAAACATCACCACGCCCTTCCCTGTGAGGGATCGGGCCAGAGCAGGAATTTCAGAAAGAAAATCTCAGTCATTGTCTTCATAAAGGAGGCTACGAGAAGATGGAATTGAGAACTCAGTCCGTCCGTCAACCTCCAATCGCCATTCTCCTCCAAAGACGTCGTTGAATTATTTGCGGTGCTTCATCTCCTTCTCGTGGTGCCCCTTGCCACCCCCCTGGTCCTTGTCCAGCATTTTGATGGCCTCCACCAGGTAGCTCTGGAAGGCGGAGAGGGCGGCGCAGATAGCGGGGGTACCGAAGCCGTGGGTGAGCAGGCTGAAGTGGGTGAGATTGCTCTGAACCCCGTGCTCCAGACAGGGGTTGGGACGACTCGCCCCCAGAGGAGAGCGGTCCTGGGACATCAGGTCCACAAACTCCTTGCAGATATCCCTGAGGGAAAAAAAGGTAGGAGAAGGGTTAGAATTCTTCAATGCTAACGTTAAGTTTTGAATAAAATGTTCTTCATTATACCCGTCAACATTTTCAGGTCAACATGTAACAATGTAATGGGACGATAATCACGGTCATTAAAACTGTACACATTTCCTAAATAGCTTTGTCTGCTTAAGTTGAGCTGAAAATCTTTTTTAGTTGGTGTCTACCCTTCACTCAATGCACACTATGTATATCTGTTTGTATATGCGATACTGGAGATTGTTCAGTATTAGTGAGACTATCTACTGTAAGAGTATACTAGGCCCAGACAGGGATTATGAGACACTCACTTGGTGGCCAGCAGCATACTGCGTCGTGTGGGAAGCTGCTCGGGGTCACTCTGCCTACACAGATACTCTGCTGTCGCTCTGGCAGGGAACTCCGTCTCGCACACATACCCAAAGTCACGGGCCAGGTGGACTGCCTCACCTGGAAGAGATAGAAAAGAATGATCGGATGTCAATTTGGAAGGTTGGCAGGAAATAAGGCAAAACATAGCTCTTTGTGTGGATTCGCCATCGGTTGATGTTACTGAAGGGACATATGTTGTTATTACTTTATTACCAATTTACAGTCAATTTAATTGTGCAAATACATTTTTGTTGAAAAGTGAATTACAGTGGCAGTAGATTTTACTAGAGATTTTTACTCAGCGATAACTGGGAATTATGTCCTCTACTTAGATTTGTTCTTTAAATCTGTGTGTGCGTGTCTGTCAGTACGTCTACAAGTCACCGTGGGCCCCTTACCCTCCACTAGAGCCGTCAGGAGGGTGACGTTGGCGGCCTTGCGTCGCCCGGCGGGGAGATTAAGCCCGATCTTTTCCAGACGCTCTCTCAGACAGCGCCCGCCATTCTTTGACTTTGCCCTGGAGGGAGGAGACAGGAGACAGAGAGAGCAGCTTAAGACCTGTCTGTGTGGCCACGTAACAAACCACGGAGCCTAGTCCCTGGCTGCTCACTGAGTGTCCCCTTGGCCATAGTCTAGTGCTGCTGCCACTTGAGGGTTTCATTTCATACCCAGCCATCATCATGTCCTGAGACATCTTAAGGCCTGTCAATAAAGACGTCTGGCTGACATGTCTATGGACGCATCTTAAAGACACCTCAAGACATCTTAAATATAGAAGACGTCTTAGAAATAATAAGAGGTTTTAGGACACGATAAAGAGTATTTCTGTGATTCCCTTGCTTTTTACCCCTTTTTCTACAGTTAGATATGGTGCTGAAGAATTTCATAGTAGGCAATGATTTGAAATATGAACCACTGCAATCTAACGTATGAACAACGAACAGGAAAAGCGCTTCATTAAAAAAAAGATGCATTAAAAATTAATAGAGGAATTTAAAATGTTTTGTATAATGTATGCATTATTACAATCTCTGTGGAGGAGTGGGACTTTTCTCACTGGATACATTAAGCAATCAGGGGTGACAAATAATGTATTCTATGGTTCAGAATACATGAATATATCTATTGTTCAGACTTTCCTTATTTGATTTATTATCATGTGTGAAGCCTGTCCACTGTTTCGCTTTCCCCACCCCTAACTCCAAACCCCACCCCTCTCACCTGCGGAGGACTCCGCCCAACAGGGAAGCGTTCAGGCACTCAGGCGGGGCCAGACGTCGCTGCACCTCCCCCACGGTGACCTTGTACTTGGAGGTGGAGCTGAGGAGGGAGAGGCGGCCGGGGACGGAGCAGAACACCTCCCCTGGGTTGGACACGGAACCAATCCCTAGACCATCCTTACTGAGGTGGAGAGCCGACAGGGAGGAGCCGTTCAACTTGGAGGGGATGGGAACTGTGGAGAGAGAGAGAGAGACAGAGAGGGAGAGAGAGAGGGAGAGAGAGAGAGAGAGAGAGAGAGAGACAGAGAGAGAGAGAGAGAGAGAGGGAGAGAGCGAGGGAGAGAGCGAGGGAGGGAGGGAGGGAGGGAGGGAGGGAGGGAGGGAGGGAGGGAGGGAGGGAGGGAGGGAGGGTGAGAGAAATGGCAAGATAGGAAGAGGAGGAGAGATGATATAGGGAGAAAAAAAGAGTAAAGTTGAATAAAAATCATATTTCCACAATCCTTTCTGATATACTTCAAAAATGGTCATCCTTGATGTTCTAATGAAAGTAATGTGTTTATCACATGGATAATAAATTCAGTGGCACATTTACAGCTCTAATTCTGGTACCACTATTGTTGTTGTTGGGGTCACAGCAGCTGGGTGCCATGTTTCTTTAAGTAACACATCTCATATAAAACTTATTCACTACTTTCACAGTCACTTTTCTCTGACTGCTAAGCTTGAAGACCTTCATTCTCAAGTACTGAGTGTTGCTAGAACTTCAATTGCCACTTTACAGGTTTAAAATCTGGGAGAAAATGGGGCAGGCAACACTATCATATGAACGCAAATTATAGAATTGCCGTGGCTAAGAAAGCATTTGAACCATCAAAATCGAAGCTTTGTGGTAATATCTGCCGTTACTTGAGAGGAGTATTCTGAAAATGATTACGATTTAAACTGCCATTCAGTTCCTAATAATGATTTGTGTTGACATTAAAAAAATTAGTCCCCTTAGCTTTTTAATTTGTGCTCAAACATCTTTGTTACATCATCTTTTAAACCTTTAATTTGTTTTCATGAGATTAGCTGGTGGAGCCCACTAATCACACATCATCCCATGCCAGGACTGTGGGCTTGGATCTAAAGGCTGATGAATTGAGAGCATTGAATGAGCCCTTTCCCTCTGAGAGCATGTGTCTGTGTCTGTGTCTGTGTGTGTTATGTACGAGTGTGAATTAATGTGTTTCTATGGTTTAGAAACTGTATCCTTGTATCCTCTCTTGCCCCTGTGTGTCTGCAAATTTCTCTCTCTCTCTCTCTCTCTCTCTCTCTCTCTCTCTCTCTCTCCCTCTCTCTCATATATAATCTATACCCAGCTCCCTACTACCCTTATCCCTTTGGCTCAGTGCATCCTCCCAGTGACTAGCTATGCTGTTGCAGAGTTATTATCTCTGTGCCTACTGCCAACTGTGCTAGTGCTGCCGATGTGATGCCGTCTCTCAATTCTCTCTCCGTGGGCGGTGTGCATCTCTTTGCGACGCCCCACTGTGCGGCACAGATTCCCGGACAGAAGGGAGCTCTCTCGATCCCCCATTCAGAGCCAGCCAGGACCGGCCGCGGAGCAGCGAAGAGGTCTCTAAGCCCTCTCTCTCTCTCTCTCTCTCTCTCTGTTTCTCTTCTCTCTCTTTCTCCCTCTCTCTCCTCAGATCCCCAGAGCAGCTTATTCGTGTGGGCTTTGAGTTTGTTCTTATGCTCTTAAATCTGTGGCCATGAGTACGCGCTGTAATTGATACATAGTCAACCTCGGCGAATCACTGGAACGATAGTCATTTCTCACGAAAATGAGTGTTGGTTGCAACATGTTAAGCGTTGTTCATGCATAGACGCCATGTCTCCAGTGTAGTCACTCAAGCTGATTTGGAATTCAACTTGAAATGGTTAATCGTGCCCCTGTGTCTTGTGAAAAATCCTAGTTCTAAAGTGTTGGTAATATTAGAGTGATCATACGCCTGTGAATTTCCCCAGAACTCCTCTTTTATCACTTCTTTCCCCTCCCTTTTTCTTTGCCCCACTTCTCTTCTCTCCTCCTTGCTCTAATCCCCCTCTCTCTCTCTCATATGACCATGAACAGTTCATTAAGAATGACTGCCTTCAGGGTGAAGTCTGCAGCCGAGTATTAGAGGACTTCAAATGAAATAGCAAAACAGAATTATTTATAGTGTGTGTGTGTGTGTGTGTGTGTGTGTGTGTGTGTGTGTGTGTGGGCTGGAGGGGTGGTTGGTGTTTATAGGGAAGGCTGCCCACAAACACACACACACACAGAGTTCTGCCATCCCTTACCTTTCTTAATGACGGAGTGGTCCAGGATGCCCAAGGCTGATCCCTCCTCCATTCCCTGTGTTGGGTAGATACAGTGAGCAGTCAGGATCATTTATTCACTACCCTCACCAGCCAATCTTAAACCAGTCTGGGGCCAAGTGCAATCTATAATTTAGCTCTTATCACAGTGTATGAAAATTATAACAGTTGATCGGCAGTTTTGCTACAGTCTCGCGCTTCGTTAGTGCAGTTTATTGAGAAGCCGGCATTAATTCTATGTTGAGGTGGTTATTGTAGGGCCAATAATAATGTATATTCCACTTAGCAGGCACTTTTATCGAAGGCCAAGTGAATACATTTACAGTGTATGTGAGCTCTATGAACAGAGTGGAGTGGTGGTCCAAGATGTTAAAAAAAGAGGTTAATTGCACTATTTGTTGAAACTGGCAGTGCAAATATACAATGTTGTGTGGTCAGGTAACAGAAAAGAAGACAAAGATTGGCCCTGCTTAATATTGTCTTTACTCTATGAAAACCTGGACATAGAACTGACATGTTTTGTGTTTGTGAGCTGAGGGGGGATCTTAAGAGAGGGCTATTGGCATGAGAATCAATCACTTTGGTAAGTCTATGTCTTTTGCACATTTTATGTTGTGTGTATTTTTGATATGTTTAAGTTGTAAATGAAAAAAAAAAAACGAATTTTCAATGTGAATTCAATGCGCATCGGAAATTGTGAAAAATGTCATCTCAAGAGACCAATTTTCAAGTCCCTCTAAATCTTTATATAGTGATCTATCTTAAGACTACATATTTGTATATGGGAGGATTAGGCTGCCTACTTGTCTATTCAGCAAAGACACACAAAAAAGTTGCTTGTTTTATACTAATACACTCAGACATCAGGGGCCTGACATTACTTTTTGTGTTTATATCATTGAACTCCAAAATAAAGTAAACAAAATAATCACCTATAACAAATTCAACAAACATTTCCACATGTTAAAATTTGAAGTGTTGGCCATTTCTGGGGTCTTTCTATGACATTCGTCGTTTAATGTACTTTTACTGAAATTCTACATGTGTCATGAGAAGTATGTTTTACAAGGGGCTCAAACGTGCGAATTGGATGCATTAATCTAATAAAGGGTGTGTCAAAAGAGGGCGTTTAACACAAACATGCCCTGGATGACTCCATGCCTGCCTGCTTTGAGTAAGTGTTTCTTTGTATTAATGACCACGGGAATCAATTTGTTGCGCCGAATTGTGTCAGAGATGCAGGATTCTTTGAACAAATGCGTCTGAATCTGCAGCTGCTTGTGTGTGGTTGACTACTCAATAAATCCATAGCAACGTTGAAACTAATTATTTTTGCTAAATTGAAAATGCATACCATAGTATGTTGAACACTTCTCCCTATGACTTCAATGGATGTCGGCTAAAGCCATCAACGAAACGTTGGCTTGCTTCATGTGTTTGTGGATAGCCCATAGGCTTAAGTCACCCTTGAATTTTGCCAAACAAATAACAAAACAACTATTTAGTTAGGAAAGAATTACAACATTCCTAATATTATATTTAATATTATTACTATTATGCATTTCGAGGATATTTCAGATTTTTTTTTTCTTCAGGAGATTAACATAAATTATGTTAGTGTTTTCGCTGCAATTAATACATTGTCAATAGGCTATTGAAATTAGAAATAAAGTAGGTGTATGTAAGACAATTGTATAAATCAGCCTATTCATTTGTTGATATTGTTTTGTTGATATTTCCGATATCCATGTCTATTTAAATTTACCTGAAAGAAATGGCTTATCCAAATCATCTATTTGAGAATTGCGTCCACAAAGTAGGCTAATATAGTTAAACATATCACTATATGTATTCAAGGTCTAATAATGTAATTGTTAGTTGCTATCAGATGTAATTGTTTGATCTCTGCTCGTTATATTTACCTTAACAACACTTTGGGGATTAGGTTTAATTAATATAATTTTTAAGCTAACGAGACAAGCGAGGCCCTGCAATTAGTGGACCAATTCCATTTAACATGACTAGGCCTACATGTATCCATCAACGCAATCATCACGTTCCCAGCCTATTTACAAGGGAAAGATGTCCACGGTCTCTAAATAAAGTGTTAAAACGGTGCGTATACTCTTTACAATAAGATCAGGGCGAAGAGCAAGGTCATTTCAATTTGACAGGTGACCACTTCGAGACAACTACTAGTCCAAATGTTGGTAAATATTACAATATGAATTGCATTTACAATTAGGTATTTTGGTAGGGTGGGCCCTTTGGAAGAAAAAACGATTGCGTAAAATACGCACAAAAAGAAATGACTATCACAGTAACAAAAGAAAAGTGACAGAAAGAATCCTTGCCATACACACAATTGTTAGAATCGTTGTTATAGATTATTCCATTTAAAAAAAATAGTAAACTAATGCAGCAATTATCTACATAATGGGTGCATGGTTTAGGCTTTTCGCTGGAAGGTGACTTTTACGCACGACCAATAGTGTTTGTGAATGAGAGAAGGAATAATAAAAAGGTCCACGCACAAATAAACCCACCTGCATGTCCTCCAGTCCGTGATGTCCAATATGCATTCCAAGAGGACCGTCTCCTAGAGCTGCGGCACCCTCCCCGAGTCCGTGGAGAAGCCGGGGTACACCGGGGTACTCCCGACGGGGATCGAGGCTTAAAGCCCGGTGTGACTGTGACAATAGCGCCCCCTCGTCCGACCGCGATCTCTGCGAGTGCCATGCCGCTTGCTGATGCTGATGGATGGAGTTGATGGAGTTGTAGGGGTCCGATAAGTGAGAGTATGCAGAGTCCTGGCTCTGGGAGTATGAGAGCGAAGACTGTGGGTATGGAGGGGGGAAGTACGGAGGTTGGAAATCAGAGGCCGGTGTGTGGCAAAGCGGGGGAGCCGAGGAGTAAGCTGCCTGGTTCAGCGAGGAGAGTTGGGACAGTCGCCCACTCGGCGAGGAGCCGGTCAGTCCGTCTGCGCGGTCCTGTGCGTAAATTAAAAAGTTGGTTAGGCTTGTAAATCCACACATGTTATATATTACATACAAATGCGTCGATTAAATGCACCAAATAATTCAAGTTTATATATTTATTTTTTTCGATTCAAATTATCTTTGCAAAACTATAAATAGTATCTTAAACTTTATCATAAGCACATTATAATTCGTTATTATTATGTTAGGTGATTAACTGAACTGCAATGAAATTGAAATATAACACAAAAAGAAAAGGACGTTAGATATACAATTTAAATCAGTTCGATAGCCTATATAAAACTGCACAAAACTTAGTCTAACATCTTGACCACAAAACAATACAGTGTATCCTAATATTCAACTATTTAATTCTAAAATGTCCAAATAAGTCAAACGGAGGGTTTGATTTGCATGCAGACAGACAGCAGGTTCCCCTGGCATCGCTGCCTGGAAGTGTCAAAAAGGTCATGGCCACTGAGAACCCCAACAGAACAAAGGACAGGTATCTAATGCGCTACAGCATTATGTTGCCCCAGGAAATACAACACTCAATATGATAAAATATGTGCACACATTTATGACTACAAGAGCCTGTGAAATATTTACAAAATATTGCAAATATTTCCAAGTGAAATATAAAGCGATATAACCTAAACATAACTTCTTTAGCCATTTTGTCTGAATGAATTTGGGAGTCATCATGTAATAGTGTAATAACATACCATTATCAATGCAGTCATTTTGCAATATTCTCCAATTGTCATGTAGCCTACATTCCTCTCCACATGCATGCACTTCCTGGTTTTAAAAAAAAATCGATTTTTCTAAAGCTGGGTCACTCGGATCAATTTTGTTGTTGGAACATTGTCCATTTTTAGAAACGAGCAAAGGGGGGACTTAAAAGCAAAAGGTCATTTAAAATATGTATACAATTCTAAATGTCAACATATAACTGATAGCAACTAGACTAATACAGGCTACCATCTGTATGCCTTGTACACTTCACATGTTTAGCCGTTTCAACTTTCATTATGCTCACCACAGCAAAACGCAATGGGACTTTTCTCTCAAAGTGTCATCCTCGTTTAGTTGGCCCTCTTTAAATTCATATTTCTACGGACACCCTTTGATGCGGTCCGATTCTCCCTCCATCTGACATTCCGCATACAGCGGATCTATCCAGACAGCTGACAATGACAGTAGCGGCGCCGCTAGTGCGAAGTTAACGTCACGTATCTGTGCCCACTCAAATCAAGACAAAGTTGTAGAAATTGAAGATGACAAGACCATACAGGACCTAATCTGGGCTGCAGACTAGCGCGTAGTATTGAATGTACAGGGACTCACCATAGCCGAATATGTGTGGACTAACATCTCTTCTGGTTACCAAAAATTCACAGTCTAGGATATGGATGCCGTCAATGTCTTAGCTACGTCACCAAATAGTTATAATCCAAGCTACTTTCATCTGTCTACAAGATCCATGCAGGAAGTAGCTCAAGCTTCTTTTTTTCTTTCTTTTAGAAATGTCTCAACGTGTCAACCCTCAAGCACGTGCGGTTTAAGGATGCTTCTGCGACACGATGTCAGAAAGTGTCCTAAATTTTCCCCATGCGCGCTACTTATAGGATTCTGAACGCGCTCAACAGAATGAAGGGAGGGGTGGGGGGGGGGTCCAGTTCTCTTAAAGAGATATTCATTCAGACATCCATTCATTCTCCCACATTTATGTTTAAAAATATATATTTACCTACCTTTCCTTTCTTTTTAGATTAGACGGTTGTTAAAATGTAGTTATTAAACTAGCCAAACATCCCCCATTTTATTTGCCTCCTGTTTTAAACGCCAAAAATGAGAGATCTTGTCCCCAGACAATCTAAAAATAATTTTGGCACGCAATATGCATCAAATATCCTACTTGCTAGGCTATGAATCAATATCCAGCCTTCTTTTTTAACTGCCTCGTAATCAAACCATTACGCACGCAATCCATCTGGTTCAACTTTTTGTTAGATGATACAGATAATTCAAAACAACTTTTAAAGTGTTCTTGAAATATATTTACAGAATTTTGAATAATTTAAGAGTGCTGTCTTTTACAATGAGTGAATGTTATTTATAGCATTTCATGCACCCAAATTGGAAAACTTACCATTTGCTAAATCGGTCCTCAAACTCATTATAGCATCAAACGAGTTCTAAACACGAGTTCTTGACACTTTACACATACTATTTAAACAAAAGTGTATATTCATTGCAAGCAGCCCTACCAGGTAAAAGCACGAGAGAAAACAATTTTCCAAATTCGTTTACCATTTTATAACTAAATTTTATAACTAACCATTTTTAACTTCAAGCATAGCCAAATAATGTTACCTGAAGACAGTAGGGCTCAGTCTTCGTTCGCGATTTCCAAAGCATGATGACGTTGTGGTAAAGGGCGGCTGGGTTGCAGAGATTAGAGTTAGGATTGAGCAGGAGGTTATAGTGGATACCAGGAGGATGGATAGAGACGAGCTGAAGGTAGACTGAAGAGTGAGTTAGTTGGAGTAGCGAAGCACTAGTTTTGTATGAGTCACATAGACAACAGACGGAAGTTTGGGGAGGGGTGTAAGGGCGGGAGGTGAGGGGAGTCAATAGGGCTGCTAAATTGGGGCTGAGAGAAGGTGAGAGTTTCATGCCAAAAGGAAACGTGTATAGATTATATTTACACAATCAGATTTACCAAGTCGAATCCATGAAGTTGTACGGCAATGTGCAATTATGCCATTAGGTATGACCATGACATTTTAAGCAAACTGTATAGTGACCAGATTTGAATTAATTACAGGCAAATAATTTTTCTCATGAAGTATTTTCGTAGATATAGCCATTCAAAATGAATTATTAGAAATGTACACTCAACTGGTGTCTTTCTTGCTACTGTATCATTTGAAAACTTTTGTCCGGTATTTGGAGACCCTGCTTTTTTTGATCAATTACATTTATCGGAAATTAAACATCATCGTCATGCAGTGACATTCTCTTTTTGTAAGAAAGAAATTAAGAAAGTTAAATTCAGCTAACGGTAACTTGACATTTCGGAGAAAATAAGTCAAAACTAAATTCTTTCAGTTTTATGGATTGTGAATCTCATCTGACAAAAAAACAATTGTTACACTAATATATCAGTGTCAAAATAACTTCAATAAGTAACCCATGTATAATTCAGATATTTACCATGACCCGAAGTGCCACACTGCAGTCAGAATGCCATCTAGTGGTAGAAAAAGCAACATGCATGGAGACATGGAAAGACATTTGTTTACCTTAACTACAGTACCATAAACAGTACCAGTCAAAAGTTTGGACACAGCTACTCATTCCAGGGTTTTTCTTTATTTTTACTATTTTCTACATTGTAGAAAAACTATGAAATAACACACAAGGAATCATGTAGTAACCAAATAAGTGTTAAACAAATCAAAATATATTTGATATTTGATATTCTTCAAAGTAGCCATCCTTTGCCTTGATGACAGCTTTGCACATTCTTGGCATTCTCTCAACCAGCTTCACCTGGAATGCTTTTCCAACAGTCTTGAAGGAGTTCCCACACATGCTGAGCACTTGTTGGCTGCTTGTCCTTCACTCCGCAGTCCAACTCATCCCAAACCATCTCAATTGAGTTGAGGTCGGATGATTGTGGAGGCTAGGTAATCTGATGCAGCACTCCATCACACTCCTTCTTGGTCAAATAACCCTTACTCAGCCTGGAGGTGTGTTGGGTCATTGTTCTGATGAAAAACAAATAATAGTGCCACTAAATCGCAAACCAGATGGGATGGCATATCGCTGCAGAATGCTGTGGTAGCCATGCTGGTTAAGTGTGCCTTGAATTCTTTTTATTTATTCTTTTTTTTTATTAATTTTTTTTACCCCCCTTTCTCTCCCCAATTTCGTAGTATCCAATTATTAGTAGTTACTATCTTGTCTCATCGCTACAACTCCCGTACGGGCTCGGGAGAGACGAAGGTCGAAAGTCATGCATCCTCCAAAACACAACCCAACCAAGCCACACTGCTTCTTAACACAGCGCTCATCCAACCCGGAAGCCAGCCGCACCAATGTGTTCCGGGGGAAACACTGTGCACCTGGCGATCTTGGTTAGCACGCATTGCGCCCGGCCCACAAGTGTGCCTTGAATTCTAAATAAATCACAGTGTCACCAGCAAAGCACCATCACACCTCCTCCTCCATGCTTCACGGTGGGAACTACACATGCAGAGATCATCCGTTCAACTTCTCTGCGTCTCACAAAGACTCGGCGGTTGGAACCAGACATCTCAAATTTGGACTCATCAGACCAAAGGACAGGTATCCACCGGTCTAATTTCCATTGCTCGTGTTTCTTGGCCCAAGCAAGTCTCTTCTTATTATTGGTGTCCTTAAGTAGTGGTTTCTTTGCAGCAATTTGACCATGAAGGCCTGATTCACGCAGTCTCCTCTGAACAGTTGATGTTGAGATGTGTCTGTTGCTCGATCTCTATGAAGCATATATTTGGGCTGCAATTTCTGAGGCTGGTAACTCTAAGGAACTTATCCTCTGCAGCAGAGGTAACTCTGGTTCTTCCATTCCTGTGGCGGTCCTCATGAGAGCTAGTTTCATCATAGCTCTTGAAGTTTTTGCAACTGCACTTGAAGAAACTTTCAAAGTTTATAACATTTTCCAGATTGACTGACCTTCATGTCTTCAAGTAATGATGGTCTGTTGTTTCTTTTTGCTTATTTGAGCTGTCCTTGCCATAATATGGACTTGGTCTTCTGTATACCACCCCTACCTTGTCACAACACTACTGATTGGCTCAAACACATTAAGAAAGAAATAGATTCCACAAATTAACTTTTAACAAGGCAAACCTGTTAATTGAAATGCATTCCAGGTGACTACCTCATGAAGCTGGTTGAGAGAATGCCAAGTGTGCAAAGCTGTCATCAAGGCAAAGGGTGGCTACTTTGAAGAATCTCAAATATATTTAGATTTGTTTAACACTTTTTTGGTTACTACATGATTCCATGTGTAAATTTCATAGTTTTGATGTCTTCAATATTATTCTACAACGTAGAAAATAGTGAAAATAAAGAAAAACACTTGAATCAAACTTTTGACTGGAACTGTATACTGAACAAAAATATAATATAACAAAAATGTCCATGTAAAGTGTTGGTGATATGTTTCATGAGCTGAAATAAAAGATCCCAGAAATGTTCCATGCGCATAAAAAGCTTATTTCTCTCAAATTGTGCAGTTGTGTAAAGTACTTACATAAAAATACTTTAAAGAACTACTTAAGTATTTTTTGAGGGTATCTGTACTTTACTTTACTATGTATATTATTGCCGAATTTAACTTGTACTTGAGTTTGAGTTTATTTTATTTTTACAAGGACAGTGCTCATTAATCAACGTTTCAATAAAAGTGTCGGTTTTAGCCAGCCGGCTAATTTTCAAACGTAGTCCCTGGGCAGGTTATTAAAAACAATTACAATATATACAATCATTGAGCAGTGAGCACACACATAGCAACATAGGACAAGCAAGACATAGCATACAGACAGAGCAACATAGGACAAGCAAGACATAGCATACAGACAGAGCAACATAGGACAAGCAAGACATAGCATACAGACAGAGCAACATAGGACAAGCAAGACATAGCATACAGACAGAGCAACATAGGACAAGCAAGACATAGCATACAGACAGAGCAACATAGAACAAAAAGCAGCAAGACAAAATTCATAAAAGCAACAAAGTGTTTCCACACCTCACAAGCTACAGACAACAGACAGCATGGAAAGCGGCAACACACAGCTAGTGATTATGTTCGCAAATCTGATTGACCTTTAGCCATGTCTTCATGCATTTTGTGAAAGTGTGATATGTGTTGCAGTTATGTGTGTCTGATGGCAGTGTATTCCAGACATGGGAAGCTCTCACAGAGAAGGCAGATTTACTAAAGGTGCTTTTCCTTAAGGGAACTATACAGTCACCTCTCATGGCTGACCTTGTGGATCTGCTGCTGAGGGGGGGGGGGGGGGGGGGGGGGCAGGCCATTTAGGATCTTGAATACAAGACATGCGTTGGTGTATTGCACAAGATTTTCCCAAATCAGGAGCTCATGCTTTCTGAGGATGTAACAGTGATGATGGCTATTGGGCTTCAAGCACTTTGAGAGCCTGTTTGTAGACAGACTGAATAGGTTTTAATGTTGTACAGCAAGCTTGGGCCCAACTAGTCAAGCAGTATGTTAAGTAGGGGAGTATCATAGATTTGAAGTACAGTTTTGCTACCTCTGTAGTCAAACAATTTCGTATAAATCGGAAATTAGCTAGGTTGAATTTGGTTATCTGAATTACCTTTTTCACATCAAATATGATGCCACGGTACTTAAAATCAGATACCACCTGAAGCTTCTCTCCTGACACGTAGACATCTGGCTCAGTAGCATCTGTTGCCCTCTTTGTGAACAACATGCAAGCATTGAGATGCAAACACGAGTCACTCAGTCACTCACCTGGACCATTACAGTAGTGAGTTCTTGTGCAGCGTGTGGTTTGCTCTTTGCATGCACATATATCATTGTATCATTTGCATACATTTGAACTTCAGACCCAGTACAGACAGAGGGCAGATCCTTAATGTACAGGCTGAACAGGAGGAGTCCCAGTATTGACCCTTGTGGCACGCTCACATCATAGCTAAGAGTGGGTGACAGCTCATTGCTCACTCTGACACACTGAGTTCTGCCTTCAAGGTATGATTTCATCCATCTCAAGGCATCAGGGGAAAAGTTTAACTTGTTCAATTTTGTGATGAGAATCTCATGGTTAACAGTATCAAAAGCCTTCCTTAGGTCCAGAAGCACAACCCTAACAACGCCCCCTTTGTCCATCTTGGACATCACATTTTCCAGAAGAAAGCAGTTGGCCGTTTCTGTGGAGTGTTTCGCTCTGAAGCCAAACTGCATGGAGTGTAATGTGAAGGGGCTGTTGTTGAGGTGGTTAATCAGTTGTTCTGCTAGGTACAGGTAGTATACTAATGGGCCTGTAGTTACTCACGTCAGCAGGGTCGCTTGATTTAAAGATTTAAAGATGGCCGACTTCCATACCCTTGGAAACACCCCGAGACCAATAGCTGTGTTGGTGACCTTAGTAATGGGGCCAATGAGTGACTCTTTGTAGTTTTTAAGAAAGGTAGAGTCCAGCCCAAACACATCTTTGGCTTTAGAGTTCTTTAGTGAGCTAATCACTTCACTGCATTCCTAAAGAAAATAATGTACTTTTTACTCCATACATTTTCCCTGACACCCAAAAGGACTCGTTGCATTTTGACAGGAAAATGCCCCAAGTTTAACACTTATCAAGAGAAAATCCCTGGTCATCCCAACTGCCTCTGATCTGGCGGACTCACTAAACACAAATGCTTAATTTGTAAATTATGTCTGAGTGTTGGAGTGTGCCCCTAGCAATCCACCTGGTTTGCTTAAAATAAGGAATTTGAAATGGTTTATACTTTTGATACTTAAGTACATTTGAGCAATTCCATTTACTTTTAATAGTTAAGTATATTTAAAACCAAATACTTTTAGACTTTTACTCAAGTAGTATTTTACTGGGTGACTTTCACTTGAATCAATTTCTATTAGTAACCTGTAACATACCTCGTTCAGTCTCCTCTGGACTTTAAATGGCCCCACAAACCGTGGACCCAGCTTCCGGCAGGGCAGGCGAGGGGCAGGTTTTGGTCGAGAGCCAGACCGCGAGCGCTTGAACCATTCGTACACCGCAGGAGTTTCGATCTGGCTCTGATGCCATGGTGCCAGAACCGGCTGATAACCCCGTATGCACTTGAAAGGAGAGAGGTTAATGGAAGAGGAGCTAGTTTTGGGACATTTCTGCCCAGGGGATGAACGCCGCCCACTCCCCTGGTCCATTCTCCGGTCCTGGCAATATGACCGCAGAAACCTACCCACATCCTGGTTGACTCTCTCTACCTTCCCATTACTCTCGTGGGTGAAAACCTGAGGTGAGGCTGACCGAGAACCCCAGACGTTCCATGAACGCTCTCCAGACCCTGGACGTGAACTGGGGACCTCGATCAGAGACTATGTCCTCAGGCACCCCGTAGTGCCGGAATACATGAGTGAACAGGGCCTCCGCAGTCTGTAGGGTTGTAGGGAGACCGGGAAAAGGGAGGAGACGGCAGGACTTAGAAAACCGATCCACAACGACCAGGATCGTGGTGTTGTCCTGTGAGGGAGGAAGATCAGTCAGGAAGTCCACCGACAGGCGTGACCACAGCCGATGTGGAACAGGTAGGGGTTGTAATTTACCTCTGGGCAGGTGCCTGGAAGCCTTGCACTGGGCGCACACCGAGCAGAAGGAGGGGGGGGCATATGTTTCCATAGCCACCGTCTCCTCCTGTGACAGGGGATACACGTGACTCCTGTGAAGTGATGTGTCTACCAGGAGATTTATCGCACAATCCCCCTGTCGATGAGGTGGTCATTTAGTTGCCCTCTTCTTACAGAAGGCGAGAGCGAAATCGGCATATTCTGAGGGGATGCGCAGGGTGGAGACCTGGTCTGGACTCTCCACCGTAATCGCACCGATGGAAACCCCCACACACCTCCCTAAGCACTCTCGTGACCCCCCCTTGAGGGCCCTCTGTTGCCACGAAATAGTGGGGTCATGACAGGCCAACCAGGGTAAGCCCAGCACCACGGGAAACACAGGAGAATCAATAAGGAAGAGACTGATTCTCTCCTCATGACCCTCCTGCGTAACCATGTCAAGTGGAGCGGTGGCCTCCCTAATCAGTCCTGACCCTAATGGTCAACTATCTAGGGCGTGCACAGGGAACAATCTAAATGGACCAAAAAGACACAATAGAAAAAACTGTTAATGGCAATGTGAGAAAATTATGGTATCTAGTCTGGCCCTAATTCAGGTTAATTGTTGGGGGTTTTTCAGACCCCCCTCCACACACACACAGGCTGTGCTGGCTCACAGAAAGAGTGGGGCATTGTCATTTTGGTCAAGGCTCTCTATGGCAGGTTCAGCAACTTAAGGGGGCTGACTTAAATGAGTAAGCAGCTGATATGTGCCAAAAAGCTACAAAACATTATCCGCCAGCTGGTGCTCATAGCAAGCCTCACCAGACAGCCTCAATCCATATCGAATGTACAGGATGGAGTTAAGGGTCTGCAAGGACATCCGATTTCTAAGTTTGCTTTTTACCACACTCATCTGGCTGAATACTCTCTCGACTTCAGCATTCGAGTGTGGCAAGGACAACACAGACACAGCAGCCATGGCAAGTTCTTGAAACGGGTTGATATCAGCTGCATCCCTGAACTTCCAAATCTCACCCTAGAAGCCCAGTGTGTTTTTTGTCTCATTCCATTTACTAAGATGGATGGCACGCCATTGCTGGACAATCTTGTCTATCTCTGCAGGGGAGTAGCCAAGGAGCTTGGCTATTTTTTCTATTTCTCCAGGGCTCTTATTGTGCTTTAGAGTTTCCTCCACATTGAAAACGGACATGTACTGCAATGCTTCGATGTTGTCCGGCAGTGTCACCCTCAACTCATTTAGTGAGGGAGATGGTGAAGGCTACACACCGCTTCGATGTTGTCTGGCAGTCTCACCCTCAACTCATTAGTGAGGGAGATGGTGAAGGCTACACACCGCTTCGATGTTGTCTGGCAGTCTCGCCCTCAACTCATTAGTGAGGGAGATGGTAAAGGCTACACACCACTTCGATGTTGTCTGGCAGTCTCACCCTCAACTCATTAGTGAGGGAGATGGTGAAGGCTACACACCGCTTTCGGACATTGTTTTCATCCTCAGGCGAAAGGTGGAGCTCAGCTGCATTTGACTCAAAAAGGTAACCAAGGTACGGTTTGGGACTGGTGTATCCATCTATTGGCCATTTGAGGACATCAACATTTGCCAGTGGATTCAGCACCCTGCTGCCCACAGACTTGATCAGGCTAAGCAAGCTGTCAAGTAACTTAAGAGGATATACTTGCTCTCCCCCAAAAGCCTTGATGGCCAACTGTACCTCACCCAGCACTGACGTCAAAAAAGTCAGATACAATATGTTTTGAGGATCACTGTACATGGAGTATAAAACCTCAGCCATGTAGCAATGTTCACTGGACTTGGTGACTGCAAAATGCAGCCTAAGCTCCTCCCACTGGTCCAAAATGTGTGAAACCGCGGGTTAAATGGAGAGCCAACATGTGGCACACCCCTTGGCTATCTGTAAAGGTTTCTGCCCACAGTTGATGTTCTCATATATGGCCTTGTAGGCCTCCCTGCGCTTTGGAGACACTGAAAACCAGTTATAAGTCTCTTGTACTCCACACTATGGGGGATGGTGTCAAGCTGTAGAGAGTGGTGCTCACGGCGAATAAGAATCAGATATTTGAGGCCATACTCCTCCTTCAGCACTTTATGGACCCCATTGTTAATCCCCGTCATAACAGAGGCATTGTCAGTCCCTATCCCCAGGAGTTTCTCTTTTTTAAGACAACACTTCTCGAGGAAAGCCACAACAGCACGGGGTATAGATTTGGCATCTCCTCCCTCCAACTCAACAAACCCCAGAAATGTTGTTACAGTTGCCTGCTTGGTGTCACTAAAGTACCTTATCACAACCCCCAGGTACTTAGAAACACTTACATCCGTGGACTCATCGAGGAGGAGGCTGAAACGCTGCTCACCCACATCTGTGGACTCATCGAGGAGGAGGCTGAAACGCTGGTCACCCACACCTGTGGACTCATCGAGGAGGAGGCTGAAACGCTGGTCACCCACATCTGTGGACTCATCGAGGAGGAGGCTGAAACGCTGGTCACCCACATCTGTGGACTCATCGAGGAGGAGGCTGAAACGCTGCTCACCCACATCTGTGGACTCATCGAGGAGGAGGCTGAAACGCTGGTCACCCACATCTGTGGACTCATCGAGGAGGAGGCTGAAACGCTGGTCACCCACATCCGTGGACTCATCGAGGAGGAGGCTGAAATGCTGGTCACCCACATCTGTGGACTCATCGAGGAGGAGGCTGAAACGCTGGTCACCCACATCTGTGACCAACTTTTTCAGAAAGTATGGTGCTAGAACATCATTAATAATTTCAGTGTACTTTGTCCTGTGCATTTTTAAGTCGGTAGCAGCAGTGAAGTCTGAGAAAGCGTAAGATGAATTTAGTTCCTATGTGTTCATTAACCCATTCAATTAAAACACTCAGTCCGCTTCTAAGAATTTGTAAAGTTCTTATTTGCATAAAATGGACAGAGACCAGCCACCAAAATTAGCCAATAGCATTTATTCTCGAGAGCTCTGGTCATAATACCATAATACGTTTCTAACAAGGAACAGGAAGTCCTTATTCTAATTCTTGACTAAAACTACCTGGGAGCAGACACATACAGACATCTCTGACATCCAATTGGAAAGAACCTGGAACTGACTCTCTCTGCAGATGGCTTCTGGCATAGCCCATCAGGAAGGGCAAGAGGGCGGTCACTTCCTCCTTGAAACAGGAAATATCTTCTGTGAGCCAGGCGCAGAGGGAACGGATTGTGGTGAAAATGAAGGGGTCGCCGTAACGACTCGGATCAACCTGAGGAAAGAGATTTAAAAGTTTGTTTCAGAATCAGTTAGCATTCTCAGTCATGAGTACTGAGTACTCTTTGAGCAAAGCTGAAATAGTGTGTTATAATGTATTGGGTAAATCCATTTGAATTCAATCACTTTTTGAACAAAACCATCAATATATATTTGCCCATTGTAGTGCTCAGATAGTTACTGTTTGGACCTGAATGCCACAATGTAAATGTGCTCAAAGTTGACCTACTTGCATATCCCACAATACCATGAGACATGACGCCAGAGCTCCGGGTCTCCACTTCACGGCTCTGTATGGGTTTGACTGACAGACGTTCTGAACTTGAGCACCGCGTACAGAAAGAAGTTGCCCCGATCCCTCCCGCTAATTGGGCAACTTTAGCAAATGTTTTGTTGTCTGAGTGAGGGAAATGCTGCAAATTACGAGGACACTATGTATTTTGAATTATTATTATTTAAAAAAAAAATTTAACTAGGCAAGTCAGTTAAGAACAAATTCTTATTTTCAATGACGGCCTAGGAACAGTGGGTTAACTGCCAGTTCAGGGGCAGAACGACAGCTCAGGGATTTGAACTTGCAACCTTCCGGTTACTAGTCCAACGCTCTAACCCTGCCGCCCCGAGACGTTGAGGATTATAACAATTCCACACACACACACACACACACACACACACACACACACACACACACACACACACACAGTTATCTTGTGGGTGACATGATTTTAATTTAAACTAACTATACTTTCTTACAGACACTGGCTGGCGAGTATAATGAGTATGAATGCATCTTGTTTGCCTCGTTCTCTTGCCTGCTGCAGGTGATAGATGACTGCCGAGAAGGCCTCCCCCAGAACCCGGAGGACCTGCCTGCTCTGCTGCAGACTGAGCCCAGTGATGGCTCTCTGATGCTGGGCATTGCTCTGCTGGGCGACTCCCTGGCTGCTGCAGGCCTGCTCCATGGCCGCCTCCATGACGCGGTAGCAGGGGGTGAGCGTCTGTTGCAACTGGGGTCTCAGTTCTGTATCGGGGGACTCCTCCAAGTCCATTACCTTCACACAGGCCCGGTTTACTAGCAGGCAGCAGAACTTAGGTTGCACCACAGGCACCTAGCTGCACAGGTCCAACAGGCAGGTGGAGAGGACTAACACAGGGCCTAACTTACCTGGTGTCAGTTTTGCCTGCAGCATGGGCCTCAGGGCCGCCCATATACTGACCATAGTTGGCGTTAGGTCAGTATTCTTTGGTGTCCCACCTGGCGGGGGGAGGAACTACGGCACCAGGACACACATATCGAACTGGGTGTGGCCGGTGGCTTGGCAGAAGTCTTGGGAGACTCTGGCCAGGAGATAGAGGTTGGCTGGGTGCTTACACCAGGCTCTCTCTGGTTTTTCCTGAGAGGAGGGTGCCCAGGAGGGGTAGTCCCTTTTCATGACTCTGTTTCTGCTCCAAGGCCCGATATAAAGCTGTGGTAGCACGCCTGACCAGGAGCTGATCTGAGACCCTGGGTAAAGCGCACACTGTAATCAGAACCTGGTAACAGTCTGTAGCCAAGGCCTCAACCAGTTTGATTGTTGAATGGGAAGTTGTAGCTCCATTCTCTGCAGTACCGTCCTCAGAGCCTCTAGGGCTCTTCGCATCCTGAGCTGGTGCTTTGACTCCTGCGGTCTCCTGGTAGTGTTCGTGCTCTGGGATGACTGTTCAGTCTGGCTTGGCTGGTTCCATCTCTTGTCTAGCCTGGTGCTTGTTTCTGCGGGCTCCATTTGGGCCCATCGACCAGCAGCCCTAGCAGAAGAGGGATGGTGGTGAGGAGCTGAGGGCAGCCAGCAGAGCTGTGCCCAGAGACAGAAGCTCCTCTGGGGGCAAGGCGGAGGCGTCACTCCCCCAGACTGCAGTCACCAGCAGGCGAACTGGAAGACTCAGCCCCACCGCCTCAAAGATGCGCCACAGCGTCGGACTGTCGAGCTGGCCACAATCGTGTGATCTACAGAACAGAAAGTATTGTGAATATAAGGTTGAGAAAATGTTTACCAACAATACCAGATTCAATAGAATTCCTAAGGGTTGAGCGATTAACCGAAATGAAGGTTATTTTTTACCAACATATTGACCAACATATTGCACAGTTTCTCTAGAGATAAAGCCAATCCAACCTGAACTGTGCAATGACGTAGGGAGTTGTAGTACATAAAAAAAAGTGGTAATTGACTACAATGACAATAATCCACTGCGCATCTACTGGTCTGTGTTTATTTTATGCCAGCTACTGAAGAGACATTAGAATGTACAATCTTGAGGGGGATATAGAGAGCCACTGTTGCTTCACAAGGTGTCTTTACCTGAAAATACATGATCTAAATGATTGATAGTTGGTATTCAGCAGTCATAATAATATGCCTTATTTACTTTGAAGAACTACGAAATAGGGATTTTTGTCAGACAGCAGAGGCAGCAGCTTTATAGAGATGAGACGACGACTTGGAACGGAATAAAGTCTTCAAATAAAACAAAAGTAATATACACAACTGAAACATTTGATTAAAGTAATGTGAATAAATGATGGTTAATAAGTGATAAGCAGTAATAGGCAGTCACTACCATCATGGGACATTTATTAACCATTTTATTGTGTTACAGCATTCAACTAAAATAATCGAAACCCAAGATAATTTTATAATAATCGAACCAAAATCAAACCGACCTCAAAAAGCAATAATCGCTCAGCACTAACAATGACATATATTTCTCACTCATTTGACCACTTGGAGAGTTTAAAAATGCTCTCAAACAATTTAACCTGGCAATCTAGTCTAGAGCCTCCAGTGTATGTGCAGCAGACAACGTTTGACGTCCGTACTTTTAAAGGAGGCTAACTTTACCGTTACCCTATTCCTTAAGGTTCAAGGAACTTATATCACTTCAGAGGTAGACTGGCTCTGGCTGCCAAAACAGCCAAATACTCCATCTAAAAGTTAACTGATTCTCAATTGCGATATGGTTCTAGAAACATAAAGCACTTTACTTTCAGAACACATCAAAATAATTTCACAAATGCAAAAGACACACTTACAGTAGTGGTGTCAGCTGCTGTTTACGATGAGGGAGGACACAACATTTGTTTTTCATGAGCATGCCTTTTTTTATTTACAGGATATTGGATGACTGTCATTCATATTCATTTCACCCAGATCAATGTAACATCGATAGGTTTAGGCTACCTCATGATATTCAAATTTGACCTGCACCCATTATGAGTTTGCTACAAACTAGCCTATGAATTAAAGTTTACAATGTAGGTGCACAGGTTAAGAGAAACATTTGAGTAATCAAGGTGACAATGACAAATTCAAGACCACCTTGCACACTCTTGCCTGTATCTAGCTGATCTAGGGTGTAATCATTAATCCAACAGTTGTAAACGAGTTTCTATTGGACAATTTCAGGTATGTTTATCCCCGTTTCGTTCCATTTGCTTCCGTTTAAGAAATGTTTTCAACAGAATGGGTGGAATGAACACACGCAAACACAGTTCACTTTCATAGCAGCCACATACAAACAGCATGATCACTTTGCTCATTGTATAATTCCTTCTTACATATGCACTCTCCTTCTCTCACCTTTTCCCTTCCGCTTGTGGACTTAAGTGCAGAACACATCAGCTGTCTGTGATCAGATGAAAAAAACACTTCTTGCACTTCTTCATTTTTTAAATCAATTAATTTGTTCAAAACTGTTAATCTATTGTCTCTTTTTCTTTGAGTCAACTACTCATCACATTTTATGCACTGCAGTGCTAGATGAGCCTCTTAAGGCTTTTTTTATAGTCAATATACCCAGAGAAGGATGGAAACTAGCTGTCCTCCGGCTACACCATGGTACTGCCCTACCATGTGCTGCTGAGGCTTCTGTTTCATTGCAAAACAGTGTGATTTAATCAATTATTTGGTGACGTGAATATATTTAGGTTAGTTTTATCTAAAGAATATATATATATCAAGTTTCACTATTTTTACACTGCTGTACACTGTTTTAACCAACTTTATCGCAGTTTTCACAACAGGTTTCTGGCGGCCTTCTCCCTTTACACAGGTGTTAGGCGCATGCTAGATAGCTAATTAGCACAGGTGGTCCCTCTGTCTTCCATTAAAATACGCGCTGTAACAGGGATATATGGCCGCGTGGGAACACTAACCCTAAAAATGTGTGTATCAATTTAACGTTGTCTTTTGAAAATGATTTCTGACTGATATGAAAGATTGAGGTCCTTATGCTTCCCAAACCGTACCGCAAGCGATGAGTGGTAATGTTCAGACGGAGCGTTGGGGCTCTTCCTCTGCTCCATACAGAAGACGCATTTAATCACTTTAGTGGAATGGAATGGAACTGAGAGTCATTCATGGTCAAGGGGCTAAGCTAACTCATATTGTTTACGTTCCGCGTACATATATTTTAGCATTTTATTTGGCATACATTAAAAACTACTGTGATAAAATAATACATGGAAATAGTGCAAGTAGCTACAAATATTCTCACATTTAGGCTAGCTGCGCTCTATAGTTATTCATTCAACTTTCCGCACTGCACATGAAAATGAGATCTACCGTAGTCAGCTGTCAAAACAAAGATGGTTACAACAACCAATCAACATGATTAAAATATAATAATCGGTCAATCAAGCTTCTTTGACATGTAAGGTCGACATTTTGGTTGGTGTTCCGTTCGGGGGACATTTATATTTTTGTATTGGCAAAGCGAAATTGCACATTATTTCCAATTTTAATGTTCTTTGATAATATTGTGTTTTGTCATGGTAAAAATATATTACTCCAATCGTTTGCAATTACATGGCTGGGAGAGACGGAAATTATTGGATTAATCGTGTTCAGGTTTATTTCCGAGTGAAGGCGCAACCGCTGCGATCAAGACCTCTGAGAAGCCAGCAAGAATAAGCAAGACCTAGCAAGGCCGTGACTTCGGCGATTTTCCTTGAAAATAAAAGTCCCGCAATGAAGATGGTAATAAATTATACAAATGGTCGAAATTCATAACATTTATTTTGGAAATGTTAGCGGAATTTTGTTTAACAATATCAAAAAATGAAAAAAAAGTTAATAGGTTTGATAGCACAAATCTTATTATAACAATAGCAATATTGTAAACACCATTAAAAGTAATGATTACTAGATAGTTATTATTGTAACATCAGCAATACAAATAACAAAACATTATTTATAATGCTAGTGTTAATAATAATATATTAGGCCTATAGGCCGCTAAGGTCATTAACAACATTTAATAATAATAATAATAATAGGCTAATATATTAATATTATAATAACAAACTTTAGAAAACATTTAAATCCCATTGTTATTTAGCACATTCCTATTGCACGATGTTCAGTATGTTTAAAAAAAAAAATTGGACATGCATATTGCACCGTACATAATTGCCTATATGTTGAGTCGTAGTCAAATTTGGGGTCAATTCTACTCAGGAGCACTTCTAGTTTCCTAATCCAGAGTTTACGCTCCAATTAGTGTCGCTGCTCATTTTGCGCCCCTTAAAGAGTGACCAATCAGTTTAAGAACAGAACGTTTTTTCATATTGGACAGACATATTGCACTGTACGGTGCCTGAACATTGTGTCGCCACCTTACACCCCGCTACCATCTAGAAGGCAGAGAGAGTACAGGTATATCAAAGCTGGGACCAAGAGACTGAAAAGCTTCTATCTTCAGGCCATCAGACTGTTAAATAATCACCACTAGTCGACCTCTGCCCAGTATCCTGCCCTGAACTTGAGTCACTGTTACCACACGGCCCTATGTAGATAGTCATTGAACACTGGTCACTTTGATCATGTTTACACACTCTTTTACCCAATTCATTTGGGCTTCCGAATGGCACAGCGGTCTAAGGTACTGCATTTCAGTGCCAAGAGGTGTCACTACAGTCCCTGGTTCGAATCCTATCTTTATCACATCTGGCTGTCATTGGAAGTCCCATAGGGCGTTTCACAATTTGGCCGGGGTAGGCCGTCATTGTAAATAAGAATTTCTTCTTAACTGACTTGCCTAGTTAAATAAAGATTCAATTCAATTTTAAATATATATATGTGTTTATAAAACTAAAATATGAACGCAACATGCATCCATTTCAACAATTTTACTGAGTTACAGTTAAGGAAATCAGCCAATTGAAATACATTCATTAGGCCATAATCTATGATTTTCACATAACTGGGCAGAGGCGCAAACATGGGTGGGCCTGGGAGGGCATAGGCCCACCCACCTGGGAGCCAAGCTTGTTTACTGCCTTTAAAAAAAACATGGCTGACTTTCTTAAACAAATGTGGTTTCTACTGACAATTGAGATGTGCAAACTATGGCATAAGGGGACGACAAGTGGATAAGAGGCAATCCGTCATTTCAATTAAGACATTAATGAGCGAGCTAGGACGGACGTAGTCAATATAACTATTTGTTCAGCACTTTTGAAATGTACAGCGACAGAATTCAGATAATGGGCCGTTCTTACAGTGTTTTTCCTGTACACCAAGTCAGAACCGTATGATAAATAAATCATATCATATTTTATTAGTCACATGCGGCGAATACAGTGAACTTACGAGCCCCTAACCAACAATGAAGTTATAAAAAATATGGATAAGAATAAGAGATTAGTAATAAGTAATTCAAGAGCAGCAGTAAAATAACAATAGCGAGACAATATACAGGGAGGTACCGATACAGACTCAATGTGCAGGGGCACCGGTTAGTTGAGCTAGTATGTACATGTAGCTAGAGTTATTAAAGTGACTATGCATAGATGACAACAGAGTAGCAGTGGTGTAAAGAGGGGGTGACAGGTGGGGTGGGGGGGGGGACTGCAAATGGTCTGGCTAGTCATGTGACTAGATGTTCAGGAATCTTATTGGTTGGGGGTAGAAGATCTTTAGAAGCTTCTTGGACCTAGACATGGCGCTCCGGTTCCGTTTGCCGTGCGGTAGCAGAGGGAACAGTCAGTGACTAGGGTGGTTGAAGTCTTTGACAATTTTTAGGG
Organism: Oncorhynchus nerka; assembly: GCF_034236695.1. Lineage (NCBI taxonomy): Eukaryota > Metazoa > Chordata > Actinopteri > Salmoniformes > Salmonidae > Oncorhynchus > Oncorhynchus nerka. Next base: position 61,064,275 of record NC_088399.1, read on the forward strand.
CTTTCCTCTGACACCACCTGGTATAGAGTTCCTGGATGGCAGGAAGCTTGGCCGTTCACACTAACCTCTGTAGTGCCATGCGGTCGGAGGCCGAGCAGTTGATATACCAGGCAGTGATGCAACCAGGATGCTCTCAATGGTGCAGCTGTAGAGCCTTTTGAGGATCTGAGGACCTATGCCAAATCTTTTCAGTCTCCTGAGGAGGAATAGGTTTTGTCGTGCCCTCTTCACAACTGTCTTGGTGTGCTTGGACCATAATAGTTTGTTGGTGATGTGGACACCAAGGAACTTGAAGCTCTCAACCTGCTTCACTGCAGCCCCGTCGATTAGAATGGGAGCATGCTCAGTCCTCTTTTTCCTATAGTCCACAATCATCTCCTTTGTCTTGATCATGTTGAAGGAGAGGTTGTTGTCCTGGCACCACATGGCCAGGTCTCTGACCTCCTCCTTATAGGCTGTCTCATCGTTGTCGGTGATCAGGCCTACCACTGGTGTGTCATCGGCAAATTTTATGATGGTGTTGGAGTCATGCCTGGCAATGCAGTCATGAGTGAATAGGGAGTACAGGACGGGACTGAGCACCTCATGGCTACAGACGTGAGTGCTACGGGTCAGTAGTTGTTTAGGCAGGTTACCTTAGTGTTTTTGAACACAGGGACTGTGGTGGTCTGCTTAAAACATGTTGGTATTACAGACTCGGACAGAGAGAAGTTGAAAATGTCAGTGAAGACACTTGCCAGTTGGTCAGCGCATGCTCGCACTACACGTCCTGTTTAAATGTTGACCTGTTTAAAGTTCTTACTCACATCGGCTGCGGAGAGCGTGATCACACAGTCCTCCGGAACAGCTGGTGCTCTCATACATGTTTCAGTGTTATTTGCCTCAAAGCGAGCATAGAAGTAGTTTAGCTCGTCTGGTAGGCTCGTGTCACTGGGCAGCTCTTGGCTGTGATTCCCTTTGTAGTCTGTAATGGTTTGCAAGCCCTGCCACATCTGACGAGCGTAGTACGATTCGATCTTAGTCCTGTATTGATGCTTTGCCTGTTTGATTGTTCATCGGAGGGCGTAGTGGGATTTCTTATAAGCTTCCGGGTTAGAGTCCTGCTCCTTGAAAGTGTCAGCTCTAGCCTTTAGCTCAGTGTGAATGCTGCCTGTAATCCATGGCTTCTGGTTGGGGTATGTACGTATGGTCACTGGAATCCCGGAACATATTCCAGTGTGTGCTAGCAAAACAGTCCTATAGCTTAGCATCTGCTTCCTCTGACCACTTTTTTATTGGTCTAGTCACTGGTGCTTCCTGCTTTAATTTTTTACTTGTAAGCAGGAATCAGGAGGATGGAATTATGGTCAGATTTGCCAAATGGAGGGCGAGGGAGAGGTTTGTATGCGTCTCCGTGTGTGGAGTATTGGTGGTCCAGAGTTCTTTTCCCTCTGGTTGCACATTTAACATGCTGATAGAAATTTGTTAAAACGGATTAAAGTATCCCTGCATTAAAGTCCCCGGCTACTGGGAGTGCCGCCTCTGGGTGAGCATTTTCTTGTTTGCTTATGGCGAAATACAGCTCATTCAATGCTATCTTAGTGCCAGCCTCTGACTGTGGTGGTATGTAAACAGCTACAAAGGACACAGATGAAAACTCTCTCGGTAGGTAGTGTGGTCTATAGCTTATCATGAGATACTCTACCTCAGGCGAGCAATAGCTCGAGACGTCCTTAGATATCGTGCACCAGCTTATATGCCTCCTCATTAAAGGGGTGCATATAAGCAGACAATGAAAACTCTTACAATATTCAATGATTACATTTCTCTAAAACAGGTTATAGGCTACATGTGCACCACAAAGTCAGAACAGTAGGCAAAATTAAGAGGTGAAAATAGACCAAATTATTAGGGTGAGGCACATGGGCTACTAACATCTTATTACACAACATACACTTAGTATTACTTTCTTAGCTACAGTATAATACCTCCTTGGCACATTACATCATTTATGCAGCAGCATACAAGACATTTTTGGACTCACCTTGTTGTGCTGTGCTCACTTGAACAGGAAGGTGGCGCGGCAGTACTTCGTGGGCAAATTTTGTCATCAAAGTCTGGCATTTTCTGGATTTATGATGCTTTCAAAACAACTGGGAACTCAGGAAGAAAAAAAAGGTTGAATCATGATGATGTCAGTGATCTTCAGGTCAAACTCTAGAAAGAGGCCCGAGTTCCTGATTTACAATTCCGAGTTGGATGAAAGTGCAAAACGTATTTTCCCAGTCGTAGCTCGTTTTTCCTAAAGTCAGATTTTGCAGTTCCGAGGTGTTGTTTTGAGCACGGCACAAATCATGCTTCATTGACAACATGACGAATGTTTGAATGTTTATCATTTTAAACTAGGAAAAGAAACCCTTAATCTTAGACTTGGGACCACACAGCCACTCCACTGTATAGCAGGCTAATGATTGCAATGCTTGCATTTAGCCACTGTTGAATTAGCCATTTCCAACTTGTTGTGTAATGTTTATGTCCAATGGCCGATGAGCACCGATACGTTTTATCTATAATTTCTCTTCATTATTTCTCTTCACATGACAAGGATAAAAAAGGATTTGCCAGTAGATTGTCGACTTGATTCATTATGATGACTGCTAGCTAAGATTTTGAAGGTATGATGCTGACATGATCAGTCCAATCAAAGCTACAGTAGGTATAACGTGATTTGACGTAATTCTATCTGTGGCCAATGACCTTGAGCCTTCTTGGATGCGCACTTCTAATGTAACTCTATGGCAGCACCCAAGGGGTTTGAGTTTCCAAGACATACCCTTAGGCTTGGTGGTGTCGTAGTGTCCCCATGAGTGACAGAACACTGAGCCAATCACGGCACAACGCTCCGTATTTTCTGCTGGCTTGCCCCACCACCACAGAAAGCACTGAGCTAGGATGAAACACCTGCATTTTGGAGTTGCCTTACTCAAGAAAACAAAAAAGAGACCACGTTTGTATGCGGCTTTATTAACTCAATTATATATATATATTTTTTTACAATGTTTGCAAACTGATATATGACACGTATTAATGCCAAAATAACATGCAAAACAGGCAAGCCCCCACCAAAAGAAATTCAAATAATGTGGGGCTCAAAAATTGATTGGTCGCCACTGTACATATTCCAGACTCTGACATTGCTCGTTGTAATATTTGTACATTTCTTTATTCCTTTCTTTATATTTTGGGGGATTTGCGTGTATTGCTTTGTATTGTTTGGTAGCCTATTACTCCACTGTTGGAGATAGGAACATAAGCATTTCGCTACACCCAAAATAACATCTGCAAAGTATGTGTACACAATCAATAACACTTGATTTGATTTGATATAGCACTCTACAGGAAATCTCTTATAAATTGTTTGTCCAGAAAACCAGGTTCCAGTATACTCACTAGAATATATAACAGGTGAGTTTGAACAAACACTTGTGTCATAGGATGCATTGGATACCAAAATAGCTTAGAATGTAAAAGCCAAATATCTTACTATCTAAATTCTGGTGGACATTTTGGAAAATATACAACAAGTACATCTTTTCAAAAAAGCATAATTTATTCAGAACAAATTATATCATGATGAAGTTAATAAATCAGACACTTTTAAAGAAATTGATCATGAACAGTAACACAGAAGTTGCAAATTATATGCAAGATCCTCTCTTGGTAGAGTCAGCCCACTGGGCACAAACTGGTTGAATCAACATTCTTTCCAAGCCATTTTTTTTTATGTGAATGGGTGATTCTTACATTTAGCAACATGATCTTACTGGGATACTGACTCAAAATATACATTTTATTTGTCTAGCCAAAACTCTTGACCTGATGCATGTTTTGGCACATAAAGCTGGCCTTGGAAAGATTTAAATGTGTAAAGTCTGCTGATCATCATTAGAATAATGTAGGTTATTTACAGGTATGTCGGTCAGTTAACACTCCACCTACTGATCACATTGTTTGCTTCAGCAGTTAGCTTCTCACCCACATAATCGCCTGCTAATAGTCGGAATTTGGCACCTCCATTATAGGGCAAGCCAAGAGTGCAAGTCTGGATTGGATGGCGTTTTATTTCACACTGGAAGCAAACATTGAGTAAACTAAAATATTTAATGTATTCCTTTGTAATTAAAACATATTCTTGAATTTGTCAGTCAGTCAGCAGAGTGTTAAAGTGACAGTACAAAAGTGCAGACTGCACCCTGGTGTTGAGGTTGGGTTTTATGGACACAATTGATAGTTTTTCTCCGTACAGTGCTTTATTTGTACCATATTTGTTGGGTGTCCAGAAGCTCCACGCTAACATTTTGTTCAAACTCACTCCTGACTCACTACTGTTTTGTAGGCTACGTACTCTTGTGAATAGGCTGGACCCTGGTTTTATGGACAAACCGATTATCTACTGTGCAATATCTGTCCAATACGAAAAAACTGTTACATTTATTGGCCAAACTTTAAGGGCCTCAAAATGAGCAGCAACGCTATTCGGGGTGTAAACTCTGGATTTGGAGTGCTCATTGGATTTAAGATGTGCTCATTGGATTTAAGATGATTGGCAACAATAACCAATGTTCTATAATTGTCGCCATAATTATTAATTGAGAAAGTACACAGGACGGGACTCTTATTCTGAAGGACTCCTAAAATCTGTGACCCGGAAATAGTCAGTTATTCTTGCCTGCTTCACAGCGGTGTCAGTAAGAGATGACCCATAGTGAACAGCTAGAAACTACGACGTATCGTAGCTCAAGCATAGGAACCGAAACATTTCATACAACGACTGGTGAGTTTATGCATATATATTCCATACATTAAAACAGTGGCGTGACACGTCTTGCGATCGATAAACTGCATGCATTCGATCAGTGAGTGGGCTAATAATGCCAGGTTCTAAAGCCAAACCATGATAAACTGCTGGTGCCTGGAAGGGGTGATCCATCCAGGATTATACCGAGATATGTAATTGTTACACCTGTCATGCTGAATATCAATAGCATATGTATCAGTATGATTACAATGGTAGAATTGTGTCTGTATTCAGCCATAGATAATTGTCAGTGTCCACTGCGCAACCTTGGCTACTACTAAATGTCGACTGTGAGGCAGGTTTTTAGAGATTAGTGGCTTGCTTTGCCTATGGCTAAATTCAGCTTGTAAAACAAAATTGCCTTTCTTATGGGCCATAATTCTAGGCTTCTTCGTGTTTATTATACATTTTGTTTAATTTGCAGGGTTTGAAATGTCATTATCTCAATGTGTCGTCATTTCAAACGAGGCAGCGCCAAAGACTTGGGGGCATTCTGTCATCTGAGAAAGTAAGTGCTCCTCTGAATTGTCTGTCTACAGCAGCCAATAGTGGATTTACGAGTGATTTTTTTTCTTCTTCATTAGCCTGGCTGAGAGAATGGGGGGAGCAAGAAGGAAAAAGCCAGTGAAACCTTGCCCGGATCTAAAGTTGACCATCGCATAGATCCTTGTTTGCTTTTTTCCACATGAGAACTTGCGTCTAAAAAGTTGATGACAGAGGTGGCCTCCCAGTGACCGCGTCACATGGCAGAGGGAGGGTACCTCTGCAGGCACCACGTCACGACTGATCTCGAGCCACCGCGCTGCCAAAATGCAAATAAACAATTATTTAGAATATCTGATAACTAAGTATTTTTTACCTGTGGATTTTTGTGTTATATGAAAGCAACCTAGAAGATCTGGAACGAAGCCCTTTGGACTTCTAAAGCCAGAAACAACTTCAAAAAGCCAGGCATTTTTGACAGCTGTCATCGCAGTTCGTTTCATTATCAGGATACAACTGTTGATAAGACTGAGGCGGATGTAAGTGTGGCAATGTCTGCTTGCTGTAATGCGGATCCGAGAAATTACCAATATCATGCAGGTTTGCTTGTCATGTAAAGTGGGAGGTTGATATTAAATGACTTTCTAGCGCAGCAGTTGCCACATACACTCAGTTCGATAATCAGTCAGAAAATGATGTGTGTGTGTGAGAGAGCCTATGCTCCATGCCATTGGATTGCTTTCTACTCCAACCTGAACTAAATGTGCTCATGCTGCTCTCTGTTTTGTTTTTGTTTCTCTGCACTTCCTGTAAGAACTTGCTGAGGAATTGTGAAGGGAAAAAATAGTAGCCTACTGCTATTCTACTTGGGTTAGATTTTCAGCATGTGGCGAGCGTTCCACCTTTTCTAATTCTATAGGAGGATAATAGGCATACACTGAGTGTACAAAACATTAAGAACACCTGCTCTTTTTCCATGACACAGACTGACCAGGTGAAAGCTATGATCCCTTTATTGATGTCACTTGTTAAATCCACTTCAATCAGTGTAGATGAAGGGGAGGAGACCGGTTAAAGAAGGATTTTTAAGCCTTGAGGCAATCTTTTCAACCTCTTTCTTTATCCACCAGATGACAGAAAGTGAAAGAAAACAGCTGAATTGAACAGTATGTCAGTGGAAGGGAGAACAGTAGCAGGTGACCCAACTGTGGTTTGTGACTGCTATGTATCCAATTCAATTTGGTAACAGAATTTTAAGTTTTAATCACTGAATTCATAAACAAGTTGATATCAGTAAAAACACTGATTTAATTTGATAGGTATACATTTACATGTTACTTCTGTGAATTTTCATTTTCCTCATGAGGGTGAGAAATATGAAAATACCTTGAAGAAATGTGTGATTTTGGTAACAGTACTTCAAGGCAATGTTTCCCAAATTTACAGAAGGCGTATTTAAACAAAAAAAATCCTAAACTGAACATAAGTGTTGATAGTAGTTGGCAGCAATGTTCCCTCTAAATTGCGTGCATAGCCAAACATTTCTGTAAAAACCCAACAATAAAGCTTTGTTCCAAAAATGTTTTATTAGTTTTGGGCTGTTTTGTGGAAGGTGCACCCGATTCTGCTGCCCTGCGAACTGTTCCAATTAGGAAACATTTCATGTGACTGTAGGTCCCAATTCTACCTTCACGAGAGCCAATCAAGTGCACTGTATGCCCACCGCTGGCCAGTCGGATGGCTCAGATTACCGTGTCTGCAGTAACGTAGCAAGCACAAGAAATCTATAGCAAAGTTAATACTGTGAGATTTCAAAACATGTAAAACCATGACTACAGGGAGACTGTCAAGGAATACAGCAAAAAAGCTGCTGTTTTATGAGTGAGTTCATGTTCATTGCCACTCAGCGCTACAACAAGCAGTGCAGCAGTAATGAATCAGTAGGCAAGTGTATCTATAGGCTTGCGTTGTTATTATTAGCGACTTGGGTCTTTTTTTATATCAAGGAATATTTCACTTTCTCTGTTCACGGGAGTAACAACATGAATTTGTGCATGAGGCAGATATAATGCGGCGCGACTCAAGTTTCGCCATCCGCTGGAAGACGGTGTCCCTTTTTGGTCAGTGTCAGAGGAGTAAAGTCAGAGCGGAGGGATGTTGAGAAATGGACCCTCAGTCTGCTGCTCTCTCCCTCCGCTGAGACTGACCATCAGATGCAGGCACCATCAGCCCAGTAAAATAGAAAGCAAATTATTTAAATGTATGCTCACTCAGGGGTGCTTCATAAGTAATACAACAACGGATCTATTACTGGTGTTCATATAGCCTATCTCAAAACAATTTATATAATAAAAAAGTTTATTATAGTTTACTGCACAAATCTGATTGCTACAGTACTGTTTTTAATTGGTTGATGTTGCATAGGTTTACATTTTAAGTCATGTCAACAACAAAAAATCTGAGTGGCAGATCTCAGCTTGCATTTTGACTCAAAGTGATCTTGGTTGGTGACCACTGTTCTAGAGTTTTCCCTGTTAACACTATCAACTTTTCCCTTTACTGTGCCAATTGTGATTGCATCAACACAATATTAACCACTTTCAATGTAACACACTGACACAAAACAAACTTGTTTTAGGCTAAACGCATTGGAGTAAGATTCTATTGTATTGACATGCTTGACTCAGCCGTACTCTACACAGACCGGAGTGGCATAAACAATCAGAGTTGCAGTAGCCCTATATGCAAATAGACCATTGCCATATATGGATCTGTGCCATTTACTTTTAACTGGACTGTGTTTACAGCATGAGCGGTTGTGAGTAGATGTGCTTGTTTTGAGATCAAAGCGAGAGCTGCATGGGTACATTTTTGTTCTTCTCCTTTGCTAGTTTGTTAGTTATTAGCCCAGTTATAGATCATTTGTAGTCGGCAATGGGGGAGTGATTGCTTCCAACAAGAGCACAAAATGTTTACATTTCTAGACATCTTTGAAAAGCTAGTCAGGTATAGAGATTATTTTTTTAAACGTGCAGTGTTGTATTTTGTGGCATTCAAAGTAGGCCTGCAATCCATGAGACTTTCCATGAGACTTTCAAAAACAAACACGCAGGGCTTGACATTAACCTGTTTATCCACTTGTCCTTCAGACAATGAGTCTGAAAATGTTGTGTTTGATGCAAGAAACCACTTTACAAAATAAAATGTATTATTGCTCAATCTAATTCATGCTGATAAAAAAAGAAAGAATCCATAGGCCTAATGGATATGCTCAAACTCGCACACGTTTGATTGCCCCTTTAAGTGTATCTGTAGTTCTTACATCCATTTTTGGATTTACAAATTATTATTTACAAAGATATTATTATACGTAATAGAAAGCAATAGGTTATAAGAAGCCAACATAACCATCCCATAAAGTAAAATGTAACATCCTTGTCCATGTATGGCCATTAATGTAAACCTTAATATTGGTTAATCCTGCAGTAGATGTTGTTCAATTGGTAACATACATTTTGTCTTCTTCTAATGCCTCTTAAGGGGAAAGTAATCTAAAAGTAACTGAATGTAATCAGATTACTTTACTGAGTTTTGGTAATTCAAAGGTTACGTTACTGATTGCAATTTTGGACAGGTAACTGGAACGGATTACATTTAGAAAGTAACCTACCCAACCCAGGTGTTTTGATGTATTTATAATACCTTTTTTTAAATCAGCAGTTCAAAATAATAACAAAGTGGTCCCCGCCCCTGTTTCTATAAAAATTTGAGGGATTGGGCAGGGGAAATGTAACTACCTCAAATACTTCATACCCCTGCACATTGATGTGGTACTCGTACTCGCTGTATGTATATAGTGCCTTTGGAAATGTATTCAGACCTCTTGACTTTTTCCACATTTTTTTACGTTATAGCCTTATTCTAAAATCAATTAAATAAAAACATTTCCTCAGACAATACCCCATAATGACAAAGTGAAAACAGGTTTTAAAAAACCCCAGATACTTTATGTAAATAAGTATTCAGACCCTTTCCTATGAGACTTGAAATTGAGCTCAGGTGAATCCTGTTTCCATTGATCATCCTTGAGATGTTTCTTCAACTTGATTGGAGTCCACCTGTGGTAAATTCAATTGATTGGACATGATTTGAAAAGGCACACACCTGTCTTAAAAGGCCCCACAGTTGACAGTGCATTGGTTTTTACCAAGCCATAAGTTTGAAGGAATTTTCCGTAGACAGAGACAGGATTGTGTCGAGGCACAGATCTGGGGAAGGGTACCAAAAAATGTCTGCAGCATTGAAGGTCCCCAAGAACACAGTGGCCTCCATCATTCTTAAATGGAAGAAGTTTGGAACCACCAAGACTCTACCTAGAGCTGGCCGCCAGGCCAAACAGAGCAGTCGGGGGAGAAGGGCGTTGGTCTGGGAGGTGACCAGGAACCCGATGGTCACTCTGACAGCGCTTTAGTGTTTCTCTGTGGAGATGGGGAGAACCTTCCAGGAGGACAACCATCTTTGCAGCACTCACTGCTGTGGGGATGTTTTTCAGCAGCACGGACTGGGAGACTAGTCAGGATCGAGGGAAAGATGAACGGAGCAAAATACAGAGAGATCCTTGATGAAAACCTGTTCCAGAGCGCTCAGGACCTCAGGCTGGGGCAAAGGATCACCTTTCAACAGGACAACGACACTAAGCACACAGCCAAGACAACGCAGGAGTGGCTTCGGGACAAGTCTCTGAATGTCCTTGAGTGGCCCAGCCCGAGCCTGGACTTGAACCCGATCAAACATCTCTGGAGGGATCTGAAAATAGCTGTGCACTGACGGATTTGCAGAGAAGAATGGGAGAAACTCTCCAAATACAGGTGTGCCAAGCTGGAAGCGTCATACCCAAGAAGACTCAAGGCTGTAAGGTGCTTCAACAAAGTACTGAGTAAAGGGTCTGAATAAATTTGCAAACATTTCTAAAAATATTTTTTTGCTTTGTCATTATGCGGTATTGTGTGTAGATTGATTTAGGGGGAAAAAAAACAATTGAATCAATTTTAGAATAAGGATGTAATGTAACAAAATGTGGAAAAGGTTAAGGGGTCCGTATACTTTCCAAATCCATCCGCTTAATTTGTATGTATTTTATTCCTCTTTAAATCAGCATCATTGGGAAGGGCTCATAAGCAAGCATTTCATGGTAAAGTCTACATTTACATTTAAGTCATTTAGCAGACGCTCTTATCCAGAGCGACTTACAAATTGGTGCATTCACCTTATGACATCCAGTGGAACAGCCACTGCTTCAAAGTCTACACCTGTTGTCTTCACTGCATGTGACAAATACATGTAATGTGTAAAACAAGCTTATATTTTGGGTTCTGATGGAGGACAACAGTTGATCTAAGCTCATTAGGCATTTATGTTATATTCTTTTAGAATCAATGGGTTCATATCGTTAATTTATTAGCTCAAAAATGTATGTAGCAACTGCATTTTGGCCCTTTAAGACTTTTTCTGGGAGATGTTTTCTAAGACACCATTTTTCCATCTGTTTGACAAGAAATCGAAGCCTTTGCTCATTCCTAATTTTTTGGATGGAAAATGGTGGAAAAAATGTATATATGCCTTTAGTTTTCATTGGACTCCCTATTTGACATGTTCCTATGAACTTCACACGTTGGTGCTTATGGGCCCTTTTACCAGTTACAAAAACGGACTTCTTCAAGAGCAAAAAGATTATTGTTGGAAACTCTCCACATGTTGATGTCGTTTTTGAAAGGCCTTTTTCATCATGCGTGTTTGGTACCTGCTGACATGTTTATGTTTTCAGAATTTAAAAAATCTTATCGAGGATCGAAACAGATAGTTTTCAGCATAAGGACTAATAACCGTTGTAAAATGCTGTTCTGCTGTCCCTTCAACATTTGAAATGTGCCTTAACCACATTCCATCAGCACCTCACCCTATATACCATAAACAATGTTCAGAAGGAGAGTGCATGGAAGTGAACGCTGAGGTCAGTGGGTGGAGAGACAACACCGACGACTCCTGTCAGGCAGATATTTAACCATGCTCATGATTCTCTCAAACAGAATTTCTGTTAACCCGACCGGAAGCCTGTTACAAGTGCTTATAGAACAGCCACTCATTACTATGTTATAAAACATCTCCAGGAGAACCTCTTTCTTCTAGAGGTCGACCAATTCATCGGAATGGCCGATTAATTAGGGCCGATTTCAAGTTTTCATAACAATCGGAAATTGGTATTTTTGGGCGCCGTTTTTATACCTTTTATTTAACTAGGCAAGTCAGTTAAGAACACATTCTTATTTTCAATGACTGCCTCGGAACTGTGGGTTAACTGCCTTGTTCAGGGGCAGAATGACAGATTTTCACCTTGTCAGCTCAGGGGTTTCAATCTTGCAACCGCATAGTTAACTATTCCAATGCTCTAACCACTGCACTCCACGAGTAGCCTGTCTGTTACGCGAATGCAGTAGAAGCCAAGGTAAATTACTAGCTAGCATTAAACTTATCTTATATAAAACAATCAATCATAATCACTAGTTATAACTACTAATCCAGTTTAGCAGGCAATATTAACCAGGTGAAATTGTGTAATTTCTCTGGCGTTCATTGCACGCAGAGTCAGGGTATATGCAACAGTTTGGGCTGCCTGGCTCATTGCGAACTAATTTTCCAGAATGTTACGTAATTATGACATACATTAAAGGTTGTGCAATGTAACAAGAATATTTAGACTTAGGGATGCCACCCGTTAGATAAAATACCGAACGGTTCCGTATTTCACTGAAATAATTTACGTTTTGTTTTCGAAATGATAGTTTCCGGATTCGATCATATTAATGACCAAAGGCTCGTATTTCTGTGTGTTATTATGTTAAGTCTGATTTGATAGAGCAGTCTGACTGAGCAGCTGCAGGCCCGTAATCATTCATTCAAACAGCACTTTCGTGCGTTTTGCCAGCAGCTCTTCGCAAGCACAGCCCTGTTTATGACTTCAAGCCTATCAGCCTAATGGCTGTTGTAACCAATGTGAAATGGCTAGCTAGTTAGCTGGGTGTGTGCTAATACTGTTTCAAACGTCACTCGCTTTTAGATTTGGAGTAGTTATTCCCCTTGCGCTGCAAGGGCCGCGGCTTTTGTGGAGCGATGGGTAACGATTCTTAGTGTGGCTGTTGTCGATGTGTTCCTGGTTCGAGCCCAGGTAGGGGCGAGGAGGGGGACGGAAGCTATACTGTTACACTGGCAATGCTATAGTGCCTATAAGAACATCCAATAGTCAAAGGTATATGAAATACAAATGGTATAGAGAGAAATAGTCCTATAAATATTATATTAACTACAACCTAAAACCTCTTACCTTGGAATATTGAAGTCTCATGTTAAAAGGAACCGCCAACTTTCATATGTTCTCATGTTCTGAGCAAGGAACTTAAACGTTTAGCTTTTTTACATGGCGCACATTTTTACATGGCACACTTTGTTTTTTAATTATTTAAACCAAATTGAACATGTTTCATTATTTATTTGAGGCTAAGTTGATTTTATTGATGTTTTATATTAAGTTAAAATAAGTGTTAATTCAGTATTGTTGTAAATGTCATTATTACAAATAAAAAATCTTTAAAAATCGTCCGATTTAATCGGTATCTGCCTTTTTGGTCCTCCAATAATCGGTATCGGCGCCTCCTCCCCCAGGTTGCTCTCTCGTCTGCCAGGGCAGTAGGGGGTCAGAGGGAGTGTCATGTTGAAGCTGCTCTTCCACATAGTGGTGGTGTTGACCTGTCTTCACCCTTCACCTCACCTCCCTCCCCACATAAGCTAACTCCAGCTGCTCTCAGTCTCCACCCTCTTCTACCAATTGGCCAGGAGAAAGGTAAATAAAAGGTAAACTGTACTGTAAAAGATTGTGACCTTAATGCACGCAATTGTATTTGATCACCTGTCTGACTCTTTTTAATGTCCTGAAATGATACAATGTGTCCATTCGCCTTAGCTGGGATTTACAGAAGAGATTGGGCTATTGCCTGGGGTAAGTGAACTGAATAGTCACGCAAGTTGAGCTTGTTCTGAGATTGCTTCATTGGGCAGGTGATTATCTTTTTAAAGAAGTGAAAACCACCAAACTGCAAAGTAGCCTAAAACTGATCTTTCTGGTTCCGCCCCATTTGTTTAAGTGAAAGACAGACAATTTATGGCAGTCAGAGCCTTTACAGAAAACAATCAAAATACAAAGACTTTCAGTACTGATCTTTCTGAGTCCTCCCCTATGTGTAGGTGAAAGGCAGGCAGTATATGGTTCTTCTGTGTGGAAATAACTCATTTACATTTTCGCAGAAGTGATCATAATTTTCGGGGCAACCAAAAATACTCCTGACTTGTCTATCAGACTTTTAAAAAATAAGTGACTTTTTACCACTTTTCTTCCAAATTTCGTGTTCTCCAATTGGTAGTTACAGTCTTGTCTCATCGCTGCAACTCCCGTACAGACTTGGGAGAGGCGGGAAAAAAAAATCGGAGAGTAGTGCATACTCCGAAACACAACCCAGCCAAGCCACACTGCTTCTTGACACAATGCCTGCTTAACCTGGAAGCCAGCCGCACTAATGTGTTGGTGGAAACACCGTACACCTGACGACCGTGTCAGCGTGCACTGCGCCCGGCCTGCCTGCCACAGGAGTCGCTAGTGTGCTGTGGGACAAGGACATCCCTGCCGGCCAAACCCTTCCCTAACCACGACAATACTGGGCCAATTGTGCGCCGCCCCATGTGTCTCCTGGTCACGGCCGGCTGCAACAGAGCCTGGACTTGAACCCAGAATCTCTAGTGGCACAGCTAGCACTGCGATGCAGTGCCTTAGACCACTTTACCACTCGGGAGGCCTCCTTTCAGACTTTAAATGTCAATCCCTGCTTAGCGCCTGGTTCGTGCCGGTGTTGAATTACATCAAGGTGGTGTAATGTTGTAGCCTGGAAATCCAGACTGAAGCATACTACGCTTCACTATTGTTTTACTATTGAGAGGAATTTGGTCTGGATTTCCAGGCTAGTAATGTTGTACAATCCTGACAACTGTTTCTGTTCTGTCCAGGTCCTCAATCCTCGTGGAAAATGTCCTATGCATATCAGAACCTGTTCAGCTGGAGTCGACCTCGATTGACACAGACACATCTCCTCTTCCTATCACTGAGCTTCTTGTGCCGCTTAGTTGCTCCCGCAGGTAAAACGCACCAATACATTTCTCTGGAATTATTTGCGATGTCATGATTGTCCAGGATGTTAGAATGAATGAGATCTATTCATTGAGTTGATTATTTTGTTATACTTACCATAGGCTTTATGGAATCTGAGACATTGCAACATAAATACCAGTGTCTAACAATAGATGCTTGTCTTTATTACATAGTTTGTGTCATAGTTTGCGTCCGCATGCTCCTCAGCCGAAACAGTTCGGTAGAGTTCGTGCATACATTATGAGGAAATTTTTTGTGACGTTTTTGTACGTTTTGAACTTCGGTGAGGGTTATTTTAGCTGTTCGGGGGAACATCTTTTTGGGGGGGATGCAAGTCGAAGTTCAAATCCGAAGACTACGCCCCTTCGTCGGTGATTGGTCAACAGTAGTAATTCTTCAATAAAGTTTTTGTTGTTGTTGAACAAGAGACGACTCGTTGGCATGCACATTTATTTATTGAAAAATACTTAGTTAAATGTAAAATTGTGTGACTAACATGCTGACTAGACCGGGCACTCGCGTGCGTCCGCGCATGTTGATTTTGTCCATCCACACCAGACCGATCAGGACATGAATGTTGAAATATCAAAACGAACTCTGAACCAACTATATTCATTTGAGGACAGAAACATTCATGACCATTTAGCTAGCTTGCTGTTTCTAGCTCATTTCTCCTGGGATATAAACATTAGGTTGTTATTTTATCTGAAATGCACAAGGTCCTCTACTCCGACAATTAATCCACAGATAAAAGGGTAAACCTAGTTAGTTTCAGTCTTCTTCAGACTTTATATGGCGGTTGGCAACCAACTTTAAGGTGCATTACCACCACCAATTGGACTGGAGTGTGGACCTCAGTTCAGCTTTTGCTCACCAACGTGGGTATATGCTCCTATAAACATATGGGAGAGGCGGGACTTGCAGCGCGTCAAATATAGAACCAAGTTCTATTTTAGTGCCTGGCTACGCAGACGTGTGCGAGCAGTTTGGATGAAATGATTGAATAACATGTACAGTTGAAGTCTGAAGTTTACATACACTTAGATTGGAGTCATTAAAATTCATTTTTCAACCACTCCACAAATTTCTTGTTAACGAACTATAGTTTTGGCAAGTCGGTTAGGACATCTACTTGTGCATGACACAAGTAATTTTTCCAACAATTGTTCAGACAAATTATTTCACTTATAATTCACTGTATCACAATTCCCGTGGGTCAGAAGTTTACATACACTAAGTTTGTAAAATTATGTCATGGCTTTAGATGCTTCTGATAGGTGACATCATTTGAGTCAATTGGAGGTGTACCTGTGGATATATTTCAAGGCCTACCTTCAAACTCAGTGCCTCTTTGATTGACATCATGGGCAAATCAAAAGAAATCAGCCAAGACCTCAGAAAAACAATTGTAGACCTCCACAAGTCGTGTTCATCCTTGGGAACAATTTCCAAATGCCTGACGGTACCATGTTCATCTGTACAAACAATAGTACGCAAGTATTAACACCATGGGACCACGCAGCCGTCATACCGCTCAGGAAGGAGACGTGTTCTGTCTCCTAGAGATTAATGTAAATGTACTTTGGTGCGAAAAGTGCAAATCAATCCCAGAACAACAGCAAAGGACCTTGTGGAGATGCTGGAGGAAACAGGTACAAAAGTATCTATATCCACAGTAAAAACGAGTCCTATGTCGACATAACCTGAATGGTCGCTTAGCAAGGAAAAAGCCACTGCTCCAAAACCACCATAAAAAAAGCCAGACTACGGTTTGCAACTGCACATGGGGACAAAGATTGTACTTTTTGGAGAACTGTTCTCTGGTCTGATGAAACAAAAATATAACTTTTTGGCCATAATGACCATAGTTATGTTTGGAGGAAAAGGGAGAGGCTTGCAAGCCGACGAACACCATCCCAACCGTGACGCATGGGGTGGCAGCATCATGTTGTGGGGGTGCTTTGCTGCAGGAGGGACTGGTGCGCTTCACAAAATAGATGGCATCATGAGGGAGGAAAATGATGTGGATATATTAAAGCAACATCTCAAGACATCAGTCAGGAAGTTAAAGCTTGGTCGCAAATTGGTCATCCAAATGGACAATGACCCCAAGAATACTTCCAAAGTTGTGGCAAAAGGGCTTAAGGACAATGAAAGTCAAGGTATTGGAGTGTCCATCACAAAACCCTGACCTCAAACCTATAGAAACTTTGTGGGCAGAACTGAAAAGAGCGTGTGTGTGCAAGGAGGCCTACAAACCTGACTTAGTTACACCAGCTCTGTCAGGAGAAATGGGCCAAAATTCACCCAACTTATTGTGGGACGCTTGTGGAAAGCTACCCAAAATGTTTGACCCAAGTTAAACAATTTAAAGGCAATGCTACCAAATACTAATTGAGTGTATGTAAACTTCAGACCCACTGGGAATGTGATGAAAGAAATAAAATATTAAATCATTCTCTCAACTATTATTCTGACAATTCACATTCTTAAAATAAAGTGGTGATCCTAACTGACCTAAGATGGGGAATTTTTACTCGGATTAAATGTCAGGAATTGTGAAACTGAGTTTAAATGTATTTGGCTAAGGTGTATGTAAACTTCCGACTTCAACTGTATGTATAAATGTATTTTGCAACGCTCGCGCACATAATGCAAGCGGTGAGGTCATCATGTAAGATCTCAGCAAAAATGTGTTGATGACAGATTGGTTGAGTTATCTTAAATGATTTCGGACTGTTATGAGGAATTATATACTGGCTATGGGGTCTCAAAATGGACAAACGGTACAATTATGTTTATTTAATTTTTTTAAATTTCAAGCGAAGGTCTATTTAAGGGAGTATGCGAGCACACTTGTTTGGTTCGCCTAGCTGATTTCGGCTAGACACCAGTCGAACTGAAGCATACTGTGTGTTTATCGGGTTGTTAGTAATTGTTTGTACTGCCTGCTGGTTCTGAGGCGTGCATGCATATTTCAGTGGTAGTTCCACTCCGAATGGCTGTTTTTACAGTGTGGGTGAGTGATGCCACAAGGCCTGGGGGGAGGAAATGACTAAACAGAGACAAAAGGGCCCATTCTCTAAAAGAAAGCAGAAAGGCTCAATCGCTGCAAGCAGTTTTACAGGGAGTTCAAGTTACACCCACATCCCATAATATTCAGCTCTGGAGCGTCTGGAGCTATGGCAACAATAGCCATGGGAATAGGTGCGCTTTCAGTGAGTGTCTGAGTTGATGGTTGGTGCCATGTCTTGTCTAGAGACACATCAAATCATATGTATCTATAAAGCTCTTTTTAAATCTGCAGATGTCACAAAGTGCTTATACAGAAACCCAGCAATGCAGATGTACATTAGAAGCACGGTGGCTAGGGAAAACTCATTAGAAAGGAAGGAACTTAGGAAGAAACATGGAGAGGAACCAGGCTTTGAGGGGTGGCCGGGGATTATAAGAGTACCTGGCCAATAAGGCCAGATCGTTTTTCAAACGTTCATAGATGACCAGCAGGGTCAAATAATGATCAGTGGTTGTGGAGGGTGCAACAGATCAGGAGTAAATGTCAGTTGGATTTCCGTAGCCGAGCATTCAGAGGTCGAGAGAGAGAGGTCGAGAGAGAGAGGTCGAGAGAGAGAGGTCGAGAGAGAGAGGTCGAGAGAGAGAGGTCGAGAGAGAGAGGTCGAGAGAGAGAGGTCGAGAGAGAGAGGTCGAGAGAGAGAGGTCGAGAGAGAGAGGTCGAGAGAGAGAGAGAGGTCGAGAGAGAGAGAGAGGTCGAGAGAGAGAGAGAGGTCGAGAGAGAGAGAGAGGTCGAGAGAGAGAGAGGTCGAGAGGTCGAGAGAGAGAGAGGTCGAGAGAGAGAGCCAAAGGAACTGAATAATATTAAGAAATGCTACAGAAGGAAGGAAAGTAGTGTGGAGACCCACCAAAAATCAATTAAGCAACAACAAATTCAATCCCTTTTAGACAACGTCCGGGACAACTTGGCAGTAGAAAACCTAAGCGGTATATTTGACCTCTCAGCTTCCCTATCAAATCTAAAAATGTCAAGCAGGCAACCTAAGAAAATGAACAACAATGGCAAATGGTTTGATGAAGAATGCAAATGTCTAAGAAAGAAATTGAGAAACCTATCCAACCAAAAACAGAGACCCAGAACCTGAGCCCACACCTTCACCATGGTGAATCACTAAAACAATAGAGAAATACACTACGGAAAAAGAGGAACAGCACCTCCGAAATCAGCTCAATGTAACTGAAGAATCCATAGACTCTAACCACTTCTAGGAAAATTGGAACACACTGAACAAACACAGAGTTATCTATCCAAAATGGAGATATGGATAAACCACTACTCCAATCTGTTTGACCCAATAACAAAGAACAAACAGCAAAAACAATTACATGATCAAATACAAATCTTAGAATCAACTATTAAAGACTACTAGAACCCACTGGATTCTCCAATTACATTGAATGAACTACAGGACAAAATACAAACCCTCCAACTCAAAAAGGCCTGTGGTGTTGATGGTATCCTAAATTAAATGATCAAATATACAGACTACAAAATTCCAATTGGCTATACTTAAACTCTTTAACATCATCCTCAGCTCTGGCATCTGATCACCCCAATCCACAAAGTGGAGACAAATTTGACCCCAATAACTACTGTGTGATATGCGTCAACAGTAACCTTGGGAAAATCCTCTGCATTATCATTAACAGCAGACTCCTACAGTTCCTCAGTGAAAAGAATGAACTCGTCAAATTGTCTTTTTACCAAATTACCATATGGCAGACCACGTATTTACCCTGTACACCCTAATTGACAAAGAAACAAATCTAAACAAAAGCAAGGTCTTCTTATGCTTTGTTGACTTCAAAAAAGCTTTTGACTCAATTTGGCATGAGGGTCTGCTATACAAATTGATGTCAGACATACGACATTATAAAATCCATGTACACAAACAACAAGTGTGTGTGTGTGGTTAAAATTGGCAAAAACACACATTTCTTTCCACTCTTCATCATATATATATATATATATCAATGAATTGACGAGGGCACTAGAACAGTCTGCAGCACCCGGCCTCATCCTACTAGAATCTGAAGTCAATTGTTTACTGTTTGCTGATGATCTGGTGCTTCTGTCCCCAACCAAGGAGGGCCTACAGCAGCACCTAGACCTACTGCACAGATTCTGTCAGACCTGGGCCCTGACAGTAAATCTCAGTAAGACAAAAAATAATGTTGTTCCAAAAAATGTCCAGTTGCCAGGACCACAAATACAAATTCCATCTAGACGCCGTTGCCCTAGAGCACACAAAAAAGTATACGTACCTCGGCCTAAACATCAGCGCCACAGGTAACTTACACACAGCTGTGAATGATCTGAGAGACAAGGCAAGAAGGGCCTTCTATGACATCAAAAATTAAATAAATTCAACATATTTGAATCAATTACAGAACCCATTGCCCTTTATGGTTGTGGTCTGGGGTCTGCTCACCAACCAATAATTCACAAATGGGGGCAAACAGAGCATGCTAGAATGCTATTTGGCCCCAAACAGAGAGTAAACCTGACCACTGTGACTGATTCAAACTTAAGGAACGCTTTGACTATGTACAGACTCAGTGAGCATAGACTTGCTATTGAGAAAGGCCTTCGTAGGCAGACATGGCTCTCAGGAGAAGACCGGTTATGTGCACACTGTCCACAAAATGAGGTGGAAACTGAGCTGCACTTCCTAACCTCCTGCCAAGTGTATGACCATATTTGAGTTACATATTTCCCTCAGACTACACAGACCCACAAAGAATTTGAAAACAACAAACCGATTTTGATGAAGTCCCTTATTTATTGGGGGAAATACCACAGTGTGCCATCACAGCAGCAAGATTTGTGACCTGCTGCCACAAGAAAAGGGCAACCAGTGAATAACAAACACCATTGTAAATACAATCCATATTTTTGCTATTTATTTGCCCTTTTGTATTTTACCTATTTGCACATATGACATTTGAAATTTATTAGATTTTTTTGTAACTTCTGTGAGTGTAATATTTGCTGTAAAAAAAAAGTTTATTTCACTTTCAATAAAGCCCTTAAATTGAGGTAGAGAGAGAGAGAGAGAGGCAGATAGATGGGGGGGACACTGACCATGTCCGACAATACCCCCGGACAGGGCCAACCAGGCAGGATATAACCCCACCCATTTGCCAAAGCACAGCCCCCACACAAGAGGTCGAGAGAGGTTGAGAGGGAGATAGACGGGTCGGGGGACACTGTGGCCCCATCCAACGATACCCTAGAAGGCCAGCATCCCAGAGTCGCCTAGTCACTGTTGACTTTGAGACTGGTGTTTTGCGGGTACTATTTAATGAAGCTGACAGTTGAGGAGCTGTGAGGCATCTGTTTCTCAAACTAGACACTACAACGTACTTGTCCTCTTGCTCAGTTGTGCACCGGGGCCTCCCACTCCTCTTTCTATTCTGGTTAGCGCCAATGTGCGCTGTTCTGTGAAGGGAGTAGTACACAGCGTTGTACAAGATCTTCAGTTTCTTGACAATTTCTCGCAAGGAATAGCCTTAATTTCTCAGAACAAGAATAGACTGACGAGTTTCAGAAGAAAGATCT
Organism: Oncorhynchus nerka; assembly: GCF_034236695.1. Taxonomy (NCBI): domain Eukaryota; kingdom Metazoa; phylum Chordata; class Actinopteri; order Salmoniformes; family Salmonidae; genus Oncorhynchus; species Oncorhynchus nerka. The sequence continues at coordinate 61,085,479 of NC_088399.1, forward strand.
TTGTTTCTGGCCTTTTTGAGCCTGTAATCGAACCCACAAATGCTGATGCTCCAGATACTCAACTAGTCTAAAGAATGACAGTTTTATTGCTTCTTTAATCAGCGCAACAGTCTTCAGCTGTGCTAACATAATTGCAAAAGGGTTTTCTAATGATCAATTAGCCTTTTAAAATTATAAACTTGGATGAGCTAACACAACGTGCCATTGGAACACAGGAGTGGAGGTTGCTGATTATGGGCCTCTGTACGCCTAATGTAGATATTCCATTAAAGATCAATCGTTTCCAACTACAATAGTCATTTACAACATTAACCATGTCTACACTCTACTTCTGATCAATTTGATGTTATTTTAATGGACAAAAAGTTGCTTTTCTTTCGAAAACAAGGACATTTCTAAGTGACCCCAAACTTTTTCCAAAATAATGTGGTGATTGACGGTGTAAAAGGCAGCACTTAGGTTTAGGACAGACGCAGAGCCTTGGTCAGACGTCATGAAAAGGTCATTTACTACTTTCACGAGTGCCGTCTCAGAACTATGATGCTGTCTAAAACCAGACTGGAGCGTTTCGAATACATTATTTGTCTTCAGGAAGGCAGTGAGTTGCCGTGCAACAGCTTTTTAATAAAAAATAATAAAAAAATATTGGAGAGGAATGGGTATAGGCCGATTTTTATTTTATTTTTTTTAAACATTTTATTTATTTATTTATTTATTTATTTTTTAAAACATTTTCTGGGTCAAGGTTTGGCTTTATCAAGAGAGGCTTTATTACTGCGATTTTTATTGAGTTTGGTACATATCTGGTGGATAGAGAGCCATTTATTATGTTCAACATAGGAGGCCCAAGCACAGGAAGCAGCTCTTTCAGTAGTTTAGTTGGAATAGGGTCCAGTATGCAGCTGGAAGGTTTAGAGGCCATGACTATTTTTGTGAATGTTTCGAGAGATACCGGATTAATAACCTTGAATGTCTCCATTTATCTTAGGTGCTGGCAGTTCTGTTTAGACTCAGGACAACTAAGTTTTGGAGAAAGACACAGATTCAAAGAGGAGTCCATAATTGGCTTTCTGATGGTCATGATCTTTCCGTCTAAGAAGTTCAGGAATCCATCTGCTGAATTGAAGGCCGTCCTCTCTTGGGAGATACTGCAATTTTGGATTGTTTGTATCCTCCTCAATCAGGTTGGAAAAGAAGGCTGATCGAGCAGCCGCAGGGGCTCTTCGATATTGCATGGTCCTGTCTTTCCAAGCTAGTCAGAAGACTTCCGGTTTGGTGGAGCGCCATTTCCGTTCCAGTTTTCTGGAAGCTTGCTTCAGGGCTCGGATATTTTCTGTATACTGCCTTTTTGTTTATGTTCTTGAGCCCCTGGTGATAGGACTTTAGACCTTGGTGATAATGTAGCCTAATCTCTGTCTTTTGTCAGGGAAAGGTCTCCTTTCCCTTTTACCGCTGTGACTTGGTTGAGCAGTTGAGCTTCATGCATGTCTGGAGTGTTACTGTATGTTAAGAAATTGCATTTGCAAGGTACATATGGCTATAGAAAGATAACATGGTAAGCTAAACGCTTGTTTCAAGTTTAAAATGGTGTTGTTAAAAAAAACGCAACATCCATGCCTTAAATCTGTGGGGCGCAAAACCAGTGTCACCTGCTTTTCTCATCTGCCTAGCACATTAGTGTCACTGATTGCTCTGACTGCATGCAACTGGCTTCCCAGCGCTAAGCAAGAAGGAACTAAAAGCAACACACTCAGGGGCCCATGTATCTGAAATTACCCATCCTTGACCCAGATGGCACTGATCACATCCTCTTATACACACACTGTAACAACTCTCTTTCCTTCTCCAGGTGTATCTGCTGAGATCTGCAGGGTGACGGGGGGAGTGTTGGGGATCCACTGGAGCAGCGTAGTCGATTTAGGCTGGCGCCCCCTGGCCGTGGGGAGGGGCAGCGCCAGCTGCTGGGACTCCTGCTGTCTTGAGCCAGCCTGCAGCGCTGTCTGGAGCCTGGGGGGGCACTGTGTGCTGCTGAACTGCTCCAACAGAGGAGTCTGTGAAGTCACATCTCTCCCCCAGCCCCACACTGAGTCCCTGGGGCTCCTACAGCTATTTTCAAAGGGCACCACCACAGCTCGGAGGAGAAGGCTCAGGCGGGCACAAACAGGAAAGGGAAGTGAGGCCGTAAGCCAGAAACATGGGTCGGACCACAAACGTTCTAGCACTGTGAGTCAATGGAAAGTTACTGTTCTGTAGTTGAGTCATAAATGACGGTTTACCTCCGTTCTTCCTTCCAGGATCACTGGGACAGAGTAGATGAATGCACATACTAAATACCTTCATATACATTTCTACATGCATATGACAACCTTATTTCCCTGACTTGTGTGTTATTGAATATCATGCAATCTCTTAACTGCAGTGGTTGACGTCGTGAAGGCTATTGAAGCCTGTACAATGTAGCCAATGCCTTTAGTCCTCTTTCCATTCTCATCTGAAGTACATCCATGTCTTGGCAGGGAGTTTCCAAGGATGAAGAGCTTCCGGCTCCAACAGTCGGCGGCACCAGCGGAGTAGCTTTCCCTCAAACATCTGATAAGAATAACAGCCAGCTAACTGATGGAAGTGGAGAAGCTCCATCACCCTCACAGCAGAACTCTAAATCAGAGGACGCCATAGGCCCAGCATCTTCCAACAGCAGCTCTGTGCTTCCTGCTAATGCTCCTACAATCACTACATCACCAACCCAGGCTGGTAAGGCTGTGGACACGGAAATCTTGACTTAGTATTCCTCAAAACTCACCCTCGGCAACTTTTGGGTTAATAACATACTAATCACAAAATGTATGTGTTGAGGTATGTATTCATGGCAGGTAAAGCATTTGCTCTAGACATCTACTCCAGCTCAAAAACTGGCACCTGCTGCAGATTTCTGTCTACTTTGAATTAACTGCTGTTTCAGTTGCTCCGTCCTCCAGTTTAGTCCATGTCATGCCTCTGGTTTCCATGACAGTCCGGGAATTGGTGGTGTCGGCAGGCGAGAGTGTGGCGGTCACGCTGCCGCGCAACGAGGTAGAACTCAACGCCTTTGTGGTGCCAGCGCCCCAGCCAGGTACTACTCAACCTACCTGCCTTATTACTTTGTTTTACTGTATCATACACCTGTATTATACACACCCTCTGTAGTCCATGTGTCACCCCTAATTCTACATACGCTTATCTGTTGAAGTTTGCGATGACGATGACAAAGGGGAGAGCTACTGCAGAAAACAGCCTGGTACTAAGGCTAGCTCTGTATCCCTGCATGTCATTCCTCGGCTTTGACTCGCCCCTCTCTCTTTCTCACTTCTCGAAAGGGACCGACTATGCATTTGACTGGCTCTTGAGGACTCACCCCAAAGACTACAGTGGAGAGATGGAGGGGAAACACAGTGAGACGCTCAAACTCAGCAAGGTGCAGCTCCTTGAATTAGTTCAACCGTTATCTCTCTCTCTCTCTCTCTCTCTCTCTCTGTGTCTCTCTGTCTCTCTCTCTCTCTCTCTCTCTGTCTCTGTCTCTGTCTCTCTCTGTCTCTCTGTCTCTCTCTATCTCTGTTCAAACCCCGGCCGCTTAACTGAAATTGAATTTGTGACTAGAGCCATTTATACAGTACTGTAATACAATGAGAAACAATTCCTATAGTATTCGCTCTAATTCAACCTTTCTCTGGCTCTTGTTCCTGTGTTCAGCTGACGGTGGGACTGTATGAGTTTGAGGTGACCGTGGACGGTGACGGAGCACACGGAGAGGGCTATGTCAACGTCACAGTCAAACCCGGTGGGGGTTAAACTAACATGACTCGTATTGACTGTGTTTGATATGCTCATTAGTAGGAACGTGCAAACTGTAACATATTAAAGGGCACCTCCCCTGACTCTCCCATTAATGGGCTTATACTGAACTGTCGACAATGACTCATACCTGGGTCATGTTCATTCGAACCAAATGGAAGATAACAGACTGAAACAGTGATGGATTACCTGGAGTTGTCCAATAAGAAATGCTCATTTTAGTTTTCCATTGCAACAATGTTTTGCTACGCGTTCGCTAATGAACACAACCCAGCTGTACCATTCAGCCAATTAGCTAACCTCTTCCACTTCACAGAGCCACGGGTAAACAAGCTCCCCGTCGCTGTGGTTTCCCCAAAGTTCCAGGAGATATCCTTGCCAACCAGCTCCACCGTGATCGACGGCAGCCGTGAGTACACCTGGCTTTTTGGTCTCAATCAAATCATATAAACTAGAATTGCACCATCTGTTGATGATGTCAAAAGGGGTCTTATGTTGCATCTTGTCTAGTTGTTTCCTGACAAAAAAAGAGATTTGGTCAAGGGTGCCTTTATTTAGATTATAGCTCTACTAGCGTACATTGAAATTATAGCCTGACCATTTTAGGTCAAGAACCGGTATTTGCCCTAGAATACTAATGTTGATCTTTAGCTTGGTGCAAAGGTCCTCCAAACACCACCCTGGGCAGTTTTTACATTATCACCTTACATAAAACAATGGAAGACAAACTTTAGTAGTCAGGGTTGAGACCGGGGCAAAAATATAGGCAGGGTGGCCTATACATTTAACCGGTTCTTTTCCCCTCTTCTTCCTCCTCTCTTCCTCCTCTCGCTGTGTGCGGCCCCTCAGAGAGCACAGACGATGACAAGGTGGTGGCGTGGCACTGGGAGGAGGTGAAGGGCCCGCTGAGGGAGGAGAAGGTCTCTGCAGACACCCAACTCCTCACCCTCACCGGCCTGGTCCCAGGGAACTACACATTCAGGCACTGTTACCTTGTCTTCTCAATGGGCAATGCGTCATCTTGTATATTCTCTACATATTGTTTTATATTCCTTGAGGTACTTCTTTCTATTTTTGTCCCTATGGGCATGCTCTACCTTGTATTCCCCTTCTATCTCTTACTTCAGATGTTTTCGTCATACCATATCACATGCATTCGCCCACGCCCCTCACCCCCTCTCCCCATTTCAGCTGTAGGTGAAGGCTACTGTGGGTCTTAGAAGCAAGGAGGATGTTAGGAATTTGTCTATCTGTCATAAACCGGACCTTCCTGCACGGTACTCAGATTAGCATCTCAGATGTACACATGCCTGGCACAGTACCAAGTAGTTAGAGATGAGGGGTTGGTTTAGAATTAAGCGTAAGTGTTCAATTAAAACAGTCCTCCCGCATCCTTCAATATCACACCTTTTTACTTCACCTCCAAAACAAATGAGTTGGTGTGTTTTTGAGTTTGTAGTTTTTATCTGTCCCCTATTTTCTCCCCTTTAGTCTGACTGTTACGGACTCGGACGGGGCCCAGAGCTCCACCCAGGCCACGCTGTCGGTCAACAAGGCCGTGGACTACCGGCCGGTGGCCAACGCCGGGCCCAACCAGGTCATCACGCTCCCGCGCAACGCTGTCACACTACATGGCAACCAGAGCACGGACGACCGCGAGCCGCTGGCCTACGAGTGGTCGCTCAGCCCCGAGAGCAAGGGCAAGGTGGTGGAGATGCAGGTGAGAGAGGAGCACCAGGGGAAGCTTCGGTTTGTCAGAGACCATGCACAGGGCCTGTCTTAGCAATCAAGGGGATTCTGTCTTTTTTATTATTATTTCATTTTCACTTTATTTTCATGATAGCCTTATTGTGGCAATTGTTGTTTTGAAGGTGGACATTTCTTTGTTTCGGGCACCAAAAAAAAAAAAAGTGAAATTCTTCTCTGCCATCTTGATAGCATTCTCTTCGTTCGATAGGGCGTCCGGACTCCCGCTCTGCAGCTGTCTGCCATGCAGGAAGGAGACTACACCTTCCAGCTCACTGTCACAGACACAGCCGGACAGCAGGACACGGCACAGGTCACTGTTATCGTCCAGCCAGGTAAGCCAGCAGCATGTGTATCATGTGTGTCTATGGCTAATGTCAACACCAATGCTATTGTGTCACTTATCTGAATGTGTGTTGGCTTAACCTTGTTGAGGCTTACATTGGGAATAGCATCAAGAGAAATGAATGGAAAATGCTACCTCCCTTGTGTGATCTTGCAGTTGTGTGAATATCATGCCTGATTTACATGAAATAAGCCACACATTATTTTCTCTAATTCTTTGCTATTATATAACATATCTGAATGGATGTTTGTTTACCCTTGATGAAACATACATTGAGAATAGAGACAGGCTAAACTAGCACGATTCTGTACGTGAGAATACACTTCTATATGGATATTGTCCTCCCAGCATGTCACCAAAATCTATGTTCTCCTGAGCCTGCTTGTGTTCCATCCTCCTCAGAGAACAATAAGCCCCCAGTAGCAGACGCCGGTCCAGAGAAGGAGCTGACCCTACCTGTGGACCGCACCACTCTGGACGGCAGCAAGAGCACGGACGACCAGAATATCTCCACCTACCACTGGAAACAGAGCAAGTCAGTATTCACAGACGGACACAGACCAGACCAGACCAGACAGACAGAACCACCCACCCACCCACCCACCCACCCAACATGCACATAGACGCACACGCACTCAACCACATTCATGCTCACTTTCGCTCACGTACACACTCACATACGCACACACTCCCAAATAAACACAGAGCACCCTTTGGCAAATGACAGACTCGCTGTTCTCTGTATATGAGATTGACACTTGGTTCAACTCACAGAGGCAATATGTTGAGTGGGAGAAGATTCTTTGGAGCTCTCTTCTATTCCATCTCTCATGATGTATGGCCCAGTTCAGCGCTATGTGCTGACAGCGGAGAGTGGAACTGCTGTTTCTCCACTTGTCTGACTCTGTGATGGTCTGTCTGTCTGTCTCTCAGGGGTCCGGACGGAGTGAAGATCGAGAACGCCGATGGCGCCGTTGCCACGGTGACGGGGCTGCAGGTGGGCGAGTACGAGTTCAGTCTGACCGTGACGGACGAGAGGAAGCTGGCGAGCACCGACACAGTCACGGTCATCGTCCGAGAGGGTAATTTTCCCGTTGTGTGTGTTTTCGTTTAAATTCTCTTTCCTGATTTCGTAAGAGTAGGTTTTTCCTTAGCCTCTGATTTATTTCTGGGTGCTGAGATTAGTTTTTACCAGACAAACACAGTTATTATTTGAGTTTGCAAGAAAGGCATTTCACTGTACTTGTGACATTAAAAACTTGAAACTTTATTTAATGTAGAATTGCCGACAAAGAAATGTGTCAGAGATGGAACTCTCTGAAGCTTTCAGAAACAGGCTAGACGAGGTCTCACACGAGACGCACTCAACTATTCAAAACCCCTTTGAAGTATAACTGAAGCATAACTCACACACCTATATTATTACCAGGTGCATGGAGAGAAACAGCATACGGAGTATTTCAGAATACTCTTTGGCACGGCAATATCCTTTAAAAGTGTCTGGTCTTCTCTTTACCAGAGTTAGACCAACCCCCAGTAGCCCATGTCCAGTCCAGCCCGGCCATCTCTCTGCCCCTGCGGACTGCAGCCCTGGACGGCTCCCACTCCACAGACGACAAGGGTGGAGTCGGCTACTTGTGGACCCGTGACGACAGTAGTCCTGCAGCAGGGGTGAGAGAGAGTCCACTCCGTGGTACTATAACGGATAACAGAAATATTTACAGAACATATTATTAAGTGCTAGGGGAACTGTGGCAAACATACAATGTACCTATAGTAAGTCAACAGAAAATGTACAATGTAGCATACATTTCCCTCTTCATTGTTGTATTAGGTAAAAGCATTATGATCAAATGCAATCTGCTCTTGCATTTCTCATGATAAACATTCTACTTAATAATATTTGCGTACAATGACCTACTACTGGAAATATTTTGAACAAGTATGTGTTCTGGTCAGACCAGTTTTTCCACTTTTCTTTTTGCAGTAGTGTAGGCCATTGCATGCAGCTCGAAAATACAACGTTCTGCAATTATAACATAATTCAATGTCTTCAACGTCTTTGAATTAAGAAATGTGTCATCAACATAAGACAAAATACCTTTGTAATTGATCAAATACAAATCAAATGCATCTTGTCTGAAGAGTTGTGTTGTCTTTGTCCCCCAGGACGTACTGAACAACTCTGACCACCAGGCGGTGCTGTTTCTCACTAACCTGGTGGAGGGAAAGTACAGCTTCACTCTGACTGTGACAGACAGCAAGGGCCAGAGCAGCTCAGACAGAGGGACTGTAGAGGTCAAACCGGGTTAGTGGGCTCCTTATGGACTACAAACACAGCCCCAAATCAACCCCTCGACACTTGGTCTGAAATAATTAAATGGATGTGGCTATAGCTACAGCTAGCCTGTTGATACACTAGGTTTATTTTCCATTATATTCCTCCCTCCCAATCCATTCAGATCTATGGGAAGTAGGAGAAATACTATATGGATAACACACACAAGCACAGCAGAAATGGGTCCTACACACACTATCATTATCCCAATGTCTTCCTCTCCTCTCCCTCACTCTGTCCTCCGCCCTCTCTCTCCTGTCAGACGTGTGGCAGCGTGACCTGGTGGAGCTGGTGCTGGAGGTGTCTGTGTCCCAGGTGTCCCACCGCCAGAGAGACATGCTGCTCAGACAGGTGGGCGTGCTGCTGGGCGTGCTCGACAGTGACATCATCGTACGGGAGGTCAGCGCCTTCAACGAGCACAGGTCAGCTCCTTTCCTCTGTTTCGGTCTCTTCATTTCAACTCACTCGACTTTATTGGCACAGTAAGTTACTTAATTGCAATGTAAGTGCAAGAACACAGGAATTCACTCTTTCTCTGACATACTATTTCTTGTACACATTTACAATGTGTAACTTTGTTACCACACTTATGAGAGATTCTTTGTTACAAAACTAGGAGTCAATGTTTATAATTACTAAGAATTATTCGTAATTAGGCTGGTTGTGGGAATCTATTAATTTCCTCCCATCTCCATTCCTCTCCTCTCAGTACTCGACTGGTGTTCTTGGTGTCTGGGGGTCCGGGTCGCCCCCCACTGTCCGGTCACAGTGTGGCTCTGGGGCTGCGCAACAAGCTACGCAAACAGAAGAACGACTTCCTCATCTTCAAGGCACGGCGGGTAGACACAGTCAGTGAGTATCCAGACACGTGACAAGATAAAAGCATGACATGGATGGAGAAATGTATTAGGACTAAATGAATTGAGACTTAATTTGAGACTTAATTTACATGACAAGCACTTATTGAGAGTTTGAGAGTTTGCTGTGAAATTAAACATGCTCTATGAATGAAATATGTATTTTTTTATATTGTTTTTACATTTGTGATCTTTAAAGTATGGGCAATTTAGTTTATTTTGACTTACCCTTACCTCTCTTTTTAACTTACAACTTCAAGTTTGGCTTAATATATTTGTTTTATTCATCTCCAGGTTAGATAGACTAGTCTTAAAAGACAGTTAGGATACGATTGTCGTCTTTGACCAAGAAGATTTCAAGAAGACTCTAGAAAACCTGTGGCCTGACGGAATTCGAAGTTCACGTCTCTTAACGTCTCTCTTCCCCCTGCAGCCTGCCAGCTGAACTGCTCCAGTCACGGGGATTGCGACTCGTTCACGCGGACCTGTATCTGCCAACCCTTCTGGATGGAGAATTTCATCAAAGGACAGCTGTGGGACCAAGAGAGCAACTGTGGTGAGGAGCGGAGTGGACACTCGTGAAATTGAAGATGATGACATTAGGATACTGTGAAGACTCATGTGACTGCATGAATTTACTTCCGAGTATGACACACAGTGGAAAGCGACGTAATGGAAATATCAAGTGCTGAATTTGCGCTTTCTCATTCTGACAACCTGCGACTTGTATTGACCCTCTCTCTTTCAGAATGGAGTGTGCTGTATGTGACCATAGCATCCTTCATGATCGTGGTTGCCATCGCGACCTTTGTCTGGGGAATAGTGTGTTGTTGCCGCAGGTAAGAGTGCCATTAACATTTGAGTTTGACATTTTTGTACATTAATATTATGTTGCTTTGTTTACATTGCATGGCGTGCAACTCTGTTTTAAATACGTGCTTGTTGTCCATCCAGTAATGTGGAATAAGCAGACTGACAGCACTTTGTGTTTTGAACAGGCGTAAGGGTAAAATGCGCCACAAGAGCAAAAGCCGCTATAAGATGCTTAATGGCGAAGAGCAGGACGGCCTGGAGCTACACCCACCCCGAGCTGGTAACACACACACTTTACATAGCCTCTGTGCCTTATTATCTTAGAATATGTTGAAAACAGCACATTCCTATTCCTTTCCCTTTCACCCCCACCAGGCCGAATGAAGCCGGCCCCCGCCCCTTCGTCCTCAGCCCTCATGCGCTCTGACTCAGACTTGGACAGTGACGACGGCCAGGGAGGGGTCCCATGGACAGACAGGGAACGAGGACACCTCCTCCGACCCCACAACGGCACCCTGGAAAACGGCCAGGGCCCCACCAGGAACAAAAAGCAAAGAGAGGAGCTGCTATAGCAACAGAGGGTGGTGGAACACCCCTCCCCACCCCTAATCCCTCACCACCCACTCTCTTTCACTCTTCTCCACCACACAAGCCGGACACCTCTCCACCCATAGGACACTTAAGACATATGGGTCCTGGAGAATGAGAGAAAACCCTGTTGGGAACAGGGTCAAGCCTCCCACCCACACACCCCCGTATTTAAACTTCCCTGCGCCCACACTGAGCCAAGATTAATTAAATTATGTTTAACCTCTGAGAAGGACAGACCATTTAAAGGAAAGATTTGTGGGGGGGGGGGGCACTGAGAAACTACCCCTCCACCCCCCAGGAGAAAACGGGAGACTGCTAGTGAAGACTAGCCTGAATATTCCTACTCTACTCTGACAGGTTACAAAATGGTTGACAAGTGACTTGTCTAGATGAAAACAAATCTAGATATCTGTGCATGAGAGCGCAGTTGTGATACGTATTCATGTTTGAATGGTGGTTAGGTCTGCATGAATTATCCATGTTGTGTGTGCCTGGAAGTGTCTAAAAATTGAAATATGTGCGCTTTTGGTAATTGTGCCAAAACGTTGTTTCAGTAAAGCGTTGTGTGTTTGACACTTAACCAGCATTGAGAGTCGAAACTGCTTTTGTTGCTGTCAGCCATGCTATTCAGAGGATCCTGGGAAATGCTGTTTTTTTCGAAAGCCATGCCTCATACTGTATGAACACACTGGACTACACAACATTGACGCCCCCACCCCTATTACTGGGAGATGATGATGAAGACACCAATGACACATGGGGAAGAAAGGGGCAATGCTTCCTACTCACCTCAGATACTAACGACTGTTCGAACCTGGAAGACCACTTACGGTCTTGTTTGTTTTTAAGATTTGTTTTGGCTGACCATTTTGATCCTGACGCACTTTGTTTTTCACGCTCACCGTGGCTATGTCTGTCTGCATCTCCACTACTCTCACAGGCTGCGAACTGAACAAGTGCTGATCCACACACGTTGATCAGATTAGCAATTTATTCAGTTCAGCCGTAGATACAGAGCGGTGGGATTCTCCATTGCCCGACACGTACCTCCTCCGAACTCGAGTGGTGTGGTCACTTTGCATGAAGATTACTGTGAACCTGACCCTTCAAGTCTGACTTTAGAGATGCTTTTTTTGGTTGTTGAATGTTTAAGAGGAAAGCCCCCCCGATCTAATCGGAGGAACGCTCTGTGAAATAAGCAATCATTTCTTTACCAAACCTTTCTCAGTGCAAAGTCATCTCATGCTATTCCTCCAATGCGCTAGTCGAGCACATTTTTATGAAAAATTGGCAGCATTCTGGGAGTCCACTGTGGCGGCAGAGAGGGCGCAGCCACGAAATGAAAGGGATTCTGTGTTCATTTCATTGTTAAATAACAGTCATTTTAGTGAAGGATTCTCCTCACTATGTGACCAGACCATATCAAACTGGATTATCTGTAAATTAAAATCAAATATGTTTTACTTTGTCCACCTTTATTTGATTTTTTTGTCAAGACTCCCAAAGTTTTTAAAGCTATGGCTAATCTAAAACATCTGCAAAAGTCTAAACATGTCATTAGCTCTCTGACCAAGGAGAGACCAACTGTGAACCGCTGAGAAAACACTGCCGCACAGCTATCTATTCTATTGCCACTTAGACTTCACATTCTCTTTTATGGCTGACCATTACTGACGGTGGTTCCCCTTTAGTGCTTCATAACACTAAATGATGAGATGAAGCCATCTGAGACGTTGGCCGCCTGTGGTCTCGTTAATGTTATTCCGCCTGCTTGACATTGATCTCTCCATAGACTAGACAGGGTGCAGTTTGTACATCTGTTTAATCATCACACCACTGAGTGTTGACCTAATGGGCTTTCAATACCCACTCTGTAATGAGATTGAGAGTTCGAGATTCTCTGGTACTTGTGTATGCTTTTTAGCCGGTAGTTCTGAAAGTAGCGCTCACGAGCCCCAAAAATGAAGAGTGAAAAAGACTTGGTAGTTGCCAAAGTTCCAGAGCATGCCTTTAAATCTAACTCCCATCAGAGATTTTGAGTGGGTGGGCTAACAACCAAATTGGTACTTGAAAGTATCAATTCGACAGTCTCTGATCACTGTTATTTGGATGCAAGGTGATTTCTAGATCAGCCAGTCTGTCGCTAATACTTTTAAACACTGCCGTTGTTTCAGTTGGATTGGTGTGTCTTGTTATCCCCTAACCTGAAACAGCTACACAACAGAGATGTGTTCAGACAAGAATTAGGGGGGGGGAACGCTGTGTTCAACTATTTGATTTGACTTGTTTTGATTTAAGAGACTACTTGTAACCAATGATGTTTATTAACCCATCTATTGCAACCTGTGAAACTACTAACACCAAGCAAATCAGTTCATTGATGGCAGTCATTCACTCATGTGACTGGCTGTGATACTGATAAAATATATTTACTGGTTGTTATGGCAGCCTAAGGTGAGAAGGGCAGTGGGGATCTATATGCTGCTGTCTGGGTTTGAACCTGGGTTCAACAAGACTGTTGGCCAATAAAAAAAACATTTGAAAATGAAGCTGATTATCTTGATGCCTTCTGTGCTTAGACCTGACCTCTTCAAGTTAAAGGTTGGGCGTCACACTGCAGGCCTCCTCTCCACATTGACCCCATGATATGCTGCATCAATTGACCGAATCCCGGTCAATGCACCAATGTGACTATCTAGGTTTGAACTCTGTCTGTACACCACAAGACTGTTAGCCCACTGATATGAAGGCTAGACATTGCTTTGGGCCACAGAGCTAACGCAAGCATTTAGGTCTCACTAGTAAGATCACTCATCAGGCCAGTGTGGTTGACTGAATCACCTCCATTACATAGGTAGTCAAAACTGGCCCAAAGTTGTGCTGACTGTTGAATTGTGGTGAGGATGAGGGGTAGTGAGTATAGAAGTCACATCAGTAGGCCTACCCTACTACCAGATGCTGATATACAGGGATATATCTGGAGTGTAAGAGTGTGCTCGGCGCTTTCGTAAATTCAGGGTGTTGTCAGATTGTCTGTTGGTAAATTCAGAGCGTGCACTGGACGCTCTGGCAGAGGAGTAGGGTTGATCCGAGCGTTGTGACCTGAACGGCAGTCAAGCACCCAAGCTAACTGGCTAATTAACGTTGGCTAGCTGCTTCCAGACACTCGCCCTAGCAGAGCTGGTTAGGCTATTTTCATGTTATCCAGAGCTTTGGTGACTGTAACTGTGCTGCTGTCAACAATTTTATTATGCTTTTTTGCCGACGTTTACTGACACCGGCCATATTCAACGGGTGTTGAGCGTTTGTACATTCATCAATTATTCTCCACTCTGGCACACTCAGACGAAAGTGCTCTTAATCGGAGTAGATAGCCAGAGCGAATTTACGAACGCACCCACAGTATGACGTTATAAGCAATTTATAACAGTGATGGGGCCATACTGTGTTTCGAACAATGACAGATACATTGCAATTGAGACCAGAGAATGGGATGACATTTTTATTTCAGAAGATGAGGAATAATGTTTGTTGTGTTCTATTTCATGTATCTGCACTCTCTCTCTCTCTCTCTCTCTCTTATCCTTATAAGGGAAAGGAATTGTTGCGCGAATAAGAGCGGAAACTCCGCGCGGTGACAACTGGGAACGTCCACAATTATTCCACAGAGTTTCTAAACCCAGAGGCGCAACATCGAGAGACTTTCGGGAACGCGTGCGTTACAGACCAAACAGAGCAGGGTCGGGGTTTTGGGTTTGAGAAGTCAATGAGAGAAGGGAACAATTCTTCCTTAGTTGTTAATTTTGTCGAAATCTAAAAGCACAACTTAGATTTCGAGCCAATGTCTTAAGTAGTTGCACATGTTATTACTCCAACCGTGTGAAAGTGTCAAACTGACACGTTTTCATTTTCGTAAAAACTATTTTATATCGAAAGAATGCCTTTGATTTGACGGCTTGCACGTGCGCAGTTTGACACGAGACGACCGTTAGACCCGATGACGTGTTTCTGCGCATGAGCTTAGCTAGCCAACGTCGCCATGACATCGCCTACAAGCGTGATCTGGGATTTCTATTGGAGAAGCAGTTTTAGCCCATCTTCATACTGTACTGTCTGTTTTATACTGGAAGAATAGGCAGAGCAGTAAATCTGCTAGCTCCTACACACAATTGACCGTGATTTAAAGACCTAATCAGTGCTTGTCCAATTTAGCAGGTAAGGATGAGGTTTTGTTACTCTGTGGGACTATGCTGCTTTATATTATTCCTCTGTAAATTGTTTTAGGTGCATAATAGTCCATGTCATAATGCGCCCTCATTGCATGAAGGAATCGTTCCGAAATTATCGTTATGATTTAACATTATGATTGCTGTCTTGATGTCAAATTGTATTAGCTAGACATTATTCCATGACGCATTATTGGAATAGTGTTGTGAATTTCAGTATGTTAAAACGACTCAACCCAAATGTGTAGTTATTTAGTGTGCAACACTACAAGGGAGGGGTATGCATTAAAATACAGGAATGCCGAAAGACAGGGAGGGATCGAGCTGACTAGCTAAATCGTTAGAGGTTGTTGTTAACCAACCCATACTCTTACTGTCAGAACAGGGTGTTGTAAATATACATTACGGAAACCGTTTACGTTACCGTTTAAGAACCAAAGAGTAAACCGAGAGTTTCTATTGGGACAAATTCAGGTTTCAAATCCCGTTTCGTTCGGTTTGCTTCCTTTCAATTAAGGTTTTGCAACAAAATCTGCATAATGAATACGCCACAGCTAACGTTAGCTATTTCATTGTTTCCAGCTAGCTACCTAGCATAGGCTAACTATAGATAGCTACCTCGGCCGACTCCCAATCTCATTATCATCGGCTTGTGTAGATTAGCGGTGCTTCGCTAGCTAGCTAGCCATGATAGCTTGATGGAACATTGTCTAGCCCAAACGGTGTGTATGACTCTGGATACCGGTAGGCGCAAGACGCCGGCGTATATTTGCCATAATTTTCTAATTACTAAAGCAGAAAAGTGTTGTTTAAAAAAAAATGTAATCCTTGACCAGAACACAGCGCAGACAGACTGCGCCTAAACTCCTTCTCCCTAGTATGTCTGAACGCACGTCTACCCCGAGTGTGTTGGAAAAATTGTGTAACATACCAAAATCCCTCATTCACAGGGTCTGATATCTATGCTGAAAAGTGAAACAATGTGTTATTGCCAATGGTCCCTTGAATAATAGAACGCTCTTGAAACCTGCAGATGTATTTTCCTTGGACAGGCTAGTTTCCAGGTGCTCATCACTTGGAGGACTTCCAACCGTCCGTAGCTGCAGTGCGCAATTAGAAGATGTCTTCTTCCGACTTTCCATGTGCACTTTAAGCACTGTTTCCTAACTGTCCATATAAGCAACACAAGTTGACCCACCCTGCTTTAACCACAGCAGCAGGCCTAGGTTGAGTCATTGCATGGAAGTAAAATAAATTGGACTCGGGGTCCACCAGCCCTTGAAGAGCCTTTTTTTTACAAGCACAATGCCTAAGCCCATACATTTAGGTCAAGGGTATGCACTGATACCAAATTTGACAAGATAAGATTACTTTATTAAGCACATGGGGAAAGTTTGGTTGCGGTTCTGCATACATAACACATTCAAAGATGGGCAAATGATATACAGTGCATTCGGAAAGTATTCAGACCCCTTGACTTTTTCCACATTTACGTTACAGCATTCTAAAATGGATTAAATTGTGTTTATTCCTCAATCTACACACAATACCCCATAATGACAAAGCAATAACAGGTTTTTAGAAATGTTTGCAAATGTATTAAAAAAAATGTAAGACATTTACATAAGTATTCAGAACCTTTACTCAGTACTTTGTTGAAGCGATTACAGCCTTGCCTCTTCTTGGGTAAGACGCTGCAAGCTTGGCACACCTGTATTTGTGAACACCTATTTTCTCCTATTCTTCTCTGTAGATCCTCTCAAGATCTGTCAGGTTGGATGGGGAGCGTCGCTACACAGCTATTTTCATGTCTCCAGAAATGTTTTATCGGGCTCTGGCTGGGCCACTCCACGACATTTAGAGGCTTGTCCCGAAGCCACTGAGTTATCTTGACTCAGTCTGCTCTGGAGCAGGTTTTCATCAAGGATCTCTCTGTACTTTGCTCCGTTCGTCTTTCCCTCGATCCTGACTAGTCTCCCAGTCCCTGTAGCTGAAAAACATCCCCACAGCATGTTGCTGCCTCCAACATGCTTCACGGTAGGGATGGTGCTAGGTTTCCTCCAGGCGTGACGCTTGGAATTTAGGCCAAAGAGTTAAATCTTGGTTTCATTAGACCAGAGAATCCTGTTTCTTATGGTCTGAAAATATTTTGTGCTTTTTGGCATACTCCATGTAGGTGGTCATGTGCCTTTTTACTGAGGAGTGGTTTCCATCTCGCCACTCTACCATAGATGCCTGGGTGCTGGAGTGCTGCAGAGATGGTTATCCTTCTGGAAGGTTCTCCCAGCTCCACAGAGGAACTCTGTGACCATCGGGTTCTTGGTCACTTCCCTGACCAAGGCCCTTCTCCCCAGATTGCTCAGTTTGGCTGGGTGGCCAGCTCTAGGAAGAGTATTGGTGGTTCCAAACTTCTCTCATTTAAGAATGATGGGAGGCCACTGTGTTCTTGGGGACTTCAATTAAAGTTAAATAAAAATGCTGCAGACATTTTTTGGTACCCTTCCCCAGATCTGTGCCTAGACACAATCCTGTCTCGGCGCGCTACATGCACTGTCAAGTGTGGGACCTTATATAGACAGGTGTGTGCCTTTCAAAATCATGTCCAATCAATTGAATTTAACACAGATGGACTCTAATCAAGTTCTAGAAACAGTCAAATCAATGGCAACAGGATGCACCTGAGCTCAATTTGTAGTCTCATAGCAAAGGGTCTGAATACTTACACTACCGTTCAAAAGTTTGGTGTCACTTAGAAATTTCTGTGATTTTGAGAGAGAAGCAATTTTTTTTTGTCCATTAAAATAACATGAAATTGATTAGAAATACAGTGTAGACACTTTTTTAATGGAATATCTACATAGGCGTACGGAGGCCTATTATCAGCAACCATCACTCCTGTGTTCCAATGGCTCGTTATGTTAGCTAATCCACGTTTATAATTTTAAAAGGCTAATTGATCATTAGAAAACATTTTTAATTGTTAGCACAGCTGGAAACTGTTGTACTGATTTTAAATGAGCAATAAAACTGGCCTTTAGACTAGTTGAGTATCTGCCGCATCAGCATTTGTGGGTTTGATTACAAAATGGCCAGAAACTGACGTATTTCAGAAGAAAGTTCTTTGTTTCTAGCCATTTTTAACCTGTAATCGAACACACAAATGCTGATGTTCCGGATACTCAACAAGCCTAAAGGACAGTTTCACTGCTTCTTTAATCAGAACAACAGTTTCCAGCTGTGTTAACATAATTGCAAAAGGGTTTTCTAATGATCAATTAGCCTTTTTTAAATGATAAACTTGGATTAGCTAACACAACATGCCATTGGAACACAGGAGTGAAGGTGGCTGATAATGAGCCTCTACGCCTACGTAGATATTCCATAAAAATCTGCCATTTCCAGCTACAGTAGTAATTTACAACATTAACAATGTTTACACTGTATTTCTGATCAATTGAATGTTATTTTAATGGACAAAAAAGTTGCTTTTCTTTCAAAAACACAGACATTTCTAAGTGACCCTAAACTTTTGAACGGTAGTGTATATAAATAAGGTATTTCAGTTTTTATTTTTAAATGTGCAAACATTTCTAAAAACCTGTTCACTTTTTTCATTATGGAGTATTGTGTGTAAATTGATGAGGGGGGGGACATTTTAATCAATTTTAGAATAAGGCTGTAACATCACAAGGGGTTTGAATACTTTCCAAATGCACTGTATACAGTCAGTAAATACAGAAAGTGCAGTTTGAGTGATCAATGATCATCTGTACACTATACAGAACACAAATGTTTATCTCTAACCAAATCAAGAGCCATTGAATCATTTGGTAGCGTTTTGCATACCCTGTCCTATGTCACAAGCATTGCTTTGCTCTGGGAAAGCGAATGGTGAGGGTATTATCCCAGGAGAATAGAGCGACATGGACCCATTGTCATTAATGGGATGAAGACTGTGTGTCCACTCAGCTGACAGTACCTGAGACAGTCAGTCCGATGAAAAGGGGATCCGGTTTCTATTACACAATGTCAGCCTATAGGGTGTGTCTGCACTCCTGCAAGGGCATTTCACAACAGTAGAGAGGCTCTAACAACACTTATCACTTCCCACTTTGTCAACACAGAGGACTGTTGTTGAGTATAGATTTAGCTGTGTTCAATTAGCCTAGACATGCATCAGGTCCCATTGAGCATGTTTAGGATGTTCTGGATCGACGTGTACGATAGCATGTTTCAGTTCCCGCCAATATCCAGTAACTTCGCACAGTCATTGAAGAAGAGTGGGACAACAGGCCACAATCAATAGCCTGATCAATTCTATGCGAAGGAGATGTGTCGCACTGCATGAGGCAAATGGTAGTCACACCAGATACTTACTGGTTTTCTGATCCACGCCCCTACCTTTTTTCTGATCCACGCCCCTACCTTTTTTCTGATCCACGCCCCTACCTTTTTTCTGATCCACGCCCCTACCCTTTTAAGCTATCTGTGACCCAACCGATGCATATCTCTTTTCCCAGTCATGTGAAATCCATAGATTTAGGACCTAATGAATTTATTTCAATTGACTGATTTCCTTATATGAACTGTAACTCGGTAAAATCAAAAAATTGTTGCATGTTGCGCTTGATATTTTTTGTTCAGTGTAGTTATGAGTGGTTGCTTTGGTGTAATCTGGCCCAGGTGAAGGTTGTGTAATGGGAGGGAAGGCCAGTATTATTCCCTGCATACCTGTACTCAGGAGGTCTTGTCCCCCAACTCCATTCCAGTACTCATTGTTTTTAAAGTTACAACTCGTCTTCCCCCTTTTGGTTGTTCTCTGTCCAGTTGTATCTATGGCCATGATCTCTGATTTTTATTGCCAAAATAGCAGTAGGCTGCCTAACGGAATGACAAAAGACAGACTAACATACCGAGACAAGTAGGCGTACTAATGCACAACTTAATGAACAACTTTAAATGAAAAGCCGACATGATTCAGACAGTCTCAACCACTTGCTGTCAACGACCGCTTGTGATACTTTTATAGTAAAACGAGCAGTGACCACTGAGCCCATCAGCTGATGTGTCGTCTGTCCCCAGGAATGGCGGCGTTGGCAAGTCTGGTGCAGCGGCTGGAGGTGGCTGTGAGTCGTTTGGAGGCGGTGTCGGGCGGTGGCGGTGGCTCTGCTGGAGGCTCTACTGGAGGCTCTACTGGAGGCTCTGGAGGTAACCTTTAGGATATTTCATATTGTAACCCTTTTCACGGAAACACGGATGCGAGAAGTCAGGGAAAGACTGAGACTGAATTGCGAGTCCTGGTCCTAATAATGCTAAAGAAACTTCCACAGTACCAGTTGTCATCGTTTGTTTTGTCTTAGATAATGGAGGTAAAATTAAAACATGACTCACAAGCAGAACAAACATATCGTATAAACATTGGTATCTCTGCCCGTTGCCACCCATTCCTTGCAGTCGTGGCAGCTTACGTGGAGGCCTATGATGCCATCATCACGGGCTCTGTTGGCCAGTACATGACCCTCAGCCAGCAGATAGGGGGCGACGTCCAGAAGCATGTAAGTTGAATTGCACTAGAGGGAAGTGTTGGCTAGTAATGCTCCTCAGGTCTCTTGTCACGCTTATTGGTGGATGTGTACGATTCAGTTAACCAAACCTGGACCTTTTCTCATCCCTTTCTGTCTCTCCCTCTCTCAGGCGGACATGATGAAGCAGGCGTTCTCATGTCAGAGACAGCTCCTTGTCACCGCCTCCGGCTCCCAGAAGCCCTCTGATGTGAGTTGGTTCACCCGTCAGCGATCACCTTGACCCTGGACATGACATAGTTTTCAACAGAATGTCATTATTTAGATCAACTCAACAGTGCATTTACTGTAGTTGTCTCATTAACGGACCTATTGGTATTGAATCAGCAGTGTAGCAATTAGGTTAACTGATTCCAATGGCATGGCTTTCCTACATTCTCTTGCCACATATATTATTCAAAGTAATTAATTGCACGTTATTCCACCCTGGTTGGTGATTTATGTTTTGTCTTCAGGTGCAAATACATTCCTTTATTTGCATCTCTAGGATGTTATGATTTAAGTAATGGTTATTTTCCCTCTATAGGCATCCTTGACTGCTCTCCTGACCCCCGTCTCCAAAGTGATCCAGCAGGTGCAGACGTTCCGCGAGCAGAACCGCTCCTCGCCCCTCTTCAACCACCTCTCGGCCATCAGCGAAAGCGTGCCTGCCCTCGGCTGGGTCGCCATGGTGAGTGGAGGGCCTTGGCGAGTGGAGGGCCTTGGCGTTGTAACCTGTGTGTGTGTGTGATTGCTGGAAACAAGCACGTCTTTCATTCTGCGGAAGTCCTGAGACGGTTGTTTGGCAGTGAAATTGAAACAGTCCCTTTTAGCAACAGTGCATCAGTGTTGAAACTCTGGAATTCTGATAATAATTTTGAGTAATGAATATGAATGAGAACTGCTGCATTTTAGTCTGATCAATAATGAACAAAGTTAAACCTAGACTTTGGTATGCCAGTGGATGCAATGCACGCATCTAATAAACCCTCGTAAGCCATCGCACGAGCCGTGTCCACACAGGCTGTTTTGAAGAGCAATAAATCTCCTGCGACGTTCTTGCTCTTCCAGGCTCCTAAGCCAGGTCCCTATGTGAAGGAGATGCAGGATGCTGCCCAGTTCTATACCAACCGGGTGCTCAAGGACTACAAGGAAAAGTAAGGACCATCTGCTGTTTGTTGGCCTTTTAACCTTTTTCTGACTGCCAAGTGGGTGGCAGGTAGCTTAGCGGTTAAGAGCGTTGGACCAGTAGGTGAAGAATCTGTCTATGTGCCCTTGAGCAAGGCACTTAATCCTAATTGCGCCCGTAAGTCACTCTGGATAAGAGCGTCTGCTGAATTAAAACCAAAACCCCAAAAAGTTTTGGTTTTAATCTCATAGTTGAATACTGTATATTTTCTTCATCTTTTTGGTCACCCTCCTGTTGTGCTAAGCTAAATTGCCGTGTGTCCTACTCCTCAGGGACCAGAAGCATGTGGACTGGGTTAAGGCCTACCTGTCTATCTGGACTGAACTTCAGAACTACATCAAACAGCACCACACCACCGGACTGGCCTGGAGCAAGAGCGTGAGTCATTTTTACCCTATTCTCGCTCTCTCTTTACTTCTCATGTCACTACAGGAGGGATACACGTTATCGGCTGCTCATAAACAACAGACTTAGTGCTGGGGGTTATCGGCTGCTCATAAACAACAGACTTAGTGCTGGGGGTAGGGAAAGGTGATCCAAACCGTTACCATATGAGTGAAGTAATGACATGGATGTATTTAGGAAGGCGGAACGGATGCAAATAGAAACCTTCTAATTCTGTTTATCTAACATGTAGATCTGTTATGCAGAGTCAGACTGGGCTCTGTTTGACTTGTCTATCAGCACAGCACTCAACATCCCACCCAGTTGTCAAGTAATGTCTTTAGTTTTATGTGCAACAAGAAGTCTGTTTGTGTGATAGAGAGGGCGGATGGTAAAATCACCAATGTGTTGATTTCTTGTCAGCCGTTACTATTCTCACAGTTCCAAACATTGCGCCTTATTGAATTAGACTGTTGTTAAGAAAAGGAAATGACCATGTCTAGGCATGTGTATAACCAATGTGCTGTCTGTTTTTTGTCCATCCCAGGGTCCAGTAGCCTCGGCCTCTGCAGCTCACCCTGCCGGTGGCGCTCCTCCTCCCCCCGGCCCTCCTCCCCCTCCCATGGACTTCAGCGGGTCGTCTGGCGGTGGCGGAGACCAGGGGCCCGACACCCGTAACGCCCTCTTCGCCTCCCTCAACAAGGGAGCTGACATCACCAAGGGTACATATCGAATAATGCATCAGCAAAAATTCAAGAATCAGAAGCTCAATTGATTAAGAAGTACTTTGAAACATACAGGGCTCACTTGAAAAAGATGTGGATCTCAATCTGACTTACTTAAATAAAGGATCGAGAAAATAATACAATGTGAGAAGCAAATTGACCCCAGCCCTTACATTCATTATATAGTCTTCCATTATGTAGCACCAGTAGCACCATGTCAACAGTAGCACCATCTTACAGTATATTTGTGCTTACTATACTGGATAATAGCCTCTGGTAAATGTCAGTATTTGTGTTCCCCTCTCCTTCCTACCTTTACTTTTTGTCCCTAGGCCTGAAGCACGTGCCCAAAGACCAAATGACTCACAAGAATCCCAACCTGAGGACCCAGACCGGTCCGGTGTGCACAGGGCCAAAGCCCTTCAGCTCCCCCAAGACAGAGGCCACCGCCGCCCCCTCTCGCAAGCTGCCCTCCGTTCTGGAGCTTGACGGCAAAAAGTGGAAAGTGGTGAGATATTGGTCCTTGTCAAGTCGTTTACACTGGTATACAATCATTTAACTTGTATAGCGCTTTTCATTACAGAAAAAAATCTCGAAGCACATAAAAAGCAAAACAAACAACATTTTAAATTGATATGGTAGAGATGGAGATTGAATGTCTATATTTGGCTTCAGATGTAAGGCTGGGAGTTGAGGCAGTTAGGATTGGAAAGGCAATGTAGCTTCAGTGGAGCGGGCTTCGACGGTTCAGCCAGAGAGAAACAAAGACAGTCTGACAAACAGGCCCAGAACGCTGCGTCAGTGCACCACATCAGCTTCTCTGACAGTCAGTTCCTCCCATAGGAAAAAGGTTCCTATGGGCAATGTTCTCTCTCCAGAAGCCCTTAACCTCTACAGGATCGATGTCCCCCCCGATGGTTGAACTAATGTGATTAGCATGAGATTGAAAGTAACAAAAAAATGGCCCATGACATCGACATATCTGATATGGGCAGAAAGCTTAGATTCTTGTTAATCTAACTGCACTGTCCAATTTATAGTAGCTATTACAATGAAACAATACCATGCTATTGTTTGAGGAGAGTGCACAATTATTAACTTGAAAATGTATTAATAAACCAATTATGCACATTTGAGCAGTCTTGATACAACATTGAACAGATATGCAATGGTGCATTGGATCAGTCTAAAACTTTCCACATGCCCTGCTGCCATCTAGTGGACAAAATCAAAATTACACCTTGGCTGGAATAATACATTATGGCCTTTCTGTTGCATTTCAAAGATTCATTTCAGTGAACTCACAAAGGGCGCATTTCAGATAAGTGGGCTGTTGGTTTACCCCTGAGCTGAATGCACAGGTTTCGCATGCACTGATCACTACAGTCCTGAGACATTTGCATTTTCAGGAGTGGAGTGTATTTCCTCTCTAACCCCTAACCTCTTCCTCTGTGTAATGACAAATAGGAGAACCAAGAGGGTGTCCAGGGCATGGTGATCAGCGACACAGAGCTCAAGCAGGTGGTCTACGCCTTCAAGTGTAACAACAGCACCCTGCAGATCAAGGGCAAGATAAACTCCATCACTTTAGGTAAGGACGTACCCGTGTGTGGACACATTTTAAAGTCAAAGGTCAACGAAGGGCATTTGTTAATAGGTTTCCTCTCTTGTAGACAACTGTAAGAAACTGGGCCTGGTCTTTGACGACGTCGTGGGCATCGTAGAGGTTATCAACTGCAGGGACGTCAAGGTTCAGGTGTGTATTTCTAATCTCCATCAATGAGAAAATGGACACTGTGAAAGAAGCTGGTCGTACAGTCAATGAACATGGCGATATCACACAACTGTGACAACTGATCAGATCAGCTTTTGTCTGATTTAATATGTAAATGACAAAGTCTCCAGTTTGATTGTGGGTGTGACATTTTACAGATTACTTTGCATGTTTACTAAACGTATGGCTGTTTTATCTCTGCACGGTACCAAACAGATTTATTTAATCATAGTAGAATCACACTTGACCCTCTGGTGTGTTCAGGTCTTGGGCAAGGTTCCCACCATCTCCATCAACAAGACTGACGGTTGCCACGTGTACCTGAGCAAAGATTCGCTGGAGTGTGAGATCGTCAGCGCCAAGAGCTCAGAGATGAACGTGCTGGTACCTGGTAACGACGGAGACTATGTGAGTACATCTATGGGGGAATCTTGTCTAATTGGCATTATAAAGGCAATTATGGAACAACATGGTAATACATGTGGAAAAGTGATGATAAACTACCATTTCTCCTTTGTCTCTCAGACTGAGATCCCTGTTCCTGAGCAGTTCAAGACTGTCTGGGATGGCAAGAAGCTTGTCACCACTTGTACAGAGATCGCTGGATAGAGGCGCAGCACTCGAAACAGCCTCCCCTTTGCAAATGCCTACCTGACTGATCAACCGACCAGCTAACCAAACCACAAAGTAGACTGAGATGCCAACCGCACCCATATTTTTCCATTCTGCCAATCAAAGCTTTAGCGGTTTCCTCCTTCAGCCAATGAGAGGACTGCTTGCTTTATCTGGAGCATTCCTTCAGCCAATTGCAGGGAGCGGCTTGTTATTCGATTCGGTTATCCTCATGACCAGTGAGCGTATTCAAATGGGTTTGCCAACAGCCAGGTTGATTTTTGATTTCTTGCTAATGATAAACGTAATAGCGAACGTGAGGGAGCAAAGCTTTTATCACACCTGTGGTTAATGCATCAGCCAATATTTCCTAAAACCAATCGTTAATTGGATTTCCCCTCTGGTCAGGGGGAGGCATGTGTTTAGGGGTCCAAGGTTTCAGTTCCATTTATGCAATTCAGCCGTGAAGCACATGTACAACCAACCCCTCTTTACAGTCGACAATGGTAACATTCATAGAGATTGACTAAATATAACATTTGTGTCATCACTCTTAAAATAGGTCAAATGACAAGTTACGTGCAGGATCACTGTCTTTTTTTATCATAACACTGAAGCAAAATGGTGAAAGATGAAATGTAAAAGTTAATTCCTTGCTCAACCTCCAAGACACATTCCATATTATTCAGACAATATGGAGGTGAATGAAAAGTGGAAGTGGTTTTAGCGACAAGACGTCAAAATACTGTTTGATCGGTAATGGTTAAGTTTGGGGTTGCCTTGATCTCGGAATGATTTCTGGATTATCTGCTGTAATCATCTGTATAGACATTCTTTTTAATGCTAGTTCTCTTAACCCCACTGTCGCCATCATCAACCCACCTATCCACTTATGTCTCTACTACAACCTCTGTGGTTATCCTGTTCTTGTAGCTGTCATGCTCTGATGTGGAGTTTATTTCATTTGGGTCAAGAATCTAAATTTTGCTGATTAGCACTGGTGGAAGACATTAAAATAATGTTGCAATATAAGTCAGTCTTGAGTCTGATAATGTGGGGGATTTTTCTTTATTGGCTGACTGGACAGTAAGAGCAGGCCAAATATGGGGATGATGAGCCCTTATGTTTTGCTCTATCTGGGAAAACGTGCCATTTTTAACAAGGAGAGCTTGATAATTAACTCTGTTCAGAACCAGTGATTTCTTAACATATTAGTTCCATGTTATTTACCATTACACTACTGGCAAAGAAACACCCACCACACTTTTATTCCAAAATACAGTGCTAAGCAAATTATCCTACATTTAAACTTGAATAGAGATCTCCAAATTAGACTCATGCATCTCTGAGAACCAACTAACACCAACTTTATTTCTCTGTGGTAGTACGTTAACTGGGTAAAACAGTTTTAAAAATCATAAATAGTGCATTATTTGATTTAAACGGCAGGATGGTATCGGAATGATCAGTGCAATGGTAATGTGTGCGTACGTCAACTCATGTCAGTGTAGCTAGCTAGGCGGTTTTAGTGCAGGTAAGGCACTAGTTTGGCATTGAACCACTCATCGGTGAACTGAAGGTGATCTCCTTCTGTGGCCAGGAAATCCAGCTTCCCAGCTGCCTCCATCGCTGCCAGTCCCAGACGATCCTTAAAACCGATAACATTTATCAAAACAATATCAGAATCTGTATTATTGAATATACGTGTCTGTTTGAAGATGCGTAAACATGATGGGGTTTTACCTCTTTATAGAGGACACTCTCCTGAAGGGTCTCGGTCTCTTTCGCCTGACCAGTTTTCAGAAAACCAAACCACTACGACAAAGAGATTGCAAATGGAAAAACATCTTGTTCATAAGCAATTACAGTGTAGGAGGAGGAGGACAGTACATCAAGAGACTGTCACGATGTGTCCAGTATTTACCTCTGTGTCAACTGGATCAACAACGCGGTCCTGCAAGAACTTGACCATCACAAACTTGTCCAGCAGTTGGAGGTTCTTCTTGTAAGTCTCATTCACCACCTGTGAGGTGAAATGCAGCAGATCATTTGAATTAAATTGGAATACAGTTATGGAGAGTTCTCAGGAGAATGAAGACAAACAGCACTGTATGAACAATCAAATAACGTCCAATTCTGAAAATGAGCACCATACTAACCCGCTCCTGATTGATATCAGCCAGAAAGAGGCTGTGTTTTTTGTACAGGTCGTCATTCAGTGGGTCGTGCCAGTACTGCGCCTGCACCAAGCTGATAAAGACAAGGATTCCAGATGTACCACTAGATAACAGCCACAATACACAAAGCACTGTCTTTTCTTTGCGCATCCTCTCAAAAACTCATACTGATTACCTGGGTGCTGCTGACTTGTCTCAAACATAACAATTTCCTTCTGAGTTGTAAGCCTACACTCACTGTTTTTGCACAATATCGGTATAGGCTCCTGAGTTGAGTTCCTTGCGAATCCAGTCACAGATATGGGAGCTCTCTCCGGGGCATCTAGGGAGACCATACACCCCTGTGAATGTGGAGAATAGAATCATTACACAACTGTCAGGAAGTGAATGAAGAACAATGTTGCTGAATAGAGACAAAGCACTGTTGCCATGGTGCCGTTACCTTGTTGTTGTCCCCCAACAGAGATCAGGGTTTTCATTGGAGGAGATGGACAACGCTGCACCACTGCCCTCCTAGGGGGAAAAGAGGTGGAAAGGTGAAGAACTGAGAATGACAGCTTCTTGTATAAAGTATATTCCTCCGCTTACCAGGGATGGGCAACTCCTTGAGGACCGGAGACTCCGCAGGCTTTTGTTCCACCTCGGCTATGAGACACCTGATTTAACTACATTGGTTGAATAGGTGTCAAAGTGTACTGCAGCTCTCCAGAACCGGAGTGGCCCTTCCCAATCTCTAACATTCTATTTAAAAAAAACATTCTGAGAGGCTTTGTGAGTAGGGGTCCAGAGACACTTACAGGAACTGCCCTCCCTGGGAGAAGCCCATGGCATTGTAGCCATCCTTCAGCTTGGGATCCTGGGCCAGCTGGCTGCACACCATGGACACCTGCTCATTGACGTCCATGAAGAAACCATTCTCTGTGTCCTGAGGGGTAGATATGAGGCAAGAAAGTTCATGGTGGGAACGTAACAAAGTTGGCAAACAGGAATATCACATTTCAGAAAATAGGTCAGAGGTGAGCTATTTTACCCTACAAAGGCCAGTGAGTGCAAGCACCGCAGTAACACACTTGATTCTGCTAATCGACTTCAATCAAAGCTTTCATTAGTAGGAACGTGTGCGTTACCGCTTGGCTGGAGAAAAGGCAAGCATCCACACTGGTCACCGCAGATCTTGACTGTCCACCACTGAGCAGGGCCGGAGTTACGGACAGGCCTTAGGGGGCCTGGCCAACCTTACCGTACCTCCTTGCCAGTCTAAATAATTATCATTTATTTGACCGAGATGTGCGTCGACAGAAGACGCTTCAATCACAGAAAAAGCATCCGAGCGAGTGAAACAGTTGTAGTGTGTAGACCATGTACAGTTGAAGTCGGAAGTTTACATACACCTTAGCCAAATACATTTAAACTCAGTTTTTCACAATTCCTGACATTTAATCCTAGTAAACATTCCCTGTCTTAGGATCACCACTTTATTTTAAGAATGTAAAATGTCAGGATAATAGGGAAAATTATTTCTTTCAGCTTTTATTTATTTCATCACATTCCCAGTGGGTTTGAAGTTTACATACATTCAATTAGCATTTGGTAGCATTGCCTATACATTGATTAACTTGGGTCAAACGTTTTGGGTAGTCCACAACAAGTTGGGTGAATTTTGGCCTATTCCTCCTGACAAAGCTGGTGTAATTGAGTCAGGTTTTTAGGCCTCCTTGCTCGCACACACTTTATCAGTTCTGCCCACAAAGTTGTGGCCATTTTGCCACATGTTGCTTCAATATATCCACATAATTTTCCTACCTCATGATGCCATCTATTTTGTGAAGTGCACCAGTCCCTCCTGCAGCAAAGCACCCCAACAACATGAGGCTGCCACCCCCGTGCTTCACGGTTGGGATGGTGTTCTTCGGCTTTTTGTTTAATCAGACCAGAGGACATTCATCCAAAAAGTACTATCTTTGTCCCCATGTGCAGTTGCAAAATGTAGTCTCGCTTTTTTATGGCGGTTTTGGAGCAGTGGCTTCTTCCTTGCTGAGCGGCCTTTCAGGTTATGTCGATATAGGACTCGTTTTACTGTGTGTGTGTATATATATACTTTTGTACCTGTTTCCTCCGGCATCTTCACAAGGCCATTTGCTGTTCTGGGATTGATTTGCACTTTTCTCACCAAAGTACGTTCATCTCTAGGAGACAGAATGCATCACCTTCCTGAGCAGTATGACGGCTGCTTGGTCCCATGGTGTTTATACTTGCGTACTATTGTTTGTACAGATGAACGTGGTACCTACAGAAGTTTTCTTCCAAGGATGAACCAGACTTGTGGAGGTCTACAATTTATTTTCTGAGGTCTTTGCTGATTTCTTTTGATTTTCCTATGATGTCAAGCAAAGAGGCACTGAGTTTGAAGGTAGGCCTTGAAATACATCCACAGGTACATCTCCAATTGACTCAAATTATGTCAATTAGCCTATCAGAAGCTTCTAAAGCCATGACATCATTTTTTAGAATTTCCAACCTGTTTAAAGGCACAGCCAAATTAGTGTATGTAAACTTCTGACCAACTGGAATTGTGATACAATGAATTAAGTGGAATAATCTGTCTGTAAACAATTGTTGGAAGAATGACTTGTGTCATGCACAAAGTAGATGTCCTAACCGAATTGCCAAAACTATAGTTTGTTTAACAAGAAATTTGTGAAGTGGTTGAAAAACGAGTTTTAATGACTCCAACCTAAGCGTATGTAAACTTCCAACTTCAACTGTATCTGATACTGTCTGGATCAAAAGAGTATGGCATGTCATACTATTTCTGGCCAAACAGCATCAGATACATGGGCTACATATATTAAGACAGAGGGGCGCTGTTTCGCTAACTCAGATGCTTTCGCCGGTGAGAAAGTTTCAGCAGAGTAAGAGAGGGCTCACTATTTGCGAAAATCTGTCCAAAATAAGCCTAATGCGTTTCTATGGGCATAATATGCAGACATAAGCTTGTCGCCTGCCTTCCTGCCTCTGGGACGACTCCCGTTGTTAGGGCGGAGACATGAGGATCTCGTCATTATATACAGATCTCAGGTTTCAGCCTCTTCAAGAGGAAAGGAAAGTTGCCAGGTGCACTGTTCGGACAATGGCTTCCCCTAAAGTATGATGTTTTGCCAAAATTATAATTACTCCTGTCTAAATAAAATCATTCAAAATCCATCAACCACAGAACACGACTTAGCCACAGGGGATGATTAGCTTCTTAGGCACAT
The DNA here is from genome assembly GCF_034236695.1 of Oncorhynchus nerka. Lineage (NCBI taxonomy): Eukaryota > Metazoa > Chordata > Actinopteri > Salmoniformes > Salmonidae > Oncorhynchus > Oncorhynchus nerka. The sequence goes on from NC_088399.1 coordinate 61,115,903, forward strand.
GCCTATTTAGGCAGCCAGTATTTGGGCAGCACGCGTGACAATAAGCCTAGCTGATTATTGGATTATTGAGTTGTCAGTGAACAGCATCTAAATGATGTGTTTAGATAATGTCTTGAGTATCATTTTAAAATGTTGAGAGAAAACAAAAATGGAGGGGTATGGGATGAAGATATGGCACGTCTTGCTCAAACGAATGTACTTGGTTCTCTAGGATGCGCGCAGCTGTCTCCCGCCAATTCTTGCGCATTTCCTTGTGTGAATTGTTTGCCCATTGATTGTTTATTTGGATCAATTCCCAATTACATACAGTGCATTCAGAAAGTATTCAGACCCTATTTTTGCTATATTATGGTGGCCAGTATAGACATCGATCAAGTGCACAAGATTACGTATGTGCAAAAATAATGTTCACTGAGAAAAAACATATATAATCCCTCCTCACTCTCACAGTTCAACACAACAAAAACTATATCTTTGAGCTACATTGCACATTATTACATTGTACATTTTTTGCTTGTGGACATCTGTTCTACAATGTGCCAGCAAAAGTGAGAAAGTGTGTGGTGTTCCTTTCACCTCTATAGTGGCATCCAGCTTAAGCCAGGCCCGGCATCAGCTACACTTGATCCCTGAATCGACTTGTTTAACAAGCAATGCCTCATTTTCACCTAATTCTCTCATTCTGAAAATGAACCACACACTGTAGAGGGAAAACATTAGTTAACAGATAGTGGTTAGTTTGTTAGCTTGTTAACATTTCACACAGATTGCCAGGGTCCAGTAAGCAACTAAAGCATTATAACTTGAGGAACGATGTTGTGCCAAAAAACTCCCCCCTGCCAGAATCCCCCTTCGCGTGAACGCGCACGCACTCAATTATTCATTGCTGAAACTTGCTTTCTAGTTGAGATTTCTGATCACGTTAGACTGCGTTTAATTTTATATGTTGGTTTGATCGTGGGGGAGGCACTGGTAATGTCTGCAGTTTTCGGTTTGACTAATTGTTTCAACTGTATTAGTCTAAATAAATCTCTTTGCCAAAATTCATCATCTCTCCCATGTCTTATTCGACTAGTAGTTGTTCTGAAATGTTTATATCTTGCCTACATTTTACACCCTCTGTTTAATATAACACACATACATTAATTATTCATTTTGGTTGCCTATCCTGACGAAGTTTGTTCTACGTTTTTGACTGCGCCACAGAAAGTATTTGACTCTAGCCACAAAATTAAGGAAATTAGAATGGAGGAGGATTTCAGCAAGGCTATTTTCTTGCCTCCCCTCCGCAATTGCATCAAACCCTTCGTACGCAGCCTCTGGTCCACATTGTATAAACCGACATTAAGTCAACAAAGTCCTTTTTGTTTTGAGTCATTGGGAATGATAATAGTTCCTCACAATATTTGAAAAATCTTCACTAGCTATAGCTCAAGTCAAGACAGATGGTAAGAGAGGCAGGGTACAGAGATGAATGCGATTGAAAGAACCTGAATATAATCAGGATTTTTTCTGTTTTTATTTGTTTGCTTTAGGTTTTATTTTACTTAGTTGACAATGGAAGTTACAGGCCTACTGCTGCATTGACCTACAGGCAATCTCTGAGTTCCATGCGCTCATTTCTTTAGCTGCCAACGGCTCACGGTGTATCAATGTGTCCATACAGCTCTCGCATTAGTTGAATTTTAACTTTGAGATTTGTATCATTTTAATTATGATTTTTATGATTAACTACGTGACAATGATTTTGAGAAACAAAAACATTATAGAAATATAACTGTTCCACAAAAATGCACATATAAAATAATCATAACTGGCACACAGATCGGTAGAAATGGTAGGGTAAATTGTAAGCTTCACCAAATTTGAAACTGGTCTTTACTATAACAACCATTTAATTTTTTTTTTTTTTTTAATAATCACATAGGAGGTTCGTCCGAAAAAACTAGCCTGCCTATGGAAATCAAATACCCATCCAAGTTATTCATTTTGGCGCTAGCCCTGCCACAGAGATAGGTTCAAGGAGAGTGGAAAGTACCTGAATGACTGTCTTGCCAATCATCAGGGACAGGACGTCAATGCCAGGGATTGCTTCCTCGATCATCTTCTTGATGGAACCCATGCTGAGAGGGTTGCAACAGCTGTCTCCTGTATTCAAACAGAAACAAAAACAGGGTCTATATACACTATCTGACATAGATAAGTCATGCTAAGGGCCACAGGCAAATATAGCAAGTGGCCTCCCCTTCCTTGCTTAGCCATTCTGCCAAACTGAGAAACATCATTGCTGTATGTGAAAACATAATGTTCTAGTATTATGCATCTAAGTGCTTACCCATTCCATGCCACATAACCAATGGGAGGGTGGCATTGTCAGATCCATGTACCGGGCTGAGGACAAGTTGTGACAGCAGGGGGCCAGCCCCCAGGAGCAAGCGGAGAAGTGTGGTCATCTTGAACCCTGAAATCAATGTAAAGAAGAGGACCAGAAGTGAACTAATGCAAATTCAAGGCTGTCTATGTAATCAGTCATGTGATACAACAGGAACGTTAGTGGGCTATTAGCGGTGTTAAACGGAACAATATGTGTTAGTGTTAAAAGGCACAATGTGTCATTTCAACAGCCTGGCCCTGCCATTTTTTTTTGGTAAACTGAGCGATGGGGCTGAGGGAATGTAATCTCTCAGATGCAGACGTATTTATTATGAATGCAAGGACTGGCAGAGTGTGCCTTTAAAGCCGCGATTCTTGTTTGGTAGGGGTCTTCCATGTTGTCAAAATCATGGAATATGCCTGCGAGAGCTTCCCAAAATCAAAGACAAGTTTGGGAGGTGCCTTTCTTTTATAACAAACCAGTTAGCTAGCACGCTACGCTATCTTCCCAAATGTGGGAAGCTAGGGACGTTATTTTCCTAGCTTGATAGGTATCTATGCCTGACCAAGCAACTGTCTACATTTCTTGCTAGTCGTGTTTCACTGAATATTGAAACAATACACATTTGCTGAGCAATAAACACTCAATCTGAAACCGAGCAATAAACTACTACTTACTTTTCAGAATCGCCACAGTTTGTCACATGACATGCCAGCTACCCGGAAGAAACTTGAGAAACAATCATCAACTTCCACATCATACGGAGCAGCATATCCTGCGATGTGTACATTAGTTTAGTTTATCTTGTGCTGTAGAGTTCAGTGTAAATAAAAAAATAACGTCACCGAATAAAAAATATTATTGATCATGTGACTACCGCTTTCCCTGAATCGCAAACAGTGTACACAACACTTTTACCACTGTTTTTACTTGGTCTGTGCCAAGTGGAAAGGCTACAAGCAGTAAGGACGCTATACCGCTATAAGGCAAAACAGAGAGCTCTTTACACATTTATTAAACACGACAGGTGCAACGTAAACCAGAGGTTTGTGTTGAGGAGTCCATTCGTTCTAGGTAGGTTTGCTCTATAGCTCAAATTCAACTAAAATGCACTAGCAGCTGTACTATTTTGGATCTACTTATGAGACCTATCTAGCTATCTATTCTCGTTATGTACCAATGTGGCCAGCTGTTTCAAGTGAATGTTTCGATTCACATGCATGACTGACTGCTTATAAGCCTCCAGTGTTGTAATAACCTTGTTTTATTATTTTTATTTTATTTAACCTTTTTTTTAATTTTTTTTTTTGGCAAGTTAGTTCAGAACAAATTATTATTTACAATGACGGCCTACCAAAAGGCCTCCTGCGGGGACGGGAGCTGGGATTATAAATACAAATAAATTAAATAAAAATATATGGCAAAACACACATCAAAACAAGAGAGAGAGCAGAACACTACATAAAGAGAGCCCTAAGACAACAACATAGCATGAGAGAAACACATGACAACACAGCATAGTCAGAAGCCATAGAAGTCAAATAAATTCCTATATTCCTGTCGGTCTGTCATGTAAAAGAAAACAAGTTGTCACGTAATGAGGCTATTGTAATGTGAGCATAATTCATTGCATTGTTTGTTGTCATTATAGATAGTGATGGCGTGCGATACCCATTAGTTATGTCGAACGGGTTGGATTTAAAATCCCCTTTCCCAAATCTAATGTCAGAAAATGGAGAAGTTATGATTGAAAGAAGAAGCATAGAGTTACTAAAACTACACACAGTTATTATACCAACTTTGGAAGAAGTGAACTTTACAGATAACACACAATCACATACCAATGCCCATGTTTATTTTGACTGTGTCCGTTTGTAATGGGAATTTCCAGGTGAACAAAAAGGAGAGCAGTCCTTGATCACATCAATCAAAATAATGTTGGTTTAATTACAAGATGCAACAGGGAGACACCTCTAGTACAGAAGCAGAGATAATGTCTAACGGGCCTCTTGGAAACAGGCCCTTTATATTCAGACAGTGCCAAATGTTCTCTTAACATCAGCCCCAGAGGCTTGTGCGAAGTCAAAACAAAAGACAGTGACTTTGCCTGCTGCTACAGAATCACACAGTGCATACTGTGCATAATGTAATCAATACAATTAGAATCAGTGTCCTCGGTCCTTTTGCAATCTGTAGCTCTGGCGTCAATCACTATCAAACGATATGAGAAGAATCCATAACATTCAGTACAAAAATCTAGTGACTATCAACTCAGACACAAATATGTCACAAATAGAACACTGGAAATGATGTATATTACAGAATAGCAAAAACATATAAATATGCTAAGCATTGTGTTAATCACTCTAAACTGAATAAGAACTCGGGCTCCTGAGTGGGGCAGCAGTCTAAGGCAATGCATCTCAGTGCTACAGGCATCACCACAGACCCTCGTTCAATTTCAGGCTGTATCACAACCGGCCGTGATTGGGAGTCTCATAGGGCGGCGCACAATTGGCCCAGCATCATCCGGGTTAGGGTTTGGCCGGGGTAGGTCATCAGTGTAAAGAAGAATTTCTTCTTAACTGACTTGCCTAGTTAAATAAAACATTTAATAAATATACTTTATTAACCTTAAATGGCCACTACACCATGTCAAAAGGCACTACATTATGTCATTCTATTCCACCCCCCTCATCAGCTGACTCGCGTAACACACTCTCTGTTCCTCCAATGTTAACCTTTTGAGTGTGAATGTTTTATTAGTCAGCAGATACACTAGGTTCACATCTGCTTTTAATCAGTCTGCACAAGTCACAGTCAGAGTGAAGGACAGGCCAAGACTACTGGTTTATTTCATTTAGCGGACAGACCTGTATTCTGAGATCAGATTTATTGCATACTACTGGTCCAGCTCTAAAAGAGGTAGCTATGAAAAATCATTGAATTCATGATTCTGTGACTGACTTAACATAGGCCATAATTCACAGACTGGTATTTGTTTTCCATCTTGTTTTTTTCTTCAGGATCAACATGTATAAGCCACACCACCAGCCAGCCTAAAACTATTTGGAGCATCATCTGAAGAAGAATGTATGATGCTCCCCAGTCCTATGATCTAGGTCTAGAAACTCAATAACAGCAAGTGAGTAACATTCTGGTCCAAACAGTCCTACTTGTGATAATTGGTCAACCCTTTTTCTCTATCTAAACCAGGGCTCTCCAACCCTCTTCCTGGAGAGCTACCATCCTGTAGGTTTTCGCTCCAACCCTCATCTAGCGCACCTGATTCTAATAATTAGCTGGTTGAGAAGCTGAATCAGGTTAGTTACAACTGGGGTTGGAGTGAAAACCTACAGGTGGGTAGTTCTCCAGGAACAGGGTTGGAGAACCCTGAATTCTGAACATTCCTCAATATAAAGAGCTAAGTCTACTGTTATAATGCATGTCTACAGTATATTTGATTTCTTTGACTTAGTCAGGTGTTTTGTAATGGTTGCACAAGCACCCATGGATTTATTTGAACACCATAAGGACCATTGACCTGTCAGGTCATGGTCATTCTCATATCCAGCCTGTGTCTGTAGTCTTAACCCGTGTGTGTGTGTGTGTGTGTGTGTGTGTGTGTGTGTGTGTGTGTGTGTGTGTGTGTGTGTGTGTGTGCGTGCTTGCGCATGAGACTGAATGTCTAGCCATTTTTCCTGCTGACTCTTGCTCTCTGTCTGTCCTGCATATTTTCTTAGGACACTATGGTTAGGTGACCTCAGATCACAACCACTTCATTCCATCTCTGGCTGTCACCTGACTGGTGGTTGCCATGGCTTTACAAAATGGATTCTCCATCAACTCCACCCCACTGGACGAGAGTGGAGAGACAACACCCCTACTTAAAAAACAAGTGGTGGATGTTGATGATTCAGGTGTCTACTATTTTTGGGTTGCTCTTTTGCATAGTCAGCACTCAGCAGCATGGATGTGCTAGAGGGTGATTTATTATGTAATGATAACTTTTTATGATAGTTGAAGGAAGTCTTTCCTGAAGGAATTTTGAAGGAATTTTCAAGTGAAAAGTTGACCTACCTGGAAGTTTGGATATGTCCCTATGCTTTAGCTTAGTGCTAGTGAAATAGGTAATTTAAGTGTCAAGTACTCCTCGTTTGCTAGTGTAGATGTTCTACCAGCGCTGTTTAAATAGTCATCTTTAAAGTCTAAGTGTTTTCAGATCGATTGTGAGGTGTGATTGTGCACTTGTTGTCATCATGTCTACCAGTACCTCCACAATGTTGCTCTGCACGCTACAATCTGGCCATCATGATGTTCTTCGGATTCTCCGTTGTCTACGGTCTCCGTGTCAATCTAAGTGTTGCCATGGTCGCCATGGTCAATGGGACCAATAGCCAAACAACTCTCAACAGCTCAGTTGGCCATGAGTGCCCAGTGTCCTCCCACGGGAACAACAATGGCAGCCAAACCCCAGACCAACCAGATGGGGTAAGTACCAGCTTTTCCAAAGTATCCACAACTAGACCTATAGTATACTGTACATCCATATTAAAGCTCATATATTACAGTACATCAATATGCTTCACACAAACATGATGCATGCGTACTGGACATACTGCACATGCAAAGTATGCACAGTAGATACAAGACACTCACAAACTAATACGTAACACTATTGCTCATTTACCTCTCTCTCTCTCTCTCTCTCTCTCTCTCTCTCTCTCTCTCTCTCTCTCTCTCTCTCTCTCTCTCTCAGATACCTCAGTACTCGTGGGATTCTCCAACTCAGGGCCTGCTGCTGGGGGCATTCTTCTTTGGTTACCTGGTGACTCAGATCCCCGGGGGTTACCTGGCCGGCCACTTTGGAGGGAGTATCTTCTTGGGGGGAGGGGTGCTTGGCACCGCAGCCCTCACCCTCCTCACCCCCCTGGCAGCCCAGCTAGGACCCTACTGGCTGTTTGGCTTACGGGCACTGGAGGGATTTGGGGAGGTAAGAGGCTTCATGTGTGCAGAGTAGGGGTCAATCTCATTCTGTTATCAGCATTGAACTGGATTAGCTTAGCATTCGATTTATGGTATACTTACAGTATAGCCAATTTGGCCATGTGGTCATTATTTTCTCTAAAACTCCAAGGTATATTGTTAATTTAAGTGACATATCAGTGTGTATTGCTCTGTGTTTGTGTGTCGTCAGGGGGTGACATTCCCGGCCATGATGGCCATGTGGGCTCGCTGGGCTCCCCCTCTAGAGAGGTCTCGTCTTATTTCCCTGTCGGGGTCAGGGGCAAACTTTGGGGCTTTTGTAGCCCTGCCCCTCACCGGCTTCATATGTCACAGTCTGGGCTGGCCCGCTGTCTTCTACATGTGTGGTGAGAGTTGGATAGCAATTACACTCCCCAAACATATACACTGAGTGTTCAAAACATTAAGGACACCTTCGTAATATTGAGTTGCACCCCCCCAACCATATACATTCCCCCTACACACACCATTATCTGCATTGTCAGCTCTTATTTTATTCTCCTGTTTTCACACACATTATACTTTCCTATTTTTGGATCATTCACAATTCTTCTCTGTACACTCAATCAATCAAATGTATTTATAGAGTATTTCTATTTTTTTACAACAGTAGTTGAGAAGGAAAAAAAAGGTGCTTATACAGAAACTGAGCCTAAAACCCCAGAGAGCATGCAATGCAGATGTAGAGGCACGGTGGCTAGGAAACACTCCCTAGAAATACAGGAACCTAGTTCAGTACAAAGACTGTTCCTACACATCCTCTTGCTTTATAAAGATGTCAACATAACAGTCTTTTCTCTCATTCCCTCCCTCTCTCTCCCTCTTTCTCTCGTCACTAGGGGGTGCTGGTTGTATTTGGGCAGTTTTCTGGTTCATTCTGGTGTCTGACCAGCCTGGCACTCATCCACGAATCAGCACAAGAGAAAAACATTACATCATCAACTCCATAGGAAAAGATGTAACAACAATATATCTGTGGTATCCTTTATGCCACTTTATCAAACATTTGTCAATCACTTTACAGTAAATCCCCTTTCTCTCTCTCTCTCTCTCTTTCTCTATGCCTCTTAACCCAGGGTGGTGCCCATGGCTGGTCAGTGCCTTTGTTACCCATGGTGCTCTCTGTTCCCCTGTGGGCCATCATAGTGTCTCAGATGTGTGCCAACTGGGGTTACTACACCCTGCTCACCTCACTACCCACCTACATGGACACGGTGCTTCACTTTGACCTCCGACAGGTGAGACCCAAAGAAATTGTACATTAAGTCATACATCATAGATATGGACATATGATTTCTATGGATGATGCCAGAAGAGGGGAGAGACAGAGTGAGATGCTCAATTCCAGAGTGCGGTCAAGACTAGATAACTATAAGAATATGGTAATAGCTCTACTGGGTGGCAAACTACCTGCCCTCCAGGACACCTTCAGCACCCGATGTCACAGGAAGGCCAAAAAGATCATCAAGGACAACAACCATCCGAGCCACTGCCTGTTCACACCGCTATCATCCAGAAGGCGAGGTCAGTACAGGTGCATCAAATCTGGGACCGAGAGACTGAAAAACAGTTTCTATCTCAAGGCCATCAGACTGTTAAACAGCCATCACTTGGTGGCTTCCACCCGGTTACGTAACCCTGCATGTTAGAGGCTACTGCCCTATATACAGAGACTTGAAATCACTGGCCATTTTAATAATGGAACACTAGTCACTGTAATAATGTTTACATATTTTGCTTTACTCATCTCATATGTATATACTGTATTCTATTCTACTGTATTTTAGTCTATGCCACACCGTAATGGTTCATCCTAATATTTATATATTTCTTAATTCCATTCTTTTACTTTTAGGTTTGTGTGAATTGTGTGTATTGTTGTGAATTGTTAGATACTACTGCACTGATGGATCTAGAAACACAAGCATATCGCTATACCCGCAATAACATCTCCTAAATATGTGTATGTGACCAATACAATTTGATTTGATTTTGATATAAGGGAAAGGGGGATAGCTAGTCAGTTGTACAACTGAATGCCTTCAACTGAAATGTGTCTTCCGCATATAAACCAACCCCTCTGAATCAGAGAGGTGCGGTTGGCTGCCATAATCGACATCCAGGCTCCATAGATAGAGTTGTGTCATATTTCTTAGACAAGTGTATACATACTTTAGGTGGTAGGACTAGAGAATGACTGACTAAGATTTAGTGTCGTATCAGTATATCACACTGTACAGGGATAGTACAGGAGTCTCTGGACTTGAATCATGTTGTGTTGTTACCAAGGCCTGTGCTGCTGTAGCAATGTTTGAATAAAACATTGGTGAAAGTGACGCCATCTTATCGGGATATTTTATTCCTACAATGTAGTTGCAATTATTTTTGTCGTTGGTTAATATGGTCTATTTCTTTCTGTTTCTCTATGTAGAATGCCTTTCTCTCAGCTCTGCCCTATCTGGGTGGCTGGGCCTTCTCAGTGATATCAGGTGTAGTAGCAGACAGCCTCCTGGAGAAGGAGCTGTTGAGTGTAACAGCTGTCCGCAAGATCTTCACTATCACAGGCAAGGAGGGGACTTTTATTTTTAAAGGAATTGGTCTTGGTTACTTATGGAATGGGCTTTACCAGATGTTGATTGATTGGCTGTTAAAACGTAAAAATACATCCAAAATATATATATATTGATAAGAGACATATAAGTGTGGCCATTCATTCATTCAATATATATATATTGTGTGTGTTGTTGTTGTTGTTAATTGAATGAATGAATGGCCACACTTATATGTCTCTTATCAATAGAAAGTAAGTGCAGTGTTTGAACATTCAACATGTGTATTGATGTATATTGTTGACTCCTCCTCCCTCAGGTCTGCTGCTGCCTGCAGCGTTCCTGGTTGCTGTGGGCTTCTCCGGCTGCAGTGGGGTGTTGGCTGTGACCTTCCTCACCCTCTCTACCACTGTTGGGGGCACCAGTGCAGCCGGGGTCTTCATCAACCAGATAGACATTGCTCCACGGTGGGTGTTTCTCTATTTGACATGTCGTCACTTCACTTGTTTCTCTTCACTTCTCTCCTTTACTCACCAGTCTTTTCTGGCATGTTTTGGACCTTCACTGAACTCTCTTGCACTCATTCTATCACACTCTCAGTCACTTACTCAGTGCCTTTTCACTGCTTTTGGATGTATTTGAACCTCTTTGTCTCACTCTTCCTCTCATATTCAGGTATGCGGGGGTGCTTTTAGGAATCACCAACACTTTCGCGACTATCCCAGGTGTTGTCGCGCCCATCATCACAGGTTATCTCACCAAAGATGTACGCTTTAGCTTTTCCCTCATCATCAAATTGATTCATTCTGAAACTGCTTTTCAAAATAATTCTATATATTTAATATAGCTACTTAAATACTTGTTTCTGTAAAAAGTATTCGACCGAGGCTGCGTCTACACAGGCAGTCCAATTCTGATATTTTTTTCACTCATTGGTCTTTTGACCAATCAGCTCTGAAAACGATCTGATGTGATTGGTCAAAAGAACAATTAGTGGAAGACAGATCAGAATTGGGCTGCTTGACACGAGGACAATGCAATGGCTCATTTCTAAAAGTTACTGCACCCTTGAAGACTGTTATACATACGACTGTGACTCATGTCTCCCCTCCCTCCTCAAACAGCACTCCTTGGCGGGATGGAGGAATGTGTTCTGTCTATCAGCCGGGATCAGCGCCGGAGGAGCGCTTGTCTTCACCTTGTTTGGCAGCGGGAAGGTCCAGAAATGGGCCCTGGCAGAGGAGGAGCAGGCAGAAACAGAGAGAGATGGGTTAATCCCTACATGACAGACAGACAGACAGACATGACCTAAAGGGAATAGGGCCTGTAAGAAATAAGCTGACCTCAGGTTAACTTAACTTCCCATCAGGTGGTTTTAAAAAGGATGGACCAGTGCATTTTAATAGTCTCTTAGTACACTGTGTTGGGAATGGGACCCTATATATAATACATTATTCATGATATAATTAGGGACTTTTTAAAATGGCTTCTTTATATTCCAAATGCCTTTCTTTAGTATTGTTTACAACAATCTGTTTCTGACCACGTTTCGTATTTATACTGAACAAAAAAATATAAATGCAACAAGTAAAGTGTTGCTCCTATGTTTCATGAGTTGAAATATTTCTCAGATTTTCTGCACAAAATTTGCCAAAATAATCTATCCACCTGACAGGTGTGGAATATCATGAATCTGATTAAACAGCATGATCATTACACAGGTGCACCTTGTGCTGGGGACAAAATGCCACTCTAAAATGTGAAGTTTTGTCACACAAATGCCACAGATGTCTCAAGTTTTGAGGCAGTGTGCAATTGGCATGCTGACTACAGGAATGTCCACCAGAGCTGTTGCCAGAGAATTGAATGTTCATTTCTCTACCATAAGCCGTCTCCAACGTTGTTTTAGAGAACAGCCTCACAACTGCAGACCACATGTAACCATGCCAGCCCTGGACCGCGACATCTGGCTTCTTCCCCTGCTGGATCGTCTGAGACCAGCCACCCGAACAGCTGATGAAACTGATGAGTATTTCTGACAATAATAAAATTATTTTGTGTGGAAAAAATAATTCTGATTGGCTGGGCCTGGCTCCCAAGTTTGTGGGCTTATGCCCTCCCAGGCCCACCGATGGCTGTGCCCCTGCCCAGTCATGTGAAATCCATAGATTAGGGCCTAATTAATTTATTTAAATTGACTGATTTCCATATATGAACTGTAATGTTTTTTTCTTCAGTGTATATATATATATACAGGATGAGTCATTATACCTTTTTTTTTTTACTTAAATCAAAGAGCTTTACATTTAATAATGGGCTACCCCTAGTGGTATAAGGAAATACACAGGCAACTTCTAATAAACTAGATTATTCTTTAATTGATCACTTTTAAGTGCTCTTATACTTTTATCTGCCACATTTTATAAAAAAATACCTGTGCTCTTCCCAGGATTCATTGCCTATGATTAGCCATTGTCTGGTCAGTTGGCTATTTAACAATTACTGCCCCAAACCATTTGTGCTTTGAATATTTTTTTATTGAACGACAGAGGTACTTACAGAACTTGAACAATTTATATTTTACCGCTACCTACTTGACCTCCCGGCACTTTGCCCTTAAGGACATTGCTGCACAAAAAAAAATGTGGTTACCAAAAATGTTTAATTTGAGGAAATGTACATTCATGTAAGAATGTTTTGTTGGTCAATGTAAATTCATGCAAGAACATTTTGTAAGTGTTAGGTAAAAACAAATCAATGTGAATCTTCATAACAGAAAGAAATCTGTGAAATCAAAATGTCATGCTATTTCCAGTAGCCTACTGGTTTAACTTTCCATTAAATAATATACCAAATGTTCACATACTGACTTTTTGGGTTGTCATGTGTTGTCATTTTAATACTTTTGAATAACTATATTAGTGGCAATTTTATCCTAATTGTGTTATACATTTTTTATTCGCATTTATATTGCGTCAAATATTTTTATTTGGAAGTTTTCAAGCTCCATAACCTGGTTCCCATTTTAACTTCCAACCCGGATGTTGTTAGTTGCTAGCGTGAACGTGACGGAGTGAAACGAGTGCTTCCTTTACATTTTCAGACTGCAGGGCAATAACATTTTTGTACGTTGTTTTTTTGCGGGGAGGCAGTTTTCGGGAATACTCCAACTACTAAAAAGGCACCACCTTAACCCTGAATAGAGACATTTTAAGAAGGCTATACGAAAACGCGCCGCTGAGGCTCATGAAATGCCCCCAATATTGAAGACGATTTAGATTAAAGCAGTGAATCTGAGCCTGACAGTGATGTATTTTGGACTAAACTTCGTGAATGTTCCACTGGTAGTGAGGACAGTGAGATAGAAGCGCCATTAACCGAGAAACCTCGGCTGAAGAACCCAGTCACTTCAACAGGAAAACAGGTTCCTCCAACAGAAAATGGGGATCATGAGACTGACAAAGATGGTACCGTTCGGCGAGGGTTAAATCCCATTGGAGAGGCAGTGGGCCAGAGAGCAACATGTTTTCATGGTCGCTCCAGGGCCAGCAAAAAGCGACATAGACAGCAGCCCACTCAGCGCCTTTCATTGCCTGTTTGACATCAACATGTTGCTCCACATCAAAGAATGTACAGTTGAAGAAGAGCGCAGATGCACTGATGACAGTTTTTATGATATGTCTTTGGATGAGCTTCAAGCCTTCATTGCGCTCCTTTACGTTCGTGTGGCAATTGCGCGAAGATGGAGAGCTTTTGGAATGACCAGTGTGGGGTGATTCTATTTGGACAAACAATGCCAAGGAACAGATTTAGAGACATCATGCGATATTTATGTTTTGGCCAAAAATAAATAAAGAGTGAAAGTGTTGAAAATGACAAATGTTCCCCCTTGTCACACGTTTTGAACAGTTTTGTCAAAAATAGCATCACCTGCTACAACACAGGGCCGAATATTGCTGTTGATTCGCAGTTGTTTCCTACAAAAGCACAGGGCGTTTTCTCGCACTTCATGGGAAACGAGCTCGACCGTTATGGAATCAAGTTCTGGCTGGCAGTGGATGCTGACTCCAAATACATCGTGAATGGTTTCCCGAACATGGGGAAAGAAGATGACTTCCAGACAACTGGACAGCACCAGTGTGGTGCTGAAGCTGATGGAACCTTATCTTGACAAAGGAAGGAATGTGACCACTTCAGTTCAACTGGCAAATAAATTGCCACATGACGCGAAGCTGTGTACATGTGTAAGCCAATGAAGACCATCAGTGTTCTCAGCACCCTGCACCTGTCTGTTGGCACTAGTACATGCAGAAAGAAAACCCCAGAATCTCTGCCTTTCAACAACTCCACTAAAGTCGGGGTGAATGTGTTGGATAGGCAGGCGCGCACGTAGTGTGAAGGGTGGCTCCCAGTGTTGGCCGAAGGCGGTCTTCTACAACGTCCTGGACTTGGCAGCCATCAATGCCTATGTGCTTTACAAAGAGTGCATGTGGGACACTGCGATATACCCGGAAAGAGTTTATCCTGAACATAGCATCAGCGCTTCGGGCAAACTATGTGATGCTAAAAGGAGCTATAAAGTCAGATCCCGATCCCCGCCCTGCCAACGAGGTAGTGAAAAGAAAGAGTTGTCAAGGGGCTAGTACTCAATGTAGGAACGTAACTCTTGAGGGATGTTCAGAATGCAGGAGATATGTTTGTGGGAAGTGCGCGAAGACTGTAAAGAAAATCATTCTCTGTCACAGATGCTTGTCGCAGGACACTTGACAAAATCCCCAAATTTGCGGCATGTGGTAAAGCGGGCGACCACGAACTGTGAAGACATATGTTAATGCGTTGGCTGCATTTTCATCGACATACTACCTACCTCAACATGACTTCAGCATATACATTTGGCAACGCGTCATGAATATAAAAATACAGTATAGGCTACAGTGTTTGATGGAAGAAGTTATGTGTTCATGGTTTACATTGAATTTACAACCAAGTACTGACTGTAATTTGTAACCAAAACGAGTTAACAAAATGTATTTGATTCCATTAAGGTTACGCATTTAAAATTAAAGGTGTTGTAGATTACTTTTGACTAATGTTCATATTTTAATCTCTCCCCCCCAAAAAAGAGATTAAAGAGCTGACACCAAAAAAATGAAATAGTTGAATCTCTGACGAACTGCACATTATAAAATAAAGATACATTTTTGAGTAATCAAGAAATAAGATATGCTCAAGGTGGGCTGCAAGGCTTCTGTCTTTCCCAATTCAAAAGTGTGTGTAATTTTGAGATGGTTAGTGCTATTCGGGACTCTACCCTAAACCTTAACCATAACCCTTACCTAACAATGTTAAATGTCTACTTCAATGGGGTGACGTCAGAGTTGCGACAGTTGCTAAAACTCAAGAGGGCTATGAATAAATACATTTCTATGGCTGTGCATCAGGCACTTGCCTCAGATTTAGTGTGAATGATCTGGATGTACATTGCGGTAAACTTCACTGAGCTATAATTCAGCAATAAGGCCAGAGGTGTGGTATATACCAATATAACACGGCTAGGGCTATTCTTACGCATGATGCAATGCGGAGTGCCTGGATACAGCCATTAAATGCGCTGCATGGTCAATCCGATGTCTGCAGTGCCCATACAGCATTTTCTGCCATACAACCTCTGCAGAAGTCAGGGCATTCAGACTTGTTGAGTTTCGCATAGCAGAGCTGTTATGAAGGAAGTTGTCAAGGAAGTGAGTTTGTGTTTATACTGGACCCCCGCCCCCACCTACCGTCAACCAATCATGGCAATGCAGAGAGTTATATGGAGCCATCCACATTGTTACAAATAAATTGGGCGGTGCCCATGCAGTACAGAGCTCAATTTGGCCTCTGCATGCCTCCAGAGGCTTCACACCATCCATATGGCACATTCAACCACATTTTGATCAAGCATAAATGGTCTTTTAACCATTGGTATATTGGCCATATACCACAAACCCCAAGGCTCCTTATTGCTATTAGAAACTGGTTACCAACGTAATTAGAAAAGTCAACCATTTTTGTTTTTGTCATACCCCTGGTATATGGTCTGATATACCACTGCTTTCAGCCATTTAGCATTCAGGGCTTAACCCACCCAGTTTATAATCATAAGAAAAAATGCATAAGCTATTCGTATTATATTGACAAGACAGTGGAGTGACCGCTCTAACAATGAAAATACAGTGCCTTTTGAAAGTATTCAAAACCATTGAGTTTTTCCACATTTTGTTACATTACAGCCTTAACATAAAATGTATTAAATAAAACCAAATCATTAGCAATCTATACACAATACCCCATAATTTACAAAGAGAAAACAGGTTTTTAGAAATATTTGTAAATTCATTTTTTTAAATTAAAACAGAAATACCTTTTTTACGTAAGTATTCAGACCCATTGCTCGAAATTGTGCTCAGGTGCATCTTGTTTCCATTGATCATCCTTGAGATGTTTCTACTTGATTGGAGTCCACCTGTGGTAAATTCAATTGATAGGACATGATTTGGAAAGGCACACACCTGTCTATATAAGGTCCCACAGTTGACAATGCATGTCAGAGTATAAACCAAGCCTTGAGGTTGAAGGAATTGTCCGTAGAGCCCCGAGACAGGATTGTGTCGAGGCACAGATCTGGGGAAGGGTACCAAAATATTTCTGCATCATTTAAAAAAAAAAACTTTTAACTAGGCAAGTCAGTTAAGAACAAATTCTTATTTACAACAACTGCCTACACCGGTCAAACCCGGACGACACTGGGTCAGTTGTGTGCCACCCTATGGGACTCCCAATCACGGCCGGTTGTGATAAGCCTGGAAGCAGTAGAGAATGTGAGGTGCTGGTACTCCGCTCCGGTGAGCTCCTGCCCATGTCAAGCACTGCCTGTCACGTATTAAACCAGATTCACACTACAGGCAAATAGTTACATGGATGTCATCAATAATAACGGAGAATGTGACTGCACTTCCTGATTTGGCATGGTTTTAGTTCTGGTCAGAGAGGAAGAGTTGACACACGAGAGAATTTATTCTGCCAAAATTTGTCTGCGTGAGAAAAGCCCTTTTTTTTGTATGGAAGTCGATAAATTAGTGCCGAATTACGTGAGGTTTACTTGATCGAGTATAAGTTTTGTAATGTTTAGGCTGTTACAAATGTACTGTTAAGTGTATGCATGTTGCATTCTGGCATTTTGAGAAATAACTTAGTTGTGCCTGTTATTCACACGCGTATCAACCCTCTCATTGACTAGAAATTGTCCCACCTGACCTCACTTGCTTTTGCTGATTGAGGACATGTATTTCCATTGTTGGAGCGGTCATTCGGCAAGATTGGCAATATAATAGATCATCTTTGATTTGGTTCATTAGGAAATGCTCCTTCATTCCGACATACCATTTTTTCCTATCATCTCACAAATCTCCGCTTTGAACCCAGCCGCAAGCTGCCCAGTGACACGAGCCTACCAGATTAGATAAATGCCCTCTATGCTCGCTTCGAGGAGAGCAACACTGAACCATGCATGAGAGCACCAGCTGTTCCGGATGACTGTTCACACTTTCCTTAGCTGATGTGAGTAAGACCGTTAAACAGGTTAACATTCACAAGGCCGCAGGGCCAGACAGATTGTAGGATGCGTACTCTGACATTTTCTTTTCTTTTTCTCCCCAATTTTGTGGTATCCAATTGTTAGTCTTGTCTGCAACTCGCTGGCACTCCTGTGTGGACTGGGGAGAGAAGGTCGAGAGCTGTGCGTCCTCCGAAACACAACCCTGCCAAGCCGCACTGCGTCATGACACAATGCCCACTTAACCCGGAAGCCAGCCACACCAATGTGTCAGAGGAAACACCGTACACCTGACGACCGTGTAAGCGTGCACTGCGCCCAGTCCACCACAGGAGTCGCTAGTGCGCGATGGGACAAGGACATCCCTGCCGGCCAAACCCTCCCCTAACCCGGATGACGCTGGGCCAATTGTGCGCCGCCCCATGGATCTCCCGGTCGCAGCCGACTGCGACAGAGCCTGGACTCGAACCCAGAATCTTCAGTGGCACAGCTAGCGCTGCGATGCAGTGACATTTTCAACCTCTCCCTTACCCAGTCTGTAATACCTACAGGTTTCAAGTAGACTGCCATATTCCCTGTGCCCTAGAACGCAAAGGTAACCTTAAAACCATAGTGCGTTCAAAGCTCTTTATTAAACTAAGGACTCTGGGATTAAACAGGTCCCTCAGCAGCTGGATCCTGGATTTCCTGATGGGCCGCCTCCAGGGGATGAGGGTAGGCAACAACATCTCCACCACGCCTACACTCAACACAGGGGCCCCTCAGGGGTGCATGCTTAGTCCCCTCCTATATTCTGTGTTCACCCACTCCAACACCATCATTAAGTTTGCTCACAACATAATGGTGGTAGTCCTGATCACCGACGATGATGAGACAGCCTACAGGGAAGAGGTCAGTGACCTGGCAGTGTTGTGCCAGTACAAAAACCTCTCCCCCGATGTAAGCAAGACAAAGGAGCTGATTGTGGACTGCAGGAAATGGAGGCCTGAGCACGCCCACATTCACATTGACGGGGCTGTATTGGAGCGGGTTGAGAGCTTCAAGTTCCTCTGTGTCCACATCACTAAGGACCTATCATGATTCAAACACACCAACACTGTCGTGAAGAAGGCATGACAACGTTTCTTCCCACTCAGGAGGCTGAAAATATTTGGCATGGGCCCTCAGGTCCTCAAAAAGCACACTGACTTGGTACCCGCACTCATTGTTTATAGCCTCATTTAAAAATATACAGTTGAAGTCGGAAGTTGACATCACTTAAGTTGGAGTCATTAACTTGTTTTTCAACCACTCCACACATTTCTTGCGAACAAACTATAGTTTTGGCAAGTCTGTTAGGACATCTACTTTCTGCATGACACAAGTCATTTTTCCAACAATTGTTTACAGACAGATTATTTCACTTATAATTTACTATCAAAATTCCAGTGGTTCAGAAGTTTACATACACTAAGTTGACTGTGCCTTTAAACAGCTTGGAAAATATCTGAAAATTATGTCATGGCTTTAGAAGCTTCTGATAGGCTAATTGACATCATTTGAATGGTTTGCAACTGCACATGGGGACAAAGATCGTACTTTTTGGAGAAATATCCTCTGGTCTGAAACAAAAATAGAACTGTTTGGCCATAATGACCATCGTTATGTTTGGAGGAAAAAGGGGGAGGCTTGCAAGCTGAAGAACACCATCCCAACCGTGAAGCACGGGGTGGCAGCCTCATGTTGTGGGGGTCCTTTGCTGCAGGAGGGACTGGTGCACTTAATAGATGGCATCATGAGGCAGGAAAATTATGTGGATATATTGAAGCAACATCTCAAGACATCAGTCAGGAAGTCTTGGGTCTTCCAAATGGACAATGACCACAAACATACTTCCAAAGTTGTGGCAAAATGGCTTAATGACAACAAAATCAAGGTATTGGAGTGGCCATCACAAAGCCCTGACCTCAATCAAATAGAAAATTTGTGGGCAGAACAAGAGCGTGAAAAAGAGCGTGTGAGCAAGGAGGCCTACAAACCTGACTCAGTTACACTAGCTCTGTCAGGAAGAATGGGCCAAAATTTTCTCAACTTATTGAGCTTGTGGAAGGCTACGCAAAACAATTTAAAGGCAATGCTACCAAATACTAATTAAGTGTATATAGACTTCTGACCCACTGGGAATGTGATGAAAGAAAAAAAAGCTGAAAGAAATCATTCTCTCTACTATTATTCTGACATTTCACATTCTTAAAATAGTGGTGATCCTAACTGAACTAAGACAGTGACATTTTATGAGGATTAAATGTAATAAAAAAAAAATAAGAGTTAAACAAATCAAAATATATTTTAGAATTTATATTCTTCAAAGTAGCCACCCTTTGCCTTGTTGACAGCTTTGCACACTCTTGGCATTCTCTCAACCAGCTTCATGAGGTAGTCACCTCAATCATTTCAATTAACAGGTGTGCCTTCTTAAAATTACATTTGTGGGATTTCTTTCTTTAAAGCATTTGAGGCATTCAATTGTGTTGTGACAAGGTAGAGGTGGTATACAGAAGATAGCCCTATTTGGTAAAATACCAAGTCCAAATTATGGCAAGAACAGCTCAAATAAGCAAAGAGAAACAACAGTCCATCATTACTTAGACATGAAGGTCAGTCAATCTGGAAAATTTCTATAACTTTCAAGTGCAGTCACAAAAACCATCAAGCACTACGATGAAACTGGCTCTCATGAAGACCGCCACAGGAAAAGAAGACCCACAGTTACCTCTGCTGCAGAGGATTAGAGTTACCAGCCTCAGAAAGTGCAGCCTAAGTAAATGCTTCACCGAGTTCAAGTAAGACACATTTCATTAACTGTTCAGAGGAGGCTGCGTGAATCAGGCCTTCATGGTCGAATTGCTGCAAAGAAACCCCCTACTAAAGGACACCAATAATAAGAAGAGACTTGCTTGGGCCAAGAAACATGAGCAATTGACATTAGACCGGTGGAAATCTGTCTTTTGGTCTGATGATTACTAGTTTGACATTTTTGGGTCCAGCCGCTGTGTCTTTTTGAGATGCAGAGTAGGTGAACGGATGATTTCCACATGTGTGTTCCCACCGTGAGGCATGGAGGAGGTGTGGGGGTGCTTTGCTGGTGACGCTGTCAGTGATTTATGTAGAATTCAAGGCACACTTAACCAGCATGGGTACCGCAGCGATACGCCATCTCATCTGGTTTGCACTTAGTCCCAGTATAATTTGTTTTTCAACAGGACAATGACCAAACATACCTCCAAGGCTGTGTAAGGGCTATTTAAATATGCTCCGCATATTTGGGAATTCCTTCAAGACGGATGGAAAAGCATTCCTCATGAAGCTGGTTGAGAGAATGCCAAGAGTGTGCAAAGCTGTCCTCATGGCAAAGAATGGCTACTTTGAAGAATCTAAAAAAAAAAAAAAATTGTATAATTTTGTTTTAATGCTTTTTTTTGGTTACTACATGATTCCATATGTGTTATTTCATAGTTTAGATGTCTTCACTATTATTCTACAATGTAGAAAATAGTAAAAAAATAAAGAAACCCTCGAATGAGTAGTTGTGTCCAAACTTTGTCTACTTTACACAAAAATACTAAAACAAGCGTATACTTACAGACACATGCAAACAATGGCTACATTTCTTCTGCCCAGACCTGCATGCTCACACCCCCATCCCTAGTGCCTGCATTATAGATTGCCACTTGGTCTTAAATTGTAACGTAAAATGTTTAAATAATACATCATTAGATTTTTCCATTGTGTCAATGATGGCGGATTGATTGACTTCCAAGTATTTTGTATACGTTTTTTCGTAATGAGAAAATAATTGTCCAGCCTCCTGGGTATCTCACTCCACCCCCATATGTCATGTCTTGAAATATGCAGACAGACGAACTGAAAGTTTACATTGCAATACTTCTATTTATTGAGTCATTCTTTTTTTACTTGAGAAATGACTGCAGTCATGCTGTGGAATTTGTGAATTTTGTGTCTTGTATAATAAATTCTATACATTTGTTTATACTGGATCAAACATCCTTTTTTTTCTCTTAAAAAAGACAACTAATTTCATTAGTTATGCTCTAACTTTCCCTCCATCTTGTGCCAACATCAGCACAACTCTGCATTGTTGGGAAAGGGCTCGTAAGTAAGCATTTCATGGTTAAGTCTACACCTGATGTATTTGGCGCCTGTGACAAATTTGATTTGACTGACTTCATGACCAAAATATATCCTATTTACACTTTGTAGTCAATTTTGACCTGTTTCGGATGTATACATTTTTCTGACTCATGTCTGTCACGTAGGCCATTTTCAAAACAAGAAGTTGCTTTTTAGGAGCAGTCATTCTAAGAGTACAGTTACATGAAGGCTATGAATGAGTGTCTTTAATGTCCTTTTATTCTTCACTTCTTGTGACAACCTTTTTTATTATGCATAAAATCATAGTGAAAAGATCATAGGCTATTGATTTATTTTCATCAAGAAAGGTATGCAAAACAGGACATTGACATAACTTGTTTAGATAATAGGCCTACCTAATTTGTGGGAGTTTTTTTGCATGTTGATGAAATTATATTCTTCTCTTGGCAGACATCTCATAGTTAGATAATATTCAAATATTTTCTCATGGTCAGTAGATTCATCCTTCTGATACTTTGCTCAGACACTTCCCACTGGACAAAAATGTGTTTTGTGTCATTTCAACAACATGAAATCTAATGTGATGACATTGAATTAATGTGGAAAGCTGTTTGGATTTGCAAAAGGTCCTCAAATTCCTTTTTTTCTCCAACCAATTTGTAACCTAAATCCAATGTCATGGTGACATATAATGTCATGGTGACATATAAAAAAATACATTTATAAAATATTGCATTTACTTGTACACAGTATAGGCCATTTTATACATGTTACCCAGTCATCTTCAACTAGGCAAACTTGACATATTTGCTATTTTAATTGGATATTTAAAAATGGGTATTTGAGACAAATGTCCAGATATGATTTTCTAATAATCCTCACATTTTATTCAGTTCCATTTAAATTCCAATGTGTCCCCCCCCCCTAGTCTTTCACTCACATTTGAAACACATGTGAAGGTGTTCTATTGAGCTCACCTCTTCCCAAATGTGCAATCAAGACATGGGACAACTGGAGCCCAGAGTCATATGCATCTGTTTAGACTTTCCCCCTTTCTCACTTGGCCTGAGGCCAAACCAAAGAAAAGGCTGACCAAAAGGACTTTGTTTACAAGTGTGAACCAACTACTTTAGATTGCCAGAGGGTGACAGGAAATCACTGTCTTGCAAAATATGCTATTTGCATTAGCAACTAGCCCCCTGAAGGTAGAATGACACTGAGTACCTTACACATACAGTATATTTAAGATATCAATCATTTCATTTTGTGGCTTTATCAGTAGGCTATAAAAAGAACATGACTTATTTCACTGACCATTTTGTGCTGACACAATTTTTCACTTTTCATGCCCCAGTTTTGTCATGACTAATGTTTATCTTCCTTTAGAGATTGGAATCTACACTAAACCAAAATATAAACTCAAAATGCAACTATTTCAAAGATTTTACTGAGTTACAGTTCATATAAGGAAATCTATCAATTGAAATAAATAAATTAGGCCCTAATCTATGGATTTCACATGACTGGGAATACAGATATGTGTCTGTTGGTCACAGATACCGAAAAAGTAGGGGCGTGGATCAGAAAACCAGTCAGTATCTGGTGTGGCCACCATTTGCCTCGTGCAGCACAACACATCTCCTTCATATGGTTGATCAGGCTGTTGATTGTGGCCTTTGGAATGTTGTCCCACTCTTTAATGGCTGTGCGAAGTTGCTGGTACCCTCAAAGCTTATCACTAAGCTAAGGATCCTGGGACTAAACACCTCCCTCTGCAACTGGATCCTGGACTTCCTGATGGGCCGCCTCCAGGAGGTGAGGGTTGGTAGCAACACATCTGCCACGCTGATCCTCAACACTGGGGCTCCCCAGGGGTGCGTGCTCAGTCCCCTCCTGTACTCCCTGTTCACCCACGACTGCATGGCCAGGCACGACTCCAACATCATCATTATTATTATTTGCAGACGACACAACAGTGGTAGGCCTGATCAACGACGAGACAGCCTATTGGGAGGAAGTCAGAGACCTTGCCGGGTGGTGCCAGAATAACAACCTATCCCTCAACGTAACCAAAACTATGGAGATTATTGTGGACTATAGGAAAAGGAGGACCGAGCATGCCACCGTTCTCATCGACGGGGCTGTAGTGGAGCAGGTTGAGAGCTTCAAGTTCCTTGGTGTCCACATCAACAACAAACTAGAAGGGTCCAAACACACCAAGACAGTCATGAAGAGGGCATGACAAAGCCTATTCCCCCTCAGGAAACTAAAAATATTTGGCATGGGTCCTGAGATCCTCAAAAGGTTCTACAGCTGCAACATCGAGAGCATTGTATCACTGCCTGGTACGGCAACTGCTCGGCCTCTGACCGCAAGGCACTACAGAGTGTAGTGCGTACGGCCCAGTACATCACTGGGGCTAAGCTGACTGCCATCCAGGACCTCTACAGCAGGCGGTGTCAGAGGAAGACCCTAAAAATTGTCAAAGACCCCATCCACCCAAGTCATAGACTGTTCTCTCTACTACCGCATGGCAAGCGGTACTGGAGTGCCAGGACAAAAAGGCTTCTCAACAGTTTTTACCCCCAAGCCATAAGACTCCTGAACAGATAATCAAATGGCTCCCCGGACTATTTGCATTGCCATCGATAAAATGAAATTGTTTGTTGTCTGTAGCTTATGCCTGCCCATACCATAACCCCGCCGCCTCCATGGGGCACTATGTTCACAACATTGACATGAGCAAACTGCTCACCCATATGATGTCATCTGCCCGGTACAGTTGAAACCGGGATTCATCTGTGAAAAGCACACTTCTCCAGCGTGCCAGTGGCCATTGAAGGGGAGCATTTGCCCACTGAAGACGGTTACAAGGCTGAACTACAGTCAAGATCCTGGTGAGGATTACAAGCTTGCAGATGAGCTTCCCTGAGACTGTTTCTGACAATTTGTGCAGAAATTCTTCAGTTGTGCAAACTCACAGTGCAAACCCAGCTGTCTGGGTGGCTGTTCTCAGACAATCCAGCAGGTGAAGAAGCCTGATGTGGAGGTCCTGGGCTGGCATGGTGACAAAACTGCACATTTTAGTGTCCCCAGCACAAGGTGCACCTGTGTAATGATCATGCTGTTTAATCAGCTTCTTGATATGCCACACCTGTCAGGTGGATGGATTATCTTGACAAAGGTGAAATGCTCATTAACAGGGATGTAAAAAAAAAAAGGTGCACAACATTTTGGGAGAAATACGTTTTTTGTGCATATGGATCATTTTTTATATTTTATATCAGCTCATGAAACATGGGACCATCACTTCACATGTTAGGTTTATATATTTGTTCAGTATATACTGTCTTTTGCTTATTGAGACACACTCATATAAAAACAAGACTGTTGCCGGTGGTCACAATCTTAACTGCCTGTTAAGCCATCAGGAAGATTCAGAACTGATATGAGCGGACAACCAGCACCATGACACTCTGCCAGACACAGCCCACTCTCTCTTCCCGAGTTAGTGTGTGAAATAAGACTTCAGCTGTTGCTTGTTGTAGCTGTGTGTGCTGCTGACATTAAATCAAATCACAACTTCAGCACTGAATGGGAATCACTGTCTGAGGTTGACTTATCTGTCTCTTAGTCTGTGCCGCTCTGACATTGCTCGTCCATATATTCTTATTCATCATTCCTTTACTTAGATTTGTGTGTACTGGGTATATGTTGTGAAATTGTTAGATATTACTGCACTGTCAGAGCTAGAAACAAGTGTTTCGCTACACCCACAGTAACATCTGCTAAACATGTGACCAATCGAATTTGATTTGATGTATAATAGCGCGACCACTGTGAGGCAATCTGAATGTCATGAGATCCTCATCTACAGTGGCTACCGACGGGGAACAAAGGTTGTGTGATATATTTATATGCTGGTGTGAGCCACTCTGGGACATGGTGAGTAATTGGTGAGTGTAAGTATGTGTCTAGGAATGGGGAGGGGTGTGTGGGTTAGATAGCCAGCCACACGGACAGCTGCAGTTATTTCTTTCAACTGCCTCCAATCTCCCTGAGTCAAGTTATCCGCGGCATTTCAGTGTGTGTGAGTGTGTGTCGTTGTAGATGACTGTGTGTTTTATGTACGTGTTCTTTATCTGGGTGTCACTGAGTGAAGAGGTAGGGTTTCAGATGTTTACAGAAGAGGTTGGACTGGGCTGAACGGGAGCTGCCCTCCTGTAGGGCTATAGGAGGGCCAAGAGACCAGAGGTGACAGAACGGAGTGTTTGAGCATAGCCTGAATGTACGGAGGGGCAGTTCTTCTGGCTCCTGTAGGAAAGTACCATGGTCTTGTAGTGGATGCAAGCTTTGACTGGAAGCCAGTGGAGTGTGCAGAAGAGCGGTGTGACATGGAGAACTTGGGACGGTTGAACACCAGGCGGTTGCAGTATTCTGGATAAGTTGCAGGGGTTTGATGGCATAAGCGGGGAGCCCAGCCAACAGCGAGTTGCAGTAGCCCAGACGGGAGATGACAAATGCCTGGATTAGGACCTGTGCCGCATCCTGTGTGAGGTAGGGTTGTACTCTACACATGTTGTAGAGCAACCTTCCCCGGGAGGAAGTGCAGCTCCGTCTTGCAGAGGTTGAGCTTGAGGTGGTGGGCCGACATCCAAGCTGAGGTATTGGCAAGGCACGCAGAGATGCGTGTCACCATCTGGGTGTCAGAAGGGGAGAGGTAGTGGAGTGTCATCCGCATAGCAATGATAGGAGAGACCATGTGAGGATATGACGGAGCCAAGTGACTTGGTGTATAGAGAGACGAGAGGGTCTAGAACCGAGCCCTGTGGGATACCAGTAGTGAGAGCACAGTGCAGACACAGACCCTCTCCACGCCACCTGGTAGGAGCGGCCTGCCAGGTGGATGCAATCCATGAGTGTGCAGAGCCTGAGCCGCCCAGCCCTGAGAGGGTGGAGAGGAGGATCTGATGGTTCAGGGTCGAAGGCAGCGGATAGATCTAGGAGGATGAGAACAGCGGAGAGAGAGTCAGCTTTGGCAGTGCGGAAACAGCACGCTGAAGTGTTTTGCAAAGAAATACCAGGATACCGGTCTGTCGTTTTTGATGTCAGAGGGGTCTTTTTTTTTTACTTAAAAAAAAAGTTTTACCCTGGCCATTTTAAAGTCAGAGGGAACGCAGCCAATGGTCAGGGATGAGGGAAATTAGGAATGGGAGAAGGTCTCCAGTGATGGTCTGGAGGAGGGGATGGGGTTGTCGGGCAGCCGGACATACATTTACATTTACATTTAAGTCATTTAGCAGACGCTCTTATCCAGAGCGACTTACAAATTGGTGCATTCACCTTATGACATCCAGTGGAACAGTAGTGCATCTAAATCTTTTAAGGGGGGGGGGGGGGGGTGAGAGGGATTACTTTATCCTATCCTAGGTATTCCTTAAAGAGGTGGGGTTTCAGGTGTCTCCGGAAGGTGGTGATTGACTCCGCTGTCCTGGCGTCGTGAGGGAGTTTGTTCCACCATTGGGGGGCCAGAGCAGCGAACAGTTTTGACTGGGCTGAGCGGGAACTGTACTTCCTCAGTGGTAGGGAGGCGAGCAGGCCAGAGGTGGATGAACACAGTGCCCTTGTTTGGGTGTAGGGCCTGATCAGAGCCTGGAGGTACTGAGGTGCCGTTCCCCTCACAGCTCCGTAGGCAAGCACCATGGTAACTAGTTGCAGGATTTCATCTGGAGAGAGAGGGGAGAAAGAGATCAAGGCATAGGGTAGTTCTGTGTGAGTGGGATCAGTGGACACAATAGGCTGAGTTAATGAGGAGCAAATGTTGTCAACCTTCTTTTCAAAGTGATTGATAAAGTTGTCCGTAGAGGGAGAGTTTCCTAGGGTTAGAGGCAGAGGCTTGACATTTTGAATGATAGAGGCTGGCTTTAGCAGCAGCCCCAGAGGAACATAAGGTAGAGAGGAAGGACGGAAAGGATGATAGGTCCTCCAGAATTTTTTGCTCAGCTGCCTGTAGCCCTATTCTGTAAGCTTGCAATGAGTCACTCAGACTCGCTCTTGCTGCTGGTGAGTCTCTGATCCACCTCTACGCAGACGACACCATTCTGTATACTTCCGGCCCTTCTTTGGACACTGTGTTAACAACCCTCCAGGCAAGCTTCAATGCCATACAACTCTCCTTCCGTGGCCTCCAATTGCTCTTAAATACAAGTAAAACTAAATGCATGCTCTTCAACCGATCGCTACCTGCACCTACCCGCCTGTCCAACATCACTACTCTGGACGGCTCTGACTTAGAATACGTGGACAACTACAAATACTTAGGTGTCTGGTTAGACTGTAAACTCTCCTTCCAGACCCATATCAAACATCTCCAATCCAAAGTTAAATCTAGAATTGGCTTCCTATTTCGCAACAAAGCATCCTTCACTCATGCTGCCAAACATACCCTTGTAAAACTGACCATCCTACCAATCCTCGACTTTGGCGATGTCATTTACAAAATAGCCTCCAATACCCTATTCAACAAATTGGATGCAGTCTATCACAGTGCAATCCGTTTTGTCACCAAAGCCCCATATACTACCCACCATTGCGACCTGTACGCTCTCGTTGGCTGGCCCTCGCTTCATACTCGTCGCCAAACCCACTGGCTCCATGTCATCTACAAGACCCTGCTAGGTAAAGTCCCCCCTTATCTCAGCTCGCTGGTCACCATAGCATCTCCCACCTGTAGCACACGCTCCAGCAGGTATATCTCTCTAGTCACCCCCAAAACCAATTCTTTCTTTGGCCGCCTCTCCTTCCAGTTCTCTGCTGCCAATGACTGGAACGAACTACAAAAATCTCTGAAACTGGAAACACTAATCTCCCTCACTAGCTTTAAGCACCAACTGTCAGAGCAGCTCACAGATTACTGCACCTGTACATAGCCCACCTATAATTTAGCCCAAACAACTACCTCTTTCCCAACTGTATTTAATTAATTTATTTATTTTGCTCCTTTGCACCCCATTATTTTTATTTCTACTTTGCACATTCTTCCATTGCAAAACTACCATTCCAGTGTTTTACTTGCTATATTGTATTTACTTTGCCACCATGGCCTTTTTTGCCTTTACCTCCCTTCTCACCTCATTTGCTCACATTGTATATATACTTGTTTATACTGTATTATTGACAGTATGTTTGTTTTACTCCATGTGTAACTCTGTGTCGTTGTATCTGTCAAACTGCTTTGCTTTATCTTGGCCAGGTCGCAATTGTAAATGAGAACTTGTTCTCAACTTGCCTACCTGGTTAAATAAAGGTGAACTAAATTTAAAAAAAGACACTGAACAGAAGGGGAGGGGAGTAGGCTCCATGGGGGGAAACCTGTAATTAATGTGGCACTCCAGTCTCCTTTTCACCTCCATTTAACACCTCCTTTACTTAACAAAAGGTGGTACAGGTAAAGTCATCTGCATATGCTTCAGTCCTAACCCGGCTAGCCGAACTGCATACTCCCTTAAAATACCTTCACTTGAAAAACAAGAAAAAAGCGACAATTGTACTGTCTGTCACTTAATAGTCAGAATTAATCTAAGATCACCCAGGAAATCTGTCATAAATTGGAGGGAGGCTGATGACATCGACTTCCCATCAAACCAACTCCTTGATTGCCATACTCATTGAAGTTTGCTGTTGTGTCTGAAAGAAAAGAAAAAAAACGTTCTCAAAACGCTATTTAATTATTTATTTATTTGACCCTTTTGTGTGTGTGCTTTAATGTATTTATACTTGGGATATTGCTTTTCAACAGTAAAAGTTAAAAAGTCACTGGAGGATGTCTTACAGCATAGTTTTCTCCTAGTCCCTCTTTGTCAGTCATACCTGCTCTTATCCCCTTCCCCTTTCTGGTGGACTGCATTTATTCAGTCCTTTAGCCTGTAATCATAGCACTACAGTGAATGCTCAAGCACCTCCTAACTACTTCCCACTTTGTTTCACCTACTTGTAAAATAAACTTAGCTGAATATTCATAACACAACATATGATTGTCATATTTTATATGTCACATTTTAAAGCTGAATGCTTATTGTTGTCACTGCGTCCCTATTCAAAACGGGAATAGATCTAGGAACCGAGAGTGTCTCTTCATAACATTGTTGGGTGTGGTTTAGCAATGGTTTCATTTTTCAAGTTTGGGTAGCATTGGGCGTCAGCAAGCCAACCCAAGGGTGTAGATTCAACAAATTGTCCTTTTGTGAAGACTGTAGTTAAGTTCCATTCGCCTGCTCTTCTGGTTTTAGTGCTGAAACCACCCTTTACTTGTTGGCCTTTTTTACTGTGTTATTCTGTACTAGATCCTTCCTCATTCTTAAAGGAAGACACAGTACTGTATCATCTTTGGGGATTTTTTATTTATTTATTTTTATTTATTTTTTAGGATTTTTTTTTTAGGATTAGGGACAACCAGGGCACATTTCCTGTGATTAGTTCATTTATGACAAATGTGCTAACATTTTTGACATGTAAAACCCAGCCAAATATGTGGGCCAAAGTAATGGAATGGGGAAACGTTAATGGAATAAAACATTTGTCCTGTTTTCTGATATATCAGGCCAACACTTCTTAAAAGATCCTCCTGAACCTTCTGAGGAAGGCGATGGACACGCTGAAATGTAAGCCTATTAGTTTGTCCTGAATAAACCTAAAGATCCATGCAGCTTTCTGAGTGCCCCTCTTTCTTCTTTGGGATTGTCAACTTATAGCTGGCAGGGTAAGATGTTTTTTTTTCTGGTCCCCTGAAATCCTGTTCCTGGCCAATGCATCTGCGCTTCCATTCACCTTTGCTTCCCCCTGTTTTTTTTTTCAACCTCTTCCGGCTTCCCATCCTATGTCTCCTCTCTTCCTCGGACACTATCTGTGCATTCGCCCACTATCTGTAACGTGGTTTGTGAGTACCCTTCTCTCTCGCACTCACTCTCTCACCCACTCTCTCTTTCCCCCTCTCACTTGTGCTGTGAGCTGATTGAAAGCAGCAGCTGAGCTCTGTGACTGTTACCTGAACTGAGGAAAAGATAGTCGGGGAGTGCCGTCACCACGTCAAGGGATGTCAGCTGTTCTATGCCAGGCATTCAACGGTGATGGGGACAGTACGGAGATTGCAGGGCCCTGAGTCGGACCTCTGTGACCTCTCCACAGCACCCAAAACACAGAATGGATTTCCACAGCATCCTTTGGAATAGGCTCAATAGATCAGAATATATTGATCATATATTGGGCAAATGTCAATATCCACATCATCAAATCTTTGTGGTGCTGGGAATGAAATAAATCAATGTTTATATTGTAGTTTGTTTGTTTTTTGGAAAAGGTTGACTGAAATCTAAAAACATGTATTTTCCTCAATAATATGTATCATAAAACACACTCACTGACTAGGCTATGGGGAAAAGGAACTGTAGAATGTAGAACTGCAATCAGGTACATCACCCAACTTTGATCCAGTGTTATAGAATTTAACATTACTTGTGGACTGGGTGGGCAACTCAACAGAGGTTTAACATGGCGAGGTTTAACATGGCTTTTGCTATATTTATTGGAGAATTGGCTTGATATGATCATTATGGAAAGCACTCAGTGTTAGCATTATACTCTGTGAATGTGAGTGGAGAATCTAGCAGGACTCCCTCACACTCATTGATCACTGTAGTCACTCATCTTGGCCTTGTCTGAACGTCTTTAGAATCTGAATGTGTGTGAGATGGGGTGGAGGTGCCCTCCAGGCCATTGAAACAATGAGCCTGGCTTTCCCTTTTCAGTGCACTGTTTGAGCGAAAATCTCTGGATTTGTTATGCTGATTGGGTCACCTAGAGTCAATACAGGTGGATGGTGATAATGAGAAACTCAAGGGCATTTATTTTCTGTCTAGTGTAGCCTGCTCCTGAGGCAATAATCCAAGAAATGTGATTCTCTTCATTGACAGTTTATGGTCCACAGAGGAAAAATGTATCATTTAAATTTGATATGACAATTGTGTAAACACTATGTAATAATGTTGAAAAAAATGTATGAAATAATAGATTTTCCTTTCTAGAAAACAGGCTTTGATCATCTCACTCAGGTTTATGAGACAGAGTGGGGATTGGTTTGTTGAGATAACTAATCACATTCAACATACAGTGGGGAGATTCATTTTCAGATTACAGTTTAACTCTGTCAGTTGAGTTATTGAATGAATCTCTGGTTTATTGTTCATGTTTTTCTAATGCCAATAAAGAGTGTGTTTGAACAGTGTTATAGGGAAAAAGACAGAGACAACATATTAGATTGTATACAAATAATTATAAAATTCAAAACATTTGAGGTGAAGTAGAATGGTTTGTATTGACAATATTTGTTTCGTTGTAGAAGAAAAGCCAGAGTGAGGCTGACAATTAGGATGGTAATGCAGCAATGTATCAAGTAGCCCCTTATGGGAATCATCAATGTTCTCAAACCTCCAGCATCATCATTGAATATGATAGATTTTCAAGAAGAAGCAGACATCCAGAAAATAAAAATATTTGAGGTCCAATGATAAGCAAGTCTTGACCACTTGGGGTTATTTAATCAATTTATCAATTACCAAGCTATGTTCTTTTTAGATTATTTGATTGAATCAGAAAGGATTACTTTCAAAATTGAAAAGATTTTAAATCATGACATATTAAGACAGGCGAGGATCGTTTTTCTGGTTTCGGCTAGAAGGGAGACAGTTTATGTATGATCAGATATTACTTTTGTAGAAGGTTATGAGAATTTACGCAGCAGGTTATGAGAATTAACGTGGTAAATTCTGAGAATTAGGTAAAGGTTCGGAAAGGGGTTAGCGAAGAGCTAAAAAGAAGACAGAAAATCAACTTTTGATGTAAACTTGAAATAACCTGTATTCCCTCTATCCTTGACCAGTTTTTCGCTGAATTGTGTGTGATTTGCGGATTCGAATAGGGAGGGGAAAGGAAGCGGGGGTGCAACCCAATCTGGCCACCTCCCCGTGTATAAAACTCCAACTCAACCATCATTCTTTCTCTTTCTGTTACCTGGTTAAGGGCAACAGCAGTGGTAGTAGCAGTGTGATTTCGTAGTGACACCGGTAAGCGCGTTTATCATCAAGTGCTTTCAAAAAATGGGCCTAATCTGTTCTTGAATTTACAAGTGGTTATGTTTTTACATTTTTTTTTTCATAGCTAACCCGTATTGCGAAAATGTACTATAGCGAATACATTTGTTAGCCTTCTTTCTGTCTGTCGTTTCAATTAACCTGTGGAATTGATGGTGTAACGTCAAGGATACTGTGATTAGTTACTTTATATAAATGGCCATAATGTTGTCTTTACTGAAGTTTTTAGTTTGTCAGAAAATTACACTTTTCGGTTGGGGGAGGGGAAACTGGGGGGGAGAACAAAGGATACTAAAGCAGTGGTCTGTGTGGCTGAGTAGCTAAATGGAATGTCTGTCTTCCATTAGTGAATTGCACGGTAGCCCAGGCGACAGTTGTCGAGTTGTGATAGCTAAATTCCTCTCGGATATTTGGAAATCTTTCTGTAACTTAACACGACGTGGCCCAGAAGTAACACGTGTCTCGTTTGCCCCATGGCGGACTAAGGCCTACGTGGTCATGGCTCATTCACCCTTTGTCAAATGGCATCGGATGAGTTAACATTGTCGAGTGGGGACTTTTTTTAAAAACATTTTTTATGGGGTCCTATTCTTAATGGGATATGTATTATATTTTTGGACCATCGACAAAAGATTGTTAGTGACCTGCGTTTTATTTGCAGCCATATTCCAAGAGGCAATGTGGCTTAGCTAAGTGGTTTCTCATTTTATTTCAGAAACTTAAGTAAGCGACCATGGGAAAGGAAAAGATCCACATCAACATCGTGGTCATTGGCCATGTCGACTCCGGGAAGTCCACCACCACCGGCCATCTGATCTACAAATGCGGAGGTATTGACAAGAGAACCATTGAGAAGTTCGAGAAGGAGGCTGCTGAGGTAAGCATTTCCTAAACTCGTTGGGTACAATACTTTGGATTAAATGGCGACGCCAGCATGGTCTTTGAACGGCGAAGCCGGTAGGGTGTGTAACGAGTACGCGCATGTGGGGTGGCGCTTGCGCGCGGGCCTAGCGTCCGGGTGATGACGATGCACTTTGTGTAATGGTGGCTGAGGCCTTCGTGGCTAGAAGGGTACAACATGTGTGTGTGTGTATATATATTTTTTTTAGCTAATAACTTACTGAACACCGGCTACGGAAAGCCAACTCTAAGAAGTTGTCCGATCTCTAGTTCACAGCCTCTATTTCCACTTCATAAAATGCATAAATTACGTTTCTGAAAGTAGACTGAACAATCCATTTATATATATTTTTTTAGTGTAACTTATTGGCTTAGTTTCCCATAACATTCTAGGCTTGACCCTGAATGTTGTAGTTGCTCACAATGCAATTTAACATGTAGCTTGATCACATTGATGTGATTTAATGTAATAATTATTTTAACTTCCCATTTTTAGATGGGTAAGGGCTCTTTCAAGTATGCCTGGGTGCTGGACAAGCTGAAGGCTGAGCGAGAGCGTGGTATCACCATCGACATTTCCCTGTGGAAGTTCGAGACCGGCAGGTACTACGTCACCATCATTGATGCCCCTGGGCACAGAGACTTCATCAAGAACATGATCACCGGTACATCTCAGGTAAGTGGGGCCCACTGCAATTGGGCTGTACTGTTAATCTACAGCCTATTAGTTTAAAGTGGTGGGCTGACAACCTTAATCCCCCCCCCAGGCTGATTGCGCTGTGCTGGTCGTTGCTGGTGGTGTTGGTGAGTTTGAGGCCGGTATCTCAAAGAACGGGCAGACTCGTGAGCACGCTCTCCTTGCTTTCACTCTGGGAGTGAAGCAGCTCATCGTTGGCGTCAACAAGATGGACTCCACAGAGCCCCCCTACAGCCAGAAGCGTTTTGAGGAGATCCAGAAGGAGGTCAGCACCTACATCAAGAAGATCGGCTATAACCCTGCCACCGTTGCCTTTGTGCCCATCTCTGGATGGCATGGGGACAACATGCTGGAAGCCAGCGCCAACGTGAGTAGTCCATCCCAACAGTACACTACTGTGAAATAGTTTTGCCTGTCATTTGCATACATATTACTGTTTCTAAACGCTTCTTCTCTTATTCCAGATGGGCTGGTTCAAGGGATGGAAGGTCGAGCGCAAGGATGGTAACGCCAATGGTGTGACTCTGCTGGAGGCCCTGGACAGCATCCTGCCCCCATCCCGCCCCACAGACAAGCCCCTTCGTCTGCCCCTCCAGGATGTTTACAAAATCGGTGGTAAGAGTCTGTTAAACTTCATGAAAGTGACTGACACGCAAAGGTTTGGTTCTGCTCGTTGGTTAATCTACTCCCCTGGTTTCCTCAGGTATTGGAACTGTACCTGTGGGCCGTGTGGAGACAGGCACCCTGAAGGCCGGTATGATCGTCACCTTCGCCCCCGCTAACGTCACCACTGAAGTCAAGTCTGTGGAGATGCACCACGAGACCCTGGAATCGGCTATGCCCGGTGACAATGTCGGATTCAACGTCAAGAACGTGTCCGTCAAGGATATCCGTCGTGGCAACGTAGCTGGAGACAGCAAGAATGACCCTCCAATGGAGGCTGGCACTTTCACCGCTCAAGTAGGCATACTGTTTGTAGTTGGGCGGGGCAGGTTACTTCCCATGACAATTGTTCTTGTGCTAATTGACCACGCCTTGTTTTTCCAGGTAATCATCCTGAACCACCCTGGCCAGATCTCCCAGGGCTATGCCCCTGTGCTGGATTGCCATACTGCTCACATCGCCTGCAAGTTCAGTGAGCTCAAGGAGAAGATCGACCGTCGGTCCGGCAAGAAGCTTGAAG
Source organism: Oncorhynchus nerka (assembly GCF_034236695.1). NCBI lineage: Eukaryota > Metazoa > Chordata > Actinopteri > Salmoniformes > Salmonidae > Oncorhynchus > Oncorhynchus nerka. The sequence goes on from NC_088399.1 coordinate 61,151,521, forward strand.
ATGCCCCCAAGTTCCTGAAGTCTGGAGATGCTGCTATCGTTGACATGATCCCCGGCAAGCCCATGTGTGTGGAGAGTTTCCAGGAATACCCCCCTCTTGGTAAGTTATCCACATGCTCTCATCACCAAAACATTGATAATCCTTAAGGTCCTCTATGCTTCTGGCAAAATAGTAACGCTGCCTTTTCAATCTCCTGCAGGTCGTTTTGCTGTGCGTGACATGAGACAGACAGTCGCTGTCGGTGTCATCAAGGCTGTTGACAAGAAGGCTGCCTCAAGCGGCAAGGTCACAAAGTCTGCCGTTAAGGCCGGTAAAAAGTGAATTCCCCTCCCACAGGACGTCCCTCAGGTAGCGGGGTCTGCTGCCCTACATCCTGCGGCGTCTCAAAACCTAAGCTCTATACTTAAGGACTGGTTAATGCTGATTAAAACTCATCGTAAAAGTTTCCGCAGGAAAGGAACCCAACGTGGAGACACTTGTGGATTCTTCATTACAGGCGGTGCCTCTTTCAGTTAAATTGTGTAAATGGTTGAACGGAACCTGTTATGATTCTATTAAATTGGAAGGAAACTGCTGATAACTAATAAAGGTCTTTAAATGTCTTGACCAAAAATCCTGCTGTCGTTTTCCTTAATCCTTTGTCCTTCGTGTGCTTGTAGTTCAGTAGGAGCTACTCCATAGGGTAGGACAAGTGCAATGCTGTATGTAACTGGTCTTTGCAGCTGTTTTGACACATCCTATCCCTGACAGCTGCAGGGCTGTGCCCAGTGCTGGGTTTTTGCAGTCCAATCACCTTGGTGGGTTACACTGGTGCAGCCAATAGCACCCTATTTTATTGATGACAGCAGTGCTTTAGCATTTGCTGTTCTCCCGCCCCTCACCGCACCAGTATAAATAGAAATGTGAGATCAAATTCTTCCCTTTTTCTCCGGTCTAAAGCAGGGATAACTGTAAACCTATCGCAGGTTAGTGGAACAGAATGCTTATTTCAGGATATACTGGTCGTTAAATGGCTTGTGGCTAAGCTACTCTTAACACTGTTCGCTTAAAATTGTGATAATGGGATGGTCATGAGTCGTGCTAGCCTAACAAGTATCATCTTCACGAGCATGATTAAGGACCGGTCTAATTGTACTAGAGATGGGTGTTTCTAACTGCTCTCTCTCATTTTGATTCATAAATGGTCATGAGTCCACTGCTCGGTCCAACACAGTTGACCGCATCATGTTCAGTGGTTAACTAGCTACCAGCGAACTATTCGCCTGAACTAAAAGGCTAGCTAATGGGTTAGACGTGTGGACTAACTCCACAACTAGGCGGGGTGTATGACTTTGTGGTAACTAGTGACGATCCAACATGGCCGGCTCGCTAGTCCCCCGATTTAACATGGAGGACGATTTGCGGATAGCACATGGTGCATGAGTCAGTGGTGCCGCTGGGCGTCAAAGGCATCAACATTGTATGCATCTCCTGCTACCATGTTATTTGCATGCGTATTTTGTGTAAACGTATTTGTGCATCGGTAGTTACGTCATTTTCCTTTCAATCAGTAAATCATGGGAAAGGAAAAGATCCACATCAACATCGTGGTCATTGGCCATGTCGACTCTGGGAAGTCCACCACCACTGGCCATCTTATCTACAAATGCGGAGGCATTGACAAGCGAACCATTGAGAAGTTCGAGAAGGAGGCTGCTGAGGTAGGTTTGGGCGCCCTGACATTTCTCGATTTTTTTTTTGTTTGTCTGCAGCTATGAATAGCGACATAACGGGCGTGGTTACAGCTGAAAATCATTGGAAAGATTGCTTTGACACAAGCGACACCTACTGTACGAAAGTGTGTATCGCTGTCAGTTGTGGCCAGTCATTCTGCGGTAACTAAATGCAAAAATGCCTTCTAAAAATGGTTTTGAGTCATTGAACTGCAACTCGTTTAGTCAGGGAAAAAGAACTCAAAATGAAGATATGCAAATGATCTGGTGGTCAAACGTATTTGGGCATCGGGAAATTGCTGGGAAAAAACTTGCTCAACTAGCAGAATAATCTTATTAATCTGATTTGGCAGTCATTTTGTGTTATGGATTTAAATGACAAAACTGCCAAAAAATTATATGCATTTGTAGTAGGCCTAATTGGGTAGATATGATCTAAAAAATATTACAACTGTGTAGGCAATAGACTTAAGTGAAATAAACGCAAACTTGATTCTCTGCTTGTGTAGATGGGCAAAGGCTCTTTCAAGTATGCCTGGGTGCTGGACAAGCTGAAGGCTGAGCGAGAGCGTGGTATCACCATCGACATTTCCCTGTGGAAGTTTGAGACCGCCAAGTACTACGTCACAATCATAGATGCCCCCGGACACAGAGACTTCATCAAGAACATGATCACCGGTACCTCTCAGGTAAAGAAAAGCTTTAATAACCATTGCTGGTTTCCTGTTTCCTAATTATGAAATGATCAGTAGTGGCATTTTACCATGACGTTTGAAGTGTGTCATGTCTTTGTCTCAGGCTGATTGCGCTGTGCTGGTCGTTGCTGGTGGTGTTGGTGAGTTTGAGGCCGGTATCTCAAAGAACGGGCAGACTCGTGAGCACGCTCTCCTGGCCTACACTCTGGGAGTGAAGCAGCTCATCGTTGGCGTCAACAAGATGGACTCCACAGAGCCCCCTTACAGCCAGAAGCGTTTTGAGGAGATCCAGAAGGAGGTCAGCACCTACATCAAGAAGATCGGCTATAACCCTGCCACCGTCGCCTTTGTGCCCATCTCTGGATGGCATGGGGACAACATGCTGGAAGCCAGCCCTAACGTGAGTAGTCCATCCCCACAGTCCACTCCTCCGCAGCAGTGTAGTTTTATAGGTGGTCATATGCCTAAATGATTAGGGCTGGAACATTATAGAAGGTAAAGCACTGACAGGTCAGCAAGCCTCATCCGAATTTTGATCCACACAAGAGCAGTAACATTGTTTCTTCTGTTTCCCATTGCAGATGGGCTGGTTCAAGGGATGGAAGGTTGAGCGTAAGGAGGGTGGCGCTAATGGTGTGACCCTTCTGGAGGCTCTGGACTCTATCCTGCCCCCCTCCCGCCCCACCAACAAGCCTCTCCGTCTGCCCCTGCAGGACGTCTACAAAATTGGAGGTAAGAACCAGTTATAGATCAATATGTTTCAATATACTGGTTATTTCCTTTAGACATGACGAGGTTTGGCTCTTGTGGGTAAATACTTGTTTCCCTTTAGGTATTGGAACAGTGCCCGTGGGCCGTGTGGAGACTGGAACCCTGAAGGCCGGTATGATTGTCACCTTCGCCCCCGCTAACGTCACCACTGAAGTCAAGTCTGTGGAGATGCACCACGAGACCCTGGAAGCGGCTCTCCCCGGTGACAACGTCGGATTCAACGTCAAGAACGTGTCCGTCAAGGATATCCGTCGTGGCAACGTGGCTGGAGACAGCAAGAACGACCCTCCAATGGAGGCCGGCAACTTCACCGCTCAGGTGAGAGATGGGACAGATTTTAAATATTTCCAAGTCTACTTTCCTTCATGTCTCGTTTCTTCTGGCCAAACATTTGCACTTTCATTAAACGTTTTTCTAAATTCAGTTTACCCACATTTCAACCCCCTGTCAATGTAGTTGTAGATTCTATCCCATCCTTACCCAACCTTTACCCCAATCCTCAGGTCATCATCCTGAACCACCCGGGAACCATCTCCCAGGGCTATGCCCCCGTGCTGGATTGCCACACCGCTCACATCGCCTGCAAGTTCAGCGAGCTCAAGGAGAAGATCGACCGTCGTTCCGGCAAGAAGCTTGAGGACAACCCCAAGGCCCTGAAGTCTGGAGACGCCGCCATCATCGTCATGGTGCCAGGAAAGCCCATGTGTGTGGAGAGCTTCGCCGCCTACCCTCCCCTCGGTGAGTCACACACCAATTCCTTATGATGACGATTATGGGTCTTATTTATGCAGTGCTATTGAAAAACTGAATGTTTACGTGGGGGGGGGGGTTATCATCACTGTATAGGACCCATCTGGGTAATGTAGCCGTTTGGTGTTGAAAGAACTCGCCAAACATTTACTGTTGATTGCTTGTAAGAAGGTGAAGAGATCTTACTCGCCTCAATACCTTACAACGTGACTTACAAAAACTCTTTAGGAACTACAATGACTTCTGGAATATTCTGACACTCCATTCCAGTAACCATATCTCTTTGTTGCTGCATCGTTGCAGGTCGTTTTGCCGTGCGTGACATGAGGCAGACCGTGGCTGTTGGTGTCATCAAGGCCGTCGACAAGAAGGCTGCCAGCACTGGCAAGGTGACCAAGTCCGCCGTTAAGGCTGCCAAAGCTAAATGAATTCCTGCTCCAGACATCCAGCAACAACAAAGCGTGTCACCGGCATCCCATCCTGCAGTGTCTCAGAACCTGAGCTCTCTACTCAAGGACTGGCTAATGCTAATAAAAACCCATCGCAAAAATTTTCGCAGGAAAGGAAAGCAAATGTTCGAAGAATAATGCTTTAGGGAAAATTATGATAAAATAAAAAACCATGAACATGAACCGCCAAAACGCTGCTGTTTTCTTGATTCTCATAAAGCCAAAACGCTGAATCAGTTACTGTTGGATCCATACTGCTATCTACCATGAAATGATATGTTGTGTTAGAATATTAAAATAAAGTCTGGTTTCTGTTGCTGTGAAACATTGAGCTAATTGTCAAATTTTGGATTGATTTGCTGAATACACTCCATTGGTTTACAATATTGGCTACAAACAGAAAATAATAACAACTTAGATATCATTCACTGCCTCCATTTTAAGCATTCTCTCCTTTGAGTTACATCAGAAATGTACGTGAGAAATGTAAGTGCAGTTGGTCAACATGTCAGTACTGTTGATTCCTATTTTCAGAGAAGAGTGATTTCTCAATAGGGGAAATTGTACCCCGGTAAATGTCAGCTACTGTCAAGGTAAGGGGTTCTGACAGAAGGAGAAACTAATTGCGTGGTTTTTATATTCACAAGCCAGGTAGAGCATAACAAATCTTTATGGAATGGCGTCACACGGGTGAAACCTCTTCCTTACTGTGTCCCTAGCAACACCGCACCTAGAATTCAGTTGTGCAATCCATGATCCACTGCTACAGAGACAGAGGGAGAAACGATCTATTATCTTTAAGTGATATGTGACATCACAGTTTGGAAATAGAAAGGGAATAGTGTCCGGAACCAGAAATACTTCAGCTGACACAGAGAGGAGCAATGGAGACGTTTCAATGTCCCCCTAGCAAGCTGCAATTTGTGTCAACGACTGGGCAATAGGTAAGTCTTAACAACCCCTGTAAAATGTCACAATGGTTGAATGATTCTCTAACAATCAGTCTGGGATTATGAAGAAATGGTTGCAAGCGAAGTTGTCGAGAGTAACATGTAGCCTGGTTTAGGTAAGGTCTAGGAAATCACAATTACATTCATTCCTCTGGGCAGGGCCTCTGCATTTCAGTCATTGTACATTGTATGTACCGTGCTTAAAATGACATAGAACTTAGTAACATGATCTCTGATACTACGTTACTATGAAGCCACTAAAGACTGAGCAAGGTTGTTTTTGTTATTGCGCAGTCCCGTCCCATATACTTTCAACCTAAAAGGAAGAGGATATTCAAATTCCATTTATGTCATTCTCCTTTCTCTGAATCGATTGATGTGTTTGTGTGCGTGTGTTGATCACAGTAGAAAGATGAACAGAACCACACCTCAGAGGAAGTCATCCTCCAGGAGACAGACCTCAGTTCCATCCACACCCCCTAGAGAGCCCCAGACAATTCCTCAATCATGGGCCCTCGCCAGGACCTCGTCCACCCCCGTCGACCTCCAACCTAGCCTGGGCAGAGAGGCAGAGGAGGGTGAGTATCTGGACAGACAAGATGGAGATGGAGGTAGCCCCATAGAGGACTCTCAGACTGGGGCATCGTTGGGTCAGGAGACTGATGGAAACTCCAGTACCCCAGCCACACACAACTCACCCCTCCCTAGGCAGAGACCACACCTGACAGGTAATAGCACGGTCAACCTGCTCGCTTCAATGGTATTGTTGATTGTCCTCATCTGATGTGGGTATCATTGTATGTCAAAGACGCTAAGACAATCAATCAGTAACATGTTACATTCATTCATCTTGCCAGAATCCATATTCTGGGTTGAGTGACTTTTTGCATCTGCAATGTTTTGGAGGCAGGACACCCATGAGGCAGCGCACAATTGGCCCAGTGTCGTTTGCGTTAGGGGGGGTTTGGCCGGCTGGGATGTCCTTGTCAACTAGCGCTCTTGCAACTCCTTGTGGTGGGCCAAGTGCATGCACGCTGACTTCGGTTGCCAGTTGTATAGTGTTTCCTTCCTCCGCGAGCACCGGCTTGGTAGGGTCGTGTTTCGGGGGAACGCGTGGCTCTCGACCTTCAACTCTCCCGAGTTCGTACGGGAGTTGCAGCGATTGGACAAGACTGTAACTACCAATTGGGTTGAAAAGGGGGTACAAAGTACAAAAAAAGATTTGTTTTGGAGATGAAGTTCATGTGTGCATAATCCTGTAAAATGGGGCGAGAATTGCACCATTCATGCTTCTTTTTTATTAGTCAGATTCAGAAAACTTTAATGTCCTCAGAGGCAATTAATCTTGCAGCAGTCATAAAACATACAACATCTAAAAATGTAAAATAAATCCCAAAGGATATTTTACAAACAAATAGGCAGGGCGTTTGCCATATTCTGAATGCCCAACCAGGCCGACCCGAGAGTCTCCCTGTAATATTATCTGTTGCACCTTATTCTTGTACTGGCATCTCACCTTTTTAAAAATCTCTTTGTTCACTCTCTGTGCCTCTTGTCCACTTGTTTCTTCTTATTAAGCACCACTTTCAATTCTTTGGTCACCCATGGTTTGTTGTCAGGAAATATGCTCATCTGAGACAGTCCTGCCAATACTTCGATCTGTCCACAGCCCAGAACCCCACACCAGGGTACGAGCTGGCCCCTATCACCCCAGAGCTGGCCCGCTGGATCAGGCTTCGGTCACAGAACCTCAAGCTCCGCCAGAGTGACCGCCAGTGGGCCGTGGACTTGGTCAACCATCTCCGGGACAGCCTGCTGGTCTTCCTCAAGAACAGTGACGAGCAGCCCTACTTCCAGTCAGCCTCTGTGCTTAACAGTGGTTCATACTACGAGATGGTTAAGGTAACTCACACCATGAGACGGGAATTGTCTCTGGCTGGCGGCTCAATTAAAACCCATGAACACAAAATAATTACTGGCAGCAAATGATCCACATTTTCACTAAAGGTGTGTTTTGATAAACATGGATGAACATTGAGCGACTGATTAGGCAGTATCTATGAGTCAATACTGAAGCTTATCTCTGACATACTGTACATAATAGGAAACATGACATGCAAACATGGAGGTTGTTGTTCTTCTTGTGTTGAATGCTAAGTGTTGCTGTTTGTAAGTCTTCTGGACTTACAAATCTGGGTCTGTCAAACCTGCCTTTAGCATTAAGTGAGTATACTTTACTGTTATTAGAATCCTGTGAACGAAACGAAATAGCATGTAAATAATGCATAGTACCTTTTACCATTGTGTGCCAACAGATACACAACCCAAATGAGTTTGACATGATGCTGAAGCTCCAGTCTCCTTCCCGCCTCAAAATGACTGAGCTGGACCAATACCACGGCCTGTTTTATGAAGTCGCCCTATCCCGACCGACGCGTGCCCACATACGGTCTTTCCTATTGGAAGATGGGCTCACCATCTCAGCCAGCAAGATCATAAGGGAAATGCACCGTCTGGTCCGAAAGTTCATCAGCACCTACAAAGGTGTGGTAACCGGTCTATATTCACCTGATTGTTTGGAAATGCAGTCATACAAGTGCTCACCTACCCATACTGTGTGTTTATATGCTGTATGTTGTCCGACTGGTTTATCTGTGGATGCTATGTTGTTGAGGGGTCAATATGAATCCTTGAGTCCTTGAGAGGTCAGTGGTCGGTGTCCACATCTCCAGCCACCTATATATATATATTAGTAATATAAACTGTTTGTCTAAATATGACGTGGCACATACCTGTAGGCTTTTGTGTGTTCTTTGATCAGCAGTGCCTGGAAATAGCTGGCGTTAGGTTGTGAAGAGGAAGCGTCCAAACTCCCCAGCGGTGACCCTTTCCCTGTTGGAGGTGGATAATGGGAAAGAGGAACTACTTTCTGTGGATGTGGTGCCCGCCTTGGAAGTGCCCTCCTCACAGAGCTGGCCTCTGGCTGCCCGCGCAGGCCCAGATGTGAACAACTGGCTGGGGAAGAAGACCCAGCGCTCTCTCACCCACCAAACTTGCTTCTTTGTGCCCAAGAAACCGCCAGGGCGTAACCTCAGTGACGCAGCTAAAGGTGTGTGTAAAATTACATTGTTCTTGTGCCAGAGCCATAGATGTATGTGGATAGATTTAGTCACGATTGATACAGTGAATGTGAATGCTATTTTTCCTTTTATTGAAAATGATTCCCTTTTATTTGTGGCTGCTTGTCTGCTGCAGAGAGTTGGAGGATTTCCTTTTCTCACATAGAAAAGGAACTAATCAAGACTCACGGGAACAAGAGGACCTGCTGTGAGAGCTCTGAAACCAAGTGCTGCCGGTCAGAATTCACTCTACTACAGCATTTACCAGCACCTGTGACTCATTTATCCCTAATACTGAACAAATACCTTTATCTGAAGTCATCAACATCATGAACAATACCTCTCTTTCTCTCCTCCTCTTCTTTAGTAAGCAGTGCTTTAAGCTCCTCAAGTGTCTGATCGAGGGACTGAAGAAACGCTACCCTCAGGAGCTGGATGATCTGTGCTCCTAACATGGGAAGACAGTCTTTCTACACACTCTTTCCATCAGGGCCCAGGACTCCCTGTGGACACCGCATCATCTGCCTGCCTGCTTCATGCACCTCCTAGGGGCCCTGGAGGGCCACGCAAGGAGTGGCCTGCTACCCCACTTCTTTGTCCCCAGCTCCAACCTCTTCGACCTTCCCACACAAAGCTCTGGTGTTTCTGACTGAGGCTCTGGAGGAGCAGAGGAGACAGGGGCTTCCCCTTTTAATGCCCCCGGCTCCTGCCCCACCACTGGCAGTACACTCCCCCAGTAACTCCCAGTCCCAGCCATCCATTGTTGTATAGCAGACTCATGTTATCCAGTCTACTATTATTCAGCCAGCCAAAGTTATTGAGACAAAAGCTTTAGTGAAAATGTTCAACATTTTAGCTTTGGTTGTGGCTTTGGTCTGTGTTGTTTGTTACCTCTGCCCATCAGTGGTAGGAAGGTAGCAGAGACAGTCCAATCTACAGCAGAGGGCGCTAAAATGTTATGCAGATGTAGAGAATGATAAGCCATTTTTAAACAGATTTTTATTTATCTCTAAATGATGTCTTTGCTCTTAATAATAAACACAATGAAAAAAGTAACATTTCTGTATTTGTATGTAAATGCTAAATATATGCAAATGACCAAGAATATAGTAGCTATACAATGTATTGTTTACTACTTCTGTCCACTACCCCAATGTACCCCAAACTTTTAAATAAAATATATTATTTATCAATGAAATACTTGTCCATCATGTATGATCCTATATGATTTATTATAGTGTGTGTGTGTGCGTGCATGCGTGCGTGCATGTATAAAATCCTTGTGCGTTGCAGTCCTTCTATAACAGAGTTGCTGGTCTGTTTTGAAGTCTTTATTAGGGCAGGACCTTCCAAAATCTGTATGGAAGGAAAGGTGATGGCAATTCTTTAAATCAAAACTAATGTAATGACATAACTGAGATGGATGACTAACTGATGGACGTCCTAACTGATTACATTACAATTTTACATATTTTTTCTTTAATAAAGATTTTGAATTCTTGAATCTAAATATTATTATATAAGCCTAATTTAATACTGATAGATACAGTTTTACTGTACTTTATTATTGACTTTGGGCGCTTATGGAACCGTCCTTCAAATTCAGTATGTTACGTAGGGCCCATTTATTCGAACACTTCCCTATAAATGTGCTGCGCCGGAAACGTCTCGTCCTCTTCTAGTGATTAAACATGGCGGTAAGTACAGCGTTTACACATAAAATGGCGAGATTTCGCGGTTTACATGTTCAATCCACAATCATCAGCGTGATATGGCCAACATCTCAATGTTTTTATAGCCAGATATGAGTAGATTCATGTGCAGCATTGGAATGACGTTGTATTACGGCCAAGATGTTATGGACCACTGATTTAATTGAAGCATCAGTAAGGGCTAGCGACATAGCTGTTGAAGTTGAGGTCTCTCCCCGAATACGTCTTTTCAATGCTTTGTTAGTTAGCGCTAAATAGGTAACTGGAACGTCCGTATGCGAACCGTGCGAAAATATTGTAAATATTCTGTAAGCAGTTGTGACGTTTGATTCCGCAACATTTGAATAGCTGTCTATTAGCAGTCGGGGATATGCACGGGCATGTCCGTGTGGCAGGTTTTAGTGGTTCACTTAGGAAGGTAAATAACACATTGAATCACGTTTTTGAATGGATTTAAGTCGGTGTGAACACGTATGGCTTTTTGGGAACAGCTTAAAGATGGACTGTTGTCTATTGACCAGGATTTATTAGCTAGCTAACTAACGTTAACAGTAGTTAGCAACATGTTGCTAGTTCGGCTGCTAGTTAACTTAACCAGCCTGCATAACAGGCAGCTGATGTATCCAAACAGAAGTTTCATTATTGGCTACAGTGTGTAAATGTCAACCTTCCAGCCTCATGATATCTGTATATTTCAACAGGAACAGGGCGAGAAAAAGGAGAACCCCATGCGTGAGCTTCGCATCCGCAAGCTCTGTATGAACATCTGTGTTGGGGAGAGTGGTGACCGACTGACCCGTGCTGCTAAGGTGCTTGAGCAGCTGACAGGACAGACGCCTGTCTTCTCCAAGGGTAGGTAAAACTGTCTTGATTCTGTGCTTTTAATCAGTGGCAGGGTGTTTGACTGTTAGGTAACAGACTGACACGTTCTGTTTGTCAGTGAAATGTGTTTTGATTACAATTTCTTTCACCTGTCCCCCTCAGCCCGCTACACTGTGCGATCCTTCGGCATCCGCAGAAATGAAAAGATTGCTGTCCACTGTACCGTACGTGGAGCTAAGGCTGAGGAGATCCTGGAGAAGGGACTCAAGGTGCGCTTTCAATATTGCTTATTTATTAGAAACACTATTACATTTTTATGGATGTTTTAATGACCTTGCACGTGTCTTAATCTCCATTAATTTGTCAAGGGAATGTTTCTGACACCTTTGGTTGGGGCTTAGTGTAGTGTGGTAGCCTTCATAACATTGGCTGCTGTTCCATGCGTTATTGAATTATGCATACTTTTAGGGCCTCAGGTAGCCCAGCGGCTAAGGGCGTTGTGCCAGTAAACGTAAGGTAGCTGGTTTGAATCCCAGAGCCGACTAGGAGAGTTTTGTCAATGTGCCCTTGAGCAAGACCCTTAAACCCAATTTGCTCTGGAGAAGTGTCTGCTAAATGACATGTTTTGCACTGTATCACTCATGTTCAACTTCAACCAATGGTGTTTTATCTAGGGTGTGAACTTTGTCCACATGGTTAGGAATGTATTTAGTCAGATTGCTTGAAGTTGCTATATGTTGCCCTTCCTAATTGGTGTAAGGCATCCTTCCAAAGGTGCGTGAGTACGAGTTGAGGAAGAACAACTTCTCTGACACTGGGAACTTCGGCTTTGGCATCCAGGAACACATTGATCTGGGAATCAAGTACGACCCCAGCATCGGTATCTATGGACTGGACTTCTATGTCGTGAGTGGCTTCAAATGCTTTTTAAATAACTTGTCTTTACATGGCTGTTGGTATACAATAGTTTTTTGCATGCCTTCTAATCTCAACCACCCTCTTTCTCTCCTTTCATTCTGTCAGGTCCTTGGCAGACCTGGCTTCAGCATCGCTGACAAGAAGCAGAAAACCGGTCGCATCGGTTTCAGGCACCGTATCCGCAAAGAGGAGGCCATGCGCTGGTTCCAGCAGAAGGTGAGGCTGTTTGAGCTATGATCTGACTGATTTTGTTTGGTTTCTTTAAGGGTGGTCAACGGTACCTGCAAATGGCTGGCGTTGATTTTTATTACAAGTACATCAGAAAGATGAATGTGACATGTGTCTGAAATCTGTAGTATACCAGTAAGATTCAGTCCCCTATTCCTAGGAGCAGTAATGCTTGAGTCTTTTAAAGCTGCAATGTCACTTTGGCAACCTGATGAAATTCACAGAAATTTTAAATCTGTCATTCTCATTGGAAGTCTGAAGTGGTAGATGTGTTCTATTTACAATATTTCTACGCTTCTTGTTAAGTTTATGCAGAATTGACATTTTGTACATCAGCTGAAAATATAATAATTTTTGGTGTCATAAATATTTCACAGCCGTTTAGATGGTACAATGATTCTTTATGCTATACTTGCTTGCTTTGTCACATTAACTGACATAGATGAAATATTAGAATTTTAGCAATCAATAAATGGTGAGCTGTAACTGCATAGCTTGTCAAACAAGCTTTGAGGCAGGTGGTGTTGCCATTTGGCAGGAATGAAAACTGCATTCACACTGCCTATTTGCCTTTAAGATTGCCAATACCTGCTCTAACGCTATTGGAAGAGAACTGTCAGTTGACCCTTCAACATTTCTGTTGCAGGGCTATTGGTTTTGTATTTTGTCTGGATTTTTGACAAGTCTGCCATTTCTCCTGATTTGAGGTGATTTCTTTTCTGAGCATTGTAAGCTAATTGTTCTCTTCTTTACAGTATGATGGGATCATCCTCCCCGGGAAGTAAAGGATCACCATTGGCCTTGTTCATAACAATAAAAATTTAAAAAACAAACTTTGTTCTGTGATTATTAAGTAATGTGTTATGTATCTTATGCTGGCTTTATAGTTAAGTGAATCCAGATTTAGTTTAATCGTTCATTAATGGAAATGTATGTTAATGGGGTTACAGTAATGTGTATTAAATTGGAAGAACGGCGCTTGCTATTTTAAAGGGTAAATATTAATATGCAACATTAGTGTTGTGGTTAAGAGCAGGCTGTATGGGTCTGTATCGCCCATTGTAAAATAAGCTATACATGCAACATTTGCCCAGTTCGAGTACAGGATGGGAAATCTAAATTTTAATTTGTATTTCATAGAATATGAGCTGTAGCAAAGATAAGGCCGCCAATATAGGTTGGTTGAAGTTCTACAGCTGCACCATGGAGGGCATGGTTGAGCCTCTGACCGCAAGGCACTACAGTGTGCAGGGCCCAGTTCATCCCTGGGGCTAAGCTTCCTGCCATCAGGAGCTCTACCAGGTGGTGCCAGAAAGGCCTGAGTCACTAGCAACCCTAGTCAGATGGTTCTCTGCTACTGCACAGCCAGCAGTACAAGAGGCAAGGTCCTAAGGTCACTTTACCTTGACTAATGTGCCCCTGCACATTGACTCTACCAGTACCCCATGTATATAGCCTTGCTACTTTCATTTTATTTGCATTGTTGGTTAATGGCTTGTAATTAAGCATTTGGCGCATGTGACAAATTAGATTTGTTTGCATGCAGTTCATGGTGGGTCAGTCATCTGCCAAATGATTGCATTAATTTATGATGAATGTCAGTATATTGAGTGTCAGAAGTAGATACTAGTTGGTTGTCTAGTTCAACCCCCAGTCTCATCACTTAAGAATGTCATTTGGAGTAAAGAATAGCTGTTTCCTAATGCTGGTCCTGGGGACCCAAAGGGTGTGCACATTTTCTGTTTTTGCCCGAGTCAAAGGTTGGTGTTTTTGCTAGGGCAAAAACTAAAATATGCGCACTTTAGCATCCCCAGGACCAGCATTTGCAAACACTGGTTTTCACCACTTAATCTGAGTTTACCATGGTTGTCTAGCTAAATATGACAAAATGGACAAATGTGGTTATCCTGGTGTGGCAGCTTGTGTATACATTACCTGTGAGGGTTGACGTTAAATAAAGAGACAAACACCATTTAGATCCAATTGGCTTTATTCAGTGAAACCCCAAGGTTAGAGCCTCTGGCACCAGACAACATACTTTACCCCCTGTGCCAGCCTCTGCTCACCTAAAATCAAAATACAGGGATTTCTCCATTCAAATTAGCCTCATTAACATCAAATTGTAATGGTTGAGTCCTCAGCCCGCCACAATGTCTTTGGTAGGTGGGAATTCTGAGATCTATGAATCTGGGCCGTAAATGTAACATACTAGTTTGCCAGGCCATGGTCTTGCTCATACATTCTCTACCTGTTTAAGTCAGTGGATGACATTGTAAAGTTACTTTGCCCTATAAAGTTGTCTCCAGCAGTCATTGCAACTCTTGTATTACATTGCACTTAACATGTTTAAATACTGTTAATTTCACTTTACTTTTATTGAGCTGAACTACTTAAATTTTGCTGGAAATTGTATTGCAATATTTGTCAAAAGCTTATGCCATTTAACACCCAAACACACATTCACTCTAGTATGTACATTTGCGTAATCATATCACAGTAACACCTTGCTAACTGCAATACATATTTCATACATACCGCAAATGGATTGTCATTTTCACATTCATCAACCATAGGTTGATGCCTTCGGAAAGTATTCAGACCCCCCCCCCCCCCCATTTTCTAAAATAGATTAAATAAATCCTCAGCAATCTACACACAACCCATAATTAAAAAGTGAAAACAGGTTTTTAGCAAATGTATTAAAACATACCTTATTTACATAAGTAATCATACCCTTTCCTATTAGACTCGGGAGCTCAGGTGCATCCTGTTTCCATTGATCATCCTTGAGATGTTTCTACAACTTGATTGGAGTCTGCTTGTGGTAAATTAAATTGATTGGACATGATTTGAAAATTTGTCTATATAAGGTCCCACAACTAACAGTGCATGTCAGAGCATAAACAAGGCCATGAAGTCGAAGGAATTGTCCATAGAGCTCCAAGACAGGATTGTGTCGAGGCACAGGTCTGGGGAAGGGTACCAAAAAATGTCTGCAGCATTGAAGGTCCCCAAGAACAGAGTGGCCTCCATCATTCTTTATTGGAAGAAGTTTGGAACCACCAAAACTCTTCCTAGAGCTGGCCAAACTGTGCAATCTGGGGAGAAGGGCCTTGGTCAGGGAGGTGACCAAGAACACGATGGTCACTCTGACAGAGTTCCTCTGTGGAGAAGAAAGAACCTTCCAGAAGGACAATCATCTCTGCAGCATTCCACCAATCATGTCATGCCTGCTCCCGCTCCCCCTCTCTGGCGCTCGAGGGCACACCTGTCACCATTGTTACGCGCAACAGCGCTTCTTGCTTCTCGTCTCCCAGCGTCTGTCCTCACAAATCAGGCCTTCGTGGTAGAGTGGCCAGACAGATTCCACTCCTCAGTAAAAGGCACATGACAGCCAGCTTGGAGTTTGCCAAAAGGTACCTACAGGTGTCTCAGATCATGAGAAACAAGATTCTCTGGTCTGATGAAACCAAGATTGAACTCTTTGGCCTGAATGCCAAGCGTCAAGTCTGGAGGAAACCTGTTACCATCCTTACGGTGAAGCGTGGTGATGGCAGCATCATGCTGTTGGGATGTTTTTCAGCGGCAGGGACTGGGGGACTAGTCAGGATCGGAGCAAAGTACAGAGATACTTGATGAAAACCTGCTCCAGTGCGCTCAGCACCTCAGACTGGGGCGAAGGTTCACCTTCCAACAGGACAACGACCTTAAGCTCACAGCTAAGAAAATAGAGGAGTGGCTTTGGATGTCTCTGAGTCTCTGAATGTCCTTGAGTGGCCCAGACAGAGCCCGATCGAGACCTGAAAATAGCTGTGCAGCAACGCTCCCCATCCAACCAGACAGAGCTTGAGAGGATCTGCAAAGAAGAATGGGAGAAACTCCCCAAATATATGTGCCAAGCTTGTTGCGTCATACCCATGAAGACTCGAGGCTGTAATCGCTGCCAAAGGTGCTTCAACAAAGTACTGAGTAAAGGGTCTGAATACTTATGTAAATGTCATATTTTAGATTTTATTTTTAATAAATTAGCAAAAATGTCTAAAATCCTATTTTTGCTTTGTCATTATGGGGTAGTGTGTGTAGATTGATGATAAAACATGTAATCAATTTTAGAATAAGTGAATAGTTATCCCTTCCATCTTTCCTGTTCTACGGCTCTGCTTCTCTATCGACAGCTCTCTGTTCCTACCTCTCCTCAACTTCTTGCTCTCTGTCACTCCTCCCTTCTATCAACCTCCCTTCGCTCTCTTCACCTCTCTTCTTCTAAATCTCTCAGGCAGTGATGGGCTGTGGGACCACATGGCTCTTTCTCTGTGGCTGCTCCTCCTTGGTTGCTGGAGTGTTGTGGTGCTGTTGCCTGCGGGGGGTGTGGCGGGGTGGGAGGGTCAGTGCGCAGCAGGATACACCCACAGTGGCCTCGGGCAGATCCTCCCCCATGGACCAGCTGTCTGTTGCCGGGGTGTACTTCTGCACGGCCGCCTTGTAGCGCTTCTCGGCCTCGTTCCAGCCACCCATCAGGTAAAGCTGTTCCCCGAGGGGTGACAGGCCTGCCGTGCTCACGCCCAGGGGCAAGGGGGAGGCCCGGCTCCACTCACCGTTCTCTGGGGAGAACACCTCCATGGACAGGACGTCCACGCGGTCTCCGCTGGGGCCCAGCTGGCTACCACCCACCACGTACACCTTCCCTCCCAGGGTGGAGGAGCAGTGCCATCCTCGGGGGCTCGCCAGGCTGGCCTTCTCACTCCAGGTGTCCGTCTCAACGTTGTAGCAGGCCACGGAGCGCGAGTAGGCGCAGTTGATGTAGCCGCCGGTCACCAGGATGTCTCCGGAGGGCAGCACAGCACTGGCGTGGCAGCAACGTGGCACCTCCATGGGCGTCTTGAGCTGCCAGGTGTTGGAGGAGGGCAGGTAGCTCTCGGTGGTGGCCAGCAGGCCCTCCACGTTGCGGCCGCCAATGGCGTACAGGCGCCCGCCAGTGGCCACCAGGCTGAAGTGGGTACGGCGCTGGCGCATGCTAGCCAGATGCAACCAGGTGTTGAAGCGAGGGTCGTACCTGAGGAGCAAGAGATGGACAGTGATTTGTCTAAAGTGAAATTAAATCTACCCATAATCAAGGAACAGTCAAGTATGCCACATAACACTGGCTCATTATATTTACAGTATGATACATTTACAGTGTACCTGCTGAGGGTGCTGACAGCGTGCTTGGCCTGGTTGCGTGCATCGTTCTGGTCCTCTCCTCCGGCCACGTACAGGAAGCCGTCCATCACAGCCACACACTGGTTGAAGCTCTTAGCGGGCAGCTGGGACAGGTGGCGCCAGGTGGCCACACCCTCACGTGGGTCTCTCCATAGCACCTGGAAGGGAACCAACGTCAACAACGTAGCACTTCTCATTTTGGATAATACGGTTGATTCACGGATGATACTGTTGAATCACGGATAATACTGTTGAATCAAGGATAATACTGTTGAATCATGGTGATTGGTGGTGCAGAAGTATTCTAAAATGTAGGTTTACTTCTTCGTCATGCGTTTGACCTCTGCCTAATGTTTAGCCCACCATCAGATCCCCCCCACACTCACCACTCTACTCAGTGCCCGCTCGGTGACGGAGGGACGCCCCCCAACAGTCAGAAGGGTGGCCTGTCCGCCACGCACCTGCGTGCGGCGAGACTGCAGCGTGTTCTGCTGGTAGGGTAGCAGGTGGTAGTTCATGGCGTCCACCAGCAGGCGGTGGCAGTGAGGGTCCATCATCATTCTCGCCACAGGCTGGATCTCGCTGACCAGCTCGCTGGCAGGGATGGTCTCGAAGCGCACGTGGGACAGCAGTTCGGCGGCGTGCACCTGACGCTTGGGGTCGAAGTCCAGCCATTTCATGGCCAACTGTGGTCGAATGAAACCAGTTCTATACTTAGAATTCTGTTTGTTTTATAAATACCGCTCCCTCTCTGCCTCCTTGCTATGTCTCTCATCCCTACTGGTATTGTGTATTAATAACTATACATACAGTGAGTTATACTGACTGAGTATTTCTATTCATAGTAGGATGTCACAGTCTGGCAAGTGTCTGTGTACTAAGGTCATGTGGCTATATCATGTCCTTAACAGCTGGTCTGAGGCTGGATTTAGGTTGAGCTCAAAATGGCTGCATTTGGGGGTAGGGAACGAGGAGACCTGATCCTAGGTCAGTTATTACAGGCAGAAAAAGTAGGGTTAAAGAATGGTGAGCGGAGCTGACCTGGAAGGCGGTGACTTCAGATGGCAGCAGCAGGCTGTCCTCCTGGAGGAAGGC
The DNA here is from genome assembly GCF_034236695.1 of Oncorhynchus nerka. Taxonomy (NCBI): domain Eukaryota; kingdom Metazoa; phylum Chordata; class Actinopteri; order Salmoniformes; family Salmonidae; genus Oncorhynchus; species Oncorhynchus nerka. Next base: position 61,169,941 of record NC_088399.1, read on the forward strand.
TGTGATCTGTTCCAGGGTCAGCTGGTTGAACAGGGGCGTCTCGGTGAACGCGACAAAGTTCTCCAGCACAAAGCGGCGGGCCGCGTCGCGCACGGGAAACAGGCCGTAGGCGGCGGCGATGTTCCACACGTACACGCACGTCTGCACGTTCATCTCGGCCAGCAGGAAGTCCATGCACATCTGGAGCAACTGGGGGATCTGGAGGGTGGCAGCGGCGGACACAGTGCAGCCGATGGTGTACAGGGACATGTGGACGCGGCCCAGGTAGGCGAAGGTGATCACGTTGGCCAGGCCTGGGAATAAGTGGAAAACATCATCGCTTTATCCATGTGTTTTTGTCTATTGATGCGGACTTTGAGAAATATTTGGACTGAACACAGTCCTTAAGTTCCCAAACAAGACTCTTGCTGCTGCCTCTAATAGATAATAGATAGATAATAGATACCTCTGATAGATAGCAGCTATATGTTAGGCGGGTTAGTTTGAAACCTACCGAGGGGGGAGAGTGAAGGTAACTCTAGACGCTTCATTCCGGGGTCCTTGGCCAGGATCTCCCGGAAGTACCGGCTGACGGAGGAAATGACCAGCTTGTGCACGTCGAAGGCCTTGGTCTTACAGGCCAGCTCCAGGTCGGTGAGGAAGCGCTCCTGGCGCATGCGGCTCACCTCCTCCAGCAGGGCGTTTCCGTGGAGGGGGCGGGTCACTTCACAGCCCAGGCCCAGGCCCTTCTCTCCGGGCTTGATGACGGGAGGGGGCAGGGGGAGGTTGAAATGGTTAAGCTGTACGATGTCCAGTGCGGCCATCTCCTCGATCTTCTTCACACCTTCCACCACCACCACTCCTCCTGCCATCTGTGTGGTGACAGTGGTTACCGGGGGGACGACTGGCTCCGGGGTAATCTTTTTTGTGCGATTGGCCTTCTTCTTGGGGGCCATGGCGACGGTTACTTTGACAGTATGGTTTTAAAGGTTTTGGTTCTTGAGCGCTGACTGAAGCACTGAGGGATGAGGACTCTTACTCACTTGCTGAGGGACCAACTAATCAACAAACTGACAAAACAGACTCTTTACTGACTGTGATAAGGTGGACTTTCTTTACTGATGAACACAACCACTGAAACACTGAAGAACAGTCAGACAGATTAGACTGGCTGGAGGGTTAACTATGTATTCCTACTGCTGACAGAAGGGGTTCGAAGAGGACAGATTGACAGACACGGTGTTTAGGTGGGTTGGTTTGTTTGTTTCAGTGAGACAGCACACAGGACCTGAAAAAAAAGAGAAAAAGCACTGAGTATCACAGAGAAAAAGACCATGGCAACACAATAACATCATACTGTATACTCTTTAAAAAAGAGGGGGATGTGACTGACAGGTGCGGGTGTTTGGGGGGGGGGGGGGCTTCCGGCTTCCAGAAATCCAGTGTCAGGTTCATGGTTTATAGCAGCCCGATGTGCTTGTATTCATACTCACACACCGACTCCCAGTGTATTTCAGCAGCAGAACAAATGGGAATCTAATTAATGTTTTAAATGACCCTATAGAAGAACTTGAGAAATACGAGGGGAGTTTTCCTGAGGTAAGTTTAGCCACACTATGTAAGGCTCTGCTTAAATTAGCCAACTTCCCTTAGAACCGTAGATTGTTGTACTACTAAGCACATTTGAAAAATATGACTCTATTTATATTCCCTTAGTTTCTTCTGACTGTTTTAGTAGTTTTGAATTTGAAATTCTGGATAAAAGTTGTTTATACATGCTGTGTATACATGTTTCTTCCAAAAAAATGTAAACTTAATTTCAAAGTCTCACTCATCACAGCAAATTAAGCAACACATACCTGGAAAAATACACACATCTCGCTAGCTCAAAACATCCAAATCAAATGTATTTAGAAAGCTATTTTTACATCAGCTGATGTCACAAAGTGCTGTACAGAAACCCAGCCTAAAACCCCAAACAGTAAGCAATACAGATGTAGAAGCACGGTGGCTAGGAAAAACTCCCTAGAATGGCCAGAACCTAGGAAGAAACCTAGAGAGGAACCAGGCTATGAGGGGTGGCCAGTCCTCTTCTGGCTGTGCTGGGTGGAGATTATGGCACATTCAGTCACAGACACACAAGATATCTCATGTCACCTAAAAACACACTAAGGGCAAAGCAAGCATGACAGCGTCCCTGTTGCTTGGATTATTACCCAGTATAATACCCACTCTCTGGTTCCTCATCATACCCTCCCAGTGATTTGACTCACTACACCAAAATAACCTTAATTTAGCACTTATCACTTTGTAAACAAACACAGAAGGACAAGCTGTGGCTGTGGCCTTCATCGACATAAAACTCTGATCTCTATGGTGGCCTTGCCTCCCTGTTACAGGATACAGTCCAGGCCCAGTTACCATTGACACTCGAGCAATTCACCCCATTCGCTCTGACAACAGGACAAGCAGGGACAAATACAATCACTTTGTATTCAGAGGCAATACAAAAAGGATCCCAGGCAATTAAAAGGGTCATACGGAGGAACAACGTAATCATGACTCGCCCTTTGATTACAAAAAGGTACGGATCATTATCATCAACATTAAAGGACCAAAGCTTGGAAATGCTCCTGCTACTCTGTTATTTAAAAAATATATATATTATCTATCCTGATGCCTAGTCACATGCCTTACCCTGCCTTCGTGTACATACAGTGCCTTGCGAAAGTATTCGGCCCCCTTGAACTTTGCGACCTTTTGCCACATTTCAGGCTTCAAACATAAAGATATAAAACTGTATTTTTTTGTGAAGAATCAACAACAAGTGGGACACAATCATGAAGTGGAACGACATTTATTGGATATTTCAAACTTTTTTAACAAATCAAAAACTGAAAAATTGGGCGTGCAAAATTATTCAGCCCCCTTAAGTTAATACTTTGTAGCGCCACCTTTTGCTGCGATTACAGATGTAAGTCGCTTGGGGTATGTCTCTATCAGTTTTGCACATCGAGAGACTGAAATTCTTTCCCATTCCTCCTTGCAAAACAGCTCGAGCTCAGTGAGGTTGGATAGAGAGCATTTGTGAACAGCAGTCTTCAGTTATTTCCACAGATTCTCGATTGGATTCAGGTCTGGACTTTGACTTGGTCATTCTAACACCTGGATATGTTTATTTTTGAACCATTCCATTGTAGATTTTGCTTTATGTTTTGGATCATTGTCTTGTTGGAAGACAAATCTCCGTCCCAGTCTCAGGTCTTTTGCAGACTCCATCATGTTTTCTTCCAGAATGGTCCTGTATTTGGCTCCATCCATCTTCCCATCAATTTTAACCATGTTCCCTGTCCCTGCTGAAGAAAAGCAGGCCCAAACCATGATGCTGCCACCACCATGTTTGACAGTGGGGATGGTGTGTTCAGGGTGATGAGCTGTGTTGCTTTTACGCCAAACATAACGTTTTGCATTGTTGCCAAAAAGTTCAATTTGGTTTCATCTGACCAGAGCACCTTCTTCCACATGTTTGGTGTGTCTCCCAGGTGGCTTGTGGCAAACTTTAAACAACACTTTTTATGGATATCTTTAAGAAATGGCTTTCTTCTTGCCACTTCCATAAAGGCCAGATGTGTGCAATATACGACTGATTGTTGTCCTATGGACAGAGTCTCCCACCTCAGCTGTAGATCTCTGCAGTTCATCCAGAGTGATCATGGGCCTCTTGGCTGCATCTATGATCAGTCTTCTCCTTGTATGAGCTGAAAGTTTAGAGGGACGGCCAGGTCTTGGTAGATTTGCAGTGGTCTGATACTCCTTCCATTTCAATATTATCGCTTGCACAGTGCTCCTTGGGATGTTTAAAGCTTGGGAAATCTTTTTGTATCCAAATCCGGCTTTAAACTTCTTCACAACAGTATCTCGGACCTGCCTGGTGTGTTCCTTGTTCTTCATGATGCTCTCTGCGCTTTTAACGGACCTCTGAGACTATCACAGTGCAGGTGCATTTATATGGAGACTTGATTACACACAGGTGGATTGTATTTATCATCATTAGTCATTTAGGTCAACATTGGATCATTCAGAGATCCTCACTGAACTTCTGGAGAGAGTTTGCTGCACTGAAAGTAAAGGGGCTGAATAATTTGCACGCCCAATTTTTCAGTTTTTGATTTGTTAAAATAAATGTTGTTCCACTTCATGATTGTGTCCCACTTGTTGTTGATTCTTCACAAAAAAATACAGTTTTATATCTTTATGTTTGAAGCCTGAAATGTGGCAAAAGGTCGCAAAGTTCAAGGGGGCCGAATACTTTCGCAAGGCACTGTATCTACCTCAAATACCTCGTACTTCTGCACATTGATCTGGTACTGGTACTCCCTGTATAAAACTTAATTCTTGTGTATTTTATTCCCTGTGTTATTATTATTTTTAACTATGCATTGTTGGGAAAGGGGTCGTAAGTTTGTATTTCACAGTAATGTCTACAGCTTTTGTATTCTGCGCATGTGACAAATAAAATTTGACTTAATTTGATTTGTTGTGAAATTGACCCCTGAGTGTTCTACTCTGGGCAAAGAGTCTCATTTTGCTTCATGCCTCAGTTTTTTAAAAATGTATTAATCTGCTGTGAAATATCACTAGGTTTGTAAAAAGCATGTTGAATTTCTGTTTCTATTCGTACATGTTTGTGTGAAAGGACATATTTTACTCTCTCTCAAAAACCAAATCAGATGTTTCACTCCATGCTGCTGATGTTCTCAGTAAACAGAATATATTTCCATGGCTAGAGCGTATAACAGTATGTCAGAGTGCAGGTGCTTTCCACCACGTGCGTTATGAAAACACGAAAAAACGGAAATGAACTCTCAGCCAACGCTATTTATGTCCAGACTGTTGTTTAAAGATCACCTGCAGAAACAGTGGATATATGGGTCACCGATCATCCTTGACCTATCAAAATGGTGTACATCTCCTCAATGTGCTATGATATATTAAGTACCAGTTTTAAGTGACAGGCTTAGGCATTTCATTTAATAAATAGATGTGGTGCTATTGTTGGTTCCCTTGATGACGTCTGATTTTGTGATACTGTTGGGTCTTTGCCATGGGGCGCCCAGTGTGGAGGATGACACAGCAGCTGTGACTCCCACCAACCTTGGTTCCAGATATTTGTGAGGGTTATGTGCCATGTGAAGGTTCTTTTCATTTGATGCCATCCCATCACATTGTTAGCTACACTGGTAGAATTTTGTTGAATATTCTAAGGCCTTTGTAAATGGCTTCCTTTGGTGGTCAGGTTCTTGCACACCAGGAGAGACGATCTAAGAAAGGGATCTCAGATATATCAGGTACTTTCTTAAGCAGCCTAAACTTGCGTTGTTGACGTTTCAAGGTGGATGCTTATCTTCACTTGCACTTTTCTCAATGCCTGGCAGATGAACAATTTAGGTCAGACTCTCAGGGATCTCTTTCCCCCATCATTCCAATAGCTCTCATCTCTGTACCAGCTATAGGTCAGTAACGGTAGGCTATAATTTTGGTACCCAGAACAAATCTTACGTAAGGGGTGGCCTTTCGCCTCTGGCCATCTACTCGATTTTGTAAAGTCTTTTACTACTAGTAGTAGTGGTATAGTACATCACTGGTGACTGCTGTTTCATCTCTTTGGGGGGGATCTGACAGTTCTAATTCCTGATTCTAGGGTTGCGACATCCTCCTAGGTGGCTCCTCACACCCTCCCTTTGGCCTGTAACTAACTCTGTGTCAGCTCTCTTTCATATGACACCAGCAACAGCTGCTATCCTGTCCCCATCTCCATGTGGGGGGAACACAGCTCAGTCACAGGCATCGTTCACTGGACTGACCGGGGCTATTTTAAAACACAAAGTTCAGAGAAAAACTCTACAAGGTAGTTGAGGTCTGAGGCAGAGTTTATTGTTGGGAGGATGGGGTGTCGGCTACTTCTCAAATGTGTATTGGAGTGTGCAGAGCCGGCCCTAGCTACTAAGCAATAGCTTGAGGCCCGACCAAAAGAAATCAGGCAGGGTCTCAACTTACTGTTGAGAGTTAGAATAGTTGAACACACAAGGTGCGATTTCTAAATTTGGTTGTGCATCAGCAGTTTTTCTCTCGTTATGTCAGCAACTGACAGTCACTCAATTGGCCCATGTCAGCCACAATTGCTTAGATTGGTAAAGTAGTCTTGCCAGCTATCTGAACTTGTAGTAATCATGGTTGAATTCCCGACCGGGCACACTAGGGGTCATGTAAAAATTTGCTTCATCTGCCAATCCGGACTTGTGCGTCAAAGTGCTGAGGTTTGATGTGAGGACATTTTTTGAGATTGCAAAGACTTGGCTCTACTTTTTCAATTGAAAGTATTTTTCCCACATTTAGTTACGTAACAGCCTTATTCTAAAATTGATTAAATAAATAAAAATCCTCATCAATCTACACACAATACCCCATAATGACAAAGCGAAAACAGAAATACCTTATTGTCACGAATCCCTCCAGAACATTCATCACGCACACCTGTCGCCTATTCCCACTGATTAGTACTTGTATGTACTGTCTCCTGAATCATTTATACCAGCGTGACACTTATTTACCAGTCAAAAGTTTGAACCCACCTACTCATTAAATTCTTTATTTTTACTATTTTCTACACTGTAGAATAATAGTAACGACATGAAAACTCTGAAATAACACATATGGAATCATAAGGTAACCAAAAAAAAGTGTCAGAAGATTTTAGATTCTTCAAAGTAGCCACCCTTTGCCTTGATTACAGCTTTGCACACCCTTGGTATTCTCTCAATCAGCTTCACCTGGAATGCTTTTCCAACAGTCTTGAAGGAGTTCCCACATATGCTGGGCACTTGTCAGCTGCTTTTCCTTCACTCTCCGGTCCAACTCATCCCAAACATTTCAATTGGGTTGAGGTCAGGTGATTCACGCAGTCTCCTCTGAACAGTTGATGTTGAGATGTGTCTGTTACTTGAACTCTGTGAAGCATTTATTTGGGCTGCAATCATAGGTGCAGTTAACTCTAATGAACTTATCCTCTGCAACAGAGGTAACTCTGGGTCTTCCTTTCCTGTGGCGGTCTTCATGAGAGCCAGTTTCATCGTAGCACTTGATGGTTTTTGCGACTGCACTTGAAGATTTTTTGGGGGATCGAATGACCATGTTTTAATGTAATGATGGACTGTCGTTTCTCTTTGTTTATTTGAGCTGTTCTTGCCGTAATATGGACTTGGTCTTTTACAAAATAGGGCTATCTTCTGTATACCACCCCTACCTTGTCACAACACAACTGATTGGCTTAAACACATTAAGAAGGAACTAAATTCCACAAATTAACTTTTAACAAGGCACACTTGTTAATTGAAATTCATTCCAGGTGACTACCTCATGAAGCTGGTTGAGAGAATGCCAAGGATGTGCAAAACTGTCATCAAGGCAAAGGGTGGCAACTTTGAATAATCTCAAAAATATTTTAATTTGTTTAACACTTTTTTGTTTAATACATGATTCCTTACGTGTTATTTCATAGTTTTGATGTGTTGACTATTATTGTACAATGTAGAAAATAGTTTTAAAAAATAAAGAAAAAACCTTGAATGAGACTTGAAATTGAGTTTAGGTGCATCCTGTTTCAATTGATCATCCTTGAGATGTTTCTACAACTTGTTTGGAGTCTGCTTGTGGTAAATTCAATTGATTGGACATGATTTGGAAAGGGACACACCTGTCTATATAAGGTCCCACAACTAACAGTGCATGTCAGAGCATAAACAAGGCCACGAAGTCGAAGGAATTGTCCATAGAGCTCCAAGACAGGATTGTGTCGAGGCACAGATCTGGGGAAGGGTACCAAAAAATGTCTGCAGCATTGAAGGTCCCCAAGAACACAGTGGCCTCCATCATTCTTTATTGGAAGAAGTTTGGAACCACCAAGACTCTTCCTAGAGCTGGCCGCCTGGCCAAACTGCAATCTGGGGAGAAGGGCCATGGTCAGGGAGGTGACCAAGAACACGATGGTCACTCTGACAGAGTTAATCTGTGGAGAAGAAAGAACCTTCCAGAAGGACAATCATCTCTGCAGCATTCCACCAATCATGTCATGCCTGCTCCCGCTCCCCCTCTCTGGCGCTCGAGGGCACACCTGTCACCATTGTTACGCGCAACAGAGCTTCTTGCTTCTCATCTCCCAGCGTCTGTCCTCACAAATCAGGCCTTCGTGGTAGAGTGGCCAGACAGATTCCACTCCTCAGTAAAAGGCACATGACAGCCAGCTTGGAGTTTGCCAAAAGGTACCTAAAGGTGTCTCAGATCATGAGAAACAAGATTCTCTGGTCTGATGAAACCAAGATTGAACTCTTTGGCCTGAATGCCAAGCGTCAAGTCTGGAGGAAACCTGTTACCATCCTTACGGTGAAGCATGGTGGTGGCAGCATCATGCTGTTGGGATGTTTTTCAGCGGCAGGGACTGGGAGACTAGTCAGGATCGAGGGAGAGATGAACATGAAAAGTACAGAGATCCTTGATGAAAACCTGCTCCAGTGCGCTCAGCACCTCAGACTGGGGCGAAGGTTCACCTTCCAACAGGACAATGACCTTAAGCTCATAGCTAAGAAAATAGAGGAGTGGCTTTGGGACAAGTCTCTGAATGTCCTTGAGTGGCCCAGCCAGAGCCCGGACTTGAACCTGATCAAACATCTCTGGAGAGACCTGAAAATAGCTGTGCAGTGACGCTCCCCATCCAACCAGACAGAGCTTGAGAGGATCTGCGGAGAAGAAGGGGAGAAACTCCCCCAAATACAGGTGTGCCAAGCTTGTAGCGTCATACCCAAAAAGACTTGAGGCTGTAATCACTGCCAAAGATCCTTCAACAAAGTACTGAGTAAAGGATCTGAATACTTATGTAAATGTGATATTTCCGTTTTTTAAATTTTTATAAAAAACAATTTAATCAATTTTAGAACACGGCTGTAACGTAACCAAATGTGGTAATAGGAAATGTGGAAAGAGTCAAGGGGTCTGATTACTTTCTGAATGCACTGTATTCAGGGTCATCACACTGCTGGGGAAGGACTTCTACTTCATGTCAGAAGTTATGTTCTGTGAGGTAATGCAATGTGGTATTGGATGTTTTTGTGTTTTATAAGTGTACATTTTTTCAGTCAATGCACCATCTCTGTGTGCATTCTTATGTTACAGGTCACAGTGTGGATTATGCAGAAGCATGAGGGGTTTAGTTTGGCAAGGCTGTACTTAGTTATCCTTACACATATTGCCCCCCCATAACTTTTTAAAATGTTATTTCACTATTTGGTTGCATCTACATGTTCATTTGAGAGGCTAAGCGGTCCATATCGGAGCTAGCCAACATTCTCTGCCTTGTCCGATGTACTGTACATCGTGTTCAACTGTAATCATCATTAGTGTGGTTAGGTAGGTTCAACCTAAAATGTATTGTTCCTCTATCGTATTGAAGTCCAGGTATCTTGATATTCAATTGTCTTGAAAGGGAAAGATGCACATCCCCATTGACATGTAGGCTTTTTATTTTGTATGTATGCAATGCCATCGTCATATTGAAGCACCAGCACACCAGTCTTACAGTATGTCTCGCTCATCACGTCACGTAAATCTCGTCAATGTGTTATAGTTGCACATAGGATTTCAAAACTGTTTTGTTTTCTTAAAATATAGCCTATATTTCTTATTTTCCTCTTACTGTTTAGGAGTCTGCTTCTTGTTACTTTGTTAGCACTTGGCTCAAAGTAGCCAAAGGGTTTGTTTACTTACATAGTAATAAAGTCAGACACGCAGTGTATACTCTAACCATTTAATGCACATGTATCAAACTCATTCCACGGAGGGCTGAGTGTCTGCGTGTTTTCAGCCTAACCCCTGGCCTAGTGTCTGCGGGTTTTTAGTTTTTTCCTTTCAATTAAGACGTAGACAACCAGGTATAATAAGTACAAGGAAGGAGCGAAACCCCACAGACACTCTGCCTTCCGTGGAATGAGTTTGCCACGTGCTCTAGGGCCTCCATGGAATGAGTTTACCACCTGCTCTACGGCCTCCATGGAATGAGTTTACCACGTGCTCTAGGCCCTCCATGGAATGAGTTTACCACGTGCTCTAGGCCCTCCATGGAATGAGTTTACCACGTGCTCTACGGCCTCCATGGAATGAGTTTACCACGTGCTCTAGGCCCTCCATGGAATGAGTTTACCACGTGCTCCAGGCCCTCCATGGAATGAGTTTACCACATGCTCTAGGCCCTCCATGGAATGAGTTTACCACGTGCTCTAGGCCCTCCATGGAATGAGTTTACCACGTGCTCTACGGCCTCCATGGAATGAGTTTACCACGTGCTCTAGGGCCTCCATGGAATGAGTTTACCACCTGCTCTATGGCCTCCATGGAATGAGTTTACCACGTGCTCTAGGCCCTCCATGGAATGAGTTTGCCACGTGCTCTAGGCCCTCCATGGAATGAGTTTACCACGTGCTCTAGGCCCTCCATGGAATGAGTTTACCACGTGCTCTAGGCCCTCCATGGAATGAGTTTGCCACATGCTCTAGGGCCTCCATGGAATGAGTTTACCACCTGCTCTAGGGCCTCCATGGAATGAGTTTACCACGTGCTCTAGGCCCTCCATGGAATGAGTTTACCACCTGCTCTAGGGCCTCCATGGAATGAGTTTGCCACGTGCTCCAGGCCCTCCATGGAATGAGTTTGACACCCCTGATTGAATGGAAAGAACCTACATTTCAGCACCTTTTTCAGGGAGGGTTGAGGAACCCACATTGGCTGCTTTTACACAGGCAGCCCATTTCTAATTATTTTCCTACTAATTGGTCTTTTGACCAATTATTGTTTATGGCAATAGTTTAGAATTGGGCTTCCTGTGTAAAAACAGCCATAGTGCTGAACCTTGGTTAATTATATTACCCTAAATGGTTGGAAGTATACAGAAATGTATTACTTAATGTTTGTAGGTCAGCATCTCAATTTGGTGTGGGGTGGTGGGGGGCATTTCTACTCATTGTATTTGTTTTCTAAAGTGTCAAACATCTGCTATACGATAGCAGATCACTGAGACGTGACTTGTTTATACAGCTAATTATTTTGGTCTGGTATCTGCCAGGAGGGACGATGATAGTTTTCTTTTGGATAGCCTGTAATGTCTTGTAAAGAAATGCTATTTCTTATGCAGGTGACCAGCCTACTGCTATTACATTTCTATAACTCACAGTAAAGCCTGTGGGGTCCCCTACAGGATAGCTCCCACATTACACACTAACTGCCAAACCAGCGCACACACAGAATCTCCTTTCTAGCCGAACATTGTGTGCACGAAGAGGATTCTACGATGACGGACAGACAACTGAGCCAATGGCGGAAGACTACAGACTACACCCCAGCCTGAACCAATCCAAAGATCCGATCTTCTAGAATCAACCTACTTTCTGTTCCACATATAAGGACTGTGTAAATTGTAAACGCTCTCTTTTCCTGCTGGTTCTGTGCGAGCTAACGGAAGAGCCGTAATTACGCGGTACCAGATATCTTTACTCTGAATAAACTGTCGCTTGTCGTACAATTTACCACTTTGTCTGAATCGATCCTTGACCGGCTCACCCTTCTACATATCCAATTACTAACAGTCTCTTCCCTGTATACAAGGAAATAAAATCTGTTCGCTCAAATATTTCACTGTCATTTTCAGAAATCAACCTACGGATTAAGCATATGGCCATACAGGACATCAAGGACTTGCTTTCTCCTTGGCAATATTCTGGCGACAAACTTCAGTTCCACATTATGACAGTAGAGCTCACCCAAGTGACAAATGACAGCAGAAACCGATGCTTTTGGAGAAATTGCAGTACCACGGGTTAGTTATATACATCTTTGGTAGTTGATTTGGCTTTACCACAAATTAGCATTGCATTTATTTGCAGTGCTGCCAATTACTTTCCGCTCAAGGTTTGCTTCAGCAGAGGCTACTACGGTGCTGTAGGCTTTTGGTAATGTGAGAGGCTGTGGGTACATTTATAAAGCTAGCTAGTTGTAGAGCAAACGAGTTGTGCTAGCTAGCTAGTGCAGCCTATCATGTGATATACGGAATGGCAGATTGCTAGGTCAATACGTTTGTTATCAAAAGTAACTAGTGGAGATGTGAAACAGTTGTTTATACTTTGGCTAAAACCGAGCTTTTATATGAGTTTTTTTTAGCTATACAGACAATCTAAAACCGCACACCTGAAAACAAGCCATCTCGACCAACTAACAGCTAATTATAATAGCTAGCTAGCTAAAACAATGATGAGGGAGGGTGTGAGCTCAGCCATCCACACAGAGACGTTTTTCACACTGTGAGCATTTTTACAACATGTGGTCACAATCACAACGACTGGGAAATATTTCACGCTGGGAAGATTTTTACATGTCACAGGGCACGTGCCCAGGGCCCCTGACCTCCAGGGGGTCCCCATTGATTTTGTTTGTCACTCTTACTCAGATATCATATTAACATAGCATAAGTCGGGGCAAAATGTGTAGAATTTCAGAACATTTTCTTTAAAATGGCTAAATGTTCTCTATGCCCCTTGGCAAAATGTGTAGAATTGCAGGCAATTAGCTGTTAAACTGCAAATAATTTTCTCCGCCCCATGGCACAATGAGTAGAATTCTCTCCACACAATGGGAAAATGTTTAGAATAACAGCAAAAGTGCTTTAAAAACGGCAAAATCTTCTCTATGTTCCATGGAAAAATGTATAGAATTGCAGGAAATTAACTCTAAAGCATAGGGCCTCCAAAAGGCTAGGGCTTGCTCTGGGACTGTGCCAAAACATCACTGAAAATGTGTCTTGAGGATGAGGAGAGTCAGAATTGAAAGACAAGAAAGATCATAATATGAAGGAAAGATTTACTACCAAATCCTATGAAAAATATCAAATGGTTTATTTTTTAAATTTAACTAGGCAAGTCAGTTAAGAACAAATTCTTATTTACAATGACAGCCTTACAGGGGAACAGTGGCTTAACTGCCTTGTTCGGGGATTGGATCTAAAAACCTTTCGGTTACTGGTCGAAAGCTCTAACCACTAGGCTACCTGCCTTCCCTCTGTTAGCAACCTTTCAGTTACTGACGCAATGCTCAAACCACTAGGCTACCTGCCGCCCCCAGACGTTTTGTTTAGGAACAGAGAACAGTTTATAACGCCAAGACAAAAGGAGGAAAGAAATTAAAATGGGGCATGAACGTCTGAAAAATAGCAGAGATGGAATAAAAGTCGGCGGGAATGATATTGGAACATGGCCGAGGTATCTGAGTAGGTGACACCGTGACAAAACACATCTCTGTGCGGTACACAATGCCATCATGTGCCTGACTCCCACCTCCCCAGTGTCAGAATTCCTTTGTGTATCTCCAGAGTCCAGAGATTATTTATAGATGTTGAGGTCAGAGCTGGAATGAGTTACCCCTCCCAAGTAGGCTATCACTTGTATGCATCCTAATATCAATTTGGCCTCGCATTGTGTTTGAGCTGTGAGTGTTTGTGAAAAAAAAATGCAATTTCAGATTCTACATAGTGCCTAGTTGAGGCTAAAATGAATGAGTTTACATCCACTTTTTTTTAGGTGATTAAGTGCTTGAAAGGGGACTTATTTGAGTGTCTGCACACTTTGTATTTTGTGTTACTGGCGATGGTTAAATTGTACAGTTCTGGTGAAATTCAAAAGCTCAGCAGTTCAACTTAAGCATATTACATATAAATGCTTTATGATTAGGCTGTCTAATCAAGTTGGATAAATCATGACTCAAATTAGACATGCAAATTATTTGATGAAAAATTCAGTCAATATGCTTTACCTCTCTCTCTCCACTCACTCTTCTTCCTTATCTTTCCTCGTTTCTCTCTTGGCTTTCTTTCGCTTTGTTGATTTTTGCTTACAGGTTACTCTCTCTTCCTCTTTCCTCCGTCCCTCCGTCCGCTGTCTGTCTGTCAGTGGACTTTGGTTCAGTGTTTGAGTGATTCAGGGTCCAACCAAGTCTATGAAATGAGACACCCTCCCTCCCTAATTTCTAGCTCCCACCACCTACAACTCCAAATACAGGCACCCCCTCCCTCCCCACCAAAAATACTCCATATGTGGCCAGCCCTCTGCTATCCTGCCCCCTTCAGTCACCCTTCAGTCACTCGGCTGGGCAGGCAGGAGAGGGGCTATTTTCTCTCTGTATGCTCAAGTTTCTGTGTTTGAACGGTTGTCTCACAGTCTCTCTCTCTCTGTGTTGTGTGTGTGTGTAAGAGGCTCTGGTGCTATTTTAACAAAGTAGCGGAAAAACTTGGAGTTGTGTTATGTTGACACACCGAACATGGCAGAGATTATATCAACAAGAAAGGATACATGCGCTATGACACTGACAACAATATTATTTTATTTGTATTGATTATGAACACATTATGAATACATCTCAATACCAGTATTGTAAGGGTAATAATTAATGATGGTCAAATTAATTTCACGTTACATTTCTATAGGACCATAACAGTACATTATCACCAATATCATTATGATGACACAAAGATTATTAAAGACCCAATGCAGTAAAAACATGATTTCCTGTGCTTTATATACAGTTGAAGTCGGAAGTTTTCATACACTTAGATTGGAGTCATTAAAACTAGTTTTTCAACCACTCCACAAGTTGCTTGTTAACAAACTATAGTTTTGGCAAGTCGGTTAGGACATCTACTTTCTGCATGACAAGTCATTTTTCCAACAATTGTTTACAGACAGATTATTTCACTGTATCACAAATCCAGTTGGTCAGAAGTTTACATACACTAAGTTCACTGTGCTTTTAAACAGCTTGGAAAATTCCAGAAAATGATGTCATGGCTTTAGAAGCTTCTGATACACTAATTGACATAATTTGAGTCAATTGGAGGTGTACCTGTGGATGTATTTCAAGGCCTACCTTCAAACTCAGTGCCTCTTTGCTTGACACCATGGGAAAATCATAAGAAATCAGCCAAGACCTCAGAAAAAATATGTAGACCTCCACAAGTCTGGTTCATCATGGGAGCAATTTCCAAACGCCTGAAATTACCACGTTCATCTGTACAAACAATAGTATGCAAGTATAAACACCATGGGATCACGCAGCCGTCATTCTGCTCAGGAAGGAGACACGTTCTGTGTCCTAGAGATGAACGTACTTTGGTGTGGAAAGTGCAAATCAATCCCAGAACAACAGCAAAGGACCTTGTGATGGTGCTGGAGGAAACAGGTACAAAAGTATCTATATCCACATTAAAACGAGTCCTATATCGACATAACCTGAAAGGCCGCTCAGCAAGGAAGAAGCCACTGCTCCAAAACTGCCATAAAAAAAGCCAGACTACAGTTTGCAACTGCACATGGGGACAAAGATCATACTTTTTGGAGAAATGTCCTCTGGTCTGATGAAACAAAAATAGAACCGTTTAGCCATAATGACTATAGTTATGTTTGGAGGAAAAAGGGGGCGGCTTGCAAGCCGAAGAACATCATCCCAACCATGAATCAAAGGGGTGGCAGCATCATGTTGTGGGGGTGCTTTGCTGCTGGAGGGACTGGTGCATATCATACAAATAGATGGCAACATGAGGAATTAAAATTATGTGGATATATTGAAGCAACATCTCAAGACATCAGTCAGGAAGTTAAAGCTTGGTCGCAAATGGGTCTTCCAAATGGAATACTTCCAAAGTTGTGGCAAAATGGCTTAAGGAAGCTGTGCCACCAGAGACTCTGGGTTGGAGCCCAGGCTCTGTCACAGCCGGCCGCGACCGGGAGGTCCATGGGGCGACGCACAATTGGCCTAGCATCATCTGGGTTAGGGAGGGTTTGGCAGGTTGGGATATCCTTGTCTCATCGCGCACTAGCGACTCCTGTGGCGGGCCGGGTGCACGCTGACCAGGTTGCTAGGTGTACGGTGTTTCCTCCGACACATTGGTGCGGCTGACTTCCGGGTTGGATGCGTGCTGTGTTAAAAAGCAGTGCGTCTTGGTTGGGTTGTGTTTCGGAAGAGGCATGGCTCTTGACCTTCGTCTCTCCCGAGCCCGTACGGGAGTTGTAGCGATGAGACAACAATTGAATACCACGAAGTTGGGGAGAAAAAGGGGCTTTTTTTAATTTATAATATATATATTTTTTAATGGCTTAAGGACAACAAAGTCAAGGTATTGGAGTGGCTATCACAGAGCCCTGACCTCAATCCCATTGAAAATTTGTGAGCAGAACTGAAAAAGCATGTGCGAGCAAGGAGACATACAAACCCGATTCAGTTACACTAGCTCTGTCAGGAGGAATGGGCCAAAATTCACACAACTTATTGTGGGAAGCTTGTGGAAGGCTACCCAAAATGTTTGACCCAAGTTAAACAATTTAAAGGCAATGCTACCAAATACAAATTGAGTGCATGTAAACTTCTGACACACTGGGAATGTGATGAAAGAAATAATAGCTGAAGTATATCATTCTCTTTACAATTATTCTGACATTTCACATTCTTAAAATAAAGTGGTGATCCTAACAGACATAAGACAGGGAATTTTTACTAGGATTAAATGTCAGGAATTGTGAAAAACTGTGTTTAAATGTATTTGGCTAAGGTGTATATAAACTTCCGACTTCAACTGTATATTTCCATACTATGCGGTTGGAATAATACTGTTTAATTGTGAAAATTATGAAAATGCCCTTTTAGTGTAAGAGCTATTTGAAAAGACTGCCTGAACGTTCAGCCTGTTTTGGTGGGATGGTGTTTGGCCAACCTGGTGACATCACCATGCTGTAAATTAGTTAATCAGATCAAATTTTATTGGTCACATACACATGGTTAGCAGATGTTAATGCGAGTGTAGCGAAATGCTTGTGCATCTAGTTCGGACCGTGCAGTAATATCAAGCAAGTAATCTATTTCACAACAACTACCTTATACACACACAAGTGTAAAGGAATGAATAAGAATATGTACATATAAATATATGGATGAGCGATGGCCGTGCGGCATAGGTAAGATGCAGTAGAGTACAGTATATACATATGAGATGAGTAATGTAGGGTATGTAAACATTATATAAAGTGCCATTGTTTAAAGTGACTAGTGATACATTTATTACATCAACATTTTAATTATTAAAGTGACTAGAGATTTGAGTCAGTGTGTTGGCAGCAGCCACTCAATGTTAGTGATGGCTGTTTAACAGTCTGGCCTTGAGATTAGAAGCCGTTTCTCGGGCCCAGCTTTGATGCACCTGTACTAACCTTGCCTTCTGGATGGTGGCGGTGTGAACAGGCAGTGGCTCGGGTAGTTGTTGTCCTTGATGATCTTTTGGGCTTCCTGTGACATCGGGTGGTGTCGGTGTCCTGGATAGCATGTAGTTTGCCCCCGGTGATGCTTTGTGCAGACCGCACCACCCTCTGGAGAGCCTTACGATTGTTGGCGGAGCAGATGCCGTACCAGGCGGTGATACAGCCCGACAACTGTGCATCTGTAAAAGTTTGTGAGTGTTTTCGGTGACAAGCCAAATATGTTCAGCCTCCTGAGGTTCACCACGCTGTCCGTGTGGGTGGACCATTTCAGTTTGTCCGTGATGTGTACGCCGAGGAATTAAAACCTTCCACATTCTCTACGAATAATTGTTTGGCCGAAATGATTTGATATTGAGATGAAAACGTCTGCATTGGATCTTTAATCCTCAAAGAGGTGTCTGGTTAATACTTTGTCAGCTGTTTTATTACGTAGTTCCGCCAATCTCCAAGTCAACTGTAGGCTGAGTGAAGCTGTGGAGAGGATGGCACTGACCCTATTCTGCTGTAATGAAGCAGCTTCCGGGCACAGGGCGCCAGCAGTAAACATGGCGGAGGAGCTGTTGGAAGCGGTGGAGAGACTTCAGTCTCGGCTCTGCGAGAACTTAGAGCCTCGCAAGGTAATAATCGAAAGGCCCAGAATGAAATGGCAAGGTTGAAGCGGATGACTTGCGCCCACTAAAATGTTTTGAAATATTGTCGCATGGGAGGTAGTTCCGCTAATGTAGGTAGTTGCTGCTTTTTCTAAGAGCACGTCACGATATGTAGCCTAGCCAACTAACTGGGTTTCTTAACCATAGTTCATGTTAAGTTTAACCTAGTCCTCGAGCTACCTGCCGAGTCCGCAGAACTGTACTTTATGCCATGGAGTTATTGTAGCTAACGGACATTGCCACTGCTAATAAAGTGCTAATAATGTAGCCAGCTAGCTAGTGTTAAAGAAACAACCACAAAAAGCGAAAGCGAAGAGCGGGCATGGCTAAAAGGGATCCAGCTTTTGTCAAATTAACGTCAGATTTGATTTTTCGTAGCAGGTTATGAGAATTTACGCAGCAGGTTAGAATTGACGTAGTAGGTTAGGCGGATTATGTCGTTTGGGAAAGGGGTTTAGAGTGAGTTTAAATGTAAAACATTTAAACTTTTGAATGTTTGACAAAAGATGGATTATTTCTAGACATGACCCCACAGCGATTGTATAAACTCCACAATCGAGCAACAGCAGCACGGGCCTAGTTATTAGATTGTTGCACTTCACTCAATGGATCAGTCCAAGTTTAAGGACAACAACAATACATTTGGTCGTAGTGCCTTACTGTGATATCGGCTGTGTCTCATTGAACAAAGCAATCCCTGCACACACTTCCATGTCGTGGTGGGTTTTTGTCAGCTGATCAACTTTAGTAAACACAACCACCTCTCCATATATGTGTAGTTAGCCTACCCCCACAACCCCCTTCAAATAGGCCACGGCAAATCCTGATGACTCCATGACTGTGCAATTTAGGCAAAATTGGACTACACAAATATGAATCAAGCAAAGTCTGAAAGTACTACACAGTTTGACAGCCTACAAAGTCAAACTACCCGTAAGCCTACACTTTTACACATACAGCGCACACTTTTACACAGTAGACAAATGTCATCAATACTGTGATTATGTAAATATTGTTATGTGTCTTTATATTTCCATTCATTCAATGATCAACAACCTTGAATTAACCTGACCCGTTACCTTTCACAAACTATATCCTTCCCTTTGGCATACCTGAATTGTGTACACTTTGCTAATGTGCAGACTGTTTGGCTCTTCTCAGAATCAGGCAAGCTAGGTCGATCAGTGCAGAGGATGTAGTAAGCACTCTGTAAATCTTCTGTATTGGTGCTATCTAGCTCCAGAAGACCCTCAAAAGGCTGGGGGAGCTGCCTATGACTGTGGATATCCTTGTGGTAAGATTTTGGAAACAGTGTATGCTCATGTCATGCTTATTCTTTCGTTAGTGCAAAAGTGATCGTATCTCTTTCTTTAGTCTCCAAGACTGCACACATCGAATGCATTCCACCATAGTTCTTCACTCACTGCAGTGTTATTTAGAAGAGGAATCCAAGTACAGGCTCTGGTTTTGCAGCAGGATGATGTGACCCTCTGCTCTACAGGAGTTGATTGTGCTGTTCAATATTGTCACGCAACCTTCAGAGCATGCTCACTTCCTTTTTATGATGGGCAATAGCGCTTATATGGTCTGTTTTATGTGCACTACTAAGTGTACAGGCCTGCTCACGTAACCATTAGAGTGCCTGAATCTATACAAACCACCCACGTTGCTCTCCAAACATGACCCACACGACACCAGTGTCAAAAACATAATGTACTGATAATGAGGACACCCGACTACTATCTATGGCATGCTTATATTTTATTCTCGCCGGTGCAGGAAACTGGAGTAGGAAAAACTGTGAATTCGTTCCGGAAACATGATCTTGCTGGAGATCTTGCGAAGAGCCTTGTGGCCAAGTGGAAGAAACTGGTTCCCACCCCGTCTGCTGAAAGGTACGTTATTACTGAGGGATTGGGGGACTTCTTCTGATTTGTCTTTTTCTCAGCGTATCGTCATCTGAATTCTACTGAAGTGTAGCTTTGTTTTTTGTTCTTCCTCACAGACCCGGCAACGCCAAGGACGTACGGACACATGCGCACTCTCACAGCTCTGAGGGAAGGGACGTAAGCCACAAACGTGTCCGGGAACTATCCCCAGAGGAGCCTCCTCATGTAGAGGAGGAGGATGAAGAGGAGGAGGAGATGATGATAGAGGAGGAAGAGGAAAGAGGCTACCGCACCAACTACTCCCCCTCCCCCCCCCAGCACCACTACAGCCCCCCACAGCTCAGCCACGGTGGCCAACGAGTGGGATACCAGTCTGAGGGCTACGAGAGCCCCATGGAGGAAGAGCCAGAGCCCGCGCCCAGCCTCCTTCACAAAGAGGTCCGACACACCAAACCACACAAAGAGCCTGGCAGGGAGCATCACGGTTCCCATGGCGACCGGGACGAGGAGAGGCGGCGACGTCATGTCCAGGCGAGCGGTGGTGGCGAAGGAAGAAGCGCAGCGCGGAGAGGGAACCGCAGCACACTGGCAAGGCCTCCAAGCACAGTCGGCACTCCACCCCACACGAGAGCAAGAAGGACAAGAGAGGTGGAAGTGATGGTGAGTGTGCTGCCAACTGAGTTGGCTGAGAATTTCGCTGTGACTTCTGTGTCATTATGACATTTACAGAGAGGGTGGTTCTCAAATGACAGCCTATTCCATAGATGCCTCTTTCAAGCTTTGAGTCAGTGTTGGGTTGCTGGCTTGTTAATAGATGGTTTTCCAGTCATGTATTATTTATTTAACCATGTTGGATAATGAGAACCATTTTCCCATTGACCTGTTCCCTAAAGATGTGGGTTGTCTCTCACCCACTTCTCTCTTTAAAAAAAACTACATCCCATTAACATCATTCCCTCCTTGTTCTCCTTAATCTCTAGGGAGGTCACGTGAGCCTAGGGACTCCCCTGTATTAGTCCAAGTGACTGAGGAGCAGGCAGAAGAGGCATTTGATACCCCCACCATGTCGTTTGAATCATTCCTCACATATGACGCCCCTACGCCCACTAAGAAGAAGAAGAAGCCCGGCAGCAGTAGTCGGCCCTCCTCCCACCACCACACACCTCCTCGTCCGCCTCTCCAGCCCTCGCCTGCTGCTCCTTCCTCCTCCAAGGAGTCCAAGCCCAGCAAGGCGAACGGGAGCCGCAGCAAAAGGGCTGATCCAGCCCAGAACCCGACAGCAACGACTCCGGTGCCTGAGAAACGCCGGAAGGTAAGAACAGACCTACATTGACCTTTTCTTCGCGCAAGATGCGTATGTTCAATTGGAGAATGTTATATTTGCTGTCATATTTTTGGGCTGCGGGACAGTTAAGTCCTTACAATCCACCTTCCTGTATGTTTTTATTAACCAGGTGCCCTGACCCTGATGTTCTCATTATGAGAGTCCTTGTTCTCAGGTTCTTGACTGAACTCTTTCTTTTACCTCAGGTGGTCGAGGTTGTGTCCACGCTTCCTGATATCTCTCTGCCGGCCATCCAGCCTTTCTACAGACCTCTGCCTTCCATTGATCTCACACCATTGTCTCCTCAGCGGCGTAAAGGTACTTATTGGTTTTTAATGTTGGTTCTTTCGCACTGTGTGGGTGCGTTCTAATGTCCATACAAGTGTACAACTGAGAATGCATTGGTTCATTCTATGTAGTATGCTAGAGTGTAAGTACAGTTTGTGTTGGACTTGTCTGCACTTTGGGGACATTTGTACATTTGCGTTTATTCTCTAGGCCTAATAAATTTAGTTGTGATTGTCAGCAATTTTTCATGTTTAACTTTTGGCTTCTTTCCTGCAGGTCCTGTGTCAAATGACGCCGAGGAGGACACCGGCTTCACTGGGAGACGCTTTAACTCTAAAATGACGGTCTACTCGGGTTCAAAGACGTCCTATCTGCCTAAGATGATGAGTCTGCATGAGCAGTGCATCCGGGTGCTTCAAAACAACATTGACTGTGAGTGTTGTCTCCTAGCGACACTGAATGCCATGTAATGGCGTCGTTATCATAATGCTTAGGTTTTATTTCAGTTTCTGTTACCACATTTGGTTAGTTTAGTCAAGTGTACATTTTTTGTTAATGTAGTACACCTAACATCTCTCAAAAGAGAGAAGGCAAAGGCATGGATCACTGAACCCATTTTATAATGGGCTGTTGTTCAAACACCACCAACTTAATTGTCTTGTTGATTCTTGTGGCTGCTGGTCCACTTCGATCCACTTTCTCACGGTTTTAAAATAATTTAAACCAAAACTAAGAGCAACACGTGACTTCCTCTTTAACATTACACCCACATTGAACACTGACTGTTAGTGTGACTGTTATGTATTCTAACCACAGTGCTGTCCATGCTATATCCACGCTTTCATTCTTTATCTGCGAGATACTTAACACCCTGCTGATTGTGTGAGTCTCTGTATAATGAGATGCTTACTGTATGTTTTTTTCCCAGCAATTGATGAGGTGGGAGGTGTGCCATTTGAGATTCTGGAACCAGTACTAGAGCGATGCACCCCAGAACAGCTTTACCGCATTGAGCAGTGCAATCAGGTAACACACACACACACACACACAATCAAAGTAGCATCTCACACATGAACGCACAAACCGTCACCCAGTACGAGATGGTCAGTGAGCATGTAGTACACAAGCTGTCATACTCTGCCAAGACACACTGTATACCAGGAACAACCTAGGTGAAGTGTACAAACAAAAACGTGACTCCCAACTGTTAGGCTTTGAACAATGAATGGTGTTTACTCTCCCTACTAAATTGGCGGATATATTTCATGTAAAAACGTGATCAATTTGAACCCTTTTTCTTTTCCCCTCAGTGTTTTATGGAGGACTCTGATGAGCTTTGGCATCGCCACTGCCAGCGGGACTTCAAGCGTGAGACGCCCCAGGAGTACGAGTCGTGGCGGGAGATGTACCTGCGGAAGCATGACGAGCGGGAGGAGCGCCTTCGCAAGCTCACCCAGAACATCAGTTCGGCCCATGCCAACAAGCCCAAAGGTTCTTTCCCTACATCCTATCTATGAGCTGAATTCTACTATAACGTAGTTATTACTAGGAGTTATTGTTATCATCAATGAAAGTGTACAGAGGGTGTTGATTTTGAGTGAGCATGTGTTTTATGTGTGTGTATTTTTCCTGGCAGGTCGACAGGTTAAAATGGCATTTGTGAACTCCGTCGCCAAACCTCCGCGTGATGTCCGCCGGCGACAGGAGAAGTTTGGCACCACAAGCACCTCCACTGCCAGCTCCACCGCAGCTGCAGCTCCGATCAAGTATGTGGACACTAGTGTGCATATCACTATCACACACTGCATAGTAGTGCGCACTCTTCATGTTGGCACTTCCATGTTTATTTTTTCCTACTTACATTTCCATATACGAAGACATGATTGGCTGAGTGGTAACTTTATTTGCTAACACGTAATTCAGACTCTCAAACTTATTCTCAAAGGTCCACTAAATCATATTTTAATCTACAAATTGACCGTTCTGATTCTATGTGAATTGTTGCAATGTCATCATGGGGAACCAAGTTCACGCAGAGGGGTTACGATTCCTAACGTACATTGAATTAAAATGCGAAACTCGCCCTGACGTGTTCTGGACTATCCGACCTTGCAGGATGACTCATAGCTTCAGGGATGCCAGAGTAGCCAGAGATTTTGTTAAACAGAAAGGGCAAGAGAGAGAAGCCACAGATTTTCCGTTGTTCAATCCGACAACGGGGTGAGGCTAGAAGAGCACATACAAACATTCTGGAATTTCTTTCATGTCCCCACCACCATCAAACACTTTGTTATATTGCCACTTACAATTTCATATACGCAGAAATGCTTGGCTGATTGCTAATTTAAGATGATATGCACTACATCATATTTGTATCAAATTTGATCCAAATATGTTTTGTTTGAGGAATGAACCGTCATAAGATATTAAAAAGGTTCAACACAATGGAGGATGAAATGGAAGAGACATTCTGACGTGTTCTGGACGTTCCGTCCTTGCAGGATGACATTGTGAAAGCTAGGTGGGGAAAATAAAACGAGACAGTTGTTCAATCTGAGGATATAGCAGCTATGCTACATGAGTAAAAAAGAGCGCAAAGAAACTTTCTTGAAATGTTCCTCGCATTGCTTACTAGTTTTCTGAGTATTCAGAGATGGCGCATATAATGCCCCCCAGATTTGAAAAACACTATTAAAACTATACTGTTTTTTATTTTATTTTTCTGTATACTGATTGGATTTACCTTCCTGTTTTTATTTTATTTTTTAGAATAAGGCCAGCCTTGTCGTATAGCTCTCACTCGGATGAGCCCAGCCACTCCTCCTCTCACGACAGTCCCCCTGAGACTTCTCGCTCCTCAGGCCCCAGCGGTGGGGGTGGCCCCAGCGCCAGAGACAACAAACCACAGGTCAAAAGTTAGTATCGTGCGTGTGTGTGTGTGTGTGTGAGAAAATAGGTTCAGATATTTCTATTAGACCCAACATGCATGTAAAACAAAAGTACTTTCCTGATTTAAAACGTGTTGACTTTAATCTCTGAGAGGACATGTCTGCGTGGTTAACTTTTCTGTTTTAAAATGTCACGTTTGTTTGTCTTGCAGAAATCGCCCCCATGATGGCCAAAACTATCAAAGCTTTCAAGAACAGATTCTCCCGCCGATAGAGCTAGAGAGAGATGAATGTATGACGTGATTGAGAGGAGAGGAAGAGATTGTAGGAGCTAAGATCTTTTTAATTCAATGAATTATGGGTAATCTACAAATGCCCACCAGACATGTGCACACACATACAGTCGTGGCCAAAAGTTTTGAAAATGAATATACATTTTCAAAGTTTGCTGCTTCAGTGTCTTTAGATATTTTTGTCAGATGTTACTATGGAATACTGAAGTATAATTACAATAATTTCATAAGTGTCAAAGGCATTTATTGACAATTACATGAAGTTGATGCAATGAGTCAATATTTGCAGTGTTGACCCTTCTTTTTCAAGACCTCTGCAATCCGCCCTGGCATGCTGTCAATTATCTTCTGGGACACATCCTGACTGATGGCAGCCCATTCTTGCATAATCAATGCTTGGAGTTTGTCAGAATTCGTGGGGTTTTGTTTGTCCACCCGCCTCTTTAGGATTGACCACAAGTTCTCAATGGGATTAATAAGGTCTGGGGAGTATCCTGGCCATGGACCCAAAATATCGATGTTTTGTTCCCCGGGCCACTTAGTTATCACTTTTACCTTATGGCAAGGTGCTCCATCATGCTGGAAAAGGCCTTGTTTGTCACCAAACTGCTCCTTGATGGTTGGGAGAAGTTGCTCTCAGAGGATGTGTTGGTACCATTCTTTATTCATGGCTATGTTCTTAGGCAAAATTGTGAGTGAGCCCACTCCCTTGGTTGAGAAGCATCCCCACGCATGAATGGTCTCAGGATGCTTTACTGTTGGCATGACACAGGACTGATGTTAGCGCTCACATTGTCTTCTCCAGACAAGCTTTTTTCGGGATGCCCCAAAAAATCGAAAAGGGGATTCATCAGAGAAAATGACTTTGCCTCAGTCCTCAGCAGTCCAATCCCTGTACCTTTTGCAGAATATCAGTCTGTTCCTGATGTTTTTCCTGGAGAGAAGTGGCTTCATTGCTGCCCTTCTTGACACCAGGCCATCCTCCAAAAGTCTTCGCCTCACTGCGTGCAGATGCACTCACACCTGCCTGCTGCCATTCCTGAGCAAGCTCTGTACTGGTGGTGCCCTGATCCCGCAGCTGAATCAACTTTAGGAGACGGTCCTGGCTCTTGCTGGACTTTCTTGGGCGTCCTGAAGCCTTCTTCACAACAATTGAAGTTCTTGATGATCTGATAAATGGTTGATTTAGGTGCAATCTTACTGGTAGCAATATCCTTGCCTGTGAAGCCCATTTTGTGCAAAGCAATGATGATGGCACATGTTTCCTTGCTGGTAACCATGGTTGACAGAGCAAGAACAATGATTCCAAGCACCACCCTCCTTTTGAAGCTAAGGCAGCAGACTTTGTGAAAAATAATATTTGTGTCATTCTCAAAACTTTTGGCCATGACTGTACACACACACACACACACAGATTTTCTCCATTATTTTAGCGTTTCTTAAATACACACACAATTATGTCCTCCATTTTTAAATGTTCCCGGATAGACCCTGGCAAACAAACACACAGACAAAATATTTCAAATGCGAAACTAGTCATTTGTTACAAGTTCATACACTACAGAGGAACTCTGACACAGACAGAACTATGCTTTATTATGGTACGCATAAGTTAAGACATCAAATGACAGTGCTGTTACAGGCAGTATGTTTTTACGTACAATTGAATAGACCCATTTTATTCCAGTGCATCCACACCTTGTTTTCTTACTGTGTTCAGTGTTGAACCACATGTGCATCCCTACTTTTATCTGGTTCACTGTGAGGAATGAAGTGAGTGCGGAAAGAGGAAAACACAAAAAGGGAGAAAGAGGAGAGAGGAAGTGATAGGACCCTGCAGCTTCACTCTTATGTATTTATTTTCATCTCTGGGACCCCTGGCTCCCCCTGAACCTGGATCCAAATGGACGTGGATGAAATAGTAATTTTAATAGATTTTAATAAATGTAATATGGACATTTTCAATAAAATTGACGTTTTGCCCTCAAATGTATTCATGTTCTATTGTGTCTTGTGTTGATGTTGAAATGAAAGAGAAAAACACTGCTCAAATCTAGCAAGGGAGCCTGTCCACAGTGCACTGAATAAGTTGCTGTATGTAGTAGGGTACATTCTGTATTCCCAGCACTATTGAGAACATAGAGAATATGTAATTGTTCAACTTAATATTGTATCACTGACTGTAATAATGACTACTGAATGAAACATGCGATGGATGTTGGGTGCAAAACAAGTGAGAGCAGCTTTCCACTAGACAAGGATCAAATATCAGTTATGAGTTTTACAGGTTTGTGTGCTTGGGTCATGGCATAAACCCTGTCAATTTCTACAATCTTAAAATGTGATTTTTAAACATAACCTTAACCACACTGCTAACCTTATGCCTAACCTTAAATATCAAAAAGCACATTTTTGTAGCCAATTTTGACTGGAATCTGATTTTTGGGGTGTGAAAGCTAGTAAAACAAATAGCTAGTGGAAACCCTGTGCTTGTTCATTGGTGTTGGCAGGGCCAATCAGAGAGCACGTTGATGTTCTGCATCTATACGTCCATCTTGATTGGCTATTAACGTACATGTGGTTTTGAAAGGTTTCCTCTCCAGAATGTTGTGGTGAAACCAGCCAGGTCAGTCTGAAACAAACAACTTAGCTAGTTCGACAGCTCCTATCATCACCAGCTAGGACGTACATTTCTCTAAAGTGCGATATTTAGTACCTGTGATGTCTGGTCACGGCCATGGTGGGCACAGCCACGGCTGCTGTGAAGACGAGCATGAGCCAGCGGAACGGGGCCTGGAGTATGCACTGTATCAGCGCATTGACATCGAGAAACTGCAGTGTCTCAACGAAACAAGAGAAGGCGATGGGAAACTCGTGTTTAAACCATGGGATCAACGGACTGACAGGGAGAAGGTAATGTTGTCGACTCCTTGCGTGTATAGTACATCTCAATGTAACCATTTTTGAGGGTGTAGAAGCCCTGAATTATCATCTGAAATTATGAAACTCAGCTGTGGCAGCTGCCATTTTGGCTCCTCGGTAAAACAAAACGTTGCAAAAATGTATCGCGTAATTGTCAAGAGAAATTGGTATGCAGCGATACTGCAGTTGTCAGTAAAGGCTAGACTGGATGATATGATGCGCCCTTCCAGAAGTCCATGATACACATTCACTTGTAATATTAAAAACCCATGTTGACTTGTTTTGTACACTGAACGAAATATGTAACTTACACAGGTGGTGGAACATTTTGGTGTCAGTGAACTTTTCTTTAGAGCTGATCTGGACCTCTTCCATTAGTGAAAGCCAATTTCTCATAACCTTTCTAATGTGATGGGTTTAGGCTGGGTTTCTGTACAGCACTTTGATATATCAGCTGATGCAATAAGGGCAATATAAATGCATTTTATTTTAGATTTGATGAAGGCCCACTTAACTTTCTCATACCTGTTATGTGAAACGTTTTCTCTCATTTAATTCTCTGGAAATGGTCTCTAACCTCTGTAGTTTGTTGAGAGTGATGCTGATGAAGAGCTCCTGTTCAACATCCCGTAAGAACCCCACCCCTCAACCCCCTTTTCACCCTTTCTAATCTTGTAATATTAACTTAAAACTTGTTTCATCATATTGTGTTTTATGCATTCTGTCACAAATCATATTTTTCTCAGGTTCACTGGAAGTGTCAAGCTGAAAGGGATAATCATCGCCGGTGAAGACGATGAATCGCATCCTGCTGAAATGAGACTGTGAGTACTGTTTCTGCCTTTCAGAAACACCTCGGGTCCTGACTGTGGGATTGCATTGAGCCAGTGTAGCATGTATCAACTCACACTGAGATTTGATATGATGCTTATTACTCACGACTCAACCAGGGGAGTATTCATTTTTTGCAAAACAGGTCACAACAGAATGTTTTGCAATGAGTTTTTATTGGACAGATTCAGGTCGTTTTGTTCTGTTTGCTTTTGTTTGGTTCATAGTGAATACACCCCCAGCTCTGGGCAAACTGAAAGAGCAAGTAGCTAACATATTGCTCTGTCAGTGACATTTGACTCACTCTTCACACGGTGAGACAAGACAGCTAGTGACAATTAGCTATGTTCCGCTACATTGGCATGGAAATACATGTATATATTGTCACCATGCGTGGTTTTGATAACTGTTTGTCACTTTGTGTTGTTGCATTGTCCGTGTAGGTACAAGAACATACCCCAAATGTCCTTTGATGACACAGGCAGAGAACCTGAACAAGCCTTCCGTCTCAATAGAGATCCACTGGCTCAGCTGGAATACCCAACTAAGTAAGAGCAATAGTATTGTTTTCCCAGAAAAATATGTGGTTTGGTCACTGCTCACCCATAGACTATTTCTGAGGCAAGATAACAAAACCTTTGTTAAAAAAAAATCACATTTCAGTTTACTGTGCTTAAGTACCCACCCAACCTAAGAACCCACTAAACGAATCAACCCTAAATTATCATTCTTTCCAGGATTGCCCGTTTCTCCAACGTTAATCACTTGTCCATTCACATATCACGGAACTTTGGGACAGAGTCCACACGGGTCTACTACATTGGGCTGAGAGGGGAGTACTCCCAGGTGAGAACAAATTAGACCCACCTCCAGTAAATTATCTGAGGCGCTGAATGTTTTATTTGTTTCTTATCGTTTTATTGATTTGCAGAATTATGTTTCACTTTTGTATCAGTCTTTACTTTGACTGTTCCATGTTGTCCATTTGTGAAATGGCAAAACACCTCACCTCTGTCTCATCTGTTTTGCTTTCTTCCTCCCAGGCTCACAGACATGAAGTGACTATCTGCAACTACGAGGCGTCCGCTAACCCTGCAGACCATAAAGTCGACAGCATCATCCCACAAACAAATTTCATCTCCTGAGAGAATGGAGGGGTGGGAAAGTTACATTGACAGATATGGGTCAAAAGGAAGTGGTGATGGATACTTAGGCCTGGTGGGTGAACTTTCTTATTGGAGTTCAGGTATGACTAATACTGAATATCAGTGTCTAATCTGGATTTGCTCAGTTGTTGCACTTATTGTACCACAAACAGTGGAGGCTGAAAGGAGTGAGTCAGTTTTCATTTGGGTAATGACTACATTTAACGCCACTCACTGGCAACCCTGTGATAAAAGCACTGAAGCTTTTGATGCTTTATCTAAAATATATCTGGATACTGTGCCACCTAGTGGTTTGTTGTAATATGACAACTTGTCTCAGCAAAACTGGAACGACTCCAATGTCACCTGCAGTGGGAGATTCTTTATATTCATACACTCATATTCTTTCTCATCCAAGCTCTGAATGGTTTAGCAATAATGTGAACATTTTGACACAACCAAAGTAGATCAGCATAAGGTTTTCATTTGAATAGATTAGATTTGACCCATATACCCAAGTGACTTGCTCACTATACCACACAGCTTCCTTTGACACTCACCAAACACAAAAGCTGTTTAACTCTGATTTCATTGCATTATTAATGAGCTGTCACATTGCTGCCAGTGGCTGAATGTGATTGCTTTGTGCGACATGTTGGAGTTGGGAATTTGAGGAAAATGCTGTATGCCTAGTCTAAGGAATAGAAAATGCCCTCTGCTGTTGTGTGTGTGATGTAATTATTTGAAGAATAAAGATGTTATACATAAGAGAATAATAGTATTTGATTTTTTTATTGTGAGAATAGAATCGTATTGAAATGTAGATTTTGGAGTGATAAAAGGCTACAGTATTGTTATTTGTATTGAAAAGATGCTCTGGATTTGGTAGTGCAATTTGCAATAAGCAAGTATTTTATATCAATGGATCAATTGATGGCGGGGTGTACAGCGCAAGCAGAAGAAAGGGTGTGGACATGACGTCACTAAAAAATAATCCCGCCCTTCTACACCAGTAGCGGAAGTTCCGTTGAGATTCTGGGACAGCAAGTGGTGAGTGTATGAATTTGTATTAGCGGGCCGCGGTTTTACAATACTCCTTTACCCCATCCGAACCGAACCCATATGGGCCTTTTGGTTACCGCTTTGGTTGAAGGGCATGGGGAATGTGATGTATTCAAATACCTGGTCGAATTTAGCCCACATATCAATCGAACCAAGCTCGAAAGATACCGGAGGGCATTGTACTACAGATTGCTGCTGTGTGATTAGCTTGCTGGTCATCTTTGAGGATGTGTAGCTAGTTAAACAGGATTAAGCTGACTGCTTGGATGTAGATGGCAACGTTTTGAAACAATCTAGCTAGCGGATTTGCACTTAACCTCTCCTGAATTTCCCCACCGGGTTGCACAACGCAACGGCTGTTAGCTAGCAGCGAGCTAAATTGCATCTCTCAGCCCCCATTGTTTCTTCCTACCCACCCCCTTCCTTTAGCTAGATACAGTAGCTAATTAACAACATATCCGTACCCTCGATCGCTAGTTGTCAATGTATTGCCACATATGTCTACGTCAAATAATTTAACCAAACTAGCTAAAATATAAAAAATATAACTGACGTGTTGCAGGTAGCCACGCCAGCTAGCGTTAGTTAGCATGCGTAACTTGGCTTACTAATAAAATCAGGTGTGTAAACTCATTAATCCAAATGGTTTAATTTGGCAACTAAAACGATATTTTATATTGGAAAATTCCAGGTATGTCCCTCCCCGATTCGTTACGTTTTTAAGAAACATTTAGCAACAGAATCAGCGGAATTAATACAACCCAGTGTTGCTGGTGCTAGCTGGCTATACTGACTGCCGCATATTACTCGATGCTTGCCTGGTGGCTAGAATTTACGCACGGGGTAAACCTTACAAGGTTTTTATTCCCAGTAACAATTGCGCTTGACTACTGAGAAAATGGAGCCACTATCTGCTGTGAATGCAAGTAAATAAAGGCGGCACATAGTTTTTACGCCATCCACTGAACCAGTCAAAGTTTGGGTTCTCAGTTTAATACCAGTCAGATGCGAACTCGTGATGTTGTAGCAGTGCATGGACGGCATTGTTTGTGTCGTTAATAGAAGGCTTGCTGATAAGAGCTGACCGTGAAATCGGTGCATTTCCTTCCGTCCATGCATAGCTATTTAACAACTGCTGACAGGGTTGTGCAGGACAAGCAGCGATTTTGCCTTTATATTTGAAGGGACTGAGGATTTTTGCCTTGCAAATACAATTACAGGCAGGCTAACGTTAAGTGACGGCATAACGTCAAAGATTATACAGGCATGCAGGAACAAAGCCTTCACTTTGTCATTGAAACTAGTATCCAATTCACCAGCGAGGGTTAGTGCTATCCGGGATACTTGGGACGTCCCTAACCTTTACATAGCCCAAGCCTAACCCTTACTTGAACCATTTTAAATGTTAACTTCAATGGGGTCGGGATGTCCCAAGGATCCCAGGTTGCAAAGACAGAGTGCTGTAGGCTATCCTGCATGGGGGAATCATATAGCTTGGTTGTTTTGGAGTGGGCCACAATTAACTAAACAATTATTAGCTATTCATCACCTCTTGAAGGTACAACCTTTTTTAAAGGTAGGCACTAAGCCTATTAAAGTGTACAGTAGCTGACAGTGACAAGGAAATGAGGCAAAGGCATAATGAGCATGCGTGTCATTGCAGTGCAGAAAGTTATTGTGATGCGTGACCCCACGGTCCTGTTCTTTCTCCCTATTGAGCCTGTCATTATCATTCCCCTGATTTGGCTCTTTCTCTGTCTCCCTTTGCTTTCACTAACTACAGGTCATTAGGTGGGTGGAATTGTAACTAACTCTGTGTTTAATCTCCCTGAAGGTTTATACATTAACCTCCTCACTTTTCCTTTTCATTTCTCCTCTCATTGTTTTTTTGTCTTTTGCTTGCCTCAATCTTTTTTCATATGTCGTTCAACCTGACGCTATGAGGGTATTAAATGTTGTCTATGAAAACAATATGCTCTAGCTAGCCGATATCCGTTTTCAGTGTATAGGCAGTGGCGCTGATACTAGCTTATTTGCATTTTGGTTAATAACAGATTTGCAGTTAGGAGTGCATTTATTTGATGAGTTTCGGTACTCTCTCAGTACTCAGCCTGTCTCATTGGTTCATAGCAGTCATAAACTGCGGCATGTTCAGGTCTTTAGTCATCATGTCTGTCCCTGTGATGAATAGCAGCATTGATAACCAGCCACATCATTGATATGCCCTTCCCCCTCCTCTCTAGCACTCCTTACAGTGTATGTGTGGCAACAACATGTCTGTGCCGCTGCTCGCCGAGGCTGTGACGGTGTCTGGGACAGAGAAGGAGACCGCTGCGGTGAGAGAGCACACCAACACCATAGTGTAACTTAGGGCATCCATCAGCAAATTTGGCCACTTCTTGCAAAGCTTGCCATACTGAAGCTAATTTGTTGTTCAGAGGTTCTGTGAACTAGGGCAGGAATGATACCAGTATCACAATAGTCCTATAAAAACCTGCTGTATATAAAATATTGTCTGCTTTGAATTGGAAAATAAATGTGACTCTGGATGACATCGTAAGGATGTTTGTTTCTAACATTAGGGCATTTTCTTTAAGTTATATCTGCTTTGTTTTATTTACTTGCCACGATACGAACTAATATTTTTCACTCCACTTTTTACCTATGTCCAACGAAAGGCTGGTAATGGCTCACATCAACACCATTATCCCAGAAACCCTAGACACACTCCAATTTTCATACCGCCCAAACAGATCCACAGATTACGTAATCTCTATTGCACTGCCCTTTCCCACCTGGACAAAAGGAACACCTATGTGAGAATGCTATTCATTGACCACAGCTCAGCGTTCAACAGCATAGTACCCTCCAAAGCTCATCACTAAGCTAAGGTACCTGGGACTAAACACCTCCCTCTGCAACTGGATCCTGGACTTCCTGACGGGCCGCCCCCAGGTGGTGAGGGTAGGTAGCAACACATCTGCCACGCTGATCCTCAACACTGGAGCTCCCCAGGGGTGCTTGCTCAGTCCCCTCCTGTACTCCCTGTTTACCTACGACTGCATGGCCAGGCACGACTCCAACACCATCATTAAGTTTGCAGATGACAACCGTGGTAGGCCTGATCAATGACGAGACAGCCTATAGGGAGGAAGTCGGAGTCCTAGCTGGGTGGTGCCAGAATAACAACCTATCCCTCAACGTAACCAAGACTAAGGAGATGATTGTGGTCTACAGGAAAAGGAACACCGAGCACGCCCCCATGCTCAACGGCGGGGCTGTAGTGGAGCAGGTTGAGAGCTTCAAGTTCCTTGGTGTCCACATCAACAACAAACTAGAATGGTCCAAACACACCAAGACAGTCGTGAAGAGGGCACACGACAAAGCCTATTCCCTCTCAGGAAACTGAAAAGATTTGGCATTGGTCCTGAGATCCTCAAAAGGTTCTACAGCTGCAACATCGAGAGCATCCTGACTGTTTGCATCACAGCCTGGTACGGCCATTGCTCAGCCTCCGACAGCAAGGCACTTCAGAGGGTAGTGCGTACGGCCCAGTACATCACTGGGGCTAAGCTGCCTGCCACCCAGGACCTCGACACCAGGCGGTGTCAGAGGAAGGCCCTAAATATTGTCGAAGACCCCAGCCACCCCAGTCATAGAATGTTCTCTCTACTACCGCATGGCATGCGGTACCGGAGTGCCAAGTCTAGGACAAAAAGGCTTCAACAGTTTTTACCCCCTAGCCGTAAGACTCCTGAACAAGTAACCAAATGGTTACCCAGACTATTTACATTGTGTGCCCCCCTCTTATGCTGCTGCTACTCTCTGTTTATCATATGCGTAGTCACTTTAACTATACATTCATGTACATACTACCTCAATTGGCCCGACCAACCAGTGGTCCCGCACATTGGCTAACCGGGCTATCTGCATTGTGTCCCACCACCCGCCAACCCCCTTTTTTTTTACGCTACTGCTACTCTCTGTTCATCATATATGCATAGTCACTTTAACCATACCTACATGTACATACTACCTCAATAAGCCTGACTAACCGGTGTCTGTATATAGCCTTGCTACTGTTATTTTCAAATGTCTTTTTACTGTTTTATTTCTTTACTTACACACACACACCTTTTTTTTCCCGCACCATTGGTTAGAGCCTGTAAGTAAGCATTTCACTAAGGTATTAGGCGCACGTGACAAACTTTGATTTGATGACGTGATATTTTCGTTGATTTCACATTGAATTCACGTTAGTTGACAACTCCACCAAATGTAAATAAAAAACCTTGAACTGTGCTTGGTTAAAATGTTGTCCCTGAAAGGGATAACAAACCGGTTACACCAAAGTTGTGGGTCTGCAAGCACTTGTTAGGTCAAACCCAACTCCATTCATTTGAAGGTGTGTGTTCGATGTTTACGTAGTGTACAAAAAATCTATATGGCTCACCAAATTCAGATGTTCTCTTATGATGCCTCTGATAAATGCTATTCTTTAGAGTTGACAAGCAGTAATATAAACTGAGAGTCGTCTTGGCAACAGCAGGAATTTTCCCTTTTTTTGCTGTTGGGCATGATTCACTAGAGCCTGGTGTTCATATGCAAATACAGTGCAGTAGCCAGTAAACTGGCATGCTCTTTGATGTTCATAATTTACCATTACCCAATGTAGAACTGTCAATCTCCCTCCCTATCTCTACCACAGGTGATCTTCCTTCATGGTTTGGGTGACTCAGGGTGAGTTTCCTGTCTTAAGCCTGTCTCAGGCTTCCCAGCATTTCACACTTTTTTTCCTGAGGCAATTCGAAGTTCAGTAGCTGAAGTCGAAGCTCCTTCGTCGGTGATTTGACAACAGTACTACTCCTATTAGGTTTGGGAACCATGGACGGGATTCTTTAATGAACTGTTTGTCATTCAACAAAAAACTGTTAGTTTTCATGCAAATGTTTTCACTAGAGAAATACTGCACCAAACATTTTAGTTAGATGTAAAATGGCGTGACTAAGACCTCACCGGCAAAAGCGTCAAAATGAATTGCAGATTTCCTGATTTATTTTAGACTAATTCAGACTTTTGGGGAATTGTATATCAACACTTCTATGGTCATTTATGTATACTGCCTATGTTGCTACAGCGTCTCAAGGGGGACAAACAGTAAAATTTCATTTAAAAAAGAATTGCCTTTCAAGCGAAGGTCTTTTAACGGAGTATGCGATGCACAGACGTTCGCATCGCTTAGCCAAGTTCTGCTCGGAGCAAGCCCAACCTAGTATGCTGCACCTTTATTCTCTGTATAAATCGAATGGCCTAATCTGTACGGAGTACCACTTTCTCTCTCTAAATTGCTCTTCCTCTTTTCAGACATGGCTGGGCAGACACCATGACTGCTATCCGACTGCCACATGTAAAGTATATCTGCCCCCACGCGTAAGTCTTTGTATTCTTTTTCATATTTTCTTGCATGTTTATTCCTCTTCTCGAGTGCCTCAGTTTCTGGAGTGTTGCAGTCAGAGTCGAAATCTTGTCTTTGGTCGTCTCTTATCTTTCTACACAACCATTTAGTCCTCTAACCTAGTATAGCATGTGTCCATTGATGAATTTGTTTCTCCACAGGCCCAGAATCCCTGTCACTCTTAATATGAAGATGACCATGCCTTCATGGTGAGTCATGTTTGCACTGATCTAAAACATTTGCCATTGGCCAATGGCTTGACTATAAACTACACTTCAGTGGAAAAGAGATTTCCTTTTGGTAAGAGATTTTGTGAACATGAAATTCCTTCAAGGACACGCACACTACCAGGATACCAGGGGCACATAAGATGTACAGTGAGCGCCAAACATATTGGGACAGTGACATTTTTGTTGTTTTGGCTCTGTACTCCAGCACTTTAGATTTGAAATTATACTATGACTATGAGATTAAAGCTGACAGTGCACTTTAATTTGAGGGTATTTTCATCCATATCGGGTGAAACGTTTCGAAATTACAGCACTTTTTGTACATGGTCCCCCCATTTTAGGGGACCCAAGGTATTGGGACAAATTCACTTATGTGTATTAAAGTAGTCAAGTTAAGTATTTGGTCCCATATTCCTAACACATAATGATTACATGAAGATTGTGACTCTACAAACTTGTTGGATGCATTTGCTGTTTGTTTTGGTGGTTTCAGATTATTTTGTGCCCAATAGAAATGAATGGTAAATCATGTATTGTCATTTTGGAGTAACTTTTATTGTAAATAAGATTAAAACAAGTTTCTAAACACTTCTACATTCATGTGGATTCTACCATGATTACGGATGTTCCTGAATAAGTTGTGAATAATGATGAGTATGATATTAATCAAATCAAATCAAATTGATTTATATAGCCCTTCGTACATCAGCTGATATCTCAAAGTGCTGTACAGAAACCCAGCCTAAAACCCCAAACAGCAAACAATGCAGGTGTAAAAGCACGGTGGCTAGGAAAAACTCCCTAGAAAGGCCAAAACCTAGGAAGAAACCTAGAGAGGAACCAGGCTATGTGGGGTGGCCAGTCCTCTTCTGGCTGTGCCGGGTAGAGATTATAACAGAACATGACCAAGATGTTCAAATGTTCATAAATGACCAGCATGGTCGAATAATAATAAGGCAGAACAGTTGAAACTGGAGCAGCAGCACAGTCCGGTGGACTGGGGACAGCAAGGAGTCATCATGTCAGGTAGTCCTGGGGCACGGTCCTAGGGCTCAGGTCCTCCGAGAGAGAGAAAGAAAGAGAGAATTAGAGAGAGCATATGTGGGGTGGCCAGTCCTCTTCTGGCTGTGCCGGGTGGAGATTATAACAGAACGTGGCCAAGATGTTCAAATGTTCATAAATGACCAGCATGGTTGAATAATAGTAAGGCAGAACAGTTGAAACTGGAGCAGCAGCATGGCCAGGTGGACTGGGGACAGCAAGGAGTCATCATGTCAGGTAGTCCTGGGACATGGTCCTAGGGCCCAGGCCAGTTGAAACTGGAGCAGCAGCATGGCCAGGTGGACTGGGGACAGCAAGGAGTCATCATGTCAGGTAGTCCTGGGGCATGGTCCTAGGGCTCAGGTCCTCCGAGAGAGAGAAAAAGAGAGAAGGAGAGAATTAGAGAACGCACACTTAGATTCACACAGGACACCGAATAGGACAGGAGAAGTACTCCAGATATAACAAACTGACCCTAGCCCCCCGACACATAAACTACTGCAGCATAAATACTGGAGGCTGAGACAGGAGGGCGTCTAACTTTCACTCATTTCAAATCCAAAGTGCTCGAGGACAAAGCCAAAATGACGACAAATGTCACTGTTCCAATATATTTGGAGCTCACGGTTTGAGATGAGTATTACATCGTCTGAACATGGATCTGTGTGTTTCTGTAGGTTTGACCTGATGGGTCTCAGCCCAGATTCTCCAGAGGACGAGGCTGGCATCAAGAGGGCAGCGGAGAACAGTAAGTCATTCAGTGTGGCACAAGTATTATGCATGTTATAACGACTGTGTTCAGACCCCTTGAATTTTTCCACGTTTCTTTACAGCCTTTATTTTTAAATGGATTAACTCATTTTCTCCCTCTTCATTCTACTTACAATACCCCATACTGACACAACAAAAACAGGTATTTAGAAATATTTGCCAATGTATAATTAAAAAAAAAAAAAAAAAGTTTAAGCCTTGAGTCTTAATGGGTATGACGCTAGAAGCTCGGCGCACCACTATTAGGGGAGTTTCTCCCATTCTTCTCTGCAGATCCTCTCAAGCTCTGTTAGGTTGGATGGGGTGTGTCACTGCACTGCTATTTTCAGGTCTTTCCAGAGATGTTGAATCGGGTTTAAGCCTGGGCCCTGGCAGGGCCAATCAAGCACATTGAGAGACTTAAGCCACTCCTGCATTGTCTTGGCTGTTTTCTTAGGGTCGTTGTCCTGTTTTGAAGGTGAATCTTCACCCCAGTCTGAGGTCCTGAGTGCTCTGGAACAGGTTTTCATCAAGGATCTCTCTGTTTATCTGTGCCTCGATACTGACCGGTCTCCCTGCATGCTGCCACCACCATGCTTCACCGTAGGGATGGTATTGGCCAGGTGATGAGCAGTGCCTGGTTTCCTCCAGGTGTGACGCTTGGCATTCCGGCCAAAGAGTTCAATCTTGGTTTCATCAGAGCAGAGAATCTTGTTTCTCATGGTCTGAAAATCCTTTAGGTGCCTTTTGTCAAACTCCAAGTGGGCTGTCATGTGCCTTTTACTGAGAAGTTGCTTCTGTCTGGCCACTCTACCATAAAGGCCTGATTGGTGGAGTGCTGCAGAGATGGTTGTCCTTCTAGATCTGTCAGTGACCATCGGGTACTTGGTCACCTCCCTGACCAATAGCCCTTCTCCCTTGATTGCTCAGTCTGGCCGGGTGGCCAGCTCTAGGAAGATTCTTGGTGCTTCCAAACTTCTTCCATTTAAGAATGATGGAGGCCACTGTGTTCTTGGGGACCTGCAATGCTGCAGCCATCTTTTGGTACCCTTCCCCAGATCTGTGCCTCGACACAATCCTGTCTCGGAGCTCTACGGACTGTTACTTCAACCCCATGGCCTGGTTTATGCTCTGACATGCGCTGTCAACTGTGGGACCTTATATAGACAGGTGTGTGCCTTTCCAAACCATGTACAATCAATTTAATTTAGAGTAAGTGGACTTCAATCAAGTTCTAGAAACATCTCATTGATGATTAAAGTCTCATAGGGTCTGAATACTTATGTAAATAAGGTTTCAAAAATATATATTTTTAAAGTAAACATTGTAAATAAATAAAACTATTTTCGCTTTGTCATTATGTGGTATTGTGTGTAGATTGAGAGTTAATTTAATTAATTTTAGAATAAGGCTGTTCGGTAACAATGTGGGAAAGGGTCTGAATACTTTTCGAATGCACTGTAGATGCACATAGATATCATGCCAAGATCTATTAACATAACCATGATAGCTAAAACTGTGCCCATCATAACTAGACATTGGGTATATGTTCAGCCTCTGATTTCACCCTACTTCTCCACAGTCAAAGCCATAATCGACCATGAGGTGAAGAATGGGATACCCGCCAATCGTGTGATGCTTGGAGGGTTCTCTCAGGTGAGGTTACTCAATGTCAATCGCTCTGAAGGTGTTGTGCAAAAAGAAGATTTTTCCATTTCCTGATTGTCAGGGACTTTTCAACATTTGCTGTTGAAACTGTGTAAACTATGTGAACCATGAACATCTCCATAGGTCTAAACACATTCTACCTTTTTACTTTCCCTCTATTTTTCCCTGTCTCCCAGGGTGGGGCTCTGTCCTTGTATACCGCCCTCACCTGTCAACAGCAATTGGCAGGTGTGGTTGCCCTCAGTTGCTGGCTGCCGCTTCACAAGAGTTTCCCACAGGTACATTTACACAGCTTAATTGTTTCTCTACAATTTCCGGACTCAGTCCCCTGAACATTCCCCAGAGCTGTTTCTTTTTATTACTGGGCTGGATTCCAAACTGGGAAACGTTCTTCTCTCCATTGCTCTTAATGATTTTGCTGTATAGATATGAATAAACTGAATAGGTTATTTGACGTTAGAACCTGGTCTTGGTCTTCACATTTTGCTTTTAATAATTGAATGTAATGGTCTGTTGTGCCCATTAGGCGGCGAGCACCAGTGGGAATAGGGACATGCCAATACTACAGTGTCATGGGGAGATGGACCCCATGATCCCAGTGCAGTTTGGGGCCATGACAGCCGAGAAGCTCAAGGTCATCGTCAACCCTCAGAAAATCACCTTCCGGACCTACCCGGGACTCATGCACAGCTCTTGTCCTCAGGTAAAAAGTTTTTTTTGATTGTAACATGCATGAGTATCCATGTTGTTCTATGTGTGCTAATGGTTTTCTATGAGTATCAGCGTGGAAGTATTCACGATGTTCGGTTTCTTATATGCTTCTTTATTTTGATCTTACAGGAGATGGCAGCAGTGAAGGAATTCATTGAGAAGCAGTTGCCCCGAATCTGACCTCACCTCAACCCCACTGTGACTCTTAGACGCTGACCTCTCACCTCTGACCTGCCATTCTCTCACAGGAAACAGCCATGAGCACCTCCCCCTCCACACAAACACAGTAACACGTACTTTCACATAACATCATAATACATGCCTCATTCCATAAAAATCCAACACACATCATACTGGACACACCTTTTTATAAACGCACAGTTTTGAACACACTGAAGTGGGCAAACAAGTCTTCGCTTTGAGGGAGAATCACTGATAAACACAGTACATACCCCTGGGATTCTTTTATCTTACCCAACCCACCATTATCCCCTCTTTCTTTCTCTGAACCGCCACTCCTGTTTCCCTCCATTGCTGTGTGTGTCAGTGAGTGAAGCAGTAAGTGGGCAGGGGGGCTCCTCCTGTTCTTAGATGCCACCCAGTGTCAGAGCCTGACCCAGGCTGAGGAGAGTGCGGGTTCAGCAGCCTGTGGTTCTGGACCTCAGGCCCTGAAGTCTGGTGCCGTCTGGAGTGACTCTGGTGCCATGCTGCTGTGTATGCTGTTCCCAACGGGTTCACGGCCACTGGTGGGGTTGTGGTCATGCCACAGCTACCCATGGGTTCCCGTACTTGTGCTGATTCAATTATCTGACGTTATAAAAACCCAATTGAAATAAAGGAAACCAATGGATCATTACTTTTGCCACAATGTTCTATTCTTTACCAAAATTTCGGGTTATTGATAATGTGTACATTTATGTGATTTATTTTGTTTGCCATAAATGGGCCATGATAAAACTAAATGTATAAAATCAAACATTTCCATTGCTTGAATCCAAAATGATTGTGGCGAGATTGAATTAAATGTATTGACTGAAATATTGAAATGATTAATTTCATATACCTTAAAGGGTTTAGGGCTTAAAATCATAATTGTTTTTGCTACAAGTATTTGTCTATTGCACAAAAGAGATGGTCAGCAAAGATAAAATAGATAATGTGTTGCTCCAGATGGTACCAGAACCAGACCAGAACATAAAATGTAGTTCACACAACTTGACTCATTTGACTGTAGCTCTTCCTAGCATCTGGCATTTGACCAGTGAGCCATGTTCTATTCCATCCACGTGCGGCACAAATACGTTTCCGCTCTCTCACTGACCAAGGTCATTTTTACTGTCAAAGCAAAACTATTCACTCATTTGACAACTTACCTTCACCCACTAATACAGTGTGAAAGGTCAGAGTTAACTTTAACCAGGTCTTGTTATTTGACTCTTAAAATTGGTATGCGGTGGGAAGGCTGAGGGGAAAAAAAGCTGTTCCTTTTATTAATTGAAGGGTGATTAAAAAACAAAAAAAAGCATTAGTCTTGAACAACTTGCGGAGCTTGGGCGTAGGACTTTAACTGAGTCGTTGTGCTAAAATCAGGTGTTCTGTATTTTTCCTTTTGTCAATGTTTTCTCTTTATGATGACCTATTCTGTATTACTGAAACCTAATTTAAAATGGTAGACATTGGAGAATAAAACAACTGTATTAATTGTTCCGCTATTTAATGAATGTCTCTTACTCCCTCTTTGTCTTATTACATCTTTCCCCCATGTCATCTTCCTTGACCCAGCACGTTTACTTTTCACTTGTATTAGTGGACGACATTTTGTATGCTTTTCTCTCTTCCATCCCTTTTTTTATTTTGCCTTCTAGTCCCATCCTGTCACCTAATTCCCTGTGGGACAAGGTTGAATAAAGTGTCTCATGTCTGTTCTCTTGAGTTGTACTTTGTCATTGTTAGAATTTTTTTACAGTTGTGGCTCATTTAGATTTTTCATTTGCTCTCAATGTGTATTGTCACTTTGTCATCTCATCATTGTGTCTGTTAATCTGATTGGCTAAAATATGTTGAGCGACTGCTGGTCCCTCAGGTTATTTTACTTTCTAAGACACCTGTATGTGGAATAAATGATGCAAATAACCGTGCATTTGAACAGTTTTTGTTTTTGTCGAACATGATCACAGTATTAATGTGTCTGGTCTGTGAACTGTACACCATATTGTTCAAGAAAATACAGACAGACAAAGGGTGCAATTCTTTGTTGCGGACATCTGCAGACCATAGAGAATGATAGAGGCCTCTAGTGGACGTTTTAGAATGGGCAGAGCCATTGAGGTCTTCCATTATTCAAATGGAGATCTATTCCTCTTTAAGGAATACCTAGGATAGGATAATGTAATCCTTCTCACCCCCCCCCCTTAAAAGATTTAGATGCACTATTGTAAAGTGGCTGTTCCACTGGATGTCATAAGGTGAATGCACCAATTTGTAAGTCGCTCTGGATAAGAGCGTCTGCTAAATGACTTAAATGTAATGTAAATGTAATGCTTCTGCCCCTCTTAAAGTCATCAAAGTAGTCACCTGGGTGGGGATTCCTATGAGTTGTAGCCTCAATGGCGCTGTCACAGATATTACATTAGGACAGATATAAAGATGAGTCCTCTATCTCTATGGTGCAGACACTGAAATATGTATGAATTCGGGTGGTTTAACCTCTACAGGATTGGTGCCCCCCCTGCGGGACGGTTGAGCTAACGCAAGCTAATGTGATTAGCCTGAGGTTGTAAGTAAACAAGAACATTTCCCAGGACAAAGACATATCTGATATGAGCAGGACGCTTAATTTCTGCACCCTTCTAATTTATAGTAGCTATTAGTGAAAGAATACCATGCTATTGTTTGAGGAGAGTGCACAGTTATGAACTTGAAGATGTATCAATAAACCAATAAGGCACATTTGGGCAGACTTGATACAACATTTTGAACAGAAATGCAAATGTTCATTGGGTCAGTCTAAAACTTTGCACCTACACTGCTGCCATCTAGAGACGAAATCGAACCTAACCTGGAATAATACATTGTGACCTTTCTCTTGCATTTCAAAGATAATATTTTTTTGTTGTATTATCTTGTATAATCTTTTTTTTCTATTATCTTTTACCAGATCTAATGTGTTCTATTCTCCTACATTAATTACACATTTCCACAAACTTCAGTGTTTCCTTTCAAATGGTATCAATAATACGCATATCCTTGTTTCAGGTCCTGAGCTACAGGCAGTTAGATTTGGGTATGTCAAATTAGTTGTGTTTGATAGTCTGTCACTGAAGTGTAGCATAATGACATGCATGAATAGATCTAATACTACAACGTCATCATCAAGGTAAACATGATGTTTATTGAGACATTTTTGCAAAATAACAGTTTCTCATTCGCCTTCTCTCTAATGTAAACCTTTTTATTTGCCTTTGAGTTGTGTTTCAGAAAGTTTTTAAAAAGTAGAGCTGTCCTCAAGAGGAGTGAGGTGATTTCAGAAACTCTGGTAATGGCATCCGTCTGC
The DNA here is from genome assembly GCF_034236695.1 of Oncorhynchus nerka. Lineage (NCBI taxonomy): Eukaryota > Metazoa > Chordata > Actinopteri > Salmoniformes > Salmonidae > Oncorhynchus > Oncorhynchus nerka. The sequence goes on from NC_088399.1 coordinate 61,214,013, forward strand.
AGCACTGCATTGTCGACAATTGTTTTATAATTCAACACATTTCACAAGCCTATTTTGGTAAAAAATGCACTTTTAGTTAATTAACCTGTGCAGCCGTCTTCATCGACCTTGCCAAGGCTTTCGACTCTGTCAATCACCATATTCTTATCGGCAGACTCAGTAGCCTCGGTTTTTCTGATGACTGCCTTGCCTGGTTCACCAACTACTTTGCAGACAGAGTTCAGTGTGTCAAATCGGAGGGCATGCTGTCCGGTCCTCTGGCAGTCTCTATGGGGGTGCCACAGGGTTCAATTCTCGGGCAGACTCTTTTCTCTGTATATATCAATGATGTTGCTCTTGCTGCGGGCGATTCCCTGATCCACCTCTACGCAGACGACACCATTCTGTATACTTCCGGCCCGTCCTTGGACACTGTGCTATCTAACCTCCAAACAAGCTTCAATGCCATACAACACTCCTTCCGTGGCCTCCAACTGCTCTTAAACGCTAGTAAAACCAAATGCATGCTTTTCAACCGTTCGCTGCCTACACCCGCACGCCCGACTAGCATCACCACCCTGGATGGTTCCGACCTAGAATATGTGGACATCTATAAGTACCTAGGTGTCTGGCTAGACTGTAAACTCTCCTTCCAGACTCATATCAAACATCTCCAATCTAAAATAAAATCTAGAGTCGGCTTTCTATTCCGCAACAAAGCCTCCTTCACTCACGCCGCCAAACTTACAGGACAAAAGAAACACCTATGTGAGAATGTTGTTCATTGACTACAGCTCAACGTTCAAAACAATAGTGCCCACAAATCTCATCACTAAGCTAAGGACCCTGGGACTAAACACCTCCCTCAGCAACTGGATCCTGGACATCCTGACAGGCCGCCCCCAGGTGATAAGGGTAGGCAACAACACATCTGCCACACTGATCCTCAACACTGGGGCCCCTTAGGGTTGCGTACTTAGTTCCCTCCTGTACTCCCTGTTCAACCACGACTGCGTGGCCAAACACGACTCCAACACCATCATTAAGTTTGCCGATGACACAACAGTGGTAGGCCTGATAGCCGACAACAATGAGACAGCTTTTGGGAGGAGGTCAGAGAACTGGCAGTGTGGTGCCAGGACAACAACCTCTCCCTCAACGTAGCAAGACAAAGGAGATCGTGGACTACAGATCGTGGACTACAGGAAATGGCGGACTACAGTCTTCTGTCTGAGGTTGTTCTCAGTTTCCTCTTTAAGTTGAGTGGAATCTTTGATCTGTCTCTGCATCTCAGCCTCCACCAGTTTTTTGGGGGGCTGTCTGTATCTCAGCTCTGATCTGTTCTTCTCTCTATCTATTTCCACCATGTTGTTTTCAATCTCCTTTCTCTGTTTGTCTACTTCAGCCATCAGTAGAGCAAGCTCATTCTCCTCATCCTCCTTTGTCAACTGTCCTACTTCCTCAATTGATTCTCTCTCCATCTTCTCTGTTGAGGTTTGTGTTGCAGAATTCACCTGCTCCAGACCTTTGTGTGCTTTTTCAATCTCTTCTGAATGCGTTTGTGTCACAGCATTCGTATAGCTCCTTTTGTCTTTACGATTGCTTTTGCTTACATCTTTTTCTGTTCCTTGCTTTACCAGTTTGACTTCCTCCATGTCTCCCCTTTCTTGTTTTGTCTCTGCCGTAGGTCATATTTCTTTCTCCCCGTCCATCTCTCTACTGCTTACTGCCATTATATTGTCTGCTCCTGAGCTAAGGGTGTCTGTCTCTGCTGAAGACCACTCCAGGGTTTCCATTTTCCTCCCCTTCTATTCTTTAAGTTGAGTAATCCAGTAACCTTCTGTATCCTTTTCTCTCTGAACCTCAACCCTTATCTTTTCCATTTGATCCTTCTCCCTCTTTAATATGTCTTGCTTGTTTTGTATGTCATTCATAATCTCATCTAGCTCTTCTCTCTCTTTCTGTAACTGGTGCCTCAAGATTTCCATGCTGGTATAGTAGTAGCTGTCTTTACTCCAACCCATACATTGCCCTATCGCCCAAACAGGGTCAACTACTCCACCAACACCACGACCAGCTGGCGCAACTGGGTATGGCCATGGAGGAGGTCCTCAGCGTCCTCCACTGTCTCGACACCACCAGCGAGGCTCTCCATACCTCTATCAGAGGGTCTCCTACCACAGGTTGTCACAGTGAGCCAGTCCCCCAGCTTATCCAGCCGTCTGCCCAGGTCAGCGATGCCCGACTGTCCCTTCCGGAGAAGTATGATGGTACTCCATCGAAATGCTGTGGCTTTCTACTCCAGTGCTCCCTCCATACCCTATCAGACGGGAGCCCCCACCATTGAGAGGTCCAAGGTTGCCACGGTTATTACCCTGCTGACCCGACGGGCGTTGGAGTGGGCTACGGCCGTCATGGAGAGAGGAGAGGAGGAGCTTGGTTCCTATGAGCGGTTCATGGTTCTGTTCAGGGTGGTCTTCGACTATCCTCCAGAGGTCAGACAGGGAGGTGAGCAACTTCTCCAACTCCAGCAGGGTGCCCGTACCGCTGCGGAGTACGCCCTCACCTTTCAGACTGTGGCAGCCTCCAGCGGATGGAATGAGCCGGCGCTCCACACTCTATTCTGGGGAGGACTGTGCAAAGAGGTCCAAACGGAGTTGGCGTGTCGGGATGACATCCCATCCTTCGACGCACTCAACACGATGGCCATCCGTCTGGATAACTTTATTCGGGAGCGGCGGTCCCCACCTCGCCACTCGCCTCCCTCCTTTGGCTGTCCTGAGGCAGAATCTGGGAATTTCATCGACCAGGCCCTTGCCTCCTCCGCCCATCAATCTGTCCCCCATATCGTTAGCCCCGTGTTTTGGGACGTAGGTGTGGACATCCGCCAGGCTCTGGAGAGGGAACCCGCTCCTGCTACCTGCCCTCCAGAACGCATCTACATCCCTACGGGGTAAGAGATTGGCTGTTTACCTAGGCAGACATTCCTCGCCACTGGACACCCAGGTATCACCCTCACTATCCAATCGCTCTCCGATAAGCACTGGTGGCCTACCTTGGCGCAGGACGTTGCCCACTATGTCAACTCTTGCTCTGTATGTGCCCAAACCAAATCTCCCGGCATGGTCCAGCAGGGAAACTACTGATAGTTTTACCACTGTTATGGTTGTCGTTGACAGATTCTCAAAATCCTGACATTTAATCCCTCTCTCTGGTCTACCTACCACTCTCCAGGTTGCTGGGGCACTATTCCAGCAGGTCTTCCGGCACTAGGGCAGCCTCACATCTGGGTACCGGCCTCAGTCCAACGGGCAGGTGTAGAGGACCAACCAGGAGCTGGGGAGTTTCCTAAGAAGTCCCTGCCAGGACCGGCAGGGGGAGTGGGCCCAGTTCCTGCCGAATACACCCAGAACTCACTTCGTCACTGCTCCAACCGGCTGACTCCCTTCCAGTGCGTCCTGGGATATCAGCCGGCCCTGGTTCTGTGGACTCCGAGCCAGACCAAGGCCCCTGCAGTGGACTAGTGGTTCAGAGGAGGTGTGGAACGCCGCCCACATCAAGGATCAAGGATCTCTCTGTACACATGAGGCTCCAGTGCGCCGTCAGAAGGAACAGGCGGACCACCACCGCAGTGAGGCTCCTGTGTGCCATCCTGGTGATCGCTTCTGGCTCTCCACCAGGAACCTCCCACTCCACCTACACTGACGGAAGCAGAGCCCCCGGTTTGTGGGGCCCTTCAAGGTCCTCCGGATGGTCAATGAAGTAACCTATTGTCTAAAACTCCCCACCAACTGCCGGATCTTACCCTCCTTTCATGTTTTCCTCCTCAGGCCGACAATTCCTGGTTCTCTGGCTGATGCTGTTCCCCGCGACACTCGTCCGCCTCCCTGGACATCGATGGGACTGCCGCCTATGCCGTTAGGTCCATCCTGGACTCCTGACGTCGTGGGGGTCGGCTCCGGTACCTGGTGGACTGGGAGGGAAACGGTCCTGAGGAGCGTTCTTTGGTCCTAGTGGTGGACATCCTGGAACCCAACATCAACCCGGAATTTCCATCTCCGCCGTCCGTACCGGCCTGCTCCTCACCCTCGGGCCGACCTCCTGGCCAGCGGGGTACTTTCACGCCTACTCCTGCTCCCTCCTTCCGGTGTCCGACGTCACCGGTCTACTAACCACTGGCCCTGGCACCTATCATTACATACATCTGCTCCCCATCATTACGCACACCTGGTTATCATTTTCTCCTTGATTACTCCCCCTTTATTTAGCCCTCAGTAGACAGCAGCCACTAGGTAGTATTGTTTTCTCTCAGATTCTGTACGCTTCTCATGTTTTTGTTCATCTGCATCGATTCATTATTAAACTCATCTTCTGCACCTGCTTCCTGAATCCCAGCGTATTCGTTGACCTATTCCTCTGTGCTGGCACAGATCGACTACTCGCAGGGATCCTCTCAGGGTCCCGTGCCCTTAACCCACCCTCCTCTACTTCCTTCACTGCCTGACACCTTATGACACCTTCTGTACTACTCTGATCCTGGCCACCTCAACCTGCCTCTCTCACACCGAACACTTTCGATCCCCAGCAACATGGGCACCCCTACAGTTGACACAAAACTTCTTCCACATAAACTACACATTCCTCTGTCCCATGCCCTCCTGCACACTTCCCACGTCTTGGAATTTCCCTCCTACACACTGCTGCAACATGACCATACATGTGACACCTGAAAGACCGCAGTGGGTTCTGCACAAAGCTCTAACAGAATAACTGATATTTCCTAACATGACTTTGACGTAAAGACAATGATTCAAAATTCAAAATGACAGATAGTGACTCCTCTACTTCCCCATGCTCACCACCAGGCCTGCGACACACTAAACGACAGGCGTCACAAACACTGGGAATCTTGACCTTCAATTGCTCCACCTTCGCACTTAATGCTACCCCAGAAATCACTCCTTCAATGGTGCCGTGTTCCTCAGAGCAAAGTAAGAAACCGATCTTGCCCCGAGTTGCATGACACGGAGCGCCCACTCCTGCCTGGCAAAATAAACACACACAAATATCACAAGTCCACTACGGGTTACCTTCACTGACTCAACTGTCCACAACTCCTTTCCCACCCACACTGAAACCACAAATGGATCCTCCAAAAGGCAAGGATTCACTTTCTCCAAAAATGTCACTCCTACTGGACCAGATTTTTCTATATCATATCCATTGATGCAAGATTCGGGCTCCGAGCTATTCACCACACCTTCCTTCCACTTTGCTTAACGCCCACTCATTCACTTCCATTTCACCTCCAGAATTTGACCTGCTGTACTGCTCACTCTGTTTGTACTTGCCACCAGTCTTCTTCGCCCCTGATCTCGCACACTATCGCCATCTTCATATACAGTGCATTCGGAAAGTATTTAGACCCCTTTACTTTTTCCACATTTTGTTACGTTACAGCCTTATTCTAAAAATGATTAAATAGTTTCCCCCCTCATCAATCTACAGAAAGTACCCCATAATGACATAGCAAAAACAGGTTTTTATAAATGTTTGCAAATGTATACAATTTTTAAAACTGAAATATCACATTTACCTAAGTATTCAAACCCTTTACTCAGTACTATGTTGAAGAACCTTTGACAGCGATTACAGCCTTGACTATTCTTGGGTATGATACTATACGCTTGTCAGACCTGTATTTGGGGAGTTTCTCCTATTCTTCTCTGCAGATCCGCTCAAGCTCTGTCAGGAAGGATGGGAAGCATCGCTGCACAGCTCTTTTCAGGTCTCTCCAGAGATGTTTGATCGGGTTCAAGTCCGGGCTCTGGCTGGGCCACTCAAGGACATTCAGAGACTTTTCCCGAAGCCACTCGTTGTCCTGTTGGACCCCAGGCTGAAGTCTTGAGCACTCTGGAGCAGGTTTTCATCAAGGATCTCTCTGTACTTTGCTCCATTCATCTTTCCATCAATCCTGAGTAGTTTACCAGTCCTTGCCGCTGAAAAACATCCCCATGCCACCACCATGCTTCACCGTAGAGATGGTGCCAGGTTTCCTCCAGACATGACGCTTGGCATTCAGGCCAAAGGGTTGTTTCTCATGGTCTGAGAGTCCTTTAAGTGCCTTTTGTCGAACTCCAAGTTGGCTGTCATGTACCTTTTACTGAGGAGTAGCTTTCGTCTGGCCACTCTTCTATAAAAGCCTGATTGGCGGAGTGCTGCAGAGATGGTTTTTCTTCTGGAAGGTTCTCCCATCTCCACAGAGATACTCTGGAGCTCTTTCAGAGTGACCATCGGGTTTTTGGGCACCTCCCTGACCAAGGCTTTTTTTTTTTTTTTCTCTCCCGATTGCTCAGATTGACCGAATGGCCAGCGGCCAGCTTCTTCCATTTAAGAATGATGGATGCCAGCTTATTCCATTTAAGAATGATGGATGCCACTGTATTCTTCGGGACCTACAATGCTGCAGAATTGTTTTGGCTTGGTTTTTGCTCTGACATGCACTGTCAACTCTGGGACTTTATATAGACAGGAGTCTGCCTTTCCAAATCATGTTCAATCAATTGAATTTACCACAGGTGGACTCCAATCAAGTTGTAGAAACATCTGAAGGATGATGAATGGAAACAGGATGCACCTGAGCTCAAATTCGAGTCTCATAGAAAAGGGTCTGAATACTTGTGCAAATAATGTATTTCTGTTTTTTATTTTTATACATTTGCTAAAATTTCTAAACTTATTTTCACTTTGTCGTTATGGGTTATTGTGTGTAGGTTGATGAGGATTTTAAAAAAAGGAATACATTTTAGAATAAGGCTGTAAAGTAACAAATTGTAGAAAAAGGGAAGGGGTCTGAATACTTTCCGAATGCACTGTATATACAAGGAGTACCAGTACTGTGTAAATGTGCAGGGGTACGAGGTAATTGAGGTAGTTCAGCATGTACATGTGGCATTGGCAGCTGGTGGGGGAAACTGTAGGAGGATGGGCTCATTGTAATGGCTGGAATTTAAGAAATGGAATGGAGTCCAGTGAGTGTGATGCCAGTGCAAAAACAATTAAGATAATGAAATAAATAATAAAGTGGGTAGGCAGTCTCATGGCTTGGGGGTAGAAGCTGTTCAGGTGCCTTTTGGTCAGGGACACATTTTTTAAACCTTAATGTGCCTTAGACTGCAGCACTACTCAGGAGCCCAATATTCAATTTGAATGAGTGTATGAGATTATTAGACTGATAAGGGTTACACGGACCGTTAATGTGAAATGACTATGACTTACATAAAAAAAAATAGTTTAAAAAAAACACAAAGAAATGCTTGTTTACAAAAAAATCACATCCGGAGATTCCCGATATGTAAATACTTCTGGGCGGAGATACGCATGCGCAGGTGCTATTCCTGTCTAAATCGGGAGATACGTCGACGTTATTGAATCGCCATTTTAGAAAGAAGGAGAGCTGTTTGGAACAACATCAGTCAGTTAGCTACGTGCTTCAACGTTATAGTACATCTTTTTATTTTATCCAGTGATCCTACAACGCAGAAATGTCTCGGGACAGATTTAACCTTAACGTTAGAGGAAATAATCGTGGAGTTGGATTTCAACGCCGGGGAGGTGCTGGCCCGATGCGAGGTGGAATGGGTAACATGAATAATTTCAGACAAAACCAACACCCTTTTCAAAGAGGGCCTCATCCCGGTAACTTTGGAAAACCACCCAACCAGATACCTCAGATAACACCTCAGATAACCCCTCAGAAGCCACCCGCGCCAACTCTTTCCCAGCCAGGCGCTCAAGCGATTCGGCCACCACCTACTCCTGGCCCTGCGCTAACCATGAAGGGCCCCATACAGCAACAGCAGGCCGCTGCCACAGTAGCTCCGGCCACCGCAGCAGCAGCAACTCCGACGGCCGCAGCAGCAGCAGCAACTCCGAAGGCCGCAGCAGCAGCAACTCCGATGGCCGCACCTCCCGCGGCCGCAGCAACAGCGCCTGCGGCTCAACCAAAAATGCAGTCCCCACCTCCGAAGCCTGTTCCTCCGAAACCCGCACTTTCATCTCCCCCACCAAACCAAATGAAAAAACCCGCTCTCTCATCTCCCCCACCAAACCAGATGAATAGGAACCAGCAAAGACCAGGACCCGGCAACGCCAATGGGAATAAATCTGGGCCCGCGAACAAAAAACCTGAACCTCAAACGCAGAAGAACACTTCAAATGAGGCCGAGGAAGCCCACCCCCCCAATGTGAGTAACCACGTTAGCCAGCCATGCTAGCTAACTTTCCGTAATTAGTATTTTAGCTACTTAGCTAAAAGACAGGTTATTATATTTAACGTTAGATATGCATATGTATTATGTGAAATAAAAGTGGGTCCATGGCATTGGGCTACTTAAGCGTTCCATTCACACGCTGCGGAGTTAGCCTGCTAACGTAACTAGGCTAGTTGGCTACATGGGAGGCACGTCGGCCATTTTGTGAGAAGCGGGTACATTTCCACAATGTTACTGAAAGCGGATTAATAGATATACATCCACACACACTACGTAAAGTTTCTAGGAAAGCCACCGTGGAGACACAAATGTAACATATTTGTGGTGCCGCGGGGAATCATTTGTTTGCAACAAAATTACACATCAATACATGGCCATTGCTGTTACACGGTGAACCGGTGGAAAAAACAAAGGAATAAGAAACAAGGCGATGAGACATTAATTAACAGACATTCAGAAACATTACTTATAATAATTAAAGTTGAACAAGTTTGAGGGATTTATATAATTGTTGCAGTTCAATACGGGAAAAACGCTCATGTTATTTTCCAAGCCCATTTTCATTCGTTAGTATATTTGGCCAGGAAAATAATTATGTTAATATGCTAGTTGTGAATGACAAGGATGGGCATAATGCCATTTAATATCATCAAAGGTGAAGATAGATATGTTGGGAGTATTTATATACGACCATTCATGACATTCAAGTCATAGTTTCCTAGAATGGTGGCATAAATGCTCAATAGATTCTCAATCATAATGTTTTTTAACCTTTTGTGCAAGAAATCGTAAACTGCGCAGGTGGAGGAAACTGATCAAATTGAGCTCTTTATCATTTGGGTAAACTGGACAATTGGGGTGAAGGGTGTCTCTTTTGACTACTTTTTAACCATTTAATCTTAAAACTACCCACTAACAACTCAATCAATAGCCTATAAACTTTCATGATCATAGTCTTTTCACTAATTGAGGTTTCTGAATATAATGCGTTTTATTCCTCAATATAAATATAACAGAATTTACCTTTTTGATTTTAGAAGATGAAAGGGGACTGACTTGGGTAAATGGTTCCAGTTAAAATTCCAGCTGACTTAAATAAAAACAAGATAAAAAACATTCAGATAGGAAGGTGGGGACAATTTCGGTGAAAAACATAAGAGGGCAACAGTACAACAGTGCAGATGAAGTCACCCAAGGTGTCCCACACAAGTGGCCAAATTGGCGAAGGTATACATTTTGAAACAAATAACTATATACAAAATACCAAAATGGTATTCTAACACCCCCAAAAAAAAAACAACTATGAAAAAATATATATACATTTACACACTTTCAATATTTGGAAGACCCTCAGTCCTCTATAAAATCAAATTTATTTATATAGCCCTTCGTACATCAGCTAATATCTCAAAGTGCTGTACAGAAACCCAGCCTAAAACCCCAAACAGCAAGCAATGCAGGTGTAGAAGCACGGTGGCTAGGAAAAACTCCATAGAAAGGCCAAAACCTAGGAAGAAACCATAGCCGCAGGCAGAACAGTTGAGACTGATACAGCAGTTTCAACTGGTGGACTGGGGACAGCAAGAAGTCATCATGCCAGGTAGTCCTGACGCATGTTCCTAGGGCTCAGGTCCTTTGAGAGAGAGAGAAAGGAGAGAATTGGAGAGCGCATACTTAAATTCACACAGGACACCGGATAAGACAGGAGAAGTACTCCAGATATAACAAACTGACCCTAGCCCCCCGACACATACACTACTGCAGCATAAATTCTGGAGGCTGAGACCGGAGGGGCCAGGAGACACTGTGGCCCCATCCGATGAGACCCCCAGACAGGGCCAAACAGGAAGGATATAACCCCACCCACTTTGCCAAAGCTCTATTGTGCTGCTGATGCCAGGTGCCATAGCAGTCTCTTTCTGCTGTAAAGCAGAGGGTCACCAAGCATGTGGTGCAGGTGATGGGGGACTTCATCTTGCAAACAATACAGCGTCTCCATGCTGGGCCCCTTTGGCAAATCCATGCCTGCAGAAATAAATTTGGGCAGATGAACACTTGTGGCAGGAGCAGAAGGGACTTAGGTAGAGTGGTCAGAATGTGGTGCTGTAGCCAGCAAGCTCCTTGATGAGCAGCTCTCTGAAGGCTTTCTGTGAGGGGAAGAGCTTTCCACAGCTCTTAGCCATTTCCTTGTGTAGGATCAATGCATTCACCACAGCAATGTCGATGAAATGATAGAAGAAAGTCTTGTACCATTTCATTGTCTTATGCAGAACATTGTAATAGCCTATCAGCGCATATGATAGGTCCACACATCCCATGCTCTTGTTGTAATCTTTTACTGCAGTTGGACTGGGGTCATTTTTGGTGGCCCATGCCCCGGCACCGTCCTTCACAAGTCTGACGACATGATCCCCACTGAAGGACTTGTGGATTGTTGTGCACATCACCACCTCTCTGGTATCCATCCACTTTACAAACAGCAGGCCATCTTCACCGATCCATTGCATGGTCCCCCACTCAGCCCGCTTAGGCATGTCGTTCACCTTCGTCTTCGGAAAGCCAACCCTGTTGGTACAAATGGTGCCACAAGCCCACACTTCCTACGGTCTGCAAACAGGGTAGGGCTTGTGTAGATGTTCTCCACAAACAGTTTGTAGCCCTTCCCTGGCAGTTGAAAATCCAATAACTCCATTACAGAGTCAAAGCTAAAGTCCCTTACCGGTAGCAAAACTGTTCTTCCCCTCATAGACAAAAGAATTGCATATGTAGGCACACACAGAATCAGCCAACACATACAGCTTGTAACCCCACTTGATTGGTTTGTTCCTCATGTATTGTTTGAGGCCAATTCTGGCCTTTGAGGCTACCATCCTCAACATTCTGGGCTGGCTGAAAGTAGGTTTTGCAGGCCTCAACAATGCTGTAGTAGTAAGGTTTTATTTTGCACAGTCTATCAAATGTTGCTGTGCCTCTCTTCTTGTCATTCGCTTCATCAACCTTTGGGTCACTGATGTGAAGCGCCTGTGAGAGAACCAGAAACTTTTTGCAGGATGTAAGTCATGGGGAAAGGCAGTTGGTAGAGAGATGTTTTCTGGTAGTCCCTCAGGCTTTTCAGCTTCACCAGCCCCATGTAGACAACAAGTGAAAGGTAGCAGAAAAAGTCTGACATGGATATGGACTTCCATGCTACCTTTTTGCCTGCTTGCTTCTCAAAAGCCCTTAAAAACAGTATAACTCCATCTTCTATTAACTGTCCTAATTTATTTATTTAAATTGACTTATTAACTAAGTGAAATTGTTCAATTGTTGCATGTTTATTTTCGTTCACTATCAAAATCTTAACCTGTTGCGACGAGCAATCCCGTATCCGGGAGCGTAATTATAGCCTCAAGCTCATTACCATAACGCAACGTTAACTATTCATGAAAATCGCAAATGAAATGAAATAAATATATTGGCTCACAAGCTTAGCCTTTTGTTAACAACACTGTCATCTCAGATTTTCAAAAAATGTTTTTCAACCATAGCTACACAAGCATTTGTGTAAGAGTATTGATAGCTACCATAGCATTAAGCCTAGCATTCAGCAGGCAACATTTTCACAAAAACAAGAAAAGCATTCAAATAAAATCATTTCCCTTTGAAGAACTTCAGATGTTTTCAATGAGGAGACTCTCAGTTAGATAGCAAATGTTCAGTTTTTACAAAAATATTATTTGTGTAGGAGAAATCGCTCCGTTACGTTTGGCTGAGAAAAAACCCGGAAAATTCAGTCATTAAAACGCTAACTTTTTTCCAAATTAACTCCATAATATCGACAAACATGGCAAACGTTGTTTAGAATCAATCCTCAAGGTGTTTTTCACATATCTATTTGATGATAAGTCACTCGTGGCAGTTTGGTTTCTCCTCTGTTCAAAATGGAAACATGCATGCACCTGGAGATTATGCAATAGTTTCGACGGAGGACACTGAGCGGACATCTGGTAAATGTAGTCTCTTGCGGTCAATTTTCCAATGATATGCCTACAAATACGTCACAATGCTGCAAACACCTTGGGGAAACGACAGAAAGTGTAGGCTCTCTCCTTGCGCATTCACAGCCATATAAGGAGACATTGGAACACAGCGCCTCAAATCTGGCTCACTTCCTGTATGAAATTTCATCCTTCATCTTGGTTTCGCCTGTAGCATTAGTTCTGTGTCACTCACAGACAATATCTTTGCAGTTTTGGAAACGTCAGTGTTTTCTTTCCAAAGCTGTCAATTATATGCATAGTCAAGCATCTTTTCGTGACAAAATATCTTGTTTAAAACGGGAACGTTTTTCATCCAAAAATGAAATACTGCCCCCAGAGGTTCAAGAGGTTAACCCTGCTCTAGGCTTAACAGAGTTTTATCAAAAAAGGAATCGAAGTCGCCTTCTGATAGATGAGGTTGATATAGTGAAAGTGTATTTAGTTATTAATATTAATTAGTTATTATTGAACTTAACTCAATTTTCTAGAGTTTTTCCCTGTTAACACTATCAACGTTTCCCTTTACTGTGGCAATTGTGATCGAATCAAAACTATTAGACACTTTCTTAATGCAACAGACCAAAACAAACTATGTAATAGATTTTGTTGTAGGCAGAACACGTCGTAGTAGGATTCTATTGTATTGACACGCACTACTCGGGCCATTCTCGACCCAGACCTGTGTAGCGTAACCAATCAGAGCTGCTGTAGGCCTGTATGCAAATAGACCATTGCCATTTACTTTGAACTGGACTGTGTTTACACCTGTGGTCGTGAGTAGATAAACTTGTTTTGAGATCAAAGCAAGAGCTGTATATAGCCATGTGCACATTTTGTGCATATCCTTTGCTAGTTAGTGAGTTATTAGCCCAGTTATAGATCATTGATAGTCAGCAATAGGGGAGTGATTGCTTCCAACGAGCACAAAATGTGTACATTTCTAGACATTTGAAAAGCGAGTCATCAGGAGCGATATAATCACCTAATTAATGTTAACCATAGTTATGTTCTAGTAACAGAATATCAAGGGCATTTGTCAGGCTAAACATTGTAGTATTGGAATCTGAACTGAACGTTGTATCTGTCTGTAGGAGTTGAGAGCGACATTGTCCTCGTTGCGCAGACCTGGCGAGAAGACATACACTCAACGATGCCGCCTTTTCATTGGAAACCTTCCCAACGATATCTCAGATGACACATTCAAGAAGCTGTTTGCAAAGTATGGCGAGCCCAGTGAGATTTTCATCAACAAAAACAAAGGCTTTGGCTTCATACGCCTTGTAAGTGCACTACACTAGTTAACATAAACATTGTCCTTTTGGTAGTTATAAATGTTGTAATTTTTGGTCTTTAAAGCCTTGTCTAGGGTGAACCGGACAATTAGGGTGAAGGTTGTCGCTTTTGACTACTTTTTCACCATTTAATCTTAAAACTACCCACTAACAACTCAATCAAATTAAAAGCCAAATTTCTACCATTCCAGGAATCCCGTGCATTGGCTGAGATAGCTAAAGCTGAGCTGGATGATGTACCCATGAAAGGCAGACCGCTTCGGGTGCGCTTTGCAACTCACTCGGCTGCACTGTCTGTGAAGAATTTATCACCTTTTGTTTCCAATGAGCTACTGGAGGAGGCCTTTTCCCAGTTTGGAGTGGTGGAGAGGGCTGTGGTAATTGTAGATGATCGCGGGCGCTCCACTGGCAAGGGCATTGTCGAATTTGCCTCTAAACCTGCTGCACGAAAGGCCCTGGATCGTTGCAATGATGGAGTCTTCTTGCTCACCACGTAAGTGATTTACATGAATTTGGTACCATTCAGTAGAACATGAAATGCAAATGAATCTTTCTCCTAAAGGCTCACATGCTGTAATGAATTGGTACTTTTGATGTCTTAGGTCACCTCGTCCAATCGTCGTTGAGCCCCTTGAACAATACGATGATGAAGATGGTCTGCCAGAGAAACTGGCACAGAAGAACCACAACTATCATAAGTAACCCTCACCTCATATAACTAAATAGCCTTAAATCAATAGCATATGGCTTTTTGTGTTTTCTTATTACCCCCCCACAGCATTCCTTTGATGTTCATATTGAGGTATTTCTTTTTTACATTTAAAAAAAATGTACTTAACCTTTATTTCACTAGCAAGTCAGTTAAGAACAAATTCTTATTTACAATGGAACAGTGGGTGAACTGCCTTGTTCAGGAGCAGAACGGCATATTTGTACCTTGTCACCTCGGGGGATTCGATCTTTTGGTCACTGGCCCAACGCTCTTAACCACTAGACTACCTTCCACCCTGCCCCCAAAGGTATGGAACTTTAGCTATTGTAGCTAGGTGCTTTCCACAGGGCATGAAAATTACACTAACAACATCAGTCCCGAGATCCCAGCAAAAATCTGCTAACTTTCATTTATATACATGTAGCATCAAAATGAAGTGGGGCGGCAGGGTAGCCTAGTGGTTAGAGCGTTGGACTAGTAACCGGAAGGTTGCGAGTTCAAACCCCTGAGCTGTCGTTCTGCCCCTGAACAGGCAGTTAACCCACTGTTAGGCCGTCATTGAAAATAAGAATTTGTTCTTAACTGACTTGCCTGGTTAAATAAAGGTTCAATTATTTTTTTTTTAAGTGTTTTACCATTTCATTTGCAGAACAACCAGGGCTACAAGTTGATTTCATGAGTTTAATTGATGAATGTCAAAAAAAAATGAGGTCCGCCAAAGCAAAAACCTGACAAATTCATTATTTAATGTGAATGTTCACTGGGAAACTAATATCCAACTAGTCAGTGACAACTGTTTGGCATTTGTGATAGCAACTATGTGTGCTTATACAGTGCATTCGGAAAGTATTTAGACCCCTTGACCTTATCAACATTTTGCTACGTTACAGCCTTATTCTAAAATGGATGAAATAATTTATCTTCCACCTAAACACAATACTCCATAATGACAAAGCGAAGACAGTTTAAGAATCAGGAGGATGGAATTGTCAGATTTGCATAGCTCTGAGACAGGATTGTGTCTGCAGCATTGAAGGTCCCCAAGAACACAATGGCCTCCATCATTCTTAAGTGGAATAAGTTTGGAACCACCAAGACTCTTCCTAGAGCAGGCTGCATGGCCAAACTGAGCTATTGGGGGAGAAGGGCCTTAGTCGGCGA
Organism: Oncorhynchus nerka; assembly: GCF_034236695.1. Lineage (NCBI taxonomy): Eukaryota > Metazoa > Chordata > Actinopteri > Salmoniformes > Salmonidae > Oncorhynchus > Oncorhynchus nerka. The sequence continues at coordinate 61,229,449 of NC_088399.1, forward strand.
GGTGACCAAGAACCCTATGGTCACTGACACAGCTCTGGAGTTCCTCTGTGGAGATGGGATAACCTTCCAGAAGGACAAGCATTTCTGTAGCATTCCACCAATCAGGCCTTTATGGTAGTGGCCTGAAGGATGCCACTCCTTAGTAAAAAGCACATGACAGCCAGCTTGGAGTTTGCCAAAGGGCAACTAAAAGACTCAGAAACAAGATCTTCTGGTATGATTACACCAAGATTGAACGCTTTGGCCTAAATGACAAGCGTCACTTCAGGAGGAAACCTAGCACCATCCCTACGGTGAAGTATGGTGGAATGTCCTTGAGTGGCCCAGCCAGAGCCCGCACTTGAACCCGATCAAACATCTCTGGAGCGACCTGAAGATAGCGGTGCAGCGACGCTCCTCATCCAACCTGACAGATCTTGAGAGGATCTGCAGAGAACTGTGGTGTGCCAAGCTAAGGTGTCAAGCTTGTAACATCATACCCAATGAAGACTCAAGGCTGTAAGCACTGCCAGAGGTGCTTCAACAAAGTACTGAGTAAAGGGTCTGAATACTTAAAATGTGTGATCATTTTTATACTTGCAAAAATGTCTTAACCTGTTTATGCTTTGTCAATATGGGATATTGTGTGTAGATTGAGGGGGACATAACTATTTAATACATTTTAGAATAAGGCTGTAATTTAACAAAGTGGAAAAAGTGAAGGTGTCTGAATACTTTACGAATGCACTGTATATTATGGACACAATGTCTTCCAATTATCTTCTATGTAGAAAAAAAACATAACTTCAAACAACTCTTTTGTAGTTTGTGAGCGCCATAGAGCAAAACATCTTACATGTTTGTAAGAGTGTCTGCTTTTCATAGATTCCTTTTCGAGATCCGCCCTTGTCTCACCAACACCACTCTAGCTCAGCCCCCCGTTAATTACGCATGCCTACTATCCATGGATTCAGAAGAAATGGACGAATCCAAAAGTCTGTAGCTCAAACACACGATGTTTAATGGGGGTTAAAGTCAAAGCACTCCTCCCGAGTGGCACAGCAGTCTAAGGGACTGCATCCCAGTGCTTGAGGCGTCATTACAGATCCCGGTTCAAAGCCGGGCTGTTTTGCAGCCGGCCCTCGACTGGGAGACCCATGAGGCGGCGCACAATTGGCCCAGCGTCGTCCGAGTTAGGGGAGGGTTTGGCTGGCCGGGATGTCCTTGTCCCATTGCTGTAGCGACTCCTGTGGCGGGCTGGGTGCATGCACGCTGACACGGTTGCCAGATGCATAGCGTTTTCTTCCGACACATTGATGCGGCTGCCTTCCAGATTAAGCGAAGAAGAAGCAGTGCTGTTTGGCAGGGTCGTGTTTTGGAGGACCCATGGCTCTCTAGCTTCACCTCTCTCCAGTCTGTACGGGAGTTGCAGCAACAGGACACGACTAAGTGCCGAAGTTGGGGAGAGAGTGGGGTAAAAAGTATCCACCCCAAAAAAGTCCAAATGTGCCTGCAGTACAGTGGGTACTCATTGGGCTAAAGTCACTGGGTAGTGTTTACCAGAGGTCGGGGGTTGGGTTAGCAGATACCACAGTTAAAGACTCATTGCGGTTGATTTTTCAGAGAATGATTACCCCTCTTGAGTACCACTTTTTGTTGTATGTCTTGATTACAAGTCGGTTTCTATTCTAACACCTGCAGGGAGCGGGAGGAGCCTCCCAGGTTTGCCCGTCCTGGCACTTTTGAGTTTGAGTACTCTAAGCGTTGGAAGTCCCTGGACGACATGGAGAAGCAGCAGCGCCAGCAAGTGGAGAAGAACATCCGCGAAGCCCGTGAGAAACTGGAGGGCGAGATGGACGATGCTTTCCATGTGCACCAGGCCAACATGATCCGCCAAGGCAAGCTTAACTGGACCAGAAACAACCCCTTCTCAAAATGGAAGGCTAGTTAGATGTTGCTGTGTCTTACATGTATGTTCGTACACTGTTTAGATCTGCTGAGGCGTGAGGAGGAGCTACGACGCATGGAGGAGATGCACAGTGCGGAGATGCAGAAGAGGAAAGAGATGCAGCTCAGGTATTGAAACTGGTTTGAATAACTGTTTAACACACAATTTATTGGAGTGTTACTAAAACGTGGCAGTGTGCTTTACAGGCAGGAGGAGGAACGTCGCATGCGTGAGGAGGAGACGCTCCGCCAGAGGGAGATTGAGGAGCAAATCCGGCGCAAGCGGGAGGAGGCCTACAGAAGCGGGAACTTCATGGACAATGTAAGCTGAGCAGAGTACCGTATCACCTTTACATTTGCATTTGAGGAAAAATGCGTGTTCTTACGATATTGATTTTACAGAGGGATATGAGATTGACTCAGGGTGGCGCCATGGGCATGGCTGGTGAGTAGTGAATCTTTATATTTTTAAGGATTTGTCAAATAAAAAATAGATTTATTTTCAGCTTGTTGTTTTGAAATGAGTAAGAAGTTTGAGACTGCTTTATAAACATATATGACAACATTGCCCCCTAAGGGCTGCCATGACTCATTGTAATGTTTGACATGTTGTCCCAACTAGACAATCAATTTGGCTCACCCAACCAGAAGTTCCCCATGGGACTCCAAGGCATGGGTGGACCTAACGCTGGGGGAGCCATGATGCCCAACGAAATGGTAATGTATTCCAAATGGAGTAGAAGACTAATTGGGGGTGGTTTCCTCCACTGGTTGCTGTAGTTGTCATCTGGAAGAGTGAAGTGGATGGTTTTGCTCCGGTCGGCCCAGGTTCGAAGCTTGTGTGCTGACAGTGTCTTCATAGGCGTCTGTACCATGTCGATATTAAATTTGTGCGTAGCAGCTTTCAGCAGCAGCATGTCCCCTCAGTTCCTCCACTCTTACAGCCTGTTTTTCAGCTGAAAATAATCAACCTGTACTAAACCCAGTGAATTGCTTTCTTAAAGCTCCTACTTCGTGTAATATACCTATTGCAAGCCCTGTCTTGTGTGAGCCAGACAGGCACATTTTCTTGGCAAGTGGAAAGATGTCATCTAACAGCATTTTTTTGTTGGAAAACCTTTTTAGTTGAAACACTTTACCATATTGTCATTGAACTTCAAGCGATCACATGAAATGGTGTCTCGGTGTAACCTGGAAGTATTTTTTTAGGGGCTCCAGTGTGAAAAGTGAACTTCCTGCAATGTTCTCTTGTGGCATGGCAGTTGTTTTAACATTTTCCCGGCCACCACCATGTCCAAGCAATTCAAATGATGGGTTTTTTAGTGCAGGTTGCTTTTTGAAGCAAACATGTCTTTTGACATAACATTACGCTAATGAGTTAGCTCTTTTAGTGCAACTTGCAAAACACAATACGAAGAACTGATGGTGACAGGCATTGCCCTGGGACTGCTTGCTGGATACCTGTACTATTTGTACCCTGTGGGTGAAATAATGCCCAGAATGTGATTAAGGCATCCACATTAGGCCTATGGCAGGCAGGTGTATTAATGTCCTTTTGTGTTATAGGTTACATACAATTAGTAAGTTGACCAGTTAGATGTCTGGTTGGTAACTTAGAAATGGTCTGACGCGAAGCTGTTCAAGTCCATTAAAATGGATACAGCTTGTGCTTTGTATAAGTTGTTATACTGTCAAGGATATATCAATTAATGTAATGGAACACAGCTATTTTGACGTAAGGGTGGCAAACGATCTGATAGAAAAACACAGCTGGTCGGCTGTTTTTGCAATGGGTGAGCAGTTATTGGTATTCAATAATGGATTGTACAGTTCGACAACGTTTCTAGTGTATTTCTTACTGATAGCACCATGTCCGTTTTTCTGTTCTTCACTGCAAGCAATGCAGTATGAACCTAACTTTTAGTGCAGTGATCGCAGAGATCCTCTTACCCAGAATGTAAGATGGCTAGTAGACATGTTACTGGCTTGACTAGCTGTTCTTGCCGCTACACACATGGAAGCTATGACAAATCAGGATCCATTTAGTCAAGTTCACAGTAGAACTACCATTAATCGGCCAAGTATTTATTAGTTTGAACAAAAGGGCTGATACGGCTACGACTACCTTCCAAATAGAATGAACAATTAATACATACACGTTTTACACCATGTGCCTAGACCAACATACCTGTATGTGATAACTCATTTTGAGTTTTGGCATTTTAAAGTGTGGAGGGCTCTTGTCTACAAATTTGTAGAACACCTGAAAGGAGGATTTTCCTATTTCTAAAGTCAATCTCTATTTCTGATGTAAATGGAATGTTCTAGAAGGGTCCAGACACCTTTTTTTATTTTGTGCATTTTGGCTTGTTTTTGACACTTACCCAAGCTGCGACACACTTCTTGATTGCTCGTTGTGCCATATCGGGTCGCACAAAAGATGGTAACAAAAGTATTCAAATGTGTGTTTTAAGAAATGGACATGCTCTCAGTGTAGTTGTATAGGTCTTCAGATGTGTACACATGAAATTGTGTTATTCTGAACTTTTTTCCACAACATTCTATTCCAGGTTTGGAATCGGTTCAGGGAACAGACTGCAAACTGGAACCAAATGTGATCTAAACTGTTCCGGAACAGAACCATTATTCTAAAAGCATGGGAACCGGTTAATAATGTAATTTTACGTCCTGGGCAACAAACAAAAAAATCAGTCCCGTAATAATTAGAACAAAGCTCCTTATGCAAAGCCTTCACTGAAACTTATTCCAGCCTCTGCCTTCCAGCTGGAAATCTGTGCGTGTGTGTTTCCCCTCTGAAGAATAGGTTAGTTACTGTAGCCTACTGATGCATGATTTGGAAATTAGGGAGATGTTTAAAAGAATGGATTCACTTTTTCAATGCTAGTTAAGTTCGATACTATATGATGTTTCACATTGTATTTATTAAAGCTGCAGTAATTAACCATTTGGGCGACATTACCAAATTAACATAGAAATGTGTTGTAGAGTTGTCATTCTCATTGAAAGTTCGTCTAAGAAGCGGTAGATCTGTTCTATGTGCACTTTCTATGCTTCTCGTTCTTAAGTTATGTTTTTGCGTCTTTTACTTTTGGGTTTGTACACCAGCTTGAATACAATATTTTTGCTTCTAGAGCATTTTTCGCAGCGGTTTAGATGCAATGGTTAGCTGTACTTGCTTGTTTTGTCACAAACTGAAATTAGGCTTTTAGCAACCAGGAAATGGTGGAGCGTAGGGTGTCTTTAACTACAGTAAGGTAAGATGTGTTTTTATAGTGCTGCACTGCGCACAGAAGCTTGCGAGCTAATGTTTGCTCTTGTCCAACGTTAAACCAACTCAGAAGTTCAGACATTCAAAGTCCCTCCATAGAAGTATGTATAATTGTGAGATTAATTCAGATCCTCCATGTGATAAGATGCCCAGCGCTTAAAGGCACGCTTTCTCATTTAAGTTGCATCTCGCACCCTGACTGTGACTGGCACAGTGTGTTTCTTTAATTACGATTAAATCATGCTGTTTACGGCAAAATAGAATTAGATCTTAATGACTTTACTATACAGATTAACTCGCTGACCCGTTCAATAGCACGCTGCTCTATCCGCACTGATTGGTGAAGTAGTTTGTCGCACTAAATGTAAAACATTCCAGGGGTTAACCAATTAAGTGTAATCAATGTGATTCAAATTAAAACAATAACTAGTAATGCTACATACTCAAAGGTTTAAATCTCACCTTTTAAAATTTACGTTCACAGATTGATTAATAAGCGTAAACGATTTTGTCGGTACCAGAACCTTGTAAAGTCCCCTGTTTAGGGGACCTGCATCTGAAGGTTTCAAAAAGGAACAAAAAATAAGTAAATGAACCTGCAATTGTTTATAGTTTTGCTGGTTGGAGCAGTGAAATAGAACAAAGAGAGAAAATGATATATTCAGAAGGAAACGATTGGGGAAATAATTTGGGTTCCAACTAGAGGTCGACCGATTATGATTTTTCAACAGCGATGCCGATTATTAATCGGCTTATTTTATTTGTAATAATGACAATTACAACAATACTGAATGAACACTTATTTTAACTTTATATAATACATCAATAAAATCAATTTAGCCTCAAATAGTGAAACATATTCAATTTGGTTTAAATAATGCAAAAACAAGGTGTTGGAGAAGAAAGTAAAAGTGCAATATGTGCTATGTAAGAAAGCTAACGTTTCAGTTCCTTGCTCAGAACATGAGAACATATGAAAGCTGGTGGTTCCTTTAAACATGAGTCTTCAATATTCCCAGGTAAGAAGTTTTAGGTTGTAGTTATTATAGGAATTATAGGACTATTTCCCTCTATACCATTTGTATTTCATATACCTTTGACTATTGGATGTTCTTATAGGCACTTTAGTATTGCCAGTGTAACAGTATAGCTTCCGTCCCTCTCCTCGCCCCTACCTGGGCTCGAACCAGCAACACAACGACAACAGCCACCATCGAAGCAGTGTTACCCATGCAGAGCAAGGGGAACAACTACTAGAAGGCTCAGAGCGAGTGACGTTTGAAACTCTATTAGCGCGCGCTAACTAGCTAGCCATTTCATTTTGGTTACACCAGCCTCATCTCGGGAGTTGATAGGCTTGAAGTCATAAACAGCGCAATGCTTGACGCACAACGAAGAGCTGCTGGCAAAACGCACAAAAGTGCTGTTTGAATGAATGTTTACGCACCTGCTTCTGCCTACCACTGCTCAGTCAGATACTTAGATGCTTGTATGCTCAGTCAGATTATATGCAACGCAGGACACGCTAGATAATATCATCAACCATGTGTAGTTAACTTGTGATTATGATTGATTGGTAAGTTTAATGCTAGCTAGCAACTTACCTTGGCTTACTGAATTTGCGTAACAGGCAGTCTCCTTGTGGAGTGCAACGAGAGAGAGGCAGGTCGTTATTGTGTTAGACTAGTTAACTGTAAGGTTGCAAGATTGGATCCCCCGAGCTGACAAGGTGAAAATCTGTCATTCTGCCCCTGAACGAGGCAGTTAACCCACCATTCCTAGGCCGTTTTTTAAAACGATTTCCGATTGTTATGAAAACTTGAAATCGGCCCTAATTAATCTGCCATTCCGATTAATCGGTCAACCTCTAGTTCCAACCTATGGTTTCTAATCCATTTTGGTTTAGTTCCCCATGCAGCTGTGCAATGCCGAGCGTGTCCCTGTAGTACATGGGCATAGACAGCGCAGCACCGCTGGTAGGTCTTGAATCCCCCAAAAAAGTAATATAAAGTTGGGAATGATACCATGTCATGTGTACAACATCTAAATACCTATATCCCTATACTTGGAGTGTCTGTTTCTAAAAGGACATTTGGGGTAATTTATTTTGTTTTTGTTCGTGCCTTTTGCATGCCCTGAGACTGAGCAATGAGGAAGTGAATTGCGGCTGCTGCACTATTCTCAAAAACAGGCCAAATCACTAAAGTGTGTAGACCCTATAACATGCCATTTACATAAAAAATGTAGCACTTAAGAATGATAAGATTGTGTTGTGCAGGAGCAGGGTGACTGTTTTGTGTGTGTATACAAAATGATCCAAGGTCTTTTTGGTCCAGGAACTTAGATCAGGATTTGCCACAAACGCTGTGGAACTTCAGTGAAAAGAGTCTTAACCAGTGTTGGCATCATTTGCCCAACTGACGGCATATTTACACATATGTGATGCATAGTAAATTGTAGAAGGTATGGTTGGAGAAATGGCACTATAAAGCATTGACCAACTGAATAACATGGCAGGATTAGGCCAATGAACAGCTATTTGAATTAAACCTAGTCTATGGTGAGCCAGTAGACTCAAGATTGTAGTTTGTAATGTGAAATTCATTCCTGCCTTAAGTTCCTTCCTGCGTTTTTTTACTAAGGCTATGAAAGTTAAGTTTCACAACTGGGCAAGACTTGATGTAGGCTCATTGATTAAAATCATATATTTCCCATTTTTATTGCTGTTTGGCAGGCCAGCAATACTGTAGTTGTTCAGTATTACTTGTGTAATTAAGCAATAGAGGCAAGACCAGCAACAATGGGGTTACAGCTATATCTGAAAATAGGCCTGATATAAGTATTTTTTTTTTTTTATCGTTTAAGTGGAAGTATAGCACTGAAGTGCATTTATCAACAGACCAGTCTGGCCAACCTGTACATTTTGGCATTATACTTAATCTTTGAGCCTTCGGGCCATAGCAAACTGGCAGGCTTCCCATCAATGCTCCATATGATGCCAGTAGTGAGTGATGTAGCCCAGCCTTTGGCATGCACAGCAGACTATGGTAGGACCTAACTAACGAAAACATTACCCTTTCTTCCTTCTCCGTATGTTACCTGTGGCACCTGTGGATCTACATATTGGAACTATTTCAACGAACGTTTCCCTTGGACATGTCTTCTGCTGTTTATTTTGTCGTGGCTCTCAAACAAAACCAACTCTCTTTCTACCCCCCTCCCTTACTTCTCCCCTGAATATGGACTTGAACTGCGTGCCATTGCACTGCCTTCCCCTCACCCCCTCAATCTGCTTCCTTGGTATGGTTGTTGATCCCTATAGCGCAACGAGCGGAACTTCCCTCAGGGAGGCCGGGGGGCAATGGGTCCTAACAACCAAGGGTTTGGCAGGGTCCGTGAGGAGTTTGATGGGCCTGCCAAGAAGCCCCGCTTTTAAATCTTTTCAGTGTCCCTCATAGCAGTGTTTTTGTGTAGGTTCTCTGAACATCTTCACATTGAGTCATTGTTATATTTAAGTTGAAAGTGTTCTTGCACTTTAGCCTGAGGACTCATTCATTTTATGGCAAGTTAGGTTTTTCTTTTTTTCTTTTGTATTTGTAGTGTGAAATTGATGAATTGGTCACCCTCAGTAATCACATAGCGCTATCCCACCTATGTATAACTTTCTTTCCAGTTGTATCCGTGCCCGTGTCGTAAATGGTGATAAGTGTCAACTTTTCTCACCTTTCTATGGCTGTGTTTTGTGCCATTTAAGATTTGAACTAAAACATGTAACTTTACAATAAAGACCTAATTTGGTTCTTTCCAAACCTTCTTAAAGTTTATTTTAACCCAATTTTGAGTCGTTATCCTAAATAAGCCCAGCAAGAGTTGACAAGCCTTTTTCCCTAGATGTTTATGTTGGGCGCCGGGGGTGAACAGCAACTTTATAATGTAAATGATCACCATGTGAACTAAATGGAACAACATATGCATACTGGACAGTATTGATAAAGAAAGTTGATGTTTTAGAGCACAATTAGGTCTAGTAGAAATTGTACTTTTGGGGCCCGATTTTGACAATGGAAATGAGCAGTGCTGGTGTCAAATGCGATTAATGCTACTAGAATAGTTTGTTTATAAAAAATACCAGATTTTTAAAAATTCCCTTTGACTTTTGCGACTTAAATTAAGATTTGTTTTAAAAGTATAATTTTTGTCTAGCTCTAAATGAAGTGTTATGGTTTTTGACAACTGTGCTGCTGCTTTTGCGTTGACAAAAAGGTAGTATGTTTGGCTCGTGTATTGTTCCCAAGTCGGCTACATATTATTGAACAGAGGTTGAAAGTCCTCTTTGACCACATTTAACATCTCAAAGCAGCACTTGATTCATCCACTGTCTCTTGATATTGCATCATTCAATCTGTATAATTGGAATGTATATCATACACGGGAATGTATGAAAACGATTTAAGAATGTTACCCTAAATAATTCCAGTTTCAGCCACTGTGACAGATGTTCTTAGGTCATAATTCAAATGGCCATGTTATTATGAGAAACGGGAACTGTGAGAGAAGTGGTACCCTTCAAGCTACCGTAGAACTTTTCAGCCTTCCACTTTGTCCATTTTATTTATGGCTCCTTCGCTGAATTTCTTTAGTGTCTTTCATAGCCTAAGTACTGATAAACCAACAGGGATGTGAACTGATTCATTCCAGTGACTATAGTCACTTTGAAGTTTCACATGAACAGATTGGACAGCTAGGTCTGAAACATCATTAAAGGGTCAGCTTGGGGTTTTAGCAATGAAGACCTTTATCAACTTCCCCAGGGTCTGATTAATTTCTGCCTACCATTTTACTTCCATTAAGAATAAAGTTAGAGGTAGTTTTGTGAGCCAGTGCTAGCTTAGTGCAAAGACGAATTCTTGAGGATGCTAGCTGTACCTGGACTTCCAGTCCTTGCGCTAAGCTAGTTAGCATTTCCTCCCAAAATGACCTCTTATACTGGACGCAGAGACTAACTTGTGACCACCATTTTACGTCTCACTGGGGAAGTATTAATTGCTAAAACCCCAATCTATCTCTTTTAGGATTAGGGCACATTGTTTAAAAACGGTCAACATTATCTTTCACGCATTTATGAAGATGTTGAGATATGAAAACACCAGCCCCTTGCAATACATTTTCTTGGTTTTTAAGACTGCTCGATTAGACCTCTAAATCTGTGAGACTTAAGACACAGCACACCAAAGGGTAGATATGTCAGCGATGTAAGCAACAACAACAAAAATTGATATATAATTACAAAGAAAGCTAGAGAATGGAGAACATTGTCCGTGTAGTTACATTTTTATTTATTGATCAAACTTGTGCTCCTATGAGATGTTTAAAAATAATCTCATCCATATTTTTTACATCGCTGTTGAAATTGCACTAGTCACTGTACTTGAACTCAATAGGCTCTTAGAATTTTGACAATTTCAAACAATTACAGCACAAAGATTGATTGTGGTTGTGCTCAATGTTACTCAAATGACTACAAACAGTTGTTTATCAAAACAGTTGTCTAAACAAATCTGATTGGATACCTTAACACAAGTAATGTATACCATAAAACATTCAATGTTATTCCTGTATGTTTGTTTTGTGTACATTTCTTCTTTGACAGGTTTGGCCACTTTAAAGGTTGCAGTGTGTAAGGAGACATTTCTAAAACAAGAAGTCCTAGGCCTAACTGAGTCGCACTTAATACAGTTTACTCCCGTGACTTGTCTTACACAGACCGACCTGATGAAGAGTCTTGCCTTAGTGAAGAGTTTTCAGCAGTTTTCAGTAATGTAACAGGGATTCCAGTTGGTGAAATGGTTGTTTGATTAACAGAACAGTAAATAGCAACAACCTGTGACTGAAATCGGAACTGACACCCCATCTAAAATTCTAACTGGGTGTTGTCAACATGTCTAGGTGATTTGGAATACAATGAATGAAGCCAGTTTGCCAGAATGGCTGAATAACAAGAAGACTGGATCTGGCTGTGTTTCATAGGGTGTATGTTTCTAGGTGAACTCTTAGTCAGCTCTTCCTGGACTACTCACCATGTTGGTCAACTTGCTATAGTAATGTTGACCTACAGTCAACTCGGTGGGATGTAGGCCTAGAAGTAGCAATGTACTGGGAAAGAAAGATCAGACTCATTTTAAAATTAAATTTCAACTCCAAGGCAATGACCACGGTTGCTTTTTTTTCAGCCTGTTGGGCTGTTTTTACGGGCAGCCCAATTCTGATATTTTCCCCACTAATTGCTCTTTCGACCAATCACATCAGATCTTTTCAGAGCTGATCTGATTGGTCAGAAGACTAATTAGTGGATGATAAAGTTTAAGAATTGAGCTGCCTGCCTAAACTCAGCCATGTCATACTGTTTGCAGATGGAATCACAGATCAGGACACAAACTAATGGTTAAAATAAATGTAGCTAGCTTTGTTTATGCACCTGTAGTGGGAATGTAGATCACCCCTTAGTTAGTTTTATATATATATATATTTGTTGTCCTGGCTTTATATGGATTATTGAAGTACTCTGAAATAGTTGCCAGACTTGTATAACCGATGGAAGTCTATAGTAGAACTTCCCCTTATTCCCCGTCACCCTTCGGCAGGCTGAGGAGACCTGCGTACCTATAAGGAGCGAGAAGCTTGTCTTTGTCAAGTGTCTTGAGTGCATGGGCGTGCAGTAGCTGTGCAATAAAATCCAACAGCCAGCCTGCCCCATTCCACAGTAGAGGCTCCAAGTAAAGGCTCCGGCAGTTGGTTACGTTGAGGATGAGTAGTTCTGCAGAAGTCAGTGGACAGTAGAGCCTGGACTTGTGTGCAGCGAGAGGTATGCTTACAGAGCCACTGAAAAGGTAAGTGTTCCTGTTCATGATTTGTTTAAATGCCAAACATGTACTGCTCTAACTTCCTCTGTCACCTGACGTGATGTGACAGTACAGGGGTTCTGGCATCACACTTCTGAAAAATGGAATCACAGTGCAGTACTCATTCCTCCCTCCGTATGTGAACGTGTGGCAATGTGTTTTTAGCCTGTGCAGTATCTGGTATTTTTCCTTCATTTCTGACTGAAGCTGGTCTCTGTATGAAACAAACTGTATATGGACTGCTGTGTCACTGGCTCAACAAATAGTGTGTGATGGTGTATACCCACAACTTGACTTTGGTTCAATCAACAAAACTCCTTTTGTTGAGACTTCTTTCAAGCTGTAATGACAAGTGCAATGGGGGGGGGTGTTACTGGCAATAGTTTTTTTGACATTGAATTATCTGGTTCCTTGGCCCTGTAGAAGGGTCTTTTGGTTGTTGGTGGGGATCTTTATTGTTGATCTTGACCTCCTGTTTAATCAAGTAATAGAGGAAGCAATTTGTGAAGCCTGTCCATTGTCCAATGTTTGCCTAATATTAGAACATAATTTATTTTGCCTTTATTGCAAACCTTCGTAAATCATGTAGACCAAGGCCAAAATGTAGCCGCTAAGGTGTATCGTAGTACTCGAGCACAGGACTCTGACTCAAGTCGGACTAGTTATTTTCAATACAGAAACGATAGCTTTGACTCAAGCAATATTCAGCACTAGACTTTTTGTGTGTGTCTAGGGATGTGAGAATCAACCTGGTGACCATGTTCATTTCGACTTGACGTGTGCTCTAAGTGGACTGGCTTTTTTTGGACGTCTACAGTGCAACACTGGCAAGTGATATTTGCCCAGTCGATTCAATGTTATGGCAAAGAAACTCCTTAAAGACCCCTAACGAGTAATTGTCAATGTATTTTATCAGCGGTTCAGACTTACTATGTCCGAATACCCATACTAGCGTACTCTGCTTAAACTGCATACTATTTAGCACGTACCTTTTAGTAATAAGTATGCCACAGTCGCAACGCAATAGTGGCTCGTGGCTGGCTGAGTAGGTGGGACGGGGCCGAGTGCGGGTGGGTTTTTCCAGCCTGATAATAGCACATTTTTGATACATTGCTCTAATCTCTGAATAGGAATGGCGTTTAAATGCCTACTCAGGATGGTTATAGGCAGACTGCCACATTAGACCTATACTATAAACCTATTCATAAGCCTATACCATAAGCCATAACATATTTTATAGTGAAACCAAAGGGCCGTGAGATCTATCTATATACATGCAACAATTTAAATGATTTTACTGAGTTACATTTCATATAAGGAAATATTCCATTGATATAAATTCATTCTGCAATAATCTATGGATTTCACATGACTTGGCAGGGGTGCAGCCATGGGTGGCCCTGGGAGGACATAAACCCACCCACTGGAGAGCCAGTCCCAGCCAATAACCCCCTAAAAAAATAAGCCCCCAACAAAAGGGCTTATTACAGAGAAATACTCCTGAGTTTTCTGCTCTCCGTGTGGCTGGTCTTAAACAATCCTGCATTAGAAGCCGGATGTGGAGGTCCTGGGCTGGTGTGGTTACACATGGTCTGCGGTTGTGAGACCGGTTGGACGTACTGCAAGTTTTTGACAACTACTTTGGAGGCAGTTTATGGTAAAGAAATGAACATTCAATTCTCTGGTGGACATCCCTGCAGTCATCAGCATGCCAATTCCACACTATCAGGTGTACCCGTGTAAGGATCATGCTGTTTAATCATCTTGATATGCCACACCTGTCAGGTGGATGGATTATCTTGGCAAAGGATAAATGCTCTCGAACAAGGATGTAAACAAATCTGTGCACAAAATACTCAAATTTTAAGGAGAACAAAAACGGCTTTGCCTACATTTGAACACTGTTGAGTCTTCCCAATTTAAGTAGCCTAGTTTTGTTTGACTACTTGACAAGAACTAGAGCCCATCACCCCCTGTTTCAATATGCATTCTGGAAGTGTGCATTGAATTCGACTAGATGAAGGGCAGAAAATGAGCGTAGTGTCCTGGCATTTAAACAATACTTGATTTTTGAAAATGAACACGCTGTACCATTTTTGCGTACTGGGAATGCGACATGTGAGATTGCGTTTGCTATTTGTTTATTTTCGGTAGCTCATTCGCATCGAATTGACCAGTTAATGTCAAAGCCAAAATGAGTATGACACCCTGGATTTAAAGTGCTCGATTTTCGAAATGTTACATACTATTCAACTTTATTTTTCCGCGTACTCGTGCGGCCTACTGTTTAGGATGAAAGTATAGGTATTCGGTCATGTGGAGCAGTGAATTGTACTAGTATTTGGGCTCTTTCAGTCCTCTTTCCTGCCTGTCTTGTCACACACCAGTAGCCCAGTTTTTTTTTTTTGGGGGGGGGGGGGGGCGGTATATGTGATCGGCAACCTCCAATTTCCAGATTTTCTTGGTTGTGTGGTTCATCATTATGGGTTCTTACACTTTTTCAGTTGCTCCCCTAGGTCATTTAGGAAGGTTTTAGTTTGACTTTTGTTAGACCCAGCTTTCTTTTATTTACTCTAAGATTGTAATAGAAATGGCAAACATGAGCTTGTTGACAACTGAGTAAGCTGGGAACAGCCTCTACTTTTGTAGAATGTGACTTTGGTGTATTGCTAAGATCAACTAGACGATCAACTAACGTGTCATTTTCAGCGTTAATCCACTGGGCTATTCTTGGGCGGCGGGACAGTTGTGGGACTGGGTTTGGGTCTATCTGGGTCATTCACAGCCTAGCTATTCATAAAGGTCACTTGGTCACTTCACTTGATACTATAGTGTGGCAACTACCATACACAAGAAGGCACTGTTTCTCTTTCTCTCTCCTGTACTTTGGAAAGACCTGTGACTCTGTCCAAAAATGGCAGCATGTTCCCCCTGTCTGGTTCCTGCCTGTCTAAGTGGACAAATCCATTATGGAGGCCCCGTGGGGATGGCCCAGTCCATCACTCTCAGACATGTTCTACTGAAATTGTGTACTGTTAAGGACAATGGTGCAACACTAAAATTATATTTTTTAACATGCGCTTTCTCCCTCGTTTGCAAGCGGTCGCTGTCAGCGGTTTTGAAATTTCAGTCCATTTTTTAATTTTTTATTTCACCTTTATTTAACCAGGTAGGCCAGTTGAGAACAAGTTCTCATTTGCAATTGCAACCTGGCCAAGATAAAGCAAAGTGGTGCGACACACAAACAGTTACACATGGAATAAACAAACGTACAGTCAATAACACAACAAAGTCTATATACGGTGTGTGCAAATGTTGAATTGCCACCTTTTCCCAGACCATGTTGCTATGTGCATAATAGAAATGTTAAACGCATTGGTGTTGAGAGAAATGCAGTGGAGGCAGCAGCGGAGTTAGGTGACAAAACAGCCCTTGCCATAATTGTCTAGGAAAAGTGAGAGGAAATCCCAACTTAATTAGGTCTTTAATCAATAGCCTAAATGTGCTATATATACATTCTCTAAGCGGCCTCAAACGGTAGTGTTGTTGCCTGTTTTGAATAATAGCCTACTTATTCCCATGCAACCATGTGGAATAAACAACTTCACAAATTCGTCTTTTTTTATTCTTTGCTATATGCTGTAATAAAGGCGTTACAGATTTTGTTAGAACAGCCTCTGGTATTATTTATTTAGTGTGTACACTGTTCCAAATGATCAGAAAGGATGTATAATAATGGCCAGTCAGATCTTGATATTATTATGATCATTATAATAAGTGATGTCATTATCATTAGGCTTAGTATAACAGCCTTGTATAACCAACATTGAGCTGTAAGGCCTAAGAGCGCATCCTGTTTAGTCTTAATACTGTAATTTACTTGGGCCTGTATTTCTATATATATATATATATATATATATTTGCCACTGTAGCAATAATTTATTTGTTCATGTCATCACACAGCGTACGAGTCATTCGGATTTTAAATGCAATGAAGTGTACAAAAAATATATTATAATAATAAAGCAACCGTTGAATAATTAGCCTAAACAGTAAATAAACCGCTCTATTTCTGCAATTGCATTCACAAATGCATGCGACTGTTTTTAGTCTTGCTGTAAAAGGCTTTACAAAAAAAAACTTTCTGGTATGCATATTTGGTTAGTGTTTACATTTTTCCAAACGGTCAGAAATGTTTGGAATCTAACCGCACCAGTTTGGCACATAATATGCATATATATTCCTTTTCTTGATCTCCAAGATTTTCCACAACTTTTCAGTTATTCCACATATCTGACTTCCCCTTTTTACCTGAGCAACCAGTAAACATTCATGTTTTGACTTAATTTGTCACATGCTCTGCATCCATTTTGCTGTCACATTACGGAGTTAGTAGTTTCTAACCAATTTATTGATGTGATTATGATATTGTATAGGTCATGCCCCATTGATCACGTGCATGCGATGCATAGGCCTACATGTGTCACGTAAAGAGAGCAAGGGTTTAGGGATTGTTGTAACCTAAACATTTGGGTAACTGAACTTTTCATTCAGAAATGGCTCTAATTATGTTGCTGCTTCAGCAACACGGACGATAAACTGTTCTGTGGTGGTCGCTGCAGCAGGGAGGAGGACACAACGGGTGCAATTCTAACAAACACGGTCTTATATTTTATTTTTTTAGTGCGCAGCAGGTCTGAGCCCTGCCCGGCACAAATCAATTGTGGTCGGAGTCCTAAGTCATTTGTCGGAATTATTTCATCCAACAGTGTGCTTAAAGCATCAGACAAGCTCAGTGCATATAGTTGATTTGATTAAAACACACAATGTCTATATATGGGAAAATACACATTTTTTCCCCCCATTTTGACCTTTTGATTAGTCGAAAGAACAGACTACTCTCGGTCGACCTATATATATATATATATATATATATATATATATATATTTTTTTTTTTGTTGTTGGGGACAGCCGTTTTTTTTTTTCATGCTTCAAGGTATCATCAATCCTCCTGTCTTATATCAGTGACATTCTCAAGCCAGTGACCAGCCAGCCAATTATAAAGGGTTCAGTTCACAAGGACTGTGCCAACCTCCTTGGTGTAGCAGTTTGTATGTAAACGGTGTCTCATGCAGCAAACTTAGTGTTGGTTATCTTGGACTGTAAGCGTCTTGTGTAGAGAACTACCATGAGCAGTGAAATCAGCCCTAGGGCTGTCTAGTGTGTCTGTCTGCACTGTGATCCATTTCCCCTCGGGAGTCTCCTCTTTGAGTGGCCAGTCTGCTTCTCCGTATCCCCTTCAGAGTGTGATTCCAGAACTACCCTCCAGGGCCTCAGGGCCTCTACTGGAAAGGGCAATGCCTTTTCCAAACTCGTTCTGCAAGATCGACGTCGCAAATGCCCATCATGATGTATAAGGTGAAAGCGTCTTCATAGGTGCAACTCCTGACGTTTTGGGGGGTTTGCTATAACAATACTTTTCCAGTGTCAACCAAGTCAAGCTTACCTTGCTTTGTAACTGTTTTCAGTCCTCATGTTTTTGCATGATTGGTGTCATGGCTCTTATGCATTTGCCTGTTCCCTCTGGAGTTAATAAATGTTGCTATAAAGTGACGTAGCCTACATACCTAACTACAGTGGGGAGAACAAGTATTTGATACACTGCCGATTCTGCAGGTTTTCCTACTTACAAAGCATGTAGAGTTCTGTAATTTTTATCATACGTACACTTCAACTGTGAGAGACGGAATCTAAAACAAAAATCCAGAAAATCACATTTGTATGATTAAGTAATTAATTAGCATTTTATTGCATGACATAAGTATTTTATACATCAGAAAAGCAGAACTTAATATTTGGTACAGAAACCTTTGTTTGCAATTACAGAGATCATACGTTTCCTGTAGTTCTTGACCAGGTTTGCACACACTGCAGCAGGGATTTTGGTCCACTCCGCCATACAGACCTTCTCCAGATCCTTCGGGTTTCGGGGCTGTCGCTGGGCAATACGGACTTTCAGCTCCCTCCCAAAGATTTTCTATTGGGTTCAGGTCTGGAGACTGGCTAGGCATCTCCAGGACCTTGAGATGCTTCTTACCGAGCCACTCCTTAGTTGCCCTGGCTGTGTGTTTCGCTTCCACGACCCATCTTCAATGCTCTTACTGAGGGAGGGAGGTTGTTGGCCAAGATCTCGCAATACATGGCCCCATCCATCCTCCCCTCAATACGGTGCAGTCGTCCTGTCCCCTTTGCAGAAAAGCATCCCCAAAGAACGATGTTTCCACCTCCATGCTTCACGGTTGGGATGGTGCTCTTGGTTGTACTCATCCTTCTTCCTCCAAACACGGCGAGTGAGTTTAGACCCAAGAGCTCTATTTTTGTCTCATCAGACCACATGACCTTCTCAAATTCTTCCTCTGGATCATCCAGGTGGTCATTGGCAAACTTCAGCCGGGACTGGACATGCGCTGGCTTGAGCAGGGGGACCTTGCGTGCGCTGCAGTATTTTAATCCATGACGGCGTAGTGTGTTACTAATGGTTTTCTTTGAGACTGTGGTCCCAGCTCTCTTCAGGTCATTGACCAGGTCCTGCCGTGTAGTTCTGGGCTGATCCCTCACCTTCCTCATGATCATTGATGCCCCACGAGGTGAGATCTTGCATGGAGCCCCAGACTGAGGGTGATTGACTGTCATCTTGAACATCTTCCATTTTCTAATAATTGCGCCAACAGTTGTTGCCTTCTCACCAAGCTGCTTGCCTATTGTCCTGTAGCCCATCCCAGCCTTGTGCAGGTCTACAATTTTATCCCTGATGTCCTTACACAACTCTCTGGTCTTGGCCATTGTGGAGAGTTTGGAGTCTGTTTGAGTGTGTGGACAGGCGTCTTTTATACAGGAAGCGAGTTCCAACAGGTGCAGTTAATACAGGTAATGAGTGGAGAACAGGAGGGCTTCTTAAAGAAAAACTAACAGGTCTGTGCGAGCCGGAATTCTTACTGGTTGGTAGGTGATCAAATACTTATGTCATGCAATAAAATGCAAATTAATTGCTTAAAAATCATACAATGTGATTTTCTGGATTTTTGTTTTAGATTCCGTCTCTCACAGTTGAAGTGTACCTATGGTAAAAATTACAGACCTACATGCTTTGTAAGTAGGAAACACTGCCAATTTTGCAGGTTATCAAATACTTGTTCTCCCCACTGTATGTCAAAATTTACTTAAAAAAAAATTGTAATGTCTGACATTAATTGGCACAAGTTCTTTTAACATTTTAAACAATCTGTCATTTACATCTAGTGCATGCATGTACTGTAGTTTTTGTAATTTAAATTCCAAAAAGCCTAATCCACTTTCAAGTCCTCTACATCCCTGTAGTTTAGCACTCATATCTACAGTTATTTGTGTACTAGTGTCTTAGGATACATTTTCGAAATTCATAGCTTTGAGCTCATTGTTTCTCTCTTACTGCAGGGGCCTCGAGTGATTGTAGGAGGCTGAGGAGCTGCTCCTGGTTTAACATATGGTAAGCTACCTGCAGAGGGGCTAGATGGAAGCATTTTAGTCATTGCACCAAAGGGCACTAGTCTGATGTAATTGATGTAATGTTGCGAAGACATTGTTTACCTTTTTGAAGACTTAAATCTCTTAAGTCTTCATATTAAACAAATGGAAATGTTTTTGTGGGGATTGTCAAGATTTCATTTTTGGGGGGAGGGAGAGCATGCAATCCTAGACCCCCCCCTGATTTTTGACAATGTTGCTTCATTCTTAGTGGAAGTTGTTGACTTATGTTTTTCTTTTGTTGCAGGTTAACTGAATAGACTGATACCTGTGCAGGGGCGCCTCTGGTCCATCCTAAAACAAGGATGTGGTCTATCCTAAAGCAAGGAAATGGATCTGCAGGTTGGTTGAACTATTCTCACACATTAGTTTAAATAGTGTGGTTGCTTGTTCCTGAATGGCGCAGTGGTCAAAAGCACTGCACCGCAGTGCTGAGGCACCACTACAGCCTGAGGATCGATCACATCCTGTGTCACAACCGGCTGTGACCGGGAGCCCCATAGGACTGCGCACAATTGGCCCAGCGCCGTCCGTGGTAGGGGAGGGTTTGGATGGTGGGGTTCTCCTTGACTCATCGTGCTCTAGTGACAAGCTGACTCTGGTTTTCAGTCTAACAGTTTTTCCTCCCACACATTGAGGCTGACATCTGGGTTAAGCGAGCAGTGTGGTAAGTAGGGGGCCGGGCGGGTCATGTCTCGGAGGATGCATGACTCGACCTTTGCCTCCGAGCCCATTGAGAAGTTGCAGAGATGAGCCAAGGGAGGTAATTCGGGGAGAAAAATGGGTTAAACATTTTCTATTTTATTTTTGCTTGTGGCCATGGACGGGCCTGGTTAGTGCTGGGACGGGAGACAGCCTGGGAAAACTGGGTGGTTGCGCTGTTATTGCTTGATTTGATGTTTGTCGATCATTTCCAATGGATGACGTTATTTGTATCGACTCAATAAATGTTTCATCTTTTTTCTCCCATAAGACCCAGGCGGAAGTGAAGTGTGACGCCGTGTCAATGCCCCAGCATCCAACCAGCAGAAAAGCTAGAAGTTCAACAGGAGACTTTTATTTTTTTTATGTATTTTTCTACACAAAATTGCAATAAAAGGTTCAACTTGGGAGATTTGTCCAGTTTTTTTTGTTTTGATTAAACCTGTAATTGTCCTAGTGAATCTCTAGAGATCTGACAACTATCCACAGGGATGTTATGGCTATCTAATAGCACTGGTAACACTTCATTTTATGGCACGGTTTCCACTGGAGGTTACCACACAAATTCAATATTCTTACAATTCAACACAATTGGTACTAAATTGTGCCTAGTGGCGTTTGTTAAATTACCATAATTCAGGTGCCATTGAGTGTCAATGTAAAATAAAGTACTGCCTCTGGTATTCCCCTTGCCTCATTCAACAGTTGAATAGAACTGATTGAACTTAAATGTGCAGGTTTAACATGGAAATCCTCCTACCATTATCAACAAGTATGAAAGTTAACATGTTTATTGTTCTGCCATGAATATATTTTGGTATACCTATTTAGATTGTTCTAAAGTGTGTGTGTGTCTCAAAGCTTTTAAACTCGCTGAGACACTCCTATTCTGACCTGTCTCGGAAGCCTCTTGTCCGGTTACAATTAAGGGCAAGGTACAATGTTTCCCTGTGCTGGATCACGCTTGTATCCTGTGGGTTGGCTGTCACTGCTGGAGATGGTCCAGCGAAAGGGGCACCGTGCTGGAAGCTGAAACCGAGGAAACAGAAGGCATGGAGAATGTGTGCCTGAAATTTCCTCAAAGCCCATGCGCTAGAAATGATTTGAACGTTATCATTTATAGTAGACATTTCAAGATGATCGAAGAAATGTTCTCGGTATATCTCACGAAGACCTGTTCTGATGTAGTTGTTGCTTTCGTAAAGATCAACTACACTAAGAGCAGGAAATACTAATAATTATTACATGGGGCGTTTAGAAAGTATTCAGAACTCTTTTTTTCCACATTTTAGAATACGGCTAATGTATTTAAATTATGTAAATAAGGTATTACTGTATTTTTAATACATTTGCTAAATAAACCTGTTCACTTTCATGGGGTTTTGTGTGTCGATTGAGGATTGCTTTTTTTTATTTAATACATTTTAGAATAAGGCTTTAACGTAACAATGTGGAAAAAGAGGTGTCTGATTACTTCCTGAATGCGCTGCATAACCATTTAATTTAAAGAACCTAAAAGCAGTGGTTTAGGACTCTGCTTCATGTTGAATCGGAATAAGACTTCATTTGTCAATGCTCCGACTTGAATGCTTTAAAGTTTCTCAAATCTGAACAAAAACATTTTTATCACGCTGCCCTACCATTTTTGACTACTTTCAAGTTTGAATAGCGATGAAGTATGGCGCACACATACACTTTTTTTTGTTGCTTAATATGCACAAAGTTATGAGTGGATCATCAGATCCTTCTGCAGCCCAGTACCCAGTTTCACAATAGACTATTTAATGTTATGAATATATAAAGTAGGTGGCGTCCACCTGGGCTGCCTCATCGATGCATCTTTAATGGGCATGAATTATTGATCAGCCTCACCTGGCTGCATGCACCCCCGGGTGCGCCAGTGCGCACACAGATGGGCTTGTGCAGTCTGCTGTTTCTGGGGGAGACATGAGCACCGCAGGAGCCGGTCCTGGCCTCAGCCTGGACAGCGGTAGGCTGTGGCACTGGAGAGCCATGCAAAGGAGCAGAGCTCTTGTCCGAACCTACCTCAAGTCCAACTCTGTGCTCGCACTGCCTCAGCCCAATGGAACACGACAAAGGGACAGTGTCCGACTGCCTTCCCTAGCTGCCTTTAAAGCCTCGCACAGGCAGACAACCACGACTCCACTCAGGTAAGCTGATACTCATTCTAGGACCAGCCTGGGGCCCATGCAACCAGCAGCTTGGCTGCTGAATGCATTATTGTTATTAGAGGACTTAATTGCGTAAGTGTTTGCAAACCAGATATAATGGAGGACCTCTATAAATTAGTTTTGTGCTGTATTCTTATTGGTGCAATTTTCAAAAGATACATTGTGTAAGAATCCTTCGTAATAAACTGTTGCCTATGTATCTGAAATATATCCTGATATTGATTCATAATCTAGTTTCATCATACAGTGAATTAATTAGATAATGAGGAAAGGAAATATTATTTCCTGAATTGTCTGGAAATTGTATTTAATTGCCCAGATTTAACTTCTGATTCCTCTCCACACAGCATTAGCGAGCCCTCCCTCTTCACCCCGGGAGAACGAGCCGTGTTCGAGGGTTTTTCCCCTAACCGCCGCCCTCTGCGGAAACGACCACTGCCTCTCTGCAAGTCCTGTGACACAATAGTAGGAAAGAACCTGAACCAGAGCAACAGACCAGTGTACAGCCACTTCTCCTACCCCATCAGACCCAACCCAAAGCTGGGGAAGCCCAGATCACAAAGTCTGACCCTGGCCAAGGAGCAAGGCGAGCTCCGTCCTCCGGTGATGCAGCACTGCCAGTCGTCACACTGGGAGGGTCTAACAGTGAGAGGAAAGCCCTGCCTGAGCCTCCCCAGCCAATCTTCGCCTCCCGCCGCTTCTATGCCAGCACGCACACAGCTTCACGTATTCTTGCCCACGGAAGGAGTTGAAGGGAGGGAGGAGGGGGACAGTGAATCTGTGGATGAAGGGTTTATGGACGAGCTGGATAGTAAGATCACTTCCCTAAAACTCCAGCAGGGGAAGGCCAAGATTCACACACACCCTGATAAGGTCCCTGGAAAAATAAAGTGACTTTCCACAACCCACTGAGCAAGTTGACTGGGTTTCACGTTTTAGGAACAACAGGTCTTAAATGATGACTGCTCAGTTATCTGTAGGTTTAAAAGGCTCCAACGTATTGTGATGGGAACACTAGTCCTTTTTTTGTGAAATGTGTCAGCTCAGAATAGAGGGATTCTAAAAATGCATGAAGCCCTCCACTGGTATTTTGTCACAGAAGAATAAATAAATCCAACAACTTCTACATTTTTTTATGTGCAGTACCTGTAAATACTTGTTAGTTATGCATATTCCTTCAATGAATCTATTGTATTAGAATATTAAAAGGTACAATATGTAAGGTTTCATGTTGTTCAATAGCAGTTTCAATACATGATATATGCAGTTGTTCTTGGGGAATATTACAGTGCCTATAGAAAGTCTACACTTCATTGAACTTGCTTTTTGCTACATTAAAATTCAATCTAAAAGGGGATTTAATTCAATGTTTTTACCACAGAGCAAAACAACATACTCCACATTTTCAAAGTGAAAGCAATTTGTAGAAAAAAAACTGTAAAGATCAAAATAAATATTAATGGAAAAGGAAATATGTTAGAGGAAAACCTGCCTCAACCTAACCATGCGATATAGTTTTATTTTTCAGCGAGACAATTGCAAAATTTCAATGCCAAACACACACCAGAATGGCTTTCCTAGAGGTGTTGAGTGGTCTAGTCTCAGTCCTGACTTAAATTTGCTTGATAATCAGAGACAAGGTTTGAATATTGTTGTCCATCAATGATTCCCAACTAAATTGAATGAACTTGAGCAATTTTGACAAACATTTTCAAAATGTAAACAGGTTTTTGGAAATGTATTTACAGGAAATGAATAGAGGGAAATAGTCCTATAATTCATATAACTACAACCTAAAACTTCTTACCTGGGAATATTTAAGACTCATGTTAAAAGGAACCACCAGCTTTCATATGTTCTCATGTTCTGAGCAAGGAACTTAAACGTTAGCTTTCTTACATAGCACATATTGCACTTTTACTTTCTTCTCCAACACTTTGTTTTTGCATTATTTAAACCAAATTGAACACGTTTCATTATTTATTTGAGGCTAAATGGATTTTATTGATGTATTATATTAAGTTAAAATAAGTGTTCATTCAGTAATGTTGTAATTGTCATTATTACAAATAAATAATGTTAAAAAATTGGCAGATTAATGGTATTGGCTTTTTGGTCCTCCAATAATCGGTATCGGTATCAGCGTTGAAAAATCATAATGGTCGACCTCTAGCCTAGATCATGGAAAAGAAAGACAGACCGACCTCTCCACACTTTGAAAAGAGGGTCAAATTATGTAGCAGAGCATGGGAAGTCAATCAGATCGGTTGTATGGCATATGTCGCTATGCATATTATGTAACGCGAGAAAGAAGCTACTGGAGAAGGGGTTGAGAGAGCTTCCTCATGTTGGCTAACGTTTGTGGAAACAGGGTTTTCATTAATGAGCAGGAGCAGAAGTTGTCAGAATATCTCTTGAGGGTACCTGATTTATATTATGGATTGTCTCCCCGTGAGGTAAGCACTTGATAGGAATTAGTGAGTAGTAAGTCATTGCTAAATTAGCAGTTAATGTTGGTGGCAATTAAGGTCAAGGGAGGGAGTACTCATGTAAATTATTAATGTAAAGTATTAACTGGGGGAAGGGCGAAATTTGAAAAAAAGTGGCTAATTCCTAAATTAAACTTGATCTGAAAATGTGGTCGGAGGGTGTGACGCAATTTTCAGAGCCTCCGGAGGTATGCAGAGGCCAAATCAGCTCTATACCACATCGCAGTGCTCCTCTCAAATGTTGTAATAATGTGGAGAGCTCCGCATTGACATGACTGGCGTGGTACATCCGTATAAACGCAAGTATGAAAGGTCTGACGTCTGCTAAGGCACCATCAACAGTGAATGCTGTACCACCACTTCAAATTTCAGAATGACCATGCAAAGGATACTGGTGTATCAGGCAGTGGAGCGATCTAATGTGCTGTGAAAAAGCGGATAGGCGGGCAGGCAGACCCTGTACTCCTGTTAGCAGCTCTGATTGGCTGCAACTGGGACGTTGGGTGATATTGATTGACAGCAGTTAATGGGCGGGACTACAGGAAAACAAATTCTCCCATTGGATAATATTAACAACGGCTCCTTTTGGCACTAAACATCGGGTTTTTGCGGGGAAGTGATCAACGTGCCTTTTTAAATTGATAAACGGAACAGTTTAATAGCCCTGCAGTACAGTATGGTTTAGAAACTCTGTTGTAGCTTGCTAGATGTCAAACAGGAAATGACATAGCCAGGTCTGCCATGTTTACTCAGGCGACGGGGCGTGTGTTGTGCGAGTTTCTTTGATGAGCTCTGCAGAGTGAAAATGCAAAGGACTTGACTTCTGTAAAGTTATAACTCACCGGCATTGGTATAATCGAAGTTAATGTCTTATGCATGGCAAAGCTTAAGAACCTTATTCGGTAATTCAAATTAAGAGTCGTTTTAGCTGGCTACATATCGTTGCTATTTAGCTCGCTAGTTTTCTCCACAACAAGGAGGCGGGCGGAAGTAGCTAATGCATGGTAGCTAGCTGGAAAGCCTCAGTTCCGTTTTTAGTATAGTTTGGTGGACATTGGTTAACCTATATTGTGAGTGAGTGACAATAAGAGCTAGTCGACTTTCGCCGTTACAAGCAAGCCATGGCTGAATCCCAGAAAGCTGACCATTCAGAGGTAATTTACGTTTTTGAATGAATACTAACGTTAGCTAGCGATGACCTATTCTGCTAGTTAACAAGCTAGCTAATTATGTCGACCCTCCCCTTCATTTCCCGCGCAGATTTAGTTAGCGTGAGCAAATCAACAATCTAAAACAAACACTGCACGCTCCAACTTGGTTCTATTTGGTTCTCCCAAAGTTGGTATTTGATTGCAAGCATGAGTCAGACTTTTCCCTCAATAGCCATGACACTTGATCAATCTGTAAACTGGGGTCTTTACTTTTTCCTGGTCAGGTCACGTAGTAAGGAAAAACTCAGGACACTACTTGTAGGACTATTACTAATAGAATATTGACTTTCCTCAGCATAAAGGCGAGCCAGACAAAGAGACAGAGCAGCCATCTCAGGCTGGAGCATCAATGGATTCAGTGGACCCTGGAGCCTCACACAGCAATACAGCCTCGGCAGATGGGGACAATGGGGATGATGCTACCAATGCAGTCAGTGCATGTTCCTCCTCAATTATAGACGGGGCAGGGGATGCTGGTAATTCAGGACATGTGAGGGAAACCGATGCAGAGGATTCACAGATGGTGGAAGAAACTGTAAAAACAGATGCCTTGCTGACTGTGGTAGAAATGGACAGTAAAGAGTATTCACAGACTGAAAGAGAAACAGCCAGTGTGGATGTTCCACAGACGGAAAGAGAAACAGCCGGTGTGGATGTTCCACAGACGGAAAGAGAAACAGCCAGTGCGGATGCCTCACAGACGGCCAGAGAAACAGTCAGTGTGGATGCCTCACAGACGGCCAGAGAAACAGTCAGTACGGATGCCTCACAGACGGAAAGAGAAACAGTCAGTGCGGATGCCTCACAGACGGAAATAGAAACAGTCAGTGTGGATGCCTCACAGACGGCCAGAGAAACAGTCAGTACGGATGCCTCACAGACGGAAAGAGAAACAGTCAGTGCGGCTGTTCCACAGACGGAAATAGAAACAGCCTGTGCGGATGCCTCACAGACGGAAATAAAAACAGCCTGTGCGGATGCCTCACAGACGGACAGAGAAACAGCCCGTGCGGATGCCTCACAGACGGAAAGAGAAACAGCCCGTGCGGATGCCTCACAGACGGAAAGAGAAACAGCCTGTGCGGATGCCTCACAGACGGCTAGAGAAACAGTCAGTGCGGATGCCTCACAGACTGAAAGAGAAACAGGCAGTGCGGATGCCTCACAGACGGAAAGAGAAACAGGCAGTGCGGATGCCTCACAGGCGGAAAGAGAAACAGGCAGTGCGGATGCCTCACAGACGGAAAGAGAAACAGGCAGTGCGGATGCCTCACAGACGGACAGAGAAACAGGCAGTGCGGATGCCTCACAGACGGACAGAGAAACAGCCCTTGCGGATGCCTCACAGACGGACAGCGAAACAGCCCGTGCGGATGCCTCACAGACGGACAGCGAAACAGCCCGTGCGGATGCCTCACAGACGGACAGAGAAACAGCCCGTGCGGATGCCTCACAGACGGACAGCGAAACAGCCCGTGCGGATGCCTCACAGACGGACAGAGAAACAGCCCGTGCGGATGCCTCAGACGGACAGAGAAACAGCCCGTGCGGATGCCTCACAGACGGACAGAGAAACAGCCCGTGCGGATGCCTCACAGACGGACAGAGAAACAGCCCGTGCGGATGCCTCACAGACGGACAGAGAAACAGCCCGTGCGGATGCCTCACAGACGGACAGAGAAACAGCCCGTGCGGATGCCTCACAGACGGACAGAGAAACAGCCCGTGCGGATGCCTCACAGACGGACAGAGAAACAGCCCGTGCGGATGCACCCCAGACTGTGGAAGAAATAGGCAGTACAAGTGGTTCACAGACTAATGGAGAAACAGACATACCCCTGGACATGGGAGTAGTGGATGCTGACGATGAGATGGAGGTCAATGCTATCAAAGTGGAGGATGACCAGATGCAGGAGGAAGACAACTTGGAGGGGATGCCTGTGATAACAGCTGTGGAAGAGGGAGGCAACATGGTTGCTTTTAGCAGCAACTCCCTGGATCATGGGGATGAGGTGGAGAAGATGGACACGGGGACAGACTCACTGACAGAGAATGAGGTAGAGGAGCCCAGCAAGACCGGGCAAGTGGAGAAGACTAATTCCATTCCTTCTATCATGGATACAGGTAAGAAGAGACTGCTGCCTGCAGCTTTTTGTTGGCTATATGACCTTAGGATCAGGATTGTCAATTGTTTCCATAGTTTGCTGAATTCAATTCTTCAGGTTGGATTTGTTTGTGTTTTATGTGTGTTGCTACCCTAAACACTTTTTTGTCTTGCTTGGCACTCTACTCCAGGGGTTCTTAAACTTATTCAGCCTGGGACCCAAATTAGAAATGTTGTGTTTTCCTGGAACCCAAGCATATGAAAACTATACATAAATATTGGTTCCTTTCATTGCCGTTATGCCAAAAACAAAAGAAATATAGACAAAAACAAATAACAATGAAATGAAATATCCATATAAATATCTGATTATTTCCACCTATTAAAAACACTCACGTATCTGTCTAGGTTGGAACGGTTGCTATTAAAAATACAATAAATAAGCCTCCCGGGTGGCGCAGTGGTCTAACGGACCTGCAGTGCTAGCTGTGCCACCAGAGATTCGAGCCCAGGCACTGCCGCAGCCGGCCGCGACCGGGAGGCTCATGGGGCGAAACACAATTGGCCCAGCGTCGTCCAGGTTACGGAGGGTTTGGCCGGCAGGGATATCCTTGTCTCATTGCGCACTAGAGACTCCTGTGGCAGGTCGGGCGCAGTGCAAACTGACCAGGTCGCTAGGTGTACAGTGTTTCCTCCGACACGTTGGTGCGGCTGGCTTCCGGGTTGGATGTGCGTTGTGTCAAGAAGCAGTGCGGCTTGGTTGGGTTGTGTTCCGGAGGACGTATGGCTCTCGACCTTCGTCTCTCCCATCCCAGAGTCTCTGGTGGCACAGCCAGCACTGTGATGCAGTGCCTTAGACCACTGCGCCAGCCGGGAGTCAAATAATTATACATTTACTCTGACACGTCGCGATTCACCATTAACAGGTGGGTCGCAACCCATAATTTAAGAGAGGCTGCTCTACTCCGTTGCTACTGGAATGCCCCAGTGTCGAAAGTCCTCAGAGTTGAAAGATGTCATCTTACACACACTATCCCACCTCTCAAACATGAAGTCTCCATGACAGGAGACACAGAGCAACCTGCTGAGGAGACCAGCTTTGTGAAGGCTAGCAGCTCGTCTCTGCCTATGGAGGAGGACCAATCTGAAGATGTCAAACCGTTTCACCCCAGTCCCACCACCTCTAGCGAAGCTATTCACCCACAGAACAGTGAAGGTGAGAGGCCACAAGGGTCTGTCTTTGGAATATACGGTCTTTGGCTACATAATGTTCCCACATGACCCGAATACCTGAATGTTAGTGTGGTCTTTCACAATATTCAGATGCTAATGAGTGCACTTCCTCAGTAATGGTTTTACAGTTTGTTTTGGTTTTTAAATTCACACGCTGAATGACCTATTGTTTTGCAGGCATCAACTGTCCTGCAGGGCTGGAGAATGGAGTGGCAGGACAGCCAGTCAAAGTTGTGGCTGTGAGTATCCTCTCTCCGTCACAAACGATAGTGAATTAATTTCCGCCCAAGAGACTAGACGAGCTTAAGCGTGGCAGAAATCTGGTCACTGCTTATGAGTGTTAAAGGTTTCCAGGTGTTGTGAAGGCTTTGTCAGAATACCTCGGTCATTTGTCGTCTGTTGTTGAATATTCTCTGCGGTCGACCCAGTCTGCCCAGTTGGCAGCTGAGCCTGTGTCCACCAGCGCGGAAACCATCTCCATGGTCAAGGTGAAGGATGAGCCCGTGGACGAGGAGTATGATCAGGCCCTGGCTCCAGCGGTCCTCTCAGAGGGCGTCAAGGATGAACCAGACGCAGCAGAGGTACGGCATCTCTAAACTCACTGGTCCTAACTGGACATTTCTGTTGTGAGTTACATGAAAGTCGTCCGTTGAAATTAGAGGTCGACCGATTATGATTTTTCAACGCCGATACCGATTATTGGAGGACCAAAAAAGCCGATACTGATTAATTGGCTGATTTAAATAAAACAATTTTTTTTTATATATATTTTAAATTTTTGTAATTTAATTATAAAAAAATAAAAAAAATTGTAATCATGACAATTACAACAATACTGAATTAACACTTATTTTAACTTAATATAAAACATCAATCAAAATCCATTTAGCCTCAAATAAATAATGAATGTTCAATTTTTGTTTAAATAATGCAAAAACAAAGTGTTGGAGAAGAAAGTAATATGTGCCATGTAAAAATATGTGCCATGTAAAAAAGCTAACGTTTAAGTTCCTTGCTCAGAACATGAGAACATATGAAAGTTGGTGGTTCCTTTTAACATGAGACTTCAATATTCCAAGGTAAGAGGTTTTAGGTTGTAGTTAATATAGTCCTATAAATACTATTTCTATACCATTTGTATTTCATATACCTTTGACTATTGGATGTCTTATTCCTATTCTTATAGGCACTATAGTATTGCCAGTGTAACAGTATAGCTTCCGTCCCCCTCCTCGCCCCTACCTGGGCTCGAACCAGGAACACATTGACAACAGCCACACTCGAAGCATCGTTACCCATCGCTCCACAAAAGCCGCGGCGCAAGGGGAATAACTACTCCAAATCTAAAAGCGAGTGACGTTTGAAACAATATTAGCGCACACCCAGCAAACTAGCTAGCCATTTCACATTGGTTACACCAGCCATTAGGCTGATAGGCTTGAAGTCATAAACAGCGCTGTGCTTGCAAAGAGCTGCTGGCAAAATGCACGAAAGTGCTGTTTGAATGAATGATTACGGGCCTGCTGCTGCTCAGTCAGACTGCTCTATCAAATCAGACTTAATTATACCATAATAACACACAGAAATACGACCCTTTGGTCATTAAATGATCGAATCCGGAAACTATAATTTCGAAAACAAAACGTAAATTATTTCAGTGAAATACGGAACCGTTCAGTATTTTATCTAACGGGTGGCATCCCTAAGTCTAAATATTCTTGTTACATTGCACAACCTTCAATGTATGTCATAATTATGTAAAATTCTGGCAAATTAGTTCGCAATGAGCCAGGCAGCCCAAACGGTTGCATATACCCTGACTCTGCGTGCAATGAACGCAAGAGAAATTACACAATTTCACCTGGTTAATATTGCCTGCTAAACTGGATTAGTAGTTATAACTAGTGATTATGATTGATTGTTTTATATAAGATAAGTTTAATGCTAGCTAGCAATTTACCTTGGCTTCTACTGCATTCGCGTAACAGGCAGGCTACTCGTGGAGTGCAGTGGTTAGAGCATTGGACTAGTTAACTATGCGGTTGCAAGATTGGAACCCCTGAGCTGTCAAGGTGAAAATCTGTCGTTCTGCCCCTGAACAAGGCAGTTAACCCACAGTTCCTAGGCAGTCATTGAAAATAAGAATGTGTTCTTAACTGACTTGCCTAGTTAAATAAAGGTATAAAAAATAATAATAATTACAAAAACCGATAATCGGCGCCCAAAAATACAGATTTCCGATTGTTATGAAAACTTGAAATCGGCCCTAATTAATCGTCCATTCCGATTAATCGGTCGACCTCTAGTTGATATCAATGCGTATAGTTCAAGCTGTGTGTGCGTGTGTGTTTTAATCCCAAATCCTGTGTGCATGTTAAATGTATGTCACCGTTGTTATTTACAGGAGTTGAAAATCAGCAACGTCTTCTCTGTGGGCGGCTGCCCAACTACGAACGGTGAGCAGGGGACTTTAATATTTGTACACAACAGGACCCATTAGTGGTCGGTCAAGCCCTAAGCTATGTCTTAACCTAGCTCCAGATTTATTTTCTGAATCAGAAAGGGGTTTAGGTGGTGGGCGTGGCAGGGGGCGTGCCAATGGGTGAGGTCGGCCTGTAGGCGCAGCTGAATTTTGGAGAACATTTTAAAGGCCATTATCTTGGCGGTGTAGAGTGTTTAATTTTTAATTACATTTCCTGCAATTCTACCATTTTCTCCATGGAGAAAGCTAATTTCTTGTGATTATACATATTCTGCCATGGATGTGAGAACTTTGCAGTTTTAAATCTAATTTCCTACAATTCTATGCATTTTGCCATGGCTAATGCTGTGTTCTTTTGCTCAAACATAATAACAACAATGAATACTGCTAAATAAATTGTATTTGTTATTTGAAATTCTCCTTCACTTTCTAGCTCTTATTTTGGTAATTGTTCTCAAAGATTATATAAAAAATATATAGGGTTATTATCTTTTCTACATGCTTTTATTTCTGGTATTAGTCGTTTACACTGAAAGCGTTTTTAACATCCCCAATATGTATAAAAAAAAAAAGATTATGCAAGCACGCCCAATTATTTCCAATGCCAGAAATGTCTCTGGGCTTTGGAGTGTATTTTTATAGTCTACCGCAAGCTCTCTAGGAGCAAAAGATGACCGACTACCACCTTACAGGTTATGCATCCCCCCCTTCCCTCAATCTCCACCCATCCTCGCCATCCCTCTCTCCACTATTAGCCGTATCCACGCCAGTGGCTGCCCTGCCTAAGACTGTAATACCTGCCCCAGCCTCTTCCTCCATCCCCCCGCTGATCCCCATGGCTATGCGGGTGGCCTGCTCGGCCTGTAAGAAGGTGCTGCTGAAGGGCCAGACGGCCTACCAGAGGAAGGGCTCCTCGGACCTCTTCTGCTCCACGTCCTGCCTCACCTCCTACAGCCCCCCGCCCGTCAAGATGACTGGCCCAGCCAAGAAACCCTGCCACTACTGCCTCAAGTGAGTCCTGCTGTTGTCCTGCTGTTGTCGTGCCGATGGCGTATGTAGATAATGAATAAAGATAAGATACAAGACTGTAAAATAAGAAGCCTTCTGACATTGCTAAGCTTTAATGTATTGTTCTCCTGGGAATATATTCCAAACTATTTACAAAGGTAAATTATGTTTTTATGAGCTTAACACCCCCCCCAGGGAGATTGCTAACCCCAAGGACGTGATCACAGCTCCTGTGGACACCATGGGCACGGTGAAGGACTTCTGTAGCCAGACCTGCCTCTCCTCCAACTTCAAGAGGAACTCTGCCGTCTCCACTCTCTCCTCCTCCCTGTCCACCATGACAGGGGCCGTCAAGTGCAGCATGTGCAAGAAGGCCTGCGTTGTAAGGGGCTTAAGATCTTTGCGCATTTCAGTGTGGTAGTCGCCTGAAGTATCAAAATTGGCAATATAAAATTGGTGATGTCAGAGCTGACAAGGAAGTGAACATTTTGGATGAATTACACTTTTATAGTGGGCCGACGCCACAGAGACATACTTGACATAATTAAGTATAAAACTGTACTTTTGCCTTTCGTCTTTTTCCTGCACATCTTCCATTGGCGTCTCGTCTCATCTGCTCCTTGTTCTTTTCCCCCACAGAGTAAACACGAGGTGATCTTCCAGGGCAGTATGCATAAGCTGTGCAGTGAGGTGTGCTTCACGCGCTTCCGCTCCACCAACAAGCTGTCCATGAACAGCTGCCAGAGCTGCAACAACTACTGCTACGGCAAGGTCACCGTGCTGGTCGTGCAGGGGGTCAATAAGACCTTTTGCAGCGACGGCTGTGTCGCCACCTTCAAACAGGTAAGAATGGGATCCCTGAGATGCAGTTCACACAGTCAGAAGAAGCCTTGCTTTCCACCTCTCTTGTTTTCTCAATTGCTCTCAAAACTCTCAGAGGAGGTCCGAGGGAGGGACCTTGGATCTTCTCCTCCAGTACGTAAGAACCATCTACCTGTAAGTTGAAGCAAGCAAAAGCAGTCACCCTCACTCCCTTTTGTGTTCGGTCTGGTTTTTCAGAAAGCTAAGAAGCCTGTGGCATGTACTATGTGCCGCAACTTCCGCTCACCGGTGGAGATGATCGACAGCGCGGACTCTGACGGCAAGCTGGAGATGTTCTGCTCTACTGGCTGTGTTACAGCCCACAAAGTACAGACTGTCAGCTCCTCAGGTATAGTTAGGCTAACCACCTCAGCAACATACCTCACTGTCACAAACACACACTCATTCACTCTCTCTATCATTTATTCACTCACTTACACACTCTTTGTTTCACACACTCATTCATAACTCACTCTCCTTCCTTCATTTCAACCCAGGTGCTCGGGTAGAATGCAACACCTGTGGTCAAAAGACGGTGCCCTCCTTCCACCTGGCCATGTCGGACGGCTCCATCCGGAACTTCTGCACCATGAACTGTGTCGTCACCTTTCAGGTAACACCACCTCTGGGTTAATCCATTAGCTCAGTTGAATTAGAATATAAATATTGAAAAGATGGCAACTTAATGATTCACTGCGGCTCGAACACTTACTTTTGATATTTTACACCTCTTTTACCCTTCACTCTACTCTTTGTTGTCCTGCACTGACACCATAATTTTATGTTTCTGGGACCTGTAGGATCAGTTCAATAAGAGCAACTCCCAGAGCCAGATTAATGTGGCCCCCAGCACAGGGTCCACAGCTCCGCCCGCGGCCCAGACCAGGGACAAGGTATCCCAAGGGACCCGACTGCCCTGCTTCCATTGCCACCGCCTCTTCTCCTCCAAGCCCGAGCTCATTCAGTTCAAGGTACTTAAATGGTGTTTTCTTTCTCTGCCTCTATCCCATCTCTCATTCTGACTCTCTCTTTTCTCATTGCCTTTCCCTCCTGGTTCATTTTGTTGAACTCCCTCACAAACTCACCTCCCCTCTATTTAGGTAGACACAACTCCCTGTTAAAACTGCTATAGAATTGATTGAATGTGTGTCTGCGCAACCCTACAGGATAAGATGGTATTCCTCTGTTCGGTAAATTGCTCTGAGGAGTACAAGAAGATCAACTGCGAGATGGCGCGCTGTGAGTACTGCAAGATTGAGAAGCCAGCCAAGGAGGTCAAGAGAATCAACAAGAGGGACTACACCTTCTGCAGCGAAGGTTAGGAGGGTGATTGAAAAAATGGTCTTTAACCTTTTACTGCAGTGGGCTAAGTCAGTGTCACACAGTGTTTCTTGGTAGTCTTAAACAAGTCTACGTTGAAACAAAAGCGTACACCTCACACACATGGGCTTATGGGCTTAAAAAAAGGAGACACCTGTACCATGTCAGATAAAGAGTTAAAATATATTCCATTTTGAGTTTGCATCCCAATATTACACTTTATATACATCACAGAAGACTGAAATATAACAAACCCGTTTGACATTGAAACACCAGATTTTCTGCAGGTGTAAAATAAATAATTTAAAAATCAAACGTTTTTGAAGCCACTAGAGGGCGATTTGTTAATTTGACAGCAGGACATGGTTTTAATAGGTCTCCTGCCTCAAGGTATACATTTGTATTTATTTATTGGTTTCCTTTGCCATCATAACACGAAATAAGTTGACAGCCCCAACAAATCACTTTTTTCCTACTTTTATCATCACGACTTATGTCTGTCAGAAATGGGTAGTATTTATTTGGAAGACTATTACCCCCTTGAGGTGTTGCAGTCTGACTGTGTTGAACCTGTGTCATGAAGCGGAGCGCGACAAGGCGAGCAGAGAGTGAGGACCTAGAGCGGTGGGCGCGTCGACTGGTTGATAGCACCGACAGATGGCAAAAAAAGACCATACCGATCATAATAGAGTTGTATTTATATATATTA
Organism: Oncorhynchus nerka; assembly: GCF_034236695.1. NCBI lineage: Eukaryota > Metazoa > Chordata > Actinopteri > Salmoniformes > Salmonidae > Oncorhynchus > Oncorhynchus nerka. The sequence goes on from NC_088399.1 coordinate 61,265,438, forward strand.
TTTTTTCCCCCAAGTAGCGTTAGCTAGCACTAGTCGGCTGTACCTGCGCCAAAACTGTTTTTCATCCTATAGCTCGTTCTCCATCTTTTTAAGTTGAGCCAACGTGTTTTCAACACTTTCTTCTTTTTTTCTTCTCCGTGACTGATCAAAACAAATGTTCTCATGCTTTCTCTGGTCTCTCTGCAGCAGACATAGTATAGTGAGCAATATATTTGGAACATCGAATCGCAATGAAATCACAGTATCAAATCGCAATACATACAGAATCGTGAGAATCGCAATGCATATCGTATCTGCACCTAAGTATCATGATAATATCGTATTGTGAGGTCCCTGGCGATTCCCTAGTCATGTCATGGCTATCAGTAATAAGCATGACTTTTTTCATTTGAAAGACTATTCTGATCATCATAGTCGAACTGATAAGAATTTTGACTTGGTGTACAAAGCTCAACTTCCCTGTCTTTCTCCCTTCTCTCCTCCATACCCAGGCTGTAAGCTGCTCTACAAGCACGACCTGACCAAGCGCTGGGGGAAACACTGCAAAATCTGTGCCTACTGCGCCTCCACTGCGCAGAAGGCCGTCACAGGCCAGTACGGGGGAAAGCTGGAGGACTTCTGCTCGGACGAGTGCAAGTCCCACTACACCCTGCTCTTCTGCCAGGTAAGAGAAGGAACCACGCTAAGGAAATGAGCAAGACACCTAGGGCTCAATGAGGCTCAATACTTAGGACTCGTCTCCTGTGCATGTCTTTTTCGTCTTTAACACTGATCTGAAAATACTTACTTTTCTAGAAAATACATTCTGCTTTGATTACTGTACAGTTCTCTCATATTAGTGCAGGAGAGAGAAAGGTGGGGATAGGAAACCACGTTCATTTTATGAGTGAATTAAATGTTACATCCAGTGTGGCAAGTGGAATAGCTGTTATGTGAGTTCTTATTCTACGAGGTACGCTCTTATCTGGTATTTCTACATCATGCTTGTCTCCTCACTCAGGTGGCTAAGTGTGACGCGTGCGAGCGCCAGGGGAAGCTGATTGAGACCCTGCCGATGCTGGGCGAGGTGAAGCACTTCTGCAACCTCCAGTGTCTGCTCCAGTTCTGCAGCCTGCAGACCCAGAACCAGGGCAAACCCCAGGGACAAAAGGGTAGGATTTATGTAGTATGTTATAGGACATTGTAATGTGTCATCATGGGTTATTACATGTCATTATGTTGCCTGTCAAAGCTCATGCTTGAGAGGTACACAAATTGTCATAAAGACTTGGAGTCCCACCCCCCCCTTTAACAATTTGTGGTAAAATAATAATTACTTGAGATTGTGTAAGAAGATAATTTCCTTGTTTTATCACAACTATGTAAAAGTATCAAATTAAACTCAACTGCAACTTTCTGTTCTGACTAGTCTACATCCGCTGTATATCACAGTAAAGCCAGTCTACACCCCCTTGAATTTTTATCACGTTTTGTTGCATTAAAGTGTTAATGAAATATTTTTAATTGTAATTTTTCGTCATTGATCTACACAAAATACTCCATAATGTCAAAGTGAAAACATTTTATTTTTAAAATAATAAATATTAAATAACTCATATATAGTTGTTGCATAAGTATTCACCCTCTTTGTTTAGTCAAGCCTAAATTTGTTCAGAAGTCAAATTTGGCTTAACAATTGACATAAGTTATAAGGACTCACTCTGTGAAATTATAGGGGTTGACTACCCCTTCCTCTGTCCCCCCAAGAAGACTCACAGCTGTAATCTTAGCCAAAGGTGTTTCTAACACGTATTTACTCAGGGAGGCCAATACTTGTCTAATCAAGGTATATCAGTGTTTTATTTTTCATTAAATTATTTTCTTAAAAATTTTAGAATTTTTCTTTCGCTTTGACAGTGTTCTGTGTAGATCGCTGACAAAAAATGACAATGAAATACATTTTAATCCTACTTTGTAACTAAATGTAATAAAATGTGAGGAAATCCAATTGGCGTGTAGACTTTCCATAGGCACGGTATAATAATGACTGCAACATTTATCTCATTCTCTTTCTTTCTCTTCCACACATCCTTCCAGTGGCCATCTCAATCGCTCCATCCCCCTCCAATACTACCACTGCTACGAGTGTGTCTGATCCGGTCATCGCCAATGTAATCTCACTAGCCAGCTCTCCCACTGGCCAGCCCAACTACACCAACACTTCCCTGCAAGGTATACACACACACAGTTATCAGTTACTCAATACACACAAGGCCTTAAACACTCAAGTTCAACCACAGAGGGGTTAAACCATCCTTAATCATCTCTTTGAGTAGGTTTGAGTTGTCGTTGCTAATAGCATAGCCTGTTGACGTCCATTAAGCTGCAGGTTAAGTACAGCTGATTTAGATTGAAAAATGATCTACTTAGCAGGCCTGACTGGCTGTGGTGTTTTTCTACTGACTCATGCTCTGTTGCTTCATGACAGGGACTGTTCCCAGCAGACATGTGAAGTATGTTGGAAATGTAAGTTGTGCATATGTGTTCTTTTGTCTATATGTTTATGCGTATGGGGCTGAATTGTAACTTCCACTTAATTTGACTTTAATGCAGGGGAACTGAAATCTATTTGACCTCACGGGATTCCGGCAGGGATGGGAGTGAAGTTCTAGAATCAAGTTCAGGACAGGATCGACAGTCCACAGGAGCGGGCAGTACCGGAATAGTTATAAACATAGGTTGTAGAAATATGGAATGTGTGGAGCATTCTGTTAAAAAAAAAACTGTCTAGGCTAATATAGTTAAGAAAATAAAATAAAAATCTATATATGTTACAAGGTCATTTCCCCCTGCATCGGCTCAGTCTTCTGCGCCTTGCTCCAGTTGCAGCTAGTCACTACTTTACCCATTGACTTCCGATGCACGTGGAGACAGACACAAATGTCCATATCATAAGTTCATCCGACTCTGGCTAAGTAGAAGGGCTGCCTTGATTACCAAATTCTCGTAATGTGGTTGTCATCAGCTGTGTGTGGCACTGTGCAGGCAGCTGTCTCGTGAGCGCTGAGCAGCAGCCAAACGGAGCAGTTGCTTTGGCTACTCGCACGCAGAGCGCACTATCGAGGTTGTGGATACTCAGACTGCTCACATGGCAGGTCTGCCAGTTTGGATGAGCAAAAGTGACTTTTCATTCAAAGTTAGGAGAATTACATTGGCAGGTCAGGATAATTAGGTTAAGGTTAGGAAAAGGGTTAGCTAAAATGCAACAATTGTCCCTGACGTGACTCAAACATATCTAGCTACAACCAGGCCTGTCTTGAGAGTGGTCTTGGATTCCTCTTATGCACTTATCCACTTATGTCGCTCTAAACCGCCAGATTTACAGTATCAGTCAAAAGTTGAAACACCTACTCATGACAGGTTTTTCTTTATTTTTACTATTTCTATTTTCTACATTGTAGAATAATAGTGATGACATCAAAACAAAATATTTTAGATTCTTCAAAGTAGCCACCCTTTGCCTTGAGTTTTTTTAAATACGTTTTAGCCAATCAGTTGTGTTTTGACAAGGTAGGGGTGGTATACAGAAGATAGCCCTATTTGGTAAAATACCAAGTCCATATTTTGGCAAGAACAGCTCAAATAAGCAAAGGGAAACGACAGTCCATCATTACTTTAAGACATGGTCAGTCAATCTGTAAAATTTCAAGAATTCTTAGTTTCTTCAAGTGCAATCACAAAAACCATCAAGTGCTATGATGACTGGCTCTCATGAGGACCGCCACACTAAAGGAGTTAGAGTTACCAGACTCAGAATTTTCATCCCAAATAAATGCTTCACGGAGTTGAAGTAAGACACATCTCAACATCAACTGTTCAGAGGAGACTGCGTGAATCAGGCCTTCATGGTCGAATTACTGCAAAGAAACCACTCCTACAGGACACCAATAAGAAGAGGAGACTTGCTTGTGCCAAGAAACAGGAGCAATGGACATTAGACCGGTGGAAATCATTCCTTTTGGAATAATTTTTTGCTTCCAACCGCCGTGTCGTTGTGAGACGCAGAGTAGGTGGATGGATGATCTCTGCAAGTGTGGTTCCCACTGTGAAGCATGGAGGTGGTGTTGTGATGGTGCTTTGCTGGGGACACTGTCGGATTTATTTAGAATTCAAGGCACACTTAACCAGCATGGCTAGCACAGCATTCTGCAGCGATACGCCATTCCATCTGGTTTGTGCTTAGTGGGACTATATTTGTTTTTCAACAGGACAATGACCCAACACATCTCCAGGCTGTGTAAGGGCCATTTGACCAAGAAGGAGAGTGATTGAGTGCTGCATCAGATGACCTGGCCTCTACAATCACCCGACCACAACCCAATTGAGATGGTTTGGGATGAGTTGGACCGCAGAGTGAAGGAAAAGCAGCCAACAAGTGCTCAGCATATGTGGGAACTCCTTCTAGACTGTTGGAAAAGCATTCCAGGTGAAGCTGGTTGAGAGAATGCCAAGAGTGTGCAAAGCTTTTGACAAGGCAAAGGGTGGCTAATTTTAAGAATCTGAAATATATTTTGATTTGTTGATCACTTTTTTTGGTTAATACATTACTCCATGTGTTATTTCATAGTTTTGATGTCTTCACTATTATTCTACAATGTAGAAAATAGTAAAAAAATAATGAAAAACCCTTGAATGAGCGTAAATTAGATTTGGCCTAAGGTTACTAACGGTCTGTCTTCATTGTGTGGCAGGCCAGCACCCAGACACAGGCCCCCCGGGCACCTCCACCCAGGGCTCAGAAGAATAAGGCCCTGCTCTGCAAACCCATGGTCCAGAACAAGGGCATCATGTGTAAACCCAACTTCACTACCACAGGGTGCCAGACAGGTACAATATCATACACGCATGTAGCCTTTATACCACAGTTTTTTTATTTTTTATATTTGTATTTATTTGTACAAGAAAATACAAAACAAAAATAACACATGCGGGAAAGGTCAAACAAAAGGCTTAAGGCACATCCCCCCCCTTTCAAATGGTTGTAAAACAAAACAAGCATTTATCAAATTAAAATAGTGTTATTAAAATGCATGATAAAAATGAATGCTTTATGATACAGGCCATTGAATACACATGCACACGTGTAGCCTGTATATAGATATTCAGAGACACTCTACTTTCTATTTCTATTTATCTTGAAATTGTTTGTTGGTCCACAGATGATGATTTCCCCAAGGTGATCATAGTGCCTGTCCCAGTGCCAGTGTATGTCCCAGTCCCCATGAACCTGTACACCCAGTACACCCCCCAGCCTGTTGGACTTCCCATCCCGGTATGTTAACACCCCACATCTAGCACTACCTACCCTTCACCTCGTTCAGTCACATAGTCACACAGATTTCTCCTCAAATTCTCTTTAAGAGCTGTGTGCTCTGGACTCATTTGAAACCAACTACCATTGAATAGTAGTTGGAGGTTGGCTGGTACATGCTCTTGCAGAACAGAATAGCAACATGAACAAATAATTACATCCCTCATAGCCTCCACGGGGCGGCAGGGTAGCCTAGTGGTTAGAGCGTTGGACTAGTAACCGAACGGTTGCATGTTCGAATCCCCCAGCTGACAAGGTACAAATCTGTCATTAGTTAACCCACTGTTCCTAGGACATTATTGAAAATAAGAATTAGTTCTTAACTGACTTGCCTATTTAAATAAAGGTAAAATAAAGAAAATAACCCTTTATTTGTCCTGTTTCCAGCTGCCCGTGCCCATGTTTCTTCCGGTGACCCTGGACAACGCTGAGCGCATTGTGGAGACTATCCAGGACATCAAGGAAAAGATCCCCTCTGACCCTTTCGAGGCCGACCTCATCCTCATGGCTGAGATGGTGGCCGATGAGGGGAGGGAGAAGTCCCCTGAGCGACCCCCTGAAAGGCCTCCAGCCCCAGTAGTACAAGACGGTAACCAGGGGAGGGAGACTGGGATTGGAATGAGATCTAGGTCATGTTCATTAGGTGCCAAATGGAAGAAAATGGACTGAAACATGGAGGGATAACCTGGACTTGTAAAACATGTTCTGTTGCGTAGCCTTATATAATTGGAGGTGTTTAAGCTATTTCGGTAATCAGAGTTAAAAACACTGTCTTTGAACCTGTGAGACCCTCTCTATGGCTTCATAGGCCAAGCTACAGCTTTGAGAGCTTGTTTCTTTGCTCTTCCACCAAGTCTCTTTTAAATGCAATTTCTGAGAGTATAAAAAGCTATTATTAATTTGAATTCTGTCCCATAACTTAAATGCTTTTGTGTTTTCTCTCTCCGGGGACCAGACCAGGTCAGTACCTACAGTGGAGACCTGGACACAGACGAACTGAGCAACTTCCTCACCACTTGGGATGACGAGCCACCCCCCACCCCTGGCGTCTCATCGCGCCACAGTCGACCCTATGCCCACGAGACGCTCCGACCCATCGTGGACATCAATGTCCCCGCCACCCCCCCACCCCCCATCATGGACATAGAGGCTGACTTCCCAGTCCGTGAGTGATGCTCAACTTTTACACCTCCACAGTTATTAGGGATTCCTGATTTGAGCCATGTTTATCTGTTAAGAGTTTTTAGACTTTTTTCCTGAAGTATAACTTGTAGAATACTTATACTTTGGTTGAAGGCTGTCAATCTTTTATTTTAAGGTAATTATATGGTCAAAACATATTGAGACTTTATAGTGAATGGCTTCTAGCTCTGTGTTGTTCTGTCCTGTTATGTTTTCAACATGTAACAAGCAGCAGTAAGTCAAACGCTTCTTTCATTCAACACACTACAATTCAGCTGGCGTTGCTCTCATTGTCGTCAGTTTGTTTTCAAATATCTGCATCGGTTTTGTCAGAAACCCTGGAGCTGATGGCCCATTGGCGGGATCAGGAGAGGGATAGAAGTCCCAGTCCACCTCCTTCTCCTCCACGACGAAGAGCCAGAAGGAAAGCTCGGGACGGCTTGCCACAGAAGAAAAAGGTACGAGCCCAAAACAGTTTATTTAAATAAGACCCTTTTCCAAGAGCGCCTTCAGCCATTTATTTCCATATTTCAACTCCCAGCAGTGCTCCTTTTTTAAAATACTTTGTAAATATTTTGTCTGTGGGTGTGTCTCTCTCTCGCTCTCTCCCTTGACCCCACAGAAGCGTAAGTCGAAAGCAGCAGAGACTGCGTCAGTTGTGCCTTCGCTGGCTGCGGCCAAGAGTGACGTGGTGCCCGGCGAGCCCCCCAAACTGCAGCACATGTACGGGGTGGACGCCTGGAAGAGATGGGTCCAATGGAGCAAGACCCAGCCTGACCTGGAGAAGCCTCGATTTGGCTGTGGGTCTGCCTACTGATACACTTGTGCATGCACGAACACCCAACCCACTGCCCTGACCATATCACACTCTCGCACAGGCATACATGACTATATTATAACTGTTAATTTCCTGAAAACCCTGATATCACACATTTTGTTGCTTTGCTTCTTAATTTACTGCCTCTTTCTAGGATTAAACCTGCCTCCTTAATTGCTTACGGGAATCATATAACTGTACAGTGAATAACGTTCTGTTCCCCCCGTTGCAGCGCGGCCAATGGAGATAAAGGAGGATGTTTTAAAGTGCACAACAGCAGAGCTGAGCTACGGTCTCTGTCGGTTTATTTGTGAAGTTAAACGACCCAACGGCGAGTCCTACAGCCAGGACAGTCTTTTCTATCTCTGCCTCGGCGTCCAGCAGGTAGGACACACACACACACATTCAAACACTCACTTCTGATAATATCATTCTGTTGATTGCCTCTCCTTCTGCAGTACTTATTTCAGAATGGGCGCATGGAGAACATATTCACTGATCTCTTCTATGGCAAGTTCACCCTGGAGATCACCAAGCTGCTGAAAGACTTCAAACCTACCATAACCGCCAGTGGTAAGGAAACACAAACACACCGTGTATAACTCAAAGGTTGTAATAAGGCCTTTTGCTTACTCCACTGTTGTGAATGACCTCCCACTTGTCGCCTGTCATCCTTCACCTTAACTCACGTTCTCCCCCTCTTGTGTTCCTTTCATGTATTTGAGTGTGTTGGGTTTGTGATCTGTGTTTATTAGTATGCTTATTGAAAGGGCTTTAATGTTGGAACCTCTCTCTCCCAGGCTACCTGCACTCGCGGGTGGAGGAGGAGTACCTGTGGGACTGTAAACAGCTGGGGGCCTACTCTCCCATCGTGCTGCTCAACACGCTGCTCTTCTTCTGCACCAAGTTCTTCCAGTTCAAGACGGTGGCTCAGCACCGCCAGCTCTCCTTCGCCCACGTCATGCGCTGCACTAAGTCCATCCACGACAACACCAAGTCCAACTTCCTGCGCTTCTACCCGCCCATCCCCAAGAAGGACCTCGCAACTGAGACAGCAGGTGCTTTGCCTATTCTCCTTCGCTCTAATGGAGCAAGTTCAGTTGCAAGAGAAACTGTATTTGAATTCAATATGTTTTTTATTTTAAACACACAAATTGAATCATTGAATTCATAAATGTACCTTGTATTTCATGATTTGAAAATTAATTAGATGAATAGTGCATAAAATGTCTATGTAATTACATTTTCAAATATACTACTTATATATTCAGTTTCAATATGGTAGGCATTGCATTCATTGTCTGTATCAAGTTCATAAACTATAATTTCAAGTTTTCGGAAGTTTAATTTTTAATTTCTCAGATGCGTTCAGATTCAGTTCTCTAGATTGATTCAAAATCACAGACAAAATCCTGCTACTGTTCCTGCAAGGAATGTTAGAAGAGAATAGATAGATTCAAACGATCTGTGATAACAGGTCTCTGGGTCTCTGGCAGTTTCTGAAGCCAATGTTACATTTATTGTCTTCTATGAATTTCGCTCTTGCATTTTAATTGTTTGGGCTAAGCTAAGATTCTCTGGAATTCCCCTCTGATGCTCACAGAACGTGCAGGATGCGTTAGGACTGTTACAAAAACAGCAATTTGGTTTTGCCTACTAATCTAATTGGCATAATAATAATTTTAAAAAATAAGCGAGAGATCTCATTTTTTGCATAGGATGCGTCTCACATCCATCCATCTGTCGCACTTCTGCATCTGTGGTGACAGAGCTAGAGAGGTTTTTGTCAGACCATGAGACATCCCGAAAATCGGTCTTCTCACAAAAACTTCTGTAGCGTCCGAACGTACAACTACCCCTTTATGGAAAGATGAGACTCTCACGAACGCGATGGTGTTATCCGTTTTGCTGTACGAAAGTTTGGACACCTACTCATTGCAGGGTTTTTCTTTATTTTTACTCTTTTCTACGTTGTAGAATAATAGTGACGACATCAAAACTATTAACCTCTTGATTCTAGCCATCCCGGATCCGGGATCGTGAATACAGCCTCAAGCTCATTACCATAACGCAACGTTAACTATTCATGAAAATCGCAAATGAAATGAAATAAATATGCTAGTTCTCAAGCTTAGCCTTTTGTTAACCTCTTCAGTCGACCCTCTACTTTTTTGAACATTTTGTTAAAAATCGCAACATTTCAGCGCCCTGCTACTCATGCCAGGAATATAGTACGTTCATATGGTTAGAATGTGTGGATAGGAAACCCTCGGACGTTTTTAAAACTGGTTAAATCACGACTGTGGCTATTACATAACGTGCGTTACATCGGAAAGCGCAGGAAAACCTGGTCACAGAAAATGGAAATAAATATCCTTGCGCCACTTCCAGCAATTGTTAACAGTGAGCCGAATTAGATAAGACCGAGCATTCAACTCCCACAGCATCCCCATGTTGTCTAGAGTCTTGTGAATTTAATCATCTTTGATTCTTGGTTGAACCGAAAGAGGGGCACCGCTTACCTCCGGTCTCCGCCCAGATCATTCCGGAAGAGCTCTCTCCTGAAATTTTTTCCAAGACGACAGCTAATGATATTTACATCGCCTACGGATGATTTTTATCGCTTATTAACGTTTACTAATACCTAAAGTAGCATTACAAACGTATTTCAAGTGTTTTGTGAAAGTTTATCGTCTACTTTTTGAATTTTAAAAATGTCGTTACGTTGTGAAATCGCTGTTTTTTTTCGTTTATCACACAGTCTACATATAACGATATCTTGGCTTTATATGGCCCGATTTAATCTAAATAAAGACCCAATAGTGTTTATGGGACATCTAGGAGTGCCAACAAAGAAGATGGTGAAAGGTAATGACTGTTTTCTATTTTATTGTGCGGTTTGTGTAACGCCGAAATGCTAATTATTTTGTTTACGTCCCCTGCTGTGCTTTTCTGTTGTAGTGTATTGGTGCATGCTATCAGATAATAGCTTCTCATGCTGTCGCCGAAAAGCATTTTAAAAATCGGACTTGTTGCCTGGATTCACAACGAGTGTAGCTTTAATTTGATACCCTGCATGTGTATTTTAATGAACTTTTGAGTTTTAACTAATACTATTAGCATTTAGCGTAGCGCATTTGCATTTCCAGAGCTCTAGTTGGGACGCAAGCGTCCCAGGTAGAGGCAACAGGTTAACAACACTGTCATCTCAGATTTTCAAAATATGCTTTTCAACCATAGCAAAACAAGCATTTGTGTAAGATTATTGATAGCTAGCGTAGCATTTAGCGTAGCATTCAGCGGGCAACATTTTCACAAAAACAAGAAAAGCATTCAAATAAAATAATTTACCTTTGAAGAACTTCGGATGTTTTCAATGAGGAGACTCTCAGTTAGATAGCAAATGTTCAGTTTTTCCAAAATTATTATTTGTTTAGGACAAATCGCTCCGTTTTGTTCGTCACGTTTGGCTACCAAAAAAAATGAAAATTCAATCATCAAATGCCGAACTTTTTTCCAAATTAACTCCATAATATCGACTGAAACATGGTAAACGTTGTTTATAATCAATCCTCAAGGTGTTTTTTACATATCTCTTCGATGATATATCGTTCGTGGAAGTCGGCTCTCTCTGAATCACATGGAAGAATGCTTGCAGCTGGAGATTACGCACCAATTTCGACAAAGGACACCGGGCGGACACCTGGTAAATGTAGTCTCTTATGGCCAATCTTCCAATGATATGCCTACAAACACGTCACAATGCTGCAGACACCTTGGGGAAACGGCAGAAGGTGTAGGCTCGTTCAGGGCGCATTCACAGCCATATAAGGAGACAATGGAAAACAGCGCCTCAAAAATTTTGCTAATTTCCTGTTTGAAGTTTCATCTTGGTTTCGCCTGTAGCATCAGTTCTGTGGCACTCACAGATAATATCTTTGCAGTTTTGGAAACGTCAGTGTTTTCTTTCCAAAGCTGTCAATTATATGCATAGTCGAGCATCTTTTCGTGACAAAATATCTTGTTTAAAACGGGAACGTTTTTTCATCCAAAAATGAAATACTGCCCCTAGTGTTCCAAGAGGTTAAATAACACATATGGGAATCATGTAGTAACCAAAAAAAAGAGTTTTAAGCAAATCTCAAAATATTTTATATTTGAGATTCTTCAAAGTAGACAACCTTTTGCACACTCTTGGCATTCTCTACCAGCTTCACCTGGAATGCTTTTCCAACAGTCTAGAAGGAGTTCCCACATATGCTGAGTACTTGTTGGTTGCTTTTCCTTCACTCTGCGGTCCAACTCATCCCAAACCATTTCAATTGGGTTGAGGTTGGGTGATTGTGGAGGCCAGGTCATCTGATGCAGCACTCGATCGCTCTCCTTCTTGGTCAAATGGCCCTTACACAGCCTGGAGGTGTGTTGGGTCATTGTCCTGTTGAAAAACAAATATACTCCCACTAAGCGCAAACCAGATGGGTTGGCGTATCGCTGCAGAATGCTGTGGTAGCCATGCTGGTTAAGTGTGCCTTGAATTCTAAATAAATCACCAGCAAAGCACCATCACACCTCCTCCTCCATGCTTCACGGTGGGAACCACACATGCGGAGATCATCCGTTCACCTACTCTGTGTCTCACAAAGCCACGACGGTTGGAACCAATCTCATATTTGGACTCATCTGACCGGTCTAATGTCCATTGCTCGTGTTTCTTGGCCCAAGCAAGTTTCTTCTTCTTATTGGTGTCCTTTAGTAGTGGTTTCTTTGCAAGCAATTCGACCATGAAGGCCTGATTCACGCAGTGTCTGAACAGTTGATGTTGATGTGTCTGTTACTTCAACTCTGAAGCATTTATTTGGGCAAAAATTTTGGAGGCTGGTAACTAATGAACTTATCCTCTGTAGCAGAGGCAACTCTGAGTCTTCCTTTAGTGTGGCAGTCCTCATGAGAGCCAGTTTCATCATAGCGCTTGAGGGTTTTTGCGACTGCACTTGAAGAAACGTTAAGTACTTGAAATGTTCCGCATTGACTGACCATGCCTTAAATTAATGATAGACTGCCGTTTCTCTTTGCTTATTTGAGCTGTTCTTGTCATAATATGGACTTGGTATTTTATCAAATAGGGCTATCTTCTTTATACCACCCCTACCATGTCAAAACACAACTAATTGGTTCAAACGCATTATGTTCCACACATGAACTTTTAACAAGGCACACCTGTTAATTGAAATGCAATCTGGTTGAGAGAATGTCAAGAGTGTGCAAAGCTGTCATCAAGGCAAAGGGTGGCTACTTTAAATCAAAATCCGCAGCATATTATGCGCATTTGCAAGCATAGCAGCAAAGGCTGGACAAATACTATTTATCTCTTTTTAGTTTTAGTATGTTAAAATGCTATATACAACATCCTATGTACATGAGTGGACATTATAAAGAGACGTGTATTTTTTCTAATAAAACCATGGCCAGTTTGTCGCAGTTTGTTGTTGTTGGTCAAAACAAATAGGTTGTCTGTTCCGCAAATTCCTTGTTGTTTTTCCAATACGGCCTGATTGAGTTTGACACCTTTGGGCTATCTATGTAGCTAGCGATTTATTTAGCAAGCTAGAAACATTGAGCCTTAAGTGTGAGCTGCTGTTTTTGCTAATGGAGAAAGTACAATATAGATCACATTTGATTCCTATGTAATCATGGACCTGTGTGTGTGTAGCTGATGCAGACGGTGTGGCAGCGAAGAGGAAGAGGGAGGACGAGGAGAAAGAGGAGGTGCTGGAGATGATGGAGAACAGTGAGAATCCCCTCCGCTGTCCTGTCCGATTGTACGAGTTCTACCTCTCCAAGTGGTGAGTGACACACATACTGCATGCCTTTATTCTCCCCATTCTGCAGGACAATCTAACCAAGTACTGTAACCTAACATCTTGTTCTTGAAAGTGCTTTTCAAAAGTGCTTTCTGAAATCTTTCCTCATTAAAAACTAGCCCCCTCTAACACAGAGCTCTCCTCCTCGCCCTCTTCTCTCCTCCAGCTCGGACTCGGTAAAGCAGCGCACCAACGTGTTCTTCCTGCTCCCGGAGCGCTCGTGCGTCCCCAACAGCCCCATGTGGTTCTCCTCCCAGGGCCTGGATGACCACACCTTGGACACCATGCTGACACGCATCCTCACCGTCAGGGAGATCCATTTGGGAGACCCCCAAAGAAACGAGCCCCAATCCAAGGACCCTGAGTGGACCCCTGACCAAGACAGTGACGAGACTGATTGATTATGAGGAATGGTGCCCACACACACACAGTTAGAAGCTCTTGTTTGCATACATACACACACACACACACACAAACTACGTGTTGATCCGTAAGGACTCCAGCCATGTGTGAAGAGTTGTGTGTTCGCACATGGTGTCCAAGGTATGGACTGAGAATGTGTCGTGTACACAAAATGTATAGGGAATGTGTGTAAACGCAATTATGAACTGACGCTCAACCACACAACTGGGACTGAAGAGAGACACTGTTCATGCTGTCTGGTCTTTCAAAATCAAGTGGAGTAAACAGAAGGAATCACTTTAAGAAGAATCACATTACTGCATTTGTGAGCGTGGTTGGGGTCAATACCATTTACATTCCAGTCAATTAAGAAAGTGAACCAAACTCCCATTCAAAGTGTTAACAATTGAAAAGCATTAAAGAGAATTTGAATTTTAGTGTACTTCCTGAATTGAAATGGGTTTGACCCCAACCCTGGTGAGCATAATTGTGGTCATAGAAAGAAACGAGTTTGGTTAACAAGATCTTTTCAAGTTCTTTCACTTCACAATACGATGCAATGCTCTCCAGCCCTAATCTATATGTACTCCGATTGGGAAGACGCTTTTAAGAAGTTGCCTATCACATGGAGCATAAGTCAATCTGACCAAGTCCTTTCTAATGCAGAGTTCTTATTTCTGGGATCACTACAAATATGAGGACGCTTTGAAAATGTCTTTCTTTATTATTACAGATGTCATTCAGCCATGTCAACAATGTTGTTTTAGTGATTTTGTATGTGAAAGGATATATGACTATTTCTGGTGTTTGCTGTTGTTTATGGGAATGAGAACATTGACCAAACGCCGAGGGATATAACATGCTGTCAATAGTGTTGTCCAAGTCCATTGCCTACTAAAATTGGTGGGAGGCAGACCCATGCCATTTAATTGTCTATTGCGTTATATTTGGAGTCATTTGAACTTGCCAAAATGCTTTGACACATTAGTGCTCCCACATGCATACACAAGAACGCATGTATAATGTTGTTTTGGGGGGGGGCATTGTCATTCTGTTTCCCTATGTAGAATATCCAAACACTTGTGATTTGGTGTGATATCAGGAATAAGGAGAGAACCCTGAATCCTCAAAGTGAAATTAGAAATGAGTATGCTGTAGTTTGAGGCCATGTTGACAGTTTATCTGCAAAGACGAGCAATTTTACATTAAGTGCCCCCCATAATGGTTCTCAGCGTGTCTTCGACTTTGTTCTGAGAAACTTTTGTATCCAAATATTATTTTTAAATAAATGCCGAAAAACGAATGGTTAGTTTTTGGACGACTTATTTATCCAGTTAATTCCAGATTGTTTTAAAATAATACATTTCTTGTGGTCATATGTTTTAGGCGTGAAAAATCTCTGATCAATTCTGTTTGCCAGTTGAAGGTGGCTAGATTCACACCCTAGCAGGGTATAAAACAGTAAGTGTAAAACTTCACATACACTAAGAAAACCCCTTAACTCCTCATGTATCAATGTTAGGAAGAAAATAAGTGCTTGATACTTTGGTACTTGAAATGTACTTTGGCTTTATGAGCACATTTCAAGGGAGTTTTATAAAGATACTGTGTCATGCGCCTGACATAGTCACATTTTGTCTGTCTGGTAAAACCCAGCTGACATCAAACCAACTCTTGGGTATTTCCAACTTACGAGGTACTTTTCTCCCATTCTAGCACAGTCTTCACCATTGGGATATTGTCTTTGGACTCCTCTCCACATATCAGGCTCATGATTACCCCACTGGAAGCTAGAGTAGAAGGCTGGGTAACGCATAATCAGAGGAATGACAATTCATACGATCCATGTCCTCAAACAAACTACATTGTTTGGATAAACCTTTTGATTTCCATTTTTATACTTCAATTGAAGCATTGTGTGATTGAATGATCATGCTTTATAGTTTACATCTAAAGTGAATGAATCACTACAATATTCTGTCCTTTTATTTGGAGCTTGGGATGTGTTGTCCAACTATAACCACGCTCCCTCTTGTTCAGCTGTTAACCCAATCCAGCACCAACTTGCTCATCTAAAAATGTCTAAGAAAACATAAATCATTTCTGAATGCTACTACGGTTAAGTAGAAAACATGCAATGGTTCCTTGAATGATTGTAGAAAATGTACAGTATCATGATTTTCGCATAGCTCACATGTTACCCTGTAAACTATGGGCAGTCACAAACTCCTCTATCATAAATATAGATATGAGGCTTGAGAATATGGTGCTGAAATACAGATTCAAACCACTGGGATTCTTGAGCAGAGCTCTCATACAATGTTTACGCCCCTTTGAGGCTGGAGTGAAATGGGCTATATTGGACTACTGTCCTGTATTACATGGTCTGTCAATAGTCATACTTGTCCTGTTTGCGATGAACAGGCCCCTTCCCCTACATAAAGACACAGTTATCACGACTATGAGTCCAGGCCACTGTCAATAAAGAAGAAATGGTACTTTCCCAGCCAACCGCACATTTCCGATGTTCACTCCCTGTGTGATTGGGAAATGAAATACCCCTAAATGTTAGTTTCAGTTTCCTGAATCAATATATTGTGTAAAGGCCCATATCAAAAAGGAATATAACATGGAAATATGAAACATTTGTGCGTACTAGAATCTCACTCACCCGTGTTTGTGCAGCAAATGGGTAGAATTCTCAATTCTTCATTTGATTTCAAACGGGTGGAGAATGAAGCAATAAAGTACCTTCCCCTTTTCTCTTCTGAAGGGATCATATTTATCATTTGTACAGTGTGAAATCATCATTTCCTCAAAACACTGAAGCGGTTAAGGCCATCTTGTTAGGGCCGTGGTCCCGTGGTGGGAACATCAATCAGCGGAAATGTTCAAGAGCGCCACCTATAGAGGTTGATAAAACTCAAACTTTCATTAAAATGGACATACAATGTACTGAATTATAAAGCTACACTCGTTGTGAATCTATCCACCAAGTCAGATTTTTAAAATGCTTTTCGGCGAAAGCATGAGAAGCTATTATCTGATACCATGCACCCTCAAAATACTGCAACGTCACCTAACACGACAGATTTTGCGTTAGCAGGCGCAAACCAAAACGCAGAAATAAAATATAAAACATTCATTACCTTTGACGAGCTTCTTTCTTGGCACTCCTAGATGTCCCATAAACATCATTTAGGGTCTTTTTTCGATTAAATCGGTCCATATATAGCATAGATATCGATCTAAGAATACTGTGTGAACAACGGAAAAAAAAAAGCTTTTTCTAACGTAACGTCATTTTTTTAAATTATAAAAGTCGATGATAAACTTTCACAAAACACTTCGAAATACTTTTGTAATGCAACTTTAGGTATTAGTACACGTTAATAAGCGATAAAATTCATCAGGAGGCGATGTAAATTCTATACATGTCCGTCTCGAAAAAATGTCTTGGAGAGAGCTCGACCAAAACATCCGGTCGGAGACCGGAGGGAATCGGTTCCCTTGTGTCGGTTTGACCAAGAATCAAAGCCGAATCAAATGACAAGACTCTAGACATCGTGTGGAAGCTGTAGGCACTGCAACCTCGGCCTCATTTAATTCGGTTCACTTTGAACAATTCCTTGAAGTCGTGCATGGATATTTATTTCCATTTTCAGTGATCAGATTTTCATGCACTTTTCGATGAAACACACGTTCTGTTATAGTCACAGCCGTGATTTAACCAGTTTTAGAAACGTCTGAGTGTTTTCTATCCACACATACTAATCATATGCATATACTATATTCCTGGCATGAATAGCAGGGCGCTGAAATGTTGCACGATTTTTAACAAAAAGCTGTGAAAAGCTGCTTGAATTCTCAACTTCCCTAAGAGGATAACATGGTAGCACCGTTTTATAATACACTTTAGGGATGCCACTGAGTTCAATTGAAATGCTCTATTGATGACAGACAATACTATTTGTTTACCATAGCAGAGCATACTCGTATAGAACGCTGATTGCTCACCTGCTGTTAGATTTTACATTAAGTTTTTGAGATTCTTTTAGAGCTCTGTTCTCGGCTTGCATATCTTGTGGCTCACCATTATTGATAGTTAAAGCTAGTTGCAAAAATACATACAGTCCATCAGAAATATACAGGAGCTTGGCCCATTTTCTCTACATCCAGATGCATTGTCAAAAGCACTTATTTTAGGAAATAAATGACAATATTTTGTCCCATGAAGCTCCTGTGATAAAATAGTGCTCACTCGTCAATTCTCTACATCTCACTAGCCAGCTCCTCCAGAAGGGTCAACGCTCACAGACAATTCTCAGAACAATGACGGCACGCATCAGAAGAACACCGAGAGTCGCTGGAACCACTTTCACAGAGTCCCATCCACATGCTCTGACCTTTGACCCCACTTGATGTTGGGAATCAGGGTCACCAGCTGAGGAGACAGATAATTCATATGATGAATTAGACTACCACCAACCTATAGGGGATTTATTATTTGGTTTGACATACAGTGCATTCGGAAAGAATTCAGACCCCTTCCCCTTTTCCACATTTTGTTAAGTAATTGAGCTCAGGTGCATCCTGTTTCCATTGATCATTCTTGAGATGTTTCTACAACTTGATTGGAGTCCACTTATGGTCAATTCAATTGATTGGACATGATTTTGAAAGGCACACACCTTTCTATATAAGGTCTCTCAGTTGACAATGCATGTCAGCGCTAAAACCAAGCCAAGAAGGAATTGTTGGTAGAGCTCCGAGACAGGATTGTGTCGAGGCACGGATTTGGGGAAAGGTACCAAAACATGTCTGCAGCATTGAAGCTCCCCAAAAACACAATGGCCTCCATCATTCTTAAATGGAAGAAGTTTAGAACCACCAAGACTCTTTCTAGAGCTGGCCACCTGTCCAAACTGAGCAATTGGGGGAGAAGGCCCTTGGTCAGGGAGGTGAGCAAGAACACTGATGGTCACTCTGACAGACTTCCTCTGTGGAGATGGGAGAACCTTCCAGAAGCAGTGGTGTGTATTCATGGATGCCAAGGGAAGCCAGGCTTCACATAAAATAATAAATATTTTTCTCTGTTTTATAATTTTCCTTCAATTCGCAAGAGGCTGAATGTATCTCACAGGAGAAAGCATTCGACCATGAAACAGTGCCCCTCTGTCTCTCTATGTGCAGGCCATCTATCTGATGCTGTCTGGTCCAAACAAGTATGACATTGTTGAGGCTCGTATAATTGAAGGCAAGGGAAGGCAGTGAGCATCTGACCTCCCTTGATTAAAATAAGTATTTTTTTTTAAATGGCCAATCAGTGTTGAGCTAAAATGAGCGCGCTCAACTGTGAATGGTCCTGGCGCACCAAAAAACAAGTGTCAACCGAAGCCAGCTTGGATTTGGCTTCACTCCTATCAAATTCCATTGAGAGCAGACGTCATTGACAAAAAATTGTTGCATCTGGTTGTGTTGTTATCCTCCGGTGGCTAACTAGCTAAAATTGTCCCTTTCCTAAATAAGTCATGGATGGGAACAGGGATTTGGACTTGTGGTTTTACTTAATTCACCGTACTGGCCAATGATTATAACAGGGAATCTGATCCAACCATTAATTCATACATTGTTGTGGCCCTGGCTTTAGAGGATGGAAGTTCAATAGCTAGATGTAGAAGGTTAATGTTAACTAGCTAAGGTTACTGATAAAATAATGTGTATGTGAAAGATAATGATAAACTAATTCCACTCTGAAACCTTATAACTGTATGAAGTTGATTAGAATCATAAAATTATAATCTCTGTAGTTTGTCTGAATTAGGTTAAAGAATGTATAGTGGAAAAACACAGAATGTCTGAGCAAGGCGTAGTTTAGGATTTGAACTTGTGTGTGCCTAGTAAAATACCGAACAACTAAAACTGTGTTTGGACCGCTCTGGCTAGGCCTCTGAGAGACTTGGGAGAGGACAGGGAGTACTTCTCAAGGTTTCCCTAATCTCGGGGGAATGGAACTGTCGGCTGGGTAGTGATACACAGTGGTGAGAACTATGGAGAAGGATACAACTCATCTACTGTTTGTGTGTGTGTATGTATGTATGTGTGTAGGATACCTACTGTTTGTGTGGAAGTATGTGCGCAGCTATAAAATTTATGTTTTTGTATTCTTGACTTTAGAACGTTCTCTGAATAAACTGTACTAGACTTTTGCATAAACTGAGTCTTTGCCTAATTATTATTATTATACCCATGGTCTTACAAACCTTGGGGATTGGTCAGAGCTATTGATTGTTCGTAATTATCATTGGGATTGAAAATTCTCGTGACCGTTGCCCATGAAAAGAAAGATTTGTTCCTAAGGGCCTGCGCTCAAAGTCAACATACAGACCACTAGGGGTCAATGTTTTTGGATAGGATATCCAGTAAGACTCCCTTTGTAGTCGTAGGATCTCCATGTTACCTCCTCTCCTTGTTAGAGCAACATGCTCAATGCCTGTGTATTTGAGGGAGGAAATTGGATAGTTAGCTTCAACAAAGTGAGCTGCTACTGGATTGTCAATGTTCTTACACCTGATTGAGCTGTGGTGTTCAGCTATGCGTTGTTTAAATCGTCTTTTCGTTTGTCCTACGTAGGCTTTTCCACATGAACAGGTGATGAGATAGATTGCTCCCTTGGTCTTGCATGAGATGATACCCCTAACAGCGATTTAAAAAAAAATAATAATAAAAAATCTGGACCTGTATGTGTGTGTCTGAAGAAAGATGTTTTAATTATGCTATTGCATGAGCCATATTTGTAGTTCCCATTTGGGTTAGGTGTCAAGAGTGTCTGAGTGGGCTTAGGGGGCATGTCAGATCTCACCAAGCTATCTACAATATTGTGACCATGCTGATAGACCCACCAGTGGGGGTTCCTAGAAGAGTTGTGCGTTTAAAAAATAAAAAATATCTTTAATTTTTTTTGTCTGATTGCAGAATATGCTGGTGCTTTTTCAGGATTGATTTCATTTTCTCTGAACCCTCTGTGTACTTAGTGCAAAACAACGTAACCGTCCTTCTTTGGTTGAGTTTGAAGTAATTCCTCTCTTGGTTTTTTAGATATTTTCATTGCAGCATCAAGAGTTTTGTCCTTGTAGCCTCTCATTTTGAATGTATCTGTCTTTTTTTTTTTTTTGCATTTCTGTCAATCTGTCTGGTGGACAGATTCTTTTAACTATGCGTAACTGGCTATATGGTAGACCATTCTTGAGGGGAAGGGGATGCATACTATCCGCACATAGCAAGGTATTGCGATCTGTGGGCTTTGTGTGTAATCCATCATTCTCTTTGATAATCCATCATTCTCTTTGATGATCCATAGGTCCAGGTAGTTTATTTTTCTCATCAGTCTGCATGGTGAATTTGAGGTATTCAGAGCTCTTGTTTAGTAGTTTGGAATTCACTTAGTTCCTGCTGACTTCCTTCCCAGAGCACAAAGACATCATCTATGTACAGTATCTCTTCCATATGAGTATTTTAGAAAGTAAGGGGTGTATCTCTGTTTTAGAAAGGAATGCTTCTTCAAATTGTCCCACATACAGGTTTGCATAGTTGGGGGGGAGCCATTGATACACCCTGAATTTGAAGGATAAAGTCTGACTCAAAGACAAAGTAGTTATTGGATAATACCAGTTCAGTAAGTTGTAAGATGGATGGAGCAAGGATAGTCTCTCTGCTGAAGGAAGTGCTGCAGCACCTGCAAGCCTCCAGTGTGTGGGATGTTAGTGTACAAGCTCTCCACATCAAAAGTGGACAGCAGGGCGTCCTCTGGTATCCTTCCTAAGCCCTCTATCAATGAGATCATGTGACTAGTGTCTTTAACATAAAATGGGTGATTCTCAACCTTCGGTTTAATGTGGTAATCCTCAAATTTAGAAATGTTGGATGTCAGTCGATTGCTGCTACTTTAATGCAGGGCCAACAGACAGGTTCCTTACTTTTCCCCCCTTCTACTTGCGTCTTCCATTTTTGTGGTAATGCTGCAATTAGTTGGTTGTGATTTTGGGTAGAGCAGACATTTCCATATGTCTGTGTTAGCTGCATGTGTGATACAACTCCACCAGTCCTATTTATGATATAATTTACAAAAATTATAGATTTTTTAAAAATGTTATCGAAAAAAATGTTTTTCTTTAATCAATTAGTATATCTGAGTTGAACCACTTTGTTCTATTATTTGTTCTGTCTTTTCAGTTGGATTACTGAAAAATGAAACCAACTTTCTATGGCTTGTTTAAAAAATAACAACCATAAGTGAGCAGTTGTAATCTGAATAAAGGGAAAAGGTCATTCTTGAACATGGGGTGATACATTCCTACCAATTTACTAGAGAACCATTTCGGATTTAAGTGTAACTTTTGTTTGACTGATGCCTTTAGTGAGAGGTCTAATGCTTTGATATTTAAAAATGTCTGCCCACCAAATTCCTATTTATTATATAAATAGGCCCTTTTAATTTTCTGACTTCCCATTCCAAGTAAAATAGTTTTTTGTTCATATAATTGAAAAAGCAGGTCACTAGGTGTAGGCAAAACCATAAGCAAAGAGGTAAACTGTGACATGAATAAAGAGTTAATTAGGGCGATCCCCCCCCCCCCCCCACACACACACACACACACACACACACAAATAGACAGGTATTTTCCTTTCCATGGTAGCAATATCTTACCTATTTTTGTTAAATTTCTATAAAAATGTATTGGAGTGAGAATTTCTTTCTTTCGGGACTTGTATACCGAGTATGTCCATATCCCCGTCAGACCATTTTTATTGGTAAACTACACAGTAATGTAAATGTTGTATTTTTTTAGTGAGCCAATACGTAATATACGTAATACTTATCATAATTTGGTTTTAATCCAGAGAGGTTAGCAAAACTATCTAGAACCTCTGAGGCTGTGGAGGGATTCTAATTGCTTAAAAGAAAACAATCATCAGCGTACAATGACACCTTTGGTTTTAAGCCACGGATTTCTAATCCCTTAATATTATTGTTGGATCTAATTTGAACAGTTAACATTTCGTTGGCAATCATTAAAAGATATGCCGATAGTGGACAACCTTGTTTAACTCCTCTTGACAGTTTAAAACTTTCTGAGATGTAGCCATTATTTACTATATTATACCTAGGGTTACTATACATAACTTTAACCCATTTTACAAGAGATTCTCCAAAATTGAAATATTCCAGGCATTTATATATAAACTCCAGTTGTACTTGATCAAAAGCCTTTTCAAAATCAGCTATGAAAATCAGGCCTGGTCTCCCCGATATTTCTTAGTATTCTATTGTTTCCAGTACTTGTCTTATATCTCCAATGTATCGTCCATGTAAAAAAAACGTGTCTGACTAGGATTAATGTCTGACAATACCTTTTTTAATTCTATAAACCAAGCATTTAGCTAGAATTTTTGCAACACAACACTGAAGTGTAAGAGGCCTCCCATTTTTTTTTAATGGACTGGATCTTAATATACATCACTTGATGCTGTTTAAGTAATAATGAAATCAGACCGTCTTGTTGCGTGTCTGATAACCACTCCTATATAAATGGTAGATTAAAACATGCTAATAATGGTTGTCTGAGTATATCAAAGAAAGTTTGTTATACCTCCACTGGTATGCCATCCAACCCTGGAGTTTTCCCAACCTTAAAGGCTTTAATTGCATCAAGAAGTTCCTATGTACTGTGGCATTCACATGAGTCTTTCTGTACAGATGTTAATTTTACATTATTAATAGGAAAAACATCCATACAATTAGCTTCAGTTAGTGGAGATGGAGGAGACTGGAAAAAAAACATATTCTTAAAATACTTCCTCTTTCAAAATATAATTTGGTGAATCATGCATAACTTCATCATTTGTAACAAGTTTCTATGCATTTTGTTTGGTAGCATTTCTATGTTGAAGATTGAAAAATAATTTGTTGCATTTTTCCACATTCCATCCAGTTTGCTTTATTTTTTATAATATATTACACTGGATCGTTCTTGAATGAGTTCCTCCATTTCTTTTTGTTTTTCCAACTTATTCTGAGCCTCTATGGTACCGTTTTTATTGCTATCTATCTGTACTGTTAGTCCTTCA
Organism: Oncorhynchus nerka; assembly: GCF_034236695.1. Lineage (NCBI taxonomy): Eukaryota > Metazoa > Chordata > Actinopteri > Salmoniformes > Salmonidae > Oncorhynchus > Oncorhynchus nerka. Next base: position 61,289,178 of record NC_088399.1, read on the forward strand.
ATTTCCTTTGTTAATATGGATTATTTTGATCTAAATTGCTTTTGTTTTATCGATGAATTGCATGGCTTCTAAAGGCACATTTAAAAGTGTCCCATACAATAAGGGGATCTGCTATGTTCTGTCGGAAAAAGTCAGTTATACATTTTTCTGTCCTAGTTATAAACAAGTTATCGTCCAGTAGGCTTTGATTACGTTTCCAATATGCCAATTATATGATGATCCGACCGCATTCTGTCCCCTATCAACACTTTTAAAAACGTGTGGTGCTGGATAGAATGATATAAGAAAGTAATCAAGAGGACTAGCTTGATTAAGCCTCCGCCATGTACAGTGCCTTGCGAAAGTATTCGGCCCCCTTGAACTTTGTGACCTTTTGCCACATTTCAGGCTACAAACATAAAGATATAAAACTGTATTTTTTTGTGAAGAATCAACAACAAGTGGGACACAATAATGAAGTGGAACAACATTTATTGGATATTTCAAACTTTTTTAACAATTCAAAAACTGAAAAATTGGGCGTGCAAAATTATTCAGCCCCTTTACTTTCAGTGCAGCAAACTCTCTCCAGAAGTTCAGTGAGGATCTCTGAATGATCCAATGTTGACCTAAATGACTAATGATGATAAATACAATCCACCTGTGTGTAATCAAGTCTCCGTATAAATGCACCTGCACTGTGATAGTCTCAGAGGTCCGTTAAAAGCGCAGAGAGCATCATGAAGAACAAGGAACACACCAGGCAGGTCCGAGATACTGTTGTGAAGAAGTTTAAAGCCGGATTTGGATACAAAAATATTTCCCAAGCTTTAAACATCCCAAGGAGCACTGTGCAAGCGATAATATTGAAATGGAAGGAGTATCAGACCACTGCAAATCTACCAAGACCTGGCCGTCCCTCTAAACATTTAGCTCATACAAGGAGAAGACTGATCAGAGATGCAGCCAAGAGGCCCATGATCACTCTGGATGAACTGCAGAGATCTACAGCTGAGGTGGGAGACTCTGTCCATAGGACAACAATCAGTCGTATATTGCACAAATCTGGCCTTTATGGAAGAGTGGCAAGAAGAAAGCCATTTCTTAAAGATATCCATAAAAAAGTGTTGTTTAAAGTTTGCCACAAGCCACCTGGGAGACACACCAAACATGTGGAAGAAGGTGCTCTGGTCAGATGAAACCAAAATTTAACTTTTTGACAACAATGCAAAACGTTATGTTTGGCGTAAAAGTAACACAGCTCATCACCCTGAACACACCATCCCCGCTGTCAAACATGGTGGTGGCAGCATGCTTTTCTTCAGCAGGGACAGGGAAGATGGTTAAAATTGATGGGAAGATGGATGGAGCCAAATACAGGACCATTCTGGAAGAAAACCTGATGGAGTCTGCAAAAGACCTGAGACTGGGACGGAGATTTGTCTTCCAACAAGACAATGATCCAAAACATAAAGCAAAATCTACAATGGAATGGTTAAAAAATAAACATATCCAGGTGTTAGAATGGCCAAGTCAAAGTCCAGACCTGAATCCAATCGAGAATCTGTGGAAAGAACTGAAAACTGCTGTTCACAAATGCTCTCCATCCAACCTCACTGAGCTCGAGCTGTTTTGCAAGGAATGGGAAACAATTTCAGTCTCTCGATGTGCAAAACTGATAGAGACATACCCCAAGCGACTTACATCTGTAATCGCAGCAAAAGGTGGCGCTACAAAGTATTAACTTAAGGGGGCTGAATAATTTTGCACGCCCAATTTTTCAGTTTTTGATTTGTTAAAAAAGTTTGAAATATCCAATAAATGTCGTTCCACTTCATGATTGTGTCCCACTTGTTGTTGATTCTTCACAAAAAAATACAGTTTTATATCTTTGTTTGAAGCCTGAAATGTGGCAAAAGGTCGCAAAGTTCAAGGGGGCCGAATACTTTCGCAAGGCACTGTATATCTCACTAGGTCAGGGTATTAAAGCAGGGTATATTCACTAATTCCAATATATCCCTGACATTCATGATTTCCTTAATTGCATGAGGGTGATAGTTTGTAGTGTGATTTCCTTTACGGTCCATAGAGGTATTTAAAACCGTATTAAAATCCCCCACCATAATATTAGTCTAGTGTTGCTTGTAGAGTTGATAAATTCTTCTATATATTTACAAAGAAGCTTGGACCATCATTATTTGGACTGTATAGGTTAATAAGCCGTATCTGTTGATTGTCCAATAACATATTTATTTCTATTAACCCCCCCCGGTCCTTTTTCCACAACTTCATCTAAAATTGTTGAATGAGTTTCCTTCTCTTTTAGCCAGGTGTCAAAACCTGATCTGTTTCACCTGTCTTTGTGATGGTCTCCACCCACCTCCAGGTGTCACACCCTGATCTGTTTCACCTGTCTTTGTGATGATCTCCACCCACCTCCAGGTGTCACACCCTGATCTGTTTCACCTGTCTTTGTGATGATCTCCACCCACCTCCAGGTGTCACACCCTGATCTGTTTCACCTGTCTTTGTGATGGTCTCCACCCACCTCCAGGTGTCACACCCTGATCTGTTTCACCTGTCTTTGTGATGGTCTCCACCCACCTCCAGGTGTCACACACTGATCTGTTTCACCTGTCTTTGTGATGGTCTCCACCCACCTCCAGGTGTCACACCCTGATCTGTTTCACCTGTCTTTGTGATGGTCTCCACCCACCTCCAGGTGTCACACCCTGATCTGTTTCACCTGTCTTTGTGATAGTCTCCACCCACCTCCAGGTGTCACACCCTGATCTGTTTCACCTGTCTTTGTAATAGTCTCCACCCACCTCCAGGTGTCACCGGTTTTCCTCATTAGTCCCCTGTGTTCCCTGTCTGTCTGTTGCCAGTTTGTCTTGTCAAGTCAAACAGTGTTTTTTTTCTGTGCGCCTGCTTTTTCTTATCTTTCATTTGCTAGTCCACCTGGTTTTTACCCTTGCATGCCTTGGCTCTGAACCTGCCTGCCTGACCATACTTCCTGCCCTGACCTCGAGCCTGCCTGCCACTCTGTACCTGCTGGACTCTGACCTTGTTTATCATCTTTTGCCTGTCCATGACCATTCTCTTGCCTGCCCCTTGGATTATAAATATCAGAGACTCAAACCATCTGCCTCCCGTGCCTGCATCTGGGTCTCGCCCTGTGCCCTTATACCAGGTAAATACTGATATTCTTTTGTCATCTGCTAAGCCATTACAATTATAACTGGCTATACTAATTACAACACTAACCATAATGTTAGACACAAGTTTCAATTCTATTTATCAAAATATATGTTTGTGAACGTACTGTTAAAAAGTAAAATGATTATTGAGTGTCTACATAGCTGTACCATGATATTTGCGTTGCTACTAAGTAAACCTCCAATTGGTCCCCACTATTCCACCCGCTAAAAGCCCTCCTCATCCTGAGTTGGGTTGCCCATGGAGACCCCCCCCAACCGTAAAATGCATTTCCATCGCCCTCACCTCGCATTATATGGAGCCATATATTTTTCATCTTATTTATCTTTTCCATAATTAACTATTAATATTTGTAGTAATGTAGGCCATTTATGCAAAGTGTTTTTACCTCTCACCATTACCAAAATTACATTATGGCAAGCAATTATTATATTAGCAAACAATTATTGTGAATCATCCTAACTTCTTTAACTCCCTCGCAACAGTTGTGGGATACACACACTCATACACACTCAACCCCTTTACCCCAAACAACCATAGACTCACATTCTCAACAGTTGCACCATCCCAGAGCCCAACTCAAGAAAGGTCTTGATTTACGAATGCATATACAGTTGCAGCTGTATGAGAAGGCCTGTGAAACTGTGCAAAAACTATGGGGAGATTTTATTAACCATGGTCAGATGTACCCCCTTCCCCTGAAACACCCACAACATGGTCCCCTGTATTGACGATATTCCCAAGCATCTCTGTGCAGTCAGACATTTGATTGTGGGCCACCATGGCCACAATAATATGCACCCTCTCCCCCCTGGGGTTACTGCAGCTTGTGTTGCCAGCACTGCCATTGTCTGGGTGGGGGCACCCCACCGGAATCCCCCCCCCCCCCCCCCACTGGCTAGGTACAAGGTCGTCAAGGTTCTCATTAGCAGCTTTGAGAATTTATTTTTATATTATGCTCACCCTTAAGGGGGCTTTGGCTTTGCAGGACCAACCCTTGCAGGCAGGCTCAGAACCTTGAGGGGGCGTTGCTGCTCTAGTTCTCTAACCGCGTTTCGCTGCATACAGGCCGTGTACAGCAGGCCCATATAACAGATGGGGACTTCTTAGTATCTGGGTCGTTCAGGTGTGGGGTATAGGGTTGTGGACTGTTCCATCAATATAGGATCATAAATGAGATGTATAATTAATTTTTTTACATTTAGTTCCTCACGATAGGACAATAAAATGAATTAGATGTATAATTTATTTTAAAATACTGTTCCATCATGAAATGAGTTATTTTTGAAGATAGAAAAGCTTTTTTTTGTTTTTGTATTACAATCCATAACCGGGCTAGAATTCTGTGTTTCCTTATCTGCCGCCTCTGAGAACGTTGTAATTTTTTAAAATAGCCATGGAGTAGTCTGTCTCTGCACATCTGGTTATCAATATACAGTTTATCCACGACGAGAGCTACGCGTTTCCCTTTAAATCTATTTTCCTTAAATTGGTTACAGAACTTTATGCCGTTCTTCAATTTCCTTCAGGAACTGGTCATTCGTGCCAGCAAGTCTTTTACCCAGGCTTTTAACCATGATTTTATCTTTAAAGAAAGTCTGACACAACTTGCTTAGGCAGGAAAATTAGAGGAATTTTCACGCTTTAGTGCATTAACTATTTTCCTAAATGTTGCCGGATCACCAGCAGACTCCGAAATAGAAATGAGAAAGTAGCTTGAGTTAGCTTTCTTCATTGAGGAAGTACATCTACAGCATTGCACAATAGCCTGAAACACTTGGCCCAGGCCTGATTTCTCATCATAATGAGATCTGAAAGTTCTATAGGGAACAAATTATTTGTTCTATTTTGAATTCTAAGGCGTTTAAAAGGAGTGTGATTGTCTACCAGAGATATAACAATAGATGAGAAGTTCTAGAGCCAATTCAGTGTCAGACAAGAAAGCTCTATCAGCTGTGTGTGTGTGTGTGTGTGTGTGTGTGTGTGTGTGTGTACCACCTGCTGTTATGGTAGGTTTACAACAATAACACCTTTCAGCAGCTTGGTGAGTTCCAGTGTGGAATACAAGGTCGCTACGTGTTGGGTTAAGGTCTTTACAACATCAATATGCCTACCACCTATTAATTAGTACTTGTAGTAATAACTGAATTTAGTTGGTTAGTTAAATTAATGTCGCAAAGAGAGAAAAGAGAAGTCCTGTCATAGTCCCTCCCTCAGTCCCCGTCATATAAAATAAGTGTCTATTTGGGTTGACGTAATAAGTGTCTGGTATGAGTGTTTAGATCAGTATGTCTGAAGGAATAGTCCACGCTGATGTGAAGTTCAAAAAGCACCAACAGACTGAAGGAAAAGATGGTGGTAAGTTCTAAACTAAAATCTGTCACTAAAATCTATTTTTATAATCATGCTGTATGCTCAGGATGTGCAGAATGTTCAACAAAAAGCTTCCTCTATCTGCCAATATATACATCTCTAATCTTTAAGGGGCAATCTAGGATCCGTTTTTGAAATGAATGCTATATAGCCGTTGATTCTTGAAGAATATTACTTATAAACGCCTCATCAGCTTAGTTCAACTGTATTACCCCATCAGAACAAATGTAAGCTTGTTTTACGGTGTTGTTTGTATACAATGTCATTGTAAACAAACACGATATGGCTTTAAATCATGGTTAAAACTATCGTTTGTATCTCATGGTCATGGATGGTCTGTCCCCATAGCTCCGTCTCTGAACTTGAGAGTGGTTACATTCCTCCAGCCCCATCCCCCAGCAGTTTACCAAAACAATACCCAGATGGCCCCTTTAAAATTATATTTATACTACACTGACTTTATTTGACAACACATATTCATACCCTATTTCAAAACATGTTCGCTAGGACAAAAATGACTTGCATCACAGAGATTTTAGAGACTACAATTCAAAGGGTTTACAGGAAACATATTTGTTAGCTGATTTGCATTCACTCTTCATGCCTTATCAGTGATCTGTGCTGATTATTTTTACATTACAGTTTTACTTTGTCGCTTTGGTCAAATTTTCACAAGTATCTGGTACATTTTCACAACTCTTAGTACAAAACTCTTGTTAGGTTCTTATTTTTCAGAGTAAATAACCCACGGACACTAGAGAAGCTTTAACCAAGTTTAATTCTTCCCAAAGGTTCTGTACAGCTGTAATCAGACAGCGAAACTTCTCATATCACAGTTATATACATCCTACTTAAGACACTCCCTCTCTCCAATCTGACCAGATACTAACCCTGATTACTCCCTTAAGGGGAACTGACCTCACCTCCCGACCTCAACCCCTCCTTCACCTAATCCCCAGCTATTCATCTATCTTCCCTATATCAACACATCGTTCTCTTCTCCTCCTTCAAACACATTCCAAAGCCTTCTGGCTCCCTACAGACTCTTTCTATTCAAGGCTCCGTCTCTATCATTTAATTCATATCTCAATGTGCAAAGTTTAGCCAATTCCAACACTCTAAACTGGTCACACTTGTAACCAAACCAGTCTTTAACTCAAAACCTTTCATTGTGCATTCATTTGGATTGTAAACATCTCTCACCACACAGCCATTGATTCAAAACATATGTTTATTGTGAAATGTAATGAGAACATTGGTTTAATTTCTATTTAGTCATTTTAACTAATAGTTAATCCAATAGAAAACAAAAAGATACGTGTTTCAAAACTCAGAAGTACTGAAAGTAAAATGAATTAACTGAAAGTAAAATGAATTAGAAGTACTGAAAGGAAAATGAATTAGAAGTACTGAAAGGAAAATGAATTAGAAGTACTGAAAGGAAAATGAATTAGAAGTACAAAGTAAAATTAATTAGAAGTACTGAAAGTAAATGCTACAGTACTGTAAATTACTGATTACACCACATTATGGCAATACACTTACATTACCCAACAAAATTGACAGAAATTCTATTTCCATAATATCTATCCAATGTGTAATCAAAGGTGTGATCAATGAAGACATCCTCTACAATCATTCATGCAAAAAAAATGTTGTTCTGATATAATTGCAAATGTAAGAAAGTAAATTAAACGGAATGAATATAAAACATAACGTTTAGCATGCATTAGTTTGCATGAAGCCTGTCTTGAGCATTTGGCCATAAATTCTCATCCACATCACAGTGAATGTCCTCATTACTCATGCACCACAGGAAAAACATTTTGACATGGCTAATCATTGACATTGGTCTGCATTGATGTTGTCGAATGCCTCATTCATGGCCAGAAGTAGGGTGGCACGCTCATAGGGATGGCGATCGTACAGCTTCCATCTTCATGCTGAAAAAGATTCCTCTATAGGGTTGAGGAAAGAAGAGTATAGGCCACGAATGGGGATGGGCCCAAAACCATGCCTGAACCACCTCTGCAGGGTGGAACCTGACATTGTCACACTCAGTAACATAGGTTACCCCTTCACATTGACAGGCCTGTTCAATTTCATTGAGAAACACAATGAGATGTGCAGCGTTGTAGGATCAAGTAATGCCCTAACTGGGCCATCCTCAAAATAGCTGCGTACATTGAGATGTTTCCCCCACATTGTCCAGGCACTTGGGCGGTTGCCCATTGGACGATGAGTTTCCACCCACGGCTCTGAGTTTTGGCCAGTTTGAAGCCCACTTCATCAACAAATATATATTTGTGATGGTTCACAGCAGCATCAAGCACCATCACCCTCTAAAATATATTTTGGTTATTTTTACAATATAGTTACAATATGATAGTGTGATGTATCATGTGCATCAAATAGTAACAGTAATACAGTATATAGTGCTGGACCTGAACATACTTGGCTTGCAGATGTTTCACCCGGTCGTTGTTTCTCAAAGGCATCAGGTAAATGTGTTTCATAGATACCTGGATGCCTCTCCAAAAGGTGGGCCATTGTTGGTAGGCTGATGGATGTCACATTGGCAACGGTGTCATCGTTCTCCGCAATGGCCTGCTTTATTTTGGACAGCCGTATGTCATTCCTGGCCCTCGCCATTTCCACCACTGTCCATCCTTCCTGGTCAGCACTTCCCAACCATCTGGGTCTTCTGTCCATTCTGAGGTAGAACAGAAAAATGTACATGCATTATAATATGTCATTTACTGTAGATGTAAAGCATAGTACATGTCCTCCAGACTTACCGCTTTTCTTGATGACATTTTCTCAGGATCAAATTGACAGTTGATCTTTTCAGATTGGGGTGAACTAATCTATCAGCATGCCTCAGCCTCTGTTTATCACATGTTCAACAACGTTTGATTTCATAAGATACAACAGTTCCCTCCTCCCCTCTGATGTCCACCTCTTTGACGGGGCCCATGCCCAACTCTTTGACCTCTTTAATGGGGCCCAGGCCCACCTCTCTTAACAGGCCCCTTGTCCACGAGCTCTTTGATTTCCACCTTTACCTTGCGGTCTTTCCTGCTCCCTGTTGAAATCAATTAGCAACAACTAGTAGTCATTATGTATGGTTATCATGCATCATACATGTCATTTAGATGTTTCTACTTTACAAACACACTTTATTTTTGTACTTCTCAAGATACTTATATAGTGGACAAACCAGTTTAAAATTCATAGGTTTACCAAACGGTTAAGGGGTTAAAACCATTAAGCTCAGTTGGATTAAGTGATGGTCGAATGTATTTGAGCAAATGAAGAATCATATGAAAAGTATTGTGAACATTGCATTGTGAAAGGCAATGACTTTATATGAAGGGTATTTCTAGATGAAACAGTGATCAGGTTTGGTGAAAAGGTTACTGGGTGATTTTGTGTGTTGTACTTAGTCAATTGAAAATGTGCTTACATTTTTGAAACAACAGCCTTTGTCATGATCTGTTTTGAGTTTGTACAAAATGTTACCGCATTCTTGTGAAAACAGGACCAAAGCGCTAAAATCAAAAATAAATAAACTGAGTGTTAAGAAAACACCCAATGTGATGAGAGGAGTGTTTGTGCTCACATTTTGATGGTTATGTCTTTCAGCAACAGCATCCAAGTGAATGATGCCACGTCTTAAATCTCAATTCCTCCTCAGCTGGTGACCAGACATCTACCGAGGGGTCAAATGGTATGTGTGTGTGTGTGTGTGTGTGTGTGTGGGTGCGTGCGTGCGTGTGGGTCAGATGAAGTCAGTGCAAGCTCGGCAAAACAATGAGTAAGTGTCGTGGAATTATCAGAATATGTTGGTAACATTTGTAAGATGTTTAATATTCATCAAATGTGTAAGTTACTTCTCATAAGAATGTATTTTGTTGTACTATAGTGGTGGCCATTGGCAGTTATCTGTTCTATGTCAGGACTAAGTTGTGGGCCACATGAGAGGGAGAGGTCAAAGTTCATCATGTAAACATATCTTATACTCCCTAACTTTCCCAGTGGGGAAAGGAGGGGTTGCAGTGTCTGGAATCATTCTATGCTCCCTCTTTGTTGACCTGTATGTGTTTGTCCAGGAGTTTGTGAGTTGTTGTATCTAAATGACAATTTGATATATGCCTGTTGATTTGGAGGATGGTTTATGGTTCTGGGGTTTTGGGAAAGGAGACAAAGCTGTGATGAATTATGTCTATGACTATGTGTGTCTTTGCTATTAAAGGAACTCAGTTGCATTAAAGTCTCAGAAAATTCACTGGGGAGACACTGTGGGATTGTGATAAGAGCTCATATAATTAAAGATGGACTTTTATAACTAACTCTGACGTGTGTGTGTGGTTTGCTCCCATGATTTGGTAAATTTCCACGGAGAGAACAGATTCTAAGTTGGCATTTTCATCAAAACCATGTTCCTTGTTCCAGAGCATACACTGAGTGTACAAAACATGAGGAACACCTTCCTAATATTGAGCTGCACCCCCTTTTGCCTTCAGCACTGCCTCAATTTGTCGGTACATGGATTCTACAAGGTGTCAAAATGTCCACAGGATGCTGGACCTTGTTGATTCCAAATCTAGTGTCAAGTTGGCTGGATGTCATTTGGGTGGTGGGCCATTCTTGTCTAAGAAACTTGAGCTTGAAAAAAACCAGCAGTGTTGCAGTTCTTGACACACTAAACCGGTGATCTACCATACCCCGTAAAGGCACTTAAATATTTAGTCTTGCCCATTCACCCTCTGAATGGCACATTAAAATCCATGTCTCAAGCTTAAAAATTTCCTTAACCTGTCTCCTCCCCTTCATTTACACTGAAAGTGGATTTAAACTACATCATTAAGGGATCATAGCTTTCACCTTAAGTATTTCATAGAAGAGCAGGTGAGCAATCCCAGGTACTTCTCTGCCGCTGCCACTACAACTATTTTCTGACTTTGATGCATTTTGCTTGACCTTATCTGGTAGATATCTGGGGAGCAACCATAATAACCAAATAAATCATCAAGAGTCCATTCCAAGTTACTTTCACCAACTCAACAGTCCCCAACCTCTCCTCCACCCAACCTGACACCACATATGGATCAACCAAACAACAAGGATCCATTTCCATCGGGCTCAGTTTGGAAAAAGCACTGCATCACAGTGCTAGAGGTATCACTACAGACCCTGGTTCAATGGCTGTATCATAACTGGCTGTAATCAGGAGACCCGTGGGTGGCGCACAATTGGCCCAGTGTCATCCTGGTCAAGCTGGTGTAGGCTGTCATTGTAAATAAGAATTTGTTCTTAATGGACTTGCCTAGTTAAATAAAAAATGTCTCACCCCAACTGGGCCAAAATCAGCCTTGGGACAATCTTCGCTGGTACCTCAGGTTCCGTCTCTGAACTACTGGAGCAGATCCCTGTTTTTGCACTTGACGCCCATCTTCCTCACCACTACTTCCCTCTACACTCAACATATATGCAGCAGTCATCACTGCACCTGCCACCACATTTTATTCATCCTCACTCTCCTCCTGTCCCATTTCCTCCTCAAGCTCTTCCAAACTTCTGTGCAATCCTCCATTCCATATTCACACAAAAAATCGTACATAACTCTCCTTTTTATCTTGTCCATCATCTTCTCCTTCACCAGATCTTTCAGAAGACCTGTGTAATCCCCACTCCATGTTTATTCATAATATGCTGCACTTTCTTCCTTATTTCCTTTTCTGCCATCTTCCCCACTGTGGCCTTCGCCCAACACCCTGACCGCCTCTCCGCCCACTAAGGATTACTTGTCGACTCAGAATGATTTAGCTGCAGTGTATTTTGCCTCTCTTCAGCTCAAAAAATGTTGTGGTTGGTCATTTTCCTTGCATACTTTCTGACGCTTGCATCGATGGATGCTTCAAAGTATGTACAAACAGAGAACGCATTTGAAGTGTCCTAAATGCTCCGTTTTGCATACTTTGATTTGGAATCATTCTCTGACCCTCCCGTGTTCCAATTTGTGTGCTCTGAGTACGGTAGTATGCATTATGAGAAACACCCACAGCTGTTTTCTTCATGTTTGATGATTTCATGTCTCACATACAATAAAATGAAGTAGCGGGTCTTATAGGTCAGTTTAATTCATTCTCTCTCTGTCTCCTCAGCTGGTGACCCTGATTCTCAGGAGGGGTCAAAGGTCAGAGCAGGTGGATGTGACCCTGTCAAAGTGGTCCTGGTGACTCTCTGTTTTCTTCTGATGGGGATGGTCATTGGACTTCGGTTTCTGTGTGAGTGACCTAGACAGTGGAGGTGGCTAGTCTAAAGCAGACTCTATATCGGAGACAGATTCATAGAGGCTCTTGTCCAGAGCTATGAATATAGAGAAATATCTAGGCACATTTTTAGCGCAAGAGCTGGAAAATCCCCACAGTACTGCTTCAAATGGATAAATGTTTTATGCCAGGTCATTGTCTAATTTCTGTGACAACATAACTGATAAAATATAAAAATGTTGGTGAATAAAATGAATAGCTATTTGTAATACTTTTCACAATCAACTAATATTACATTATTATGCAGAAGAATGTTGGGGTCAGATTCCTACAATTTAAATGTTTGTCTTTTTGCAATCAGATATCAGCAACCTGCCAACCAAAAACACAGAGCTCCAAATTCTGCAAGCGGCTTACAATCATCTAAATCTTACAGATTTGGAAAAAGCTTTTACCTCAGGTGAGTTTAGTTCACACAAAGAAAATGTTTACATCGGTTTTCTAATATAACTGTTGTTTATATGTAGCTGGATGTAGGGAACTTGAGTCAGAGTTGTTATCTTTTGGCAACTAGCTTTAATGATCAAAAACAGAGAGCTTCAAGAACTGCAAGTCAAGAACAAAGATCTTCAGGAGAAGGAACGTGCAGGTGAGTGACACATATGACCCTCCAATTAAATTGTGTTGTCTGCCACTAATACAGCCTTTCCATTGAAATGTTCCTCCTTATAGAATATTAGAAAAAAGGTGCTGCTTTTGTTATTGTTGGTTAATTCCAAAAAGTATGGATTCCAATGTCACGCTGTGAAAATGATGCTGGTTGGCATTTATTATCATGAATCTTGCCCTGGAGGCAGCTCTGCAGTGTGGTCATCAGCTGGCACAGCCACAGTCACAAAATGTGATTTTAAACCTAACCCTAATCTTAACCACACTGCTGGCCCAAACCGTAAATGAAGACCAAACAGCTCATTCTTGTTTTCATAATCGTTGTGAGGCCCATCTAGCGGGAGTCGCTCAGTTCTGCCTTCAGGGCAGGATTCATGGCAATAAACTTCAACCTGCGAAAAGCATACTTATCTTTATTCACAACAGTTCGGCAACAAAATGAAGAATTGAGAAAGCAGAGAACTCCACCTTCTTGCCCTACAAACACAGGTGAGATCATACTATGAGGGAATGTGTTTACTCATAGATGTAGTAGGTTGTATTATGACCCAAGATAAAAACCTGTTTCAGATAGCAATCCTGAGCATTGGGTTATATCTGTTCTCTCCACAGGGAATAATGACTGTCCTAAACCTATGAACTGTGCTGAAGGCTGGGAGTATTATGGGGGGAAGTGCTATTACTTCTCCCCTGATAAACTGACCTGGGCTCAGAGTCGGGATGAGTGTATCACCAGGGGGGGACACCTTGTCATCATAGGGAGCCTAGAGGAGCAGGTATGACTCTATTATTGATTCTCTCAGTTGTTTTGATGCACATTTTCCTTTCCTCTACTAACATACAAATGACAATAAATCTTGACATAATTCTTCATACAATGTTTCTGGTGAAGAAATTCTTAGATCAGAAAATTGGTACAAAAATAAGTACGGAGCCTGAAGACATGTTCTGGATTGGGCTGACGGACAGTATAAACGAGAATGAGTGGTTATGGGTGGACAATTCATCTCTAAGCACAAGGTTTGAATGCATGTTTAAATCCATATCATAATACAATCACCCTAGATTAAAACGTATTGTGATCATACCTCTTATGTATTATCATCCTTCAATCCATAGCTTCTGGCTTGGTGACCGGGAGCCAGATGACTGGAAAGGAGAGAATCCCGACGGTGAAGACTGTGCTAGAATGGGGGAACCGGATGGTACTAAAGACAGCAAGAGTTGGTTGGATGTCAACTGTAATAAGACTCAAAGAAGAATATGTGAGACAAAATCCCCCTTGTGAAACAGTATCTTTAAGAAACTCAAAAGTTCCTTTTAAATATGTCTCTGAACAACTAAATCTTTTTTTGCTGGCATTGATAAGAAGTGAGGAGAAACTGTATTATGACTGGTTTACAGGAGATTACTGCTGATATTCACATCTTTCTTTGTACATATCATTTGTAATGCTTGTTATGCTATGGTGTAAAACAGTCTAATGAAAAACTTGTCAGATACATTCAGTTCACGACTCTTCACTTCTCAGTAGGCTACAGGTGTTGGATCTTAATTTGCATAGTATTGTTATAGCAACAGGATTTGAACTTTAGTCCTTCAATCATATGTCGCTTGATTGGTGGTTCACAAGCAACAAGAGTGATAAAAGGAAGATCCTACACCTGTACATCATCCTCAGTGTGTTTTGTACATGTATATTTCTGCTTAACAGTGCTGTCTCTAGGCTAGTCATTTGAGAAAAAAATATTGTTTGTCTATCCAAACCATTGCATTAATAAAGTGTCAAAAGTAAAATTAGTTTTTTTCAGCAGTATATTTATTAAGAAGCCTTGTTGTCTTACCTACAGTAGTTCAGGGGCTAGAAAAATAAGATGCCAGAATGCCTACTGTTCATTTCTCTAGTGGTGTATCATGAATATTCAAAAGGTAGAAAATAAAGAATTGTCATATGAGGTTTGACACAAAGTTTTAAAGTAGGTGTATTAAAGGGATTTATTAGTGTCTCCATACCCACCACATTTAAATGCTGCTTTACAGTAGTCTGAGAGATCACTATTCATTATTAGATTACCAAGATGGTGAAATGGAGCCTCATACATGGTTAGTGGTGATTTTAGCATGTAAATCTTGGTGGGACAAACTCCACTTTTTTTTTAGATGCATGCCAGCAAAGCCACTACACAACAGAACACTAAACAATACACAAACTGTGACAAACTGTTAGGGCCTACATAAAGCTGTCCCAACAGCAGTACCAACACCTTATCACTGCTACACCTGGCTATTAAGGGAGCCTTGTCTGGCAGCGAAACCGTTCATTCAGCCTCATTTACTGCCTTTAAAAAAACATTGACTGGCTTAAACAAATGTGGTTTCTTCTGACAATTGAGATCTACAAACTACGGCATAAGGGGACGACAAGCGATTTAAGAAACAATCTGTAATTTAGATTAAGACATTAACGAGCGAACTAGGACATACGAAGTCCATTCAGAAATTATTCAGACCCATTTCCTTTTTCCACATTTTGAACCCCCAGAAAGACCCTTTGCTATGAGACTCGAAATTGAGTTTAGGTGCATCCTGTTTCCATTGATCATCCTTGATGATTTGGAAAGGCACACACCTGTCTATATAAGGTCCCACAGTTGACAGTGTATGTCAGAGCAAAAACCAAGCCATGAGGTTGAAGGAATTGTCGGTAGAGCTCCGAGACAGGATTGTGTCGAGGCACAGATCTGGGGGAAGGGTTCCAAAAAACGTCTGCAGCATTGAAGGTCCCCAAGAACAGTGGCCATCATTCTTAAATGGAAGAAGTTTGGAACCATTAAGACTCTTCCTAGAGCTGGCCCCCCTGCCAAACTGAGCAATTGGGGGAGAAGGACTTTGGTCAGGGAGGTGACCAAGAATCCGCTCGTCACTCTGACACAGCTCCTGAGTTCCTCTGTGACGATGGGAGAACCTTCCAGAAGGACAACCAACTATGCATCACTCCACCAATCAGGCGTTTATGGTAGAGTGGCCAGACTGAAGCCACTCCTCAGTAAAAGGCACATGACGGGGCACTTGGAGTTTGCCAAAAGGCATCTAAAGGACTCCCCATGAGAAACAAGATTCTCTGATCTGATGAAACCAAGATTGAACTCTTTTTGGCCTGAATACCAAGTGTCACGTCTGGAGGAAACCTTGCACCATCCCTACGGTGAAGCATGGTGGTGGCAGCATCATACCGTGGACCGTGGGGAAGTCAGCGGAAGGGATTGAGAGACTAGTCAGGATCGAGGAAAAGATGAACAGAGCAAAGTCCAGAGAGATCCTTGATGAAAACCTGCTCCAGAGCTGAAAATAGCTGTGCAGCAATATTCCCCATCCTACCTGACAGAGCTTGAGAGCATCTGCCGAGAAGAATGGGAGAAACTCACCAAATACAGGTGTCAAAGCTTGTAGCGTCATACCCAAGAAGACCTGAGGCTGTAATCGCTGCCAAAGGTGCTTCAACAAAGTACTGAATAAAGGGTCTGAATACTTATGTAAATCTCAGTGTTTTCAGTGTTCAGTGTGTCATTATCGGGTGTTGTGTGTAGATTGCTGAGGGGGAAAAAAAACTATTTTATCCATTTTAGAATAAGGCTGTAATGTAACAAAATGTGAAAAAGGCCCCGGGGTCTGAACACTTTCCAAAACCTATGATTCAAGGGAGCAAGACCAAGGCTCTTGATACTGTCCTGTCCCATCTTAGAGGTGACAGAGAGAGACCCTTCTTGTGTTTGTGGGCTGTATAATAAGGGAACCAATGTTCTCATGTGAATGTTCTCATATTCTTCTTCCCTGCCCATGTGGTAGAGATGTTTGATGTCTGCAGAAAGAACTTCGCCATTTGCACTACGAAGTACAATCACACTATGTACAACCCCATTAATCCATGATTTTTTGTGATGGTAGTTCGCGTTGAGAGAGGTATAATCTTGATTTTCCCCCCTCCAACTAGGCCTACGTATACCATTTGTCATCACTGTATAAATCGATACATACAACCCGTCAATAGACCAATAGCCCAACAAAAAGCAATATGACTTGAATTCAAAGAACAGTATGTTTGGAATGTTGAATTTTGCATTTTCTCCGTTTGGCCGTGTAACTTTGTCCAGGTGACATCTCCTAAAACAAGTTGAGAATGAAGGACACTCGCCAATGTTTTTAATTTATATTAGGTGACAGAGTACTAATACTTCTTGTGTGAACTTTATATGCACTATAAACTAAGTATTATTTAAGAGTCTTGGTTACCTTTATTGTGAAGTTGTAACTATCCGTACTACAGTATAACCTGATCGAGGATCTCTGAAGAGACCTGAAAATAGCTGTGCAGCGACGCTCCCCATCCAACCTGACAGAGCTTGAGAGGATCTGCGGAGATGAAGGGGAGAAACTCCTCAAATACAGGTGTGCCAAGCTTGTAGCGTCATACCCAAGAAGACTAGAGGATGTAATCGCTGCTAAAGGTGCTTCAACAAAGTACTGAGTAAAGGGTCTGAATGTGATATTTTGATTTTTTGATTTTTTTTATACATTTGCAGAAATTCCTAAAAAATGTTTTTTTTTCTTCGTCATTATGGGGTGTTGTGTAGATTGATGAGGGAATCAGGCTAACTTAAAAGTCAAGGGGTCTGAATACTCTCTGAATGCACAGTATGTATTGCTATATACATAGGCATTATCATCAAGTTCTGAGTTTGAAACTAAGGTTAATCTGCCCCCTCAGTCATTTGTCGATTTTATTGTATTAATATAGACACTTGCAGTCTTAGACATTGTTGATTCTCTCCGCCTGTCACTAAGTCAAGATGAAGACTAGTTCTGAACACTCATGCAGAGACACTTACAGAAGCCTATACATCTCCCCAGAACAAAACACCCCAGCAGTTCCTCTATAGCGAGTCTTCTCATTCCCTGTAATACAGTGCCTTGTCCACATTTTATTGTGTTACAGCCTGAATTTAAAAATAATTCAATTGAGATGTGTCACTGGCCTACACACACAATACCTCATGTCAAAGTGGAATTATGTTTTTAGAATATTTTATCAAATGAATAAAAAACGAAAAGCTGGTATTTCTTGAGTCAATATGTATTCAACTCCTTTGTTGTAGCAATACTAAATACGTTCAAGGACTGAAAATGTGCATAACAAGTGCATGGACTCACTCAGTGTGGAATTATTTTTTGTATGTCTTCATCATCTCTGTACCGCACACATACAATTATCTGTTGAATTGTATTTAACTCGGTAAGTTGACTGAGAACACATTCTCATTTACAACAACAACCAGGGGAGAGGAATGAGCCAATTGCAAGTTGGGGATGATTAGCTGGCCATAATGGTATGAGGGACAAATTGGGAATTTAGCCAGGACACCAGGGTTAACACCCCTACCATAGGATCTTTAAAGACCACACCTGTTTTAACATCCCATCTGAAAGACTACACCCTACACAGGAAAATTGTGCCTAGTCACTGTCCTGGGACATTGGGATATATTTTTAGACTAGAGGATAGAGTGCCTTCTACTGGCTCTCCAACTTCAGTGGGATGCAGGCTGGTATGCTGCTGGCATCTGTGAGGTCACTCCATTCGAGCAGTGAATTTCAAACACAGATTGAACAAAAAAAGACAAAGAGGTTTTCTAAAACGCTCCGCAAAGAAGGGCACCTAATTGTGCCACCAGTCACTACGAAGATATAGGCGTCCTTCCTCACTCAGTTGCCGGAGATTTCACCATGAGGCCAATGGTAACTTTAAAACAGTTACAGAGTTTAATGGCTGTGATAGGAGAAAACTGAGGATGGATCAACAACATTGTAGTAACTCCACAAGGAGACGGCCCTGGTGCCTGCTGGACTTTCTTGGGCGCCCTGAAGCCTTCTTCACAACAACTGAACCGCTCTCCTTAAATTGAAGTTCTTGATGATCCGATAAATGGTTGATTTAGGTGCAATCTTACTGGCAGCAATATCCTTGCCTGTGAAGCTCTTTTTGTGCAAAGCAATGATGACGGCACGTGTTTCATTGCAGGTAACCATGGTTGACAGAGGAAGAACAATGATTCCAAGCTTCCAGTCTGTTATTTGAACTCAATCAGCATGACAGAGCGATCTCCAGACTTGTCCTCGTCAACACTCACACCTGTGTTAATGAGAGAATCACTGACATGATGTCAGCTGGTCCTATTTGTGGCAGGGCTGAAATGCAGTGGAAATGTTTTTGGAGGATTCAGTGAATTTGTATGGCAATGAGGGACTTTGCAATGAATTGAAATTCATCTGATCACTCTTCATAATGTTCTGGAGTATATGCAAAATGCCATCAAACAAACTGAGACAGGAGACTTTGTGAAAATTAATATTTGTGTCATTTTCAAAACTTTTGGCCACGACTGTAGAATCTCGCCATCACGGTTGACAACTCCATTGTGTCCTCCTCCCAGAGCGCTAAGAACCTTGGCGTGATCCTGGACAACACCCTGTCGTTCTCAACTAACATCAAGGCGGTGGCCCGTTCTTGTAGGTTCATGCTCTACAACATCCGCAGAGTACGACCCTGCCTCACACAGGAAGCAGCGCAGGTCCTAATCCAGGCACTTGTCATCTCCCGTCTGGATTACTGCAACTCGCTGTTGGCTGGGCTCCCTGCCTGTGCCATTAAACCCCTACAACTCATCCAGAACGCCGCAGCCCGTCTGGTGTTCAACCTTCCCAAGTTCTCTCACGTCACCCCGCTCCTCAATCACCACCTTCCGGAGACACCTGAAACCCCACCTCTTTCAGGAATACCTAGGATAGGATAAAGTAATCCTTCTCACCCCCCTTAAAAGATTTAGATGCACTATTGTAAAGTGGCTGTTCCACTGGATGTCTTAAGGTGAACGCACCAATTTGTAAGTCGCTCTGGATAAGAGCGTCTGCTAAATGACTTAAATGTAATGTAAATGATCTCACCTATGTTTGTGCGACAAGGGAGTGGAATTCTCTGCTCAATCAAGTCTTGACTTCGTTTCAAAACTGTTTAGATTGTTTTTACGTTTTGTACCTCAGACTTCAGTTTTTATCTTATTCTTGTTGAATCATATTAAAATGGGCAGTAATAGTTTATATAGGTATATACAGTTGAAGTCAGAAATGTACATACACTTATGTTGGAGTCATTACAACTCATTTTTCAACCACTCCACAAATTTCTTGCTGACAAACTATAGTTTTGGCAAGTTGGGTAGGACATCTACTTTGTGCATGACACAAGTAATTTTTCCAACAATTGTTTACAGACAGATTATTTCACTTAGAATTCACTGTATCACAATTCCAGTGGGTCAGAAGTTTACATACATTAAATTGACTGTGCCTTTAAACAGCTTGGAAAATTCCAGAAAATGATGTCATGGCTTTAGAAGCTTCTGATGGGCTATTTGAGTCAATTGGAGGTATACCTGTGGATATATTTCAAGGCCTACCTTCAAAATCAGTGCCTCTTTGCTTGACATCATGGGAAAATCAAAAGAAATCAGCCAAGACCTCAGAAAAAGATTTGTAGACCTCCACAAGTCTGGTTCATCCTTGGGAGCAATTTCCAAACGCCTGAAGGTACCACGTTCATCTGTACAAACAATAGTACGCAAGTATAAACACCATGGGACCACGCAGCCGCCATACCGCTCAGGAAGGAGACGCGTTCTGTCTCCTAGAGATGAACGTACTGTGGTGCGAGAAGTGCAAATCAATCCCAGAACAACAGCAAAGGACCTTGTGAAGATGCTGGAGGAAACAGGTACAAAACTATCTATATCCACAGTATATCGACATAACCTGAAAGCAAGAAAGAAGCCACTGCTCCAAAACAGCCATAAAAAAGCCAGACTACGGTTTGCAACTGCACATGGGGACAAAGATTGTACTTTTTTGAGAAATGTCCTCTGGTCTGATGAAACAAAAATAGAACTGTTTGGCCATAATGACCATTGTTATGTTTGGAGGAAAAAGGGGAAGGCTTGCAAGCCGAAGAACACCATCCCAACCGTGAAGCACAGGGGTGGCAGCATCATGGTGTGGGGGTGCTTTGCTGCAGGAGGGACTGGTGCACTTCACAAAATAGATGGCATCATGAGGAGGGAGAATTATGTGGATATATTGAAGCAACATCTCAAGACATCAGTCAGGAAGTTAAAGCTTGGTCGCAAATGAGTCTTCCAAATGGACAATGATCCCAAGCATACTTCCAAAGTTGTGGCAAAATGGCTTAAAGACAACAAAGTTAAGGTTGTCTTTAAGAGTGTGCAAGAGTGTGCAAAGCTGTCACCAAGGCAAAGGGTGGCTACTTTGAAGAATCTAAAATTATAAATATTTTTGACACTTTTTTGGTTCCTTCATGATTATTTCATAGTTTTGGTGTCTTCACTATTATTCTACAATGTAGACAATAGTACAAATAAAGAAAAACCCTTGAGGGTAGGTGTATCCACACTTTTGAATGGTACTGTATAAACCTCACTTGCAACTCATAATAAGAGTTCATGGGTGAGTTATTATTTGGTTTTACATTATTCAGTATATTGGACATGTACAGCACCAACACATAGGTTTTTGATACTGCCCCATCTCAGAGGTGACATACTGTATAATTGGGGGACCAACGTTCTCTTGTGAATGTCCTCATATTCTTCTCCCCCGCACATGTGGTGAAGATGTTTGATGTCTGCAGAGAGAACTTCCTCATTTGTGCTGACCTCTGTGCTGCCTAATCTGTTGTTGTTCATGTTAGTAAAGTGTGAATATCTTAATTTCCTTGTTTTCCAACTAATGATTAAATATATGATAAATTAATTATCACCATTATGTCATCACTTTGTAAATCAATACAACAATAGCCTGAAAAAAAACAATGTGACTTTAATTCTTGATTTTCAAAGTATGTTTGAACTGTAGATGTCTGTTTTATTCTGTGTCTCTGTTGCCTGTGTGAAGCAGGATGTGAATTCTGACAGCACAGCTGTCACGACTTCCACCGAAGTTGGCTCCCCTGCCTGTTCGGGTGGTGCTCGGCGGTCATCGTCACCGTCCTACTAGCCACTACCGATCCCTTTTTCGTTTGTCTGTTGGTTTTGTCTTATTAGTTTCACCTGTGTGTATTTTAGTTTAATTTGCGTCCTTATATATAGTAGGTTGTCCCGCCCTTGTTTTGTGCGGGATTGTTTTTGTTACTCTGTTGTATGGTGGTTTTCGTGTGGTTATTCTCCGGACTATTTTGGTCCTGTGTTTGGGCTGGTCTATTGTATGACCGTTTTTGTGCGCCGGAGAATAAATTGACAATCTACTGAACCCTGCTCTCTGCGCCTGATTCCACCCACCACTCCTAGTAAATCGTGACAGAATCCCGCACCTGAACAATGGAATCAGCAGGAGCAGCCGCGTCTCCTCTCCCATCGATGGAGGAGAGGGTCCTCCATCACACCAGCGTGCTTCACAGGATTGGTTCGGCCATGGACCAAATGATGGAGAGGATGGATCGATGGGAGAGGAGTGGCCTTCCCACCTCATCTCCAGCACCCCTCCTTCAGCACCTCCTGTTCCTGCAACCACATCTGGCTCCGGGGCTCTTCGGCTGACTCTCCCACGGGAGTATGACGGAACGGCGGCTGGGTGCCAGGGTTTCCTTCTCCAACTGGAACTATACCTGGCTACCCTGCCTCCTGCTCCCTCCGGAGAGGAGAGCGTGAGCGCCTTCGTCTCCTGCTTGACTGGGCGAGTCCTCGAGTGGGCCAACGCAGTGTGGAATGGTCCGGACTCTGCGAGGGATAATTACCCAGAGTTCACCCGCCGATTCCGAGCTGTGTTTGACCATCCACCAGAGGGTCGGGCGGCGGGTGAACGGCTGTTCCACCTGCGTCAGGAGACGAGGAGCGTACAGGTCTTTGCTCTGGAGTTCAGGACCTTGGCTGCAGGAGCAGGGTGGAACGACAGGGCCTTGATAGATCATTTCCGATGCAGTCTCAGGGAGGACGTCCGCAGGGAGCTGGCATGTCGGGACACCACCTTCACCCTGGATGAACTCATTGACTTGGCTATCCGTATCGACAACCTGCTGGCTGCCCGCGGGCGTTCGGATCAGGTCCTGTCGTTTCCACTTCCCAGCCCTCCTGCCCCTATCCCTATGGAATTAGGAGGGGCGGCTTCGAGGGGGACCGGAGGAGGAGTGTCCTCCTGCACCAGTTGTGGTCGCCGAGAGCACACGGCCGACCGGTGCTGGAGGAACTCGTCTGGGAGTCGGGAGGGCAGGCGGAGCACTACTCGATCACCCCAGGTGAGTAAGCACCAGACTCACCCAGAGCTTCCTGTCGGTCATATGTATGTGTTGACTTCTTTCCCTGTTTTTTTTCCCTCTCTACAGCCTAAGGCGCTAGTCGATTCAGGCGCAGCTGGGAATTTCATGGATCGTGGGCTCGCGTTAAGGCTAGGGATTCCCCTGGTGTCGTTAGACCTACCTTTCCCCGTGCACTCCTTAGATAGCCGACCATTAGGGTCAGGAGTAGTTAGGGAGGCTACGGTGCCACTGGACATGGTAACGCAGGGGGATCATAAGGAGCAGATTAGTCTGTTCCTTATCGATTTACCTGCGTTTCCAGTGGTGTTGGGAATTCCCTGGCTAGCTCAACACAACCCGGTGATTTCCTGGCGACAGGGGGCTCTTAAGGGGTGGTCAGAGGAGTGTTCAGGTAGGTGTATAGGAGTTGCCGTTGGTGCGACTACGGTGGAGAGTCCAGACCAGGTTTCCACCGTGCGCATTCCCTCTGAATATGCCGATTTGGCTATCGCCTTCAGTAAAAAGAGGGCGACCCAATTACCACCCCATCATCGAGAGGACTGCGCGATAAACCTTCTGGAGAATGCTGCACTTCCTAGGAGTCACGTGTATCCATTGTCCCAGGAGGAGACGGTAGCGATGGAAACATATGTTGCTGAATCGCTGGGACAGGGGTACATTCGGCCCTCAGCATCACCCGTCTCCTCGAGCTTCTTTTTTTGTGAAGAAGAAGGATGGAGGTCTGTGTCCGTGCATTGATTATAGAGGTCTAAATTCTATCACAGTGGGGTTTAGTTACCCACTACCTCTCATCGCTACGGTGGTGGAGTCATTTCACGGGGCGCGCTTCTTCACAAAACTGGACCTGAGGAGCGCGTATAATCTGGTTCGTATCCGGGGAGGAGATGAGTGGAAAACCGCATTTAGTACTACATCTGGTCATTATGAGTACCGCGTCATGCCATATGGGTTGAAGAATGCTCCAGCCGTCTTCCAATCCTTCGTAGATGAGATTCTCCGAGACCTGCTCGGGCAGGGAGTGGTAGTGTACATCGATGACATCTTGATCTATTCTGCCACCCGCGCGGCGCATGGTACTTGGGCGACTGCTGGAGCATGACCTGTATTGCAAGGCGGAGAAATGTGAGTTTTTCAAACAGTCCGTTTCCTTCCTGGGGTATCGTATTTCCACCTCCGGGGTGGTGATGGAGGATGACCGAGTTACAGCCGTGCGTAATTGGCCGACTCCGACCATGGTGAAAGAAGTGCAGCGGTTTTTAGGGTTTGACAATTACTACCGGAGGTTTATCCGGGGTTTTGGTCAGGTGGCTGCTCCCATCACCTCACTGCTGAAGGGAGGACCGGTGCGCTTGCGTTGGTCAGTAGAGGCGGGCAGAGCTTTCAGTCGTTTGAAAGAGCTGTTCACCAATGCGCCCATGTTGGCGCATCCGGACCCCTCTTTAGCGTTCATAGTGGAGGTGGATGCGTCCATAGTGGAGGTGGATGCGTCTGAGGCGGGGGTCAGGGCCGTGCTGTCCCAGCGCTCGGGCGTGCCACCCAAGCTCCGCCCGTGTGCTTTCTTTTCGAGCAAGTTCAGTCCAGAAACTATGACGTGGGGGACCGGGAGTTGTTAGCTGTAGTCAAGGCTCTGAAGGTGTGGAGACATTGGCTTGAGGGGGCGAAACACCCTTTTCTCATCTGGACTGACCATCGTAATCTCGAGTATATCCGGGCAGCGAGGAGACTAAATCCACGTCAGGCTAGATGGGCCATGTTTTTTTACCAGGTTTCGGTTTACCATCTCATACCGGCCAGGCTCCCAAAACACCAAAGCCGACGCGCTGTCCCGCCTCTATGATATCGAGGAGCGGCCTGTTGAGCCAACTCCCATCATTCCACCGTCATGTCTCGTGGCACCGGTGGTATGGGAGGTGGACGCTGAGATAGAGGAGGCCTCACGGTTAGAGGCGGGCCCCCCCTAACTGTCCAGTGGGGACTCAGTACGTGCCGAGGGCGGTCCGGGATAAGCTGATCCGGTGGGCTCATACTCTCCCCTCCTCGGGTCATCCTGGCATCGAGAGGACAGTGCGGAGTCTTAGAGGGAGATACTGGTGGCCCACCCTGGCTAAAGCCGTGATATTTTATGTCTCCTCCTGCTCAGTGTGTGCTCAGAGCAAGGCTCCTCGGCACCTGCCTAGAGGGAAGTTACAACCCCTCCCCGTTCCACAACGGCCGTGGACACACTCATCGGTGAACTTTCTTACCGACCTTCCCCCGTCCCAGGGAAGTACTACGATCCTGGTCGTTGTGGATCGGTTTTCTAAGTCCTGTCGTCTCATCCCGTTGCCCGGTCTCCCTACGGCCCTGCAGACTGCGGAGGCCTTGTTTACCCATGTCTTCCGGCACTATGGGGTGCCTGAGGACATCGTTTCTGATCGGGGTCCCCAATTCACGTCCAGAGTGTGGAGGGCGTTTATGGAGAGACTGGGGGTCTCGGTCAGTTTAACCTCAGGTTTTCACCCCGAGAGTAATGGGCAGGTGGAGCGCGTAAACCAGGATGTGGGCAGGTTTCTGCGGTCCTATTGCCGGGACCGGCCTGGTGAGTGGGCAAGGTATGTTCCTTGGGCTGAACTCGCTCAGAACTCCCTACGCCACTCCTCAACTAACTTGTCCCCTTTTGAGTGTGTGTTAGGTTACCAGCCGGTCCTGGCCCCATGGCATCAGAGCCAGACCGAGGCTCCTGCGGTGGAGGAATGGGTACAGCGCTCCAAGGACACCTGGAAAGCCGTTCAGGATTTAAGGTTAGCGGGAGAACGGCAGAAGAGGAGTGCTGACCAGCACCGCAGTGAGGCCCCCGTGTTTGCACCGGGGGACAGGGTCTGGCTCTCGACCCGAAACCTGCCCCTCCGCCTGCCCTGTCGGAAGCTGGGGCCGCAGTGTGTGGGGCCGTTCAAAGTCCTGAGGAGAATAAACAAGGTGTGTTACAGGTTACAACTTCCTAGATATTACCGTATTAACCCCTCGTTTCATGTGTCTCTCCTCAGGCCGGTGGTGGCTGGTCCCCTGCAAGAAGGTGAGGTGCCTGAGGTCCCTCCGCCCCCTCTGGACATCGAGGGGTCCCCGGCGTACACGGTTCGGGGCATTCTGGATTCAAGACGCCGGGTGGGGGGCCTACAGTACCTCGTGGACTGGGAGGGGTACGGTCCGGAGGAGAGATGCTGGGTTCCGGTGGGGGACATTTTGGACCCTTCTCTCCTGAGAGATTTCCACCGCCTCCACCCGGATCGCCCGGCACCTCGTCCTCCGGGTCGTCCTCGAGGCCGGTGGCGGCGCGCTGCGAGGGCCGCGCGTCAGGGGGGGGGGTACTGTCACGACCTCCGCCGAAGTTGGCTCCCCTGCCTGTTCGGGTGGTGCTCGGCGGTCGTCGTCACCGTCCTACTAGCCACTACCGATCCCTTTTTCGTTTGTCTGTTGGTTTTGTCTTATTAGTTTCACCTGTGTGTATTTTAGTTTAATTAGCGTCCTTATATATAGTAGGTTGTCCCGCCCTTGTTTTGTGCGGGATTGTTTTTGTTACTCTGTTGTATGGTGGTTTTCGTGTGGTTATTCTCCGGACTATTTTGGTCCTGTGTTTGGGCTGGTCTATTGTATGCGCCCTGTGTGTTGGCATGACCGTTTTTGTGCGCCGGAGAATAAATTGACAATCTACTGAACCCTGCTCTCTGCGCCTGATTCCACCCACCACTGCTAGTAAATCGTGACAACAGCTTGGATGTCCCTCCTACTATTTCATTTGATCTTCCGACTGTCCATCAACTCCTGGCTGAACCCTATGTCACAGCCACTTAAAATGCATGATCTTCGAATCCTTACATGATAGCAGGAGAGAGTGGCTTCGTCCCTGTAGCACATTCAGAGGTCGATTTATAGACAGCAATCTAAAATAATTAATAAATAAAAAACACTTTCTGTTTGTCATAGAGGGGCAAGATACATGTGAGATGAAAGAGAGAGCTCTGTGAGATGTTTACAGCAATGTAGTCAAGTGTTTTGATCAAGAGAGAGACCTTAAGAGAGACCTCTTCAAAATATGCACATTTTCTCTAACTAAACGTACAGATATGTATTTTACAGTTAAACGGAAGGTGACATCTTATAGTTATTCATTTTATAATTGGTTTATACTATATTCAGAAAGCGTATAAGTAATTTCATTTACATTACATTTACATTTAAGTCATTTAGCAGACGCTCTTATCCAGAGCGACTTACAAATTGGTGCGTTCACCTTAAGACATCCAGTGGAACAGCCACTTTACAATAGTGCATCTAAATCTTTTAAGGGGGGTGAGAAGGATTACTTTATCCTATCCTAGGTATTCCTGAAAGAGGTGGGGTTTCAGGTGTCTCCGGAAGGTGGTGATTGACTCCGCTGTCCTGGCGTCGTGAGGGAGTTTGTTCCACCATTGGGGGCCAGAGCAGCGAACAGTTTTGACTGGGCTGCGCGGAACTGTACTTCCTCAGTGGTAGGGAGGCGAGCAGGCCAGAGGTGGATGAACGCAGTGCCCTTGTTTGGGTGTAGGGCCTGATCAGAGCCTGGAGGTACTGAGGTGCCGTTCCTCACAGCTCCGTAGGCAAGCACCATGGTCTTGTAGCGGATGCGAGCTTCAACTGGAAGCCAGTGGAGAGAGCGGAGGAGCGGGGTGACGTGAGAGAACTTGGGAAGGTTGAACACCAGACGGGCTGCGGCGTTCTGGATGAGTTGTAGGGGTTTAATGGCACAGGCAGGGAGCCCAGCCAACAGCGAGTTGCAGTAATCCAGACGGGAGATGACAAGTGCCTGGATTAGGACCTGCGCTGCTTCCTGTGTGAGGCAGGGTCATACTATGCGGATGTTGTAGAGCATGAACCTACAAGAACGGGCCACCGCCTTGATGTTAGTTGAGAACGACAGGGTGTTGTCCAGGGTCACGCCAAGGTTCTTAGCGCTCTGGGAGGAGGACACAATGGAGTTGTCAACCGTGATGGCGAGATCATGGAATGGGCAGTCCTTCCCCGGGAGGAAGAGCAGCTCCGTCTTGCCGAGGTTCAGCTTGAGGTGGTGATCCGTCATCCACACTGATATGTCTGCCAGACATGCAGAGATGCGATTCGCCACCTGGTCATCAGAAGGGGGAAAGGAGAAGATTAATTGTGTGTCGTCTGCATAGCAATGATAGGAGAGACCATGTGAGGTTATGACAGAGCCAAGTGACTTGGTGTATAGCGAGAATAGGAGAGGGCCTAGAACAGAGCCCTGGGGGACGCCAGTGGTGAGAGCGCGTGGTGAGGAGACAGATTCACGCCACGCCACCTGGTAGGAGCGACCTGTCAGGTAGGACGCAATCCAAGCGTGGGCCGCGCCGGAGATGCCCAACTCGGAGAGGGTGGAGAGGAGGATCTGATGGTTCACAGTATCGAAGGCAGCCGATAGGTCTAGAAGGATGAGAGCAGAGGAGAGAGAGTTAGCTTTAGCAGTGCGGAGGGCCTCCGTGATACAGAGAAGAGTAGTTGAATGACTAGTCTTGAAACCTGACTGATTTGGATCAAGAAGGTCATTCTGAGAGAGATAGCGGGAGAGCTGGCCAAGGACGGCACGTTCGAGAGTTTTGGAGAGAAAAGAAAGAAGGGATACTGGTCTGTAGTTGTTGACATCGGAGGAATCGAGTGTAGGTTTTTTCAGAAGGGGTGCAACTCTCGCTCTCTTGAAGACAGAAGGGACGTAGCCAGCGGTCAGGGATGAGTTGATGAGCGAGGTGAGGTAAGGGAGAAGGTCTCCGGAAATGGTCTGGAGAAGAGAGGAGGGAATAGGGTCAAGCGGGCAGGTTGTTGGGCGGCCGGCCGTTACAAGACGCGAGATTTCATCTGGAGAGAGAGGGGAGAAAGAGGTCAGAGCACAGGGTAGGGCAGTGTGAGCAGAACCAGCGGTGTCGTTTGACTTAGCAAACGAGGATCGGATGTCGTCGACCTTCTTTTCAAAATGGTTGACGAAGTCATCTGCAGAGAGGGAGGAGGGGGAGGGGGGGGGAGGATTCAGGAGGGAGGAGAAGGTGGCAAAGAGCTTCCTAGGGTTAGAGGCAGATGCTTGGAATTTAGAGTGGTAGAAAGTGGCTTTAGCAGCAGAGACAGAAGAGGAAAATGTAGAGAGGAGGGAGTGAAAGGATGCCAGGTCCGCAGGGAGGCGAGTTTTTCCTCCATTTCCGCTCGGCTGCCCGGAGCCCTGTTCTGTGAGCTCGCAATGAGTCGTCGAGCCACGGAGCAGGAGGGAAGGACCGAGCCGGCCTGGAGGATAGGGGACATAGAGAATCAAGGGATGCAGAAAGGAGAGAGGAGGGTTGAGGAGGCAGAATCAGGAGATAGGTTGGAGAAGGTTTGAGCAGAGGGAAGAGATGATAGGATGGAAGAGGAGAGAGTAGCGGGGAGAGAGAGCGAAGATTGGGACGGCGCGATACCATCCGAGTAGGGGCAGTGGGGAAGTGTTGGATGAGAGCAAGAGGGAAAAGGATACAAGGTAGTGGTCGGAGACTTGGAGGGGAGTTGCAGTGAGGTTAGTGGAAGAACAGCATCTAGTAAAGATGAGGTCGAGCGTATTGCCTGCCTTGTGAGTAGAGGGGGAAGGTGAGAGGGTGAGGTCAAAAGAGGAGAGGAGTGGAAAGAAGGAGGCAGAGAGGAATGAATTTCAAGTCTTATTCATACAGTTTTGTCGAATAGGAAAAACATCATATGAAATATTTCATATTTGTGTCATATTTGTATAATGTTTGTACTGTATACTTGAGTTTGAGTCCTCAAAATTGACTACATCTCAGCAATTTCTAACTATTTTTACCAGAAAGGTGAGATTTGAACCTTTCTTGGGGTTTGCACCATTTCTAGTTATGGTTTATGGCTCTCTCATGATAAATAATTACTTTTGGGGATTACGTAGATTCTATTTTCGATTCCATTTAGTTTAATTTAACTGACTTGATCAATCATTGATTATTGTATTTGCTGATAGCTTAGTAAACATGCATACAATTATTATTCAAAGTGAATTAATGTTAAACGAATGCAATAAATCATTTTAATTAATGTACCCTCATTGTAAAGTGTTACCAATCATACTGGCTTAACTAACGGCTTAACTTATTAATCAATGTGCTTAACTTGCACTTCAGTCTCTAGCTCCTACATTCTGAACCCAAAAAGTTCTTACAATGATCCTGAACATTCATTATATGTGTCACGTCTACTCCCGCTCCACCGCCGGTGCTCGGCGTCACCGGTTCACTAACCACCGGTCCTGGCAACCCATCTTTACCCACACCTGGCAACCACCATTATGCCTGGACTTTATCACTACCCTGATTACTCCCCTGTTATTTAGCCCTTAGTTGTCATCTGATCAAACCTTAGGTGTTATTGGTATTCTATCAAGGTTCAGTATGCTTCCCATGTTTGTTCTTTTGTATCTGTTCCGTAATAAACTCACCCTCTGCACCTGCTTCCTGACTATAGAATAACACCTCACAATATGGAAGCAGCAGAAGATTCAACCCTCTTCCAGACAGTTTACGAACAAGGTCATCTACTCCATCAACACCACAACCAGCTGGCGAAACTGGTATGGCCATGGAGGAGGTCCTCCTCATCCTCCACCGCCTCGACACCACCCGAGAGGCTCTCCATACCCCTATCAGAAGGCCTCCTACCACGGGTACCCAACTGTCCCTTCCGGAGAAATATGACGGCACTTCATCGAAATGCCATGGCTTCCTACTCCAGTGCTTCCTCTATTTCGCCTATCAGATGGGAGACCCACCACCGAGAGGTCCAAGGTTGCTACGGTCATTTTCCTGCTGACTGTACGGCCGTTGGAGTGGGCTATGGCCATCTGGGAGAGAGGAGGAGCTGGGTTCCTATGAGAGGTTTATGGCGCTTCAGCGGTGTCCGGTGCGCCCTAACCTGGGGTCCACTAGAGCAGAGGGGCGGCCCCCTGTAAACACATCCATTGGGATCCGGCACAATTACGCACATCACCTCACCACTCACCCTCACCATGGGACACATGCACCAGGAAAGCCTTCCCTTCTTCATTACCACTGTCCCCATACACAAGGTAATTCTCTGCCTCCCGTGGCTCCAACATCACAACCCCACCATCTTATGGTCGAGCAGGAAAATCACAGCCTGGGGACCAGGATGTCAGAGGACCTGCTTCCCCGTACCCTGTGGTTCCACGCCGGTTGAGTGCCTACCAGCTCATCAATTGGTCCTTCTGTATCGTTGGCCCCATGTTTTCGGATGTATATGTGGACAGCTCTGGAGAGGGAACCTGCTCCCCAAGGAGGTGAGAGATTGGCTGTTGACCTGGGTTTCACACCATCCAATCCCTCTCAGACAAGTACTGGTGGCCCAGCTTGGTGCAGGACGTCGCCCACTATGTCAACTCATGCTCCATATGTACTCAATCCAAATCTCCCCGGCACGCTCCAGCAGGGAAACTACTTCCCCTTCCCGTGCCTCAGCGGCCTTGGTCACATCTGTCCATAGATTTTGTTACTGATCTTCCCCCGTCTGATGGTTTCACCACTGTTATGGTTGTTGTGGACAGACTCTGGTCTTACAGCTCTCCAGGTCACTGAAGGGCACGGTTCCAGCAGGTTTTCCGGCACTATGGCCTTCCAGAGGACGTTGCGGGTATGGAGAGCATAAAAATCACCTTACGGGTTTGGAGAGCCTTCTATCAGAATATGGGGGCCACGGTCAGCCTCACGTCCGGGTTCCAGCCTCAGTCCAACTGGCAGGTGGAGAGGACCAACCAGGAGCTGAGGAGTATCCTTAGGTGTCACAGTGTTGTCTCTTGAATGTGTACACTAATGGCAAACATTGTACATTTTATTTCAAAATCACTTTACCTTAACCAACTCAAAGAGAAAGTTTCATGTGATTTAGGCATATATAATTTTGCAAACAATGTAAAAATTATATATATTATTGAGTTAATAAAGCTGCATACAAACCTTTTTGCCGCTCTGTACCATCACTCACTCATATATCTTTATGTACATATTCTTATCCCCTTACACTTGTGTCTATAAGGTAGTAGTTTTGGAATTGTTAGCTAGATTACTTGTTGGTTATTACTGCATTGTCGGAACTAGAAGCACAAGCATTTCGCTACACTCGCATTAACATCTGCTAACCATGTGTATGTGACAAATAAAATTTGATTTGATTTGATGCAAACCCTTTTGCTTTCTTGAGTAAGGCAGCTCCAAAATGCAAGTGTTTCAGCCTAGCTCAATGCTTTCTGTAGTGGTGGGGTAGCCAGCAGAAAATATGGAGCGTAGGGGATGGTAATGTTCTCTAATTGGCTCAGTGTTCTGTCACTCATGGGGACACTACGTCAATGCAAAATCTACGGGGAGAGTTTGAAAATTCAAGCCCCTTGGGTGCTGCCATAGAGTTACATTAGAAGTACCCATCCAAGAAGGTTCAAGGTCATTGGTCACAGATAAAATGACGTGAAATCACGTTATATCTACAGTAGGTTTGATTGGACTGATCATGTCAACATCATATTTTCAAAATATTAGCTAGCAAGCTAGCAGTCATCATGAATCAAGTTGTCAATCTACTGGGAAATCCTTTTCATCCTTGTCATATGAAGAGAAATAATGAAGAGAAATTATAAATATAACGTAGCGGTGCTCATCAGCCATTGGACATAAACATTGCACAAGTTGGAACTCGTAAATTCAACAATGAGTGGTTTTGAAGGAATCAGTGGCTAACAGCAATCACTAGCCTGCTATTCAGTGGCGTGTGTGTGTGTACAGGTCTACGGGTCTGTTTTCCAAGCTTAAAGGGATAAACATTCAACATTGGCCACACTGTCAATCCAGCATGACTTCTGCCACACTCAAAACAACGGGAAACTAGGAACTGGAAAATCTCAGACTTCAGTGAGTTCAAGAGAACTGGGAACTCGGAAAAAAACTAGCTCCAACTGGGAAATTACATTTTTTTTTATTCCTTTTTTCTCCCCAATATCATGGTGTTCAATGGTAGTAGTTACAGTCTTGTCTCATCGCTGCAACTCCCGTATGGACTAGAAAGAGGGAAAGGTCAAGAGCCATACATCCTCCGAAACACAACCCAACCTAGCCGCACTGCTTCTTGACACCATGCACTGCACCCAGCCTGCCACAGGAGTCACTAGTGCACAATGAAACAAGGATATCCCTGCCAGCCAAACCATCCCTAACCCGGACGACTCTAGGCCAATTGTGCATCGCCCCATGGACCTCCCGGTCGCGGCCGGCAGACAGAGCCTGGGCTCAAACCCAGAATCTCTGGTGGCACAGCTAGTGGCACAGCTAGCGCTCCCACCCGGGAGGCTCGGAAATTAAGTTTTAAACGGTCATCCAACTCGGAATTGCAAGACGGGAACTCGGCCTCTTTCTTGAACTCCGAACTGAAGATCACTGATGTCATGATTCAACCTTTCACAGTTGCATTGAAAGCATCATAAATACAGAGAATGGCAGACTTTGATGACAAAATTTGCCCACGAAGGACCACCGCCCAACCTTCCTGTTCATGTGAGCATACTGTAGCACAACAAGGTGAGTCCAAAGATTTACTGTATGCTGCTGCATAAATTATGCAATATGCCAGGGAGATATGTACAGTGGGGAGAACAAGTATTTGATACACTGCCGATTTTGCAGGTTTTCCTACTTACAAAGCATGTAGAGGTCTGTAATTTTTATCATAGGTACACTTCAACTGTGAGAGACGGAATCTAAAACAAAAATCTAGAAAATCACATTGTATGATTTTTAAGTAATTAATTTGCATTTTATTGCATGACATAAGTATTTGACACATCAGAAAAGCAGAACTTAATATTTGGTACAGAAACCTTTGTTTGCAATTACAGAGATCATACGTTTCCTGTAGTTCTTGACCAGGTTTGCACACACTGCAGCAGGGATTTTGGCCCACTCCTCCATACAGACCTTTTCCAGATCCTTCAGGTTTCGGGGCTGTCGCTGGGCAATACGGACTTTCAGCAGAAAAGCATCCCCAAAGAATGATGTTTCCCCATCCATGCTTCATGGTTGGGATGGTGTTCTTGGGGTTGTACTCATCCTTCTTCTTCCTCCACACACGGCGAGTGGAGTTTAGACCAAAAAGCTCTATTTTTGTCTCATCAGACCACATGACCTTCTCCCATTCCTCATCTGGATCATCCAGATGGTCATTGGCAAACTTCAGATGGGCCTGGACATGCACTGGCTTGAGCAGGGGGACCTTGCGTACGCTGCAGGATTTTAATCCATGATGGCGCAGTGTGTTACTAATGGTTTTCTTTGAGACTGTTGTCCCAGCTCTCTTCAGGTCATTGACCAGGTCCTGCCGTGTAGTTCTGGGCTGATCCCTCACCTTCCTCATGATCCTTGATGCCCCACGAGGTGAGATCTTACATGGAGCCCCAGACTGAGGGTGATTGACCGTCATCTTCAACTTCTTCCATTTTCTAATAATTGCGCCAACAGTTATTGCCTTCTCACCGAGCTGCTTGCCTAATGTCCTGTAGCCCATCCCAGCCTTGTGCAGGTCTACAATTTTATCCCTGATGTCCTTACACAGCTCTCTGGTCTTGGCCATTGCGGAGAGGTTGGAGTCTGTTTGATTGAGTGTGTGGACAGGTGTCTTTTATACAGGTAACGAGTTCAAACAGGTGCAGAAAATACAGGTAATGAGTGGAGAATAGGAGGGATTCTTAAAGAAAAACTAACAGGTGAGAGCCGGAATTCTTACTGGTTGGTAAGTGATCAAATACTTATGTCATGCAATAAAATGCAAATGAATTACTTAAAAATCATACATTGTGATTTTCTGGATGTTTGTTTTAGATTCCATCTCTCACAGTTGAAGTGTACCTATGATAAAAATTACAGACCTCTACATGCTTTGTAAGTTGGAAAACCTGAAAAATTTGCAGTGTATCAAATACTTGTTCTCCCCACTGTATATTGTAGCTAAGAAAGTGATATTAACTCTATGTTGTGTAGTAAGCTGTTAGTAGCCCATGTGCCTCACCCTAATAATTTGGTCCATGACTTAGCCAAATGTTCTGTCTTGGTGGTGCACATGTAGCCTTTCGACTGTCTTAGAAAGGAGAATACTGTAATAATGGCCCATGTTCTGAATTCTGTCGCTGTACATTTAAAAACAGCTGAACAAATAGTTCCAGTGCATTCGGAAAGTATTCAGACCCCTTGACTTTTTCCACATTTTGTTAGCTTACAGCCTTTTTCTAAAATGGAGTAAATCGTTTTTTTCCCCCTCCATCATTCTGCACATAATACCCCATAATGACATAATGATTTTTTAATTTTTTATGAAAACTGAAATATGACATTTACATAAGTATTCAGACCCTTTACTCAGTACTTTGTTGAAGTACCTTTGGCATCAATTACAGCCTCGAGTATTCTTGGGTATGACGCTACAAGCTTGGCACACCTGTATTTGGGGAGTTTCTCCCATTCTTCTCTGCAGATCCTCTCAGGCTCTGTCAGATTGGATGGGGAGCGTCGCTGCACAGCTATTTTAAGGTCTCTCCGGAGATGTTCGATTGGGTTCAAGTCCAGGCTTTGGCCGGGCCATTCAGAGTCTTGCCCCGAAGCCACTCCTGTGTTGTCTTGGCTGTGTGTTTGGGGTCGTTGTCCTGAGAACCTTTGCTCCAGTCTGAGGTCCTGAGGTCTCTGGAGCAGGTTTTCATCAAGGATCTCTCTGTACTTTGCTCCATTCATCTTTTCCTCAATCCTGACTAGTCTCCCAGTCCCTGCCACTGAAAAACTTCCCCACAGCATGATGCTGCCACCACCATGCTCACCGTAGGGATGGTGCCAGGTTTCCTCCAGACGTGACGCTTGGCATTCAGGCCTAAGAGTTCAATCTTGGTTTCATCAGACCAGAGAATCTTGTTTCTCATGGTCTGAGAGTCCTTTAGGTGCCTTTTGGCAAACTCCAAGCAGGCTGTCATGTGCCTTTTACTGAGGAGAGGCTTCCGTCTGGCCACTCTACTATAAAGGCCTGATTGGTGGAGTGCAGCATAGTTGGTTGTCCTTCTGGAAGGTTCTCACATCTCCACAGAGGAACTCTGGAGCTTTATTAGAGTGATCATCGAGTTCTTGGTCACCTCCCTGACCAAGGCCCTTCTCCCCTGATTGCTCAGTTTGGCCGGGCAGCCAGCTCTAAGAAGAGTCTTAATGATTCCAAACTTCTTCCATTTTAGAATGATGTCCACTGTTCTTGGGGACCTTCAATGCTGCAGACCTGATTTGGAACCCTTCCCCAGATATGTGCCACAATCCTGTCTCGCTCTACGGACAATTCCTTCGACCTCATGGCTTGTTTTTTTCTCTGACAAACACTGTCAACTGTGAGACCTTATATAGACAGGTGTGTGCCTTTCCAAATCAGGGCCAATCAATTGAATATACCACAGGTTGATTCCAATCAAGTTGTAGAAACATATCAAGGATAATAAATGGAAATAGGATGCACCTGAGCTCAAATTCGAGTCTCAAACCTGTTTTCTCTTTGTAATTATGGGGTATTGTGTGTAGATTGATGATATATATATTTTTTTAATGCATTTTAGAATACGACTGTAAAGAAACAAAATGTGGAAAAAGGAAATGGGTCTGAATACTTTCTGAATGGACTTTGTCTGTCCTAGTTCGCTCCTTAATGTCTTAATCTAAATTACATATTGTTTCTTAATCGCTTGTTGTCCCCTTATGCCATAGTTTGTAGATTTCAATTGTCAGTAGAAAACACATTTGTTAAGCAAGGCAGCGGCAGGTAGCCTTGCGGTTAGAGCGTTGGACTTGTATTCGAAAGGTTGCAAGATCAAATCCCTGAGCTGACAAGGTAAAAATCTGTCGTTCTGCCCCTGAACAAGGCAGGTAACCTACTGTTCCTAGGCCATCATTGAAAATAAGAATGTGTTCGTAACTTACTTGCCTAGTTAAATTTAAAAAATAGCAGCTGTTTTTTTTAAAGGCAGTAAATGAGGCTGAATGAACTGTTTCGCTGCCAGACAAGGCTCTCCTAATAGCCAGGTGTAGCAGTGATAAGGTGTTGGGGCAGCTTTATGTAGGCCCTAACAGTTTGTCACCGTTATAGTGTTATTTATGTATTGTTTAGTGTTCTGTTGTGTAGTGGCTTTGCTGGCATGCATCTAAAAAAAATTGTGGAGTTTACCACATCAAGATTTACATGCTAAAATCACCACTAACCATGTATGAGGCTCCATTTCACCATCTTGGTAATCTAATAATGAATAGTGATCTCTCAGACTACTGTAAAGCAGCATGTAAATGTGGTGGGTATGGAGACACTAATAAATCCCTTTAATATACCTACTTTAAAACTTCAAATGACAATTCTTTATTTTCTACCTTTTGAATATTCATGATACACCACTAGAGAAATGAACAGTAGGCATTCTGGCATCTTTTTCTAGCCCCTGAACTACTGTAGGTAAGACAACAAGGCTTCTTAATAAATATACTGCTGAAAAAAACGAATTTTACTTTATTAATTCAATGGTTTGGATAGACACACACACAATATTTTTTCTCTCAAATGACTAGCCTAGAGACAGCACTGTTAAGCAGAAATATACATGTACAAAACACACCGAGGATGATGTACAGGTGTAGGATCTTAATTTTATCACTCTTGTTGCTGAGAATTTTCCTGCACTGCAAAATGGAAATATGTTTCATGATTTACAAAAATGAATTGAAAACCCACACTAACACACACACTTAACAATATTGCACTTTTCATGTAGCCTAAATTTGGCCAGGTAACAGCTTAACCACCAATCAAGCAACATATGACATGATTGAAGGACTAAAGTTCAAATCTTATTGCAACAACAATACTCTGCAAATTAAGATCCAACACCTGTAGCCTACTGAGAAGTGAAGAGGCGTGAACTGAATGTATCTGACAAGTTTTTCATTAGACTCAGTTGGGGATTTGGTTTGTTTTACACCATAGCATAAAATGTATAAAAAATGTATGTACAAAAAAAGAAAGATGTGAATATCTGCAGTAATCTCCTGTAAATCAGTCATAATACAGTTTCTCCTCCTTTTTATCAATGCCAGCAAAAAATACTTTGGGGTTGTTCAGAGACATATTTAAAAGGAACTTTTGAGTTTCTTAAAGATACTGTTTCACAAGGGGGATTTTGTCTCACATATTCTTCTTTGAGTCTTATTACAGTTGACATCCAACCAACTCTTGCCGTCATTAGTACCATCCGGTTCCCCCATTCTAGCACAGTCTTCACCGTCGGGATTCTCTCCTTTCCAGTCATCTGGCTCCCGGTCACCAAGCCAGAAGCTATGGATTGAAGGATGATAATACATAAGAGGTATGATCACAATACGTTTTAATCTAGGGTGATTGTATTACGATATTGATTTAAACATGCATTCAAACCTTGTGCTTAGAGATGAATTGTCCACCCATAACCACACATTCTCATTTATACTGTCCGTCAGCCCAATCCAGAACTTGTCTTCAGGCTCCGTACTTATTTTTGTACCAATTTTCTGATCTAAGAATTTCTTCACCAGAAACATTGTATGAAGAATTATGTCAAGATTTATTGTCATTTGTATGTTAGTAGAGGAAAGGAAAATGTGCATCAAAACAACTGAGAGAATCAATAATAGAGTCATACC
Source organism: Oncorhynchus nerka (assembly GCF_034236695.1). Lineage (NCBI taxonomy): Eukaryota > Metazoa > Chordata > Actinopteri > Salmoniformes > Salmonidae > Oncorhynchus > Oncorhynchus nerka. The sequence goes on from NC_088399.1 coordinate 61,327,856, forward strand.
TGCTCCTCTAGGCTCCCTATGATGACAAGGTCCCCCCCCCTGGTGATACACTCATCCCGACTCTGAGCCCAGGTCAGTTTATCAGGGGAGAAGTAATAGCACTTCCCCCCATAATACTCCCAGCCTTCAGCACAGTTCATAGGTTTAGGACAGTCATTATTCCCTGTGGAGAGAACAGATATAACCCAATGCTCAGGATTGCTATCTGAAACAGGTTTTTATCTTGGGTCATAATACAACCTACTACATCTATGAGTAAACACATTCCCTCGTAGTATGATCTCACCTGTGTTTGTAGGGCAAGAAGGTGGAGTTCTCTGCTTTCTCAATTCTTCATTTTGTTGCCGAACTGTTGTGAATAAAGATAAGTATGCTTTTCGCAGGTTGAAGTTTATTGCCATGAATCCTGCCCTGAAGGCAGAACTGAGCGACTCCCGCTAGATGGGCCTCACAACGATTATGAAAACAAGAATGAGCTGTTTGGTCTTCATTTACGGTTTGGGCCAGCAGTGTGGTTGAGATTAGGGTTAGGTTTAAAATCAGATTTTGTGACTGTGGCTGTGCCAGCTGATGACCACGCTGCAGAGTTGCCTCCAGGGCAAGATTCATGACAATAAATGCCAACCAGCATCATTTTCACAGCGTGACATTGGAATCCATACTTTTTGGAATTAACCAACAATAACAAAAGCAGCACCTTTTTTCTAATATTCTATAAGGAGGAACATTTCAATGGAAAGGCTGTATTAGTGGCAGACAACACAATTTAATTGGAGGGTCATATGTGTCACTCACCTGCACGTTCCTTCTCCTGAAGATCTTTGTTCTTGACTTGCAGTTCTTGAAGCTCTCTGTTTTTGATCATTAAAGCTAGTTGCCAAAAGATAACAACTCTGACTCAAGTTCCCTACATCCAGCTACATATAAACAACAGTTATATTAGAAAACCGATGTGAACATTTTCTTTGTGTGAACTAAACTCACCTGAGGTAAAAGCTTTTTCCAAATCTGTAAGATTTCGATTGTAAGCCGCTTGCAGAATTTGGAGCTCTGTGTTTTTGGTTGGCAGGTTGCTGATATCTGATTGCAAAAAGACAAACATTTAAATTGTAGGAATTTGACCCCAACATTCTTCTGCATAATAATGTAATATTAGTTGATCGTGAAAAGTATTACAAATAGCTATTCAATTTATTCACCAACATTTTTATATTGTATCAGTTATGTTGTCACAGAAATTAGACAATGACCTGGCAGAAAACATTTATCCATTTTGAAGCAGTACTGTGGAGATTTTCCAGCTCTTGCGCTAAAAATGTGCCTAGATATTTATCTATATTCATAGCTCTGGACAAAAGCCTCTATGAATCTGTCTCCAATATATAGTCTGCTTTAGACTAGCCACCTCCACTGTCTAGGTCACTCACACAGGAACACAAGTCCAATGACCGTCCCCATCAGAAGAACACAGAGAGTCACCAGGACCACTTTGACAGGGTCATATCCACCTGGTTTGACCTTTGACCCCTTCTGAGAATCAGGGTCACCAGCTGAGGAGACAGAGAGAGAATGAATTAAACGAACCTATAAGACTCGCTACTTCATTTTATTGTATGTGAGACATGAAATCATCAAACATGAAGAAAACGTACAGCTGTGGATGTTTCTCATAATGCATACTACCATACTCAGAGCACACGAATTGGAACACGGGAGGGTCAGAGTATGATTCCAAATCAAAGTATGCAAAACGGAGCAGGGAGGGCACTTCTCAAGTCCGTACTCCGTTTGTACATATTTTGAAGCATGCATTACTTCAACAGAAAGTATGCAACGAAATATGGTGCAACCACGTAAAAAATGATGCAACATTTCTTGAAATCTATGGTGGCCATTATTTTAACTGAAGCGAGAGAAAATACACTCCGGCTAAATCCTTAGTTTTGGAAGAGCTTGAGGAGGAAATGGGACAGGAGGATTGTGAGGATGAATTAAATGTGGTGGCAGGTGCAGTGATGAGTAGTGGTGAGGAAGGTGGGCGTCAAGTGCAAAAACAGGGATACGTGCTCCAGTAGTTCAGAGATGGAACTTGTTGAGTGTGAGGAGATTGCTGAGTTCGGGCTTGGTCCCGAGGCTGATAAGGATGATTTTGGCCCAGTGGGGGTGAGATTTGTAGAGAGAATTGATTTATTTTATTTAACTAGGAAAGTCAGTTAAGAACCCATTCTTATTTACAATGACGGCCAACACTGGCCAAACTCTAATCAGGATGACACTGGGCCAATTGTGTGCCACCCTATGGGACTCCCGATCACAGCTGGTTGTGATACAGCCCAGAATTGAACCAGGGTCTGTAGATGGATCCTTGTTGTTTGGTTGATCCACATGTGGTGTCAGGTTGGGTGGAGGAGAGGTTGGAGACTGTTGAGTTGGTGAAAGTAACTCGGAATGGACTCGTGATGATTTATTATGTTTCCTCCCCCCAGAGGGACAGGGCGCTCCGGATTACGAGATTAGGGACAAGAATTGTGCCGTGCTTTGTTCTCTGGAGCAGGGCTCCGTCGAAAGGAGTGATAACGAGAGTGGCATGAAGTGTTGAGGAGGAGCAGTTGAAATGGAAGATTCCCAGTGTCTGTGAAACCTGCCACTTGATGAGACGTAGATACGGTGGGCAAACCGGAGAAGACATTATCTGTCATGCTGAGTTTTGATGCAGAGTCGTTACCAGATTTAATTTTATTTTAATTTCACCTTTATTTAACCAGGTAGGCTAGTTGAGAACAAGTTCTCATTTGCAACTGCGACCTGGCCAAGATAAAGCATAGCAGTGTAAACAGACAACACAGAGTTACACATGGAGTAAACAATTAACAAGTCAATAACACAGTAGAAAAAAGGGGAGTCTATATACATTGTGTGCAAAAGGTATGAGGAGGTAGGCGAATAATTACAATTTTGCAGATTAACACTGGAGTGATAAATGATCAGATGGTCATGTACAGGTAGAGATATTGGTGTGCAAAAGAGCAGAAAAGTAAATAAATAAAAACAGTATGGGGATGAGGTAGGTGAAAATGGGTGGGCTATTTACCAATAGACTATGTACAGCTGCAGCGATCGGTTAGCTGCTCAGATAGCAGATGTTTGAAGTTGGTGAGGGAGATAAAAGTCTCCAACTTCAGCGATTTTTGCAATTCGTTCCAGTCACAGGCAGTAGAGTACTGGAACGAAAGGCGGCCAAATGAGGTGTTGGCTTTAGGGATGATCAGTGAGATACACCTGCTGGAGCGCGTGCTACGGATGGGTGTTGCCATCGTGACCAGTGAACTGAGATAAGGCGGAGCTTTACCTAGCATGGACTTGTAAGGTCAAGGTAGGAAGTGTCAGTTATCACGTGAGAGCTTACGTTACGACAATATTACTGTGTTTTAGCTGTCATGTTTATGGGCATATTGCAGCAGTGTGTAGGAGGGACATGCCCAGATGTGAGAAGTGTGCAGGAGGGCATGAGATGAAGGAATGTGTGGTATCGGTGGAGAAAGTTGTCTTAGTTGTGAGGGTGATCATCGGGATGGAGATCGGAGGTGTCCAGTGAGAGAAAGGCAGATTGAGGTTGCCAGGGTTAGAATAGAACAGAAAGTGTTGTATGCCTAAGCAGTGAAGAGAGTGACAGAGGAAGATGGGTACAGGGTGAGAGCATTCCTGTGAGTAGGTGGAGGTCATTCCTGAAACCCCACCTGAATACCTAGTAGGTGGATTTAGATGCAAGAAAGTGGCTGTTCCACTGGGTCAAAGGTGAAAGCACCATTTGTAAGTCGCTCTGGATAAGAGCGTCTGCTAAATGACTTAAATGTAATGTAAATGTAAATGGGAAGAATAGGTGCTTCAGTACGGTGGGCTAAATAGTTGTAGTGGCAGCGGCAGAGAAGTACCTGGGATTGCTCACCTGCTCTTTCTATGACATACTTACCAGGTGAAAGCTATGATCCCTTAATGATGTCACTTTTTAAATCCACCAATCAGTGTAAATGAAGGGGAGGAGACGGGTTAAAGAAGGATTTTTAAGCCTTGAGACATTTGTGACATGGATTGTGTATGTGTGCCATTCAGAGGGTGAATGGGCAAGACTAAATATTTAAGTGCCTTTGAACGGGGTATGGTAGGTGCCAGGCGCACCGGTTTGAGTGTGTCAAGAACTGCAGCACTGCTGGGTTTTTCAAGCTCAACAGTTTCTTGTGTGTATCAAGAATGGCCCACTACCCAAAGGACGTCCAGTCAAAGGACATCCCTGTGGAACGCTTTCGACACCTTGTAGAGTCCATGTACCGACAAATTGAGGCAGTTCTGAAGGCAAAAAGGGGGTGCAGCTCAATATTAGGTAGTTGTTGAATTTGGAGCTCTGTGTTTTTGGTTGGCAGGTTGCTGATATCTGATTGCAAAAAGACAAACATTTAAATTGTAGGAATCTGACCCCAACATTCTTCTGCATAATAATGTAATATTAGTTGATTGTGAAAAGTATTACAAATAGCTATTCATTTTATTCACCAACATTTTAATATTTTATCAGTTATGTTGTCACAGAAATTAGACAATGACCTGGCATAAAACATTTATCCATTTGAAGCAGTACTGTGGGGATTTTCCAGCTCTTGCGCTAAAAATGTGCCTAGATATTTCTCTATATTCATAGCTCTGGACAAGAGCCTCTATGAATCTGTCTCCGATATAGAGTCTGCTTTAGACTAGCCACCTCCACTGTCTAGGTCACTCACACAGAAACCGAAGTCCAATGACCATCCCCATCAGAAGAAAACAGAGAGTCACCAGGACCACTTTGACAGGGTCACATCCACCTGCTCTGACCTTTGACCCCTCCTGAGAATCAGGGTCACCAGCTGAGGAGACAGAGAGAGAATGAATTAAACTGACCTATAAGACCCGCTACTTCATTTTATTGTATGTGAGACATGAAATCATCAAACATGAAGAAAACAGCTGTGGGTGTTTCTCATAATGCATACTACCGTACTCAGAGCACACAAATTGGAACACGGGAGGGTCAGAGAATGATTCCAAATCAAAGTATGCAAAACGGAGCATTTAGGACACTTCAAATGCGTTCTCTGTTTGTACATACTTTGAAGCATCCATCGATGCAAGCGTCAGAAAGTATGCAAGGAAATATGACACAACCACAACATTTTTTGAGCTGAAGAGAGGCAAAATACACTGCAGCTAAATCATTCTGAGTCGACAAATAATCCTTAGTGGGCGGAGAGGCGGTCAGGGTGTTGGGCGAAGGCCACAGTGGGGAAGATGGCAGAAAAGGAAATAAGGAAGAAAGTGCAGCATATTATGAATAAACATGGAGTGGGGGATTACACAGGTCTTCTGAAAGATCTGGTGAAGGAGAAGATGATGGACAAGATAAAAAGGAGAGTTATGTACGATTTTTTGTGTGAATATGGAATGGAGGATTGCACAGAAGTTTGGAAGAGCTTGAGGAGGAAATGGGACAGGAGGAGAGTGAGGATGAATAAAATGTGGTGGCAGGTGCAGTGATGACTGCTGCATATATGTTGAGTGTAGAGGGAAGTAGTGGTGAGGAAGATGGGCGTCAAGTGCAAAAACAGGGATACGTGCTCCAGTAGTTCAGAGACGGAACTTGAGAGTGAGGTACCTGCGGCGAAGATTGTCCCAAGGCTGATTTTGGCCCAGTTGAGGTGAGACATTTTTTATTTAACTAGGCAAGTCCATTAAGAACAAATTCTTATTTACAATGACAGCCTACACCAGCTAAACCCTGACCAGGATGACACTGGGCCAATTGTGCGCCACCCTACGGGTCTCCTGATTACAGCCAGTTATGATACAGCCTGGAATTGAACCAGGGTCTGTAGTGATACCTCTAGCACTGTGATGCAGTGCCTTACACCTCTACTCCACTCGGGAGCCACTCGGGAGCCCGATGGAAATGGATCCTTGTTGTTTGGTTGATCCATATGTGGTGTCAGGTTGGGTGGAGGAGAGGTTGGGGACTGTTGAGTTGGTGAAAGTAACTCGGAATGGACTCTTGATGATTTATTATGTTTATTATGTTTCCTCTCCCCAGAGGGAGTCGTTACCAGATAAGGTCAAGCAGAAATGCATCGAAAGTCAGAAAATAGTTGTAGTGGCAGCGGCAGAGAAGTACCTGGGATTGCTCACCTGCTCTTTCTATGACATACTTACCAGGTGAAAGCTATGATCCCTTAAGGATGTCACTTTTTAAATCCACTTCAATCAGTGTAAATGAAGGGGAGGAGACAGGTTAAGGAAGGATTTTTAAGCCTTGAGACATGGATTGTTAATGTGTGCCATTCAGAGGGTGAATGGGCAAGACTAAATATTTAAGTGCCTTTGAACGGGGTATGGTAGGTGCCAGGCGCACCGGTTTGAGTGTGTCAAGAACTGCAACACTGCTGTTTTTTTTCAAGCTCAAGTTTCTTGCGTGTATCAAGAATGGCCCACCACCCAAATGACATCCAGCCAACTTGACACTAGATTTGGAATCAACAAGGTCCAGCATCCCTGTGGACATTTTGACACCTTGTAGAATCCATGTACCGACAAATTGAGGCAGTGCTGAAGGCAAAAGGGGGTGCAGCTCAATATTAGGAAGGTGTTCCTCATGTTTTGTACACTCAGTGTATGACTCGTAGGAACAAGGAACATGGTTTTTGACGAAAAAGCTCAAATAGAATCTGTTCTGCATCTTGTAAACCTTTTTTCCACCCATATGTAGGAAACTTCCTCATTGTTTTGCCGAGCTTGCACTGACTTCATCTGACCCACACAATCCCACGCATATTCACACACACACACACACACACACACACACACACACACACACACACACACACACACACACACACACACACACACACACACACACACACACACACACACACACACACACACACACACACACACACACATACCATTAGTGTCGGTAGATGTCTGGTTGCGTCCGGCTTTGGGAATTGAGATTTCAGAGTACGTGGCATCATTCACTGTGGATGCTGTTGCTGAAATGTAACCATGAAAGTGTGAGCACAAGACAACTCCTCTCATCACATTGGCTGTTCCTGAACCAGCATCATTAACACTCAGTTTATTCGTATTTGATTTTAGCGCTTTGGTCCTGTTTTCACAAGAATACGGTAACATTTTGTACAAACTCAAAACAGATCATGACAAAGGCTGTTGTTTCAAAAATGTAAGCACATTTTCAATTGACTAAGTACAACACACAAAATCACCCAGTAACCTTTTCACCAAACCTGATCACTGTTTCATCTAGAAATACCTTTCATATAAAGTCATTGCCTTTCACAATGCAATGTTCACAATACTTTTCATATGACTCTTCATTTGCTCAAATACATTCGACCATCACTTAATCCAACTGAGCTTAATGGTTTTAACCCCTTAACCGTTTGGTAAACCTATGAATTTTAAACTGGTTTGTCCACTATATAAGTATCTTGAGACAAAACTAAAGTGTGTTTGTAAAGTAGAAACATCTAAATGACATGTATGATGCATGATAACCATACATAATGACTACTAGTTGTTGCTAATTGATTTCAACATGGAGCAGGAAAGACCGCAAGGTAAAGGTGGAAATCAAAGAGCTCGTGGACAAGGGGCCTGTTAAGAGAGGTGGGCCTGGGCCCCATTAAAGAGGTCAAAGAGTTGGGCATGGGCCCCGTCAACGAGGTGGACATCAGAGAGAGGGAGGGAGGGAACTGTTGTGTCTTATGAAATCAGGGCCATCGTTGTTGAACATGTGATAAACAGAGGCTGAGGCTGAGGCTGATAGATTAGTTCACCCCAATCTGAAAAGATCAACTGTCAATTTGATCCTGAGAAAATGTCATCAAGAAAAGCGGTAAGTCTGGAGGACATGTACTATGCTTTACATCTACAGTAAATGACGTATTGTAATGCATGTACATTTACTCTGTTCTACCCTCAGAATGGACAGAAGAACCCATGGTGGTGGCCGTGTGCTGACCAGAAGGAGTGGACAGTGGTGGAAATGGCGAGGGCCAGAAATGACATACGGCTGTCCGAAATAAAGCAGGCCATTGAGGAGAACGATGACACCGTTGCCAATGTGACATCCATCAGCCTACCAACAATGGCCCACCTTTTGAAGAGGCACCAGATATCTATGAAACACATTTACCTGATGCCTTTTGAGAGAAACAACGACCGGGTGAAACAACTGCAGGCCAAGTATGTTCAGGTACAGCACTATATACTGTATTACTGTTACTATTTGATGCACATGATACATCACAATATCATATTGTAACTATATTGTAAAAATAACCAAAATATATTTTAGAGGGTGATGGTGCTTGATGCTGCTGTGAACCATCACAAATATATATTTGTTGATGAAGTGGGCTTCAAACTGGCCAAAACTCAGAGCCGTGGGTGGAAACTCATCGTCCAATGGGCAACCGTCCAAGTGCCTGGACAATGTGGGGGAAACATCTCAATGTACGCAGCTATTTCTGAGGATGGTGTGGCAGGATGTAGGGCATTACTTGGATCCTACAACGCTGCACATCTCATTGTGTTTCTCAATGAAATTGAACAGGCCTGTCAATGTGAAGGGGTAACCTATGTCACTGAGTGTGACAATGTCAGGTTCCACCCTGCAGAGGTGGTTCAGGCATGGTTTTGGGCCCATCCCCAATTCGTGGCCCTATACTCTTCTTTCCTCAACCCTATAGAGGAATCTTTTTCAGCATGAAGATGGAAGCTGTACGATCGCCATCCCTATGAGCGTGCCACCCTACTTCTGGCCATGAATGAGGCATTCGACAACATCAATGCAGACCAATGTCAAGCTTGGATTAGCCATGTCAAAATGTTTTTCCTGTGGTGCATGAGTAATGAGGACATTCACTGTGATGTGGATGAGAATTTATGGCCAAATGCTCAAGACAGGCTTCATGCAAACTAATGCATGCTAAACGTTATGTTTTATATTCATTCATTTAATTCGTTTAATTTACTTTCTTACATTTGCAATTATATCAGAATTTTTTTTTTTTGCATGAATGATTGTAGAGGATGTCTTCATTGATCACACCTTTGATTACACATTGGATAGATATTATGGAAATGATAGAATTTCTGTCAATTTTGTTGGGTAATGTAAGTGTATTGCCTAATGTGAAAACTGTAATCTACTGTAATTTACAGTACTGTAGCATTTTACTTTCAGTACTTCTAATTCATTTTACTTTCAGTACTTCTAATTCATTTTCCTTTCAGTACTTCTAATTCATTTTCCTTTCAGTACTTCTAATTCATTTGACTTTCAGTACTTCTAATTCATTTGACTTTCAGTACTTCTAATTCATTTTCCTTTCAGTACTTCTAATTCATTTTCCTTTCAGTACTTCTAATTCATTTTCCTTTCAGTACTTCTAAGGGCGATTTGAAACACGTATCTTTTTTTGTTTTCTATTGGATTAACTATTAGTTAAAATGACTAAATAGAAATTAAACCAATGTTCTCATTACATTTCACAATAAACATATGTTTTGAATCAATGGCTGTGTGGTGAGAGATGTTTACAATCCAAATGAATGCACAATGAAAGGTTTTGAGTTAAAGACTGGTTTGGTTACAAGTGTGACCAGTTTAGAGTGTTGGAATTGGCTAAACTTTGCACATTAAGATATGAATTAAATGATAGAGACGAAGCCTTGAATAGAAAGAGTCTGTAGGGAGCCAGAAGGCTTTGGAATGTGTTTGAAGGAGGAGAAGAGAACGATGTGTTGATATAGGGAAGATAGATGAATAGCTGGGGATTAGGTGAAGGAGGGGTTGAAGTCAGGAGGTGAGGTCAGTTCCCCTTAAGGGAGTAATCAGGGTTAGTATCTGGTCAGATTGGAGAGAGGGAGTGTCTTAAGTAGGATGTATATAACTGTGATATGAGAAGTTTCGCTGTCTGATTACAGCTGTACAGAACCTTTGGGAAGAATTAAACTTGGTTAAAGCTTCTCTAGTGTCCGTGGGTTATTTACTCTGAAAAATAAGAACCTAACAAGAGTTTTGTACTAAGAGTTGTGAAAATGTACCAGATACTTGTGAAAATTTGACCAAAGCGACAAAGTAAAACTGTAATGTAAAAATAATCAGCACAGATCACTGATAAGGCATGAAGAGTGAATGCAAATCAGCTAACAAATATGTTTCCTGTAAACCCTTTGAATTGTAGTCTCTAAAATCTCTGTGATGCAAGTCATTTTTGTCCTAGCGAACATGTTTTGAAATAGGGTATGAATATGTGTTGTCAAATAAAGTCAGTGTAGTATAAATACAATTTTAAAGGGGCCATCTGGGTATTGTTTTGGTAAACTGCTGGGGGATGGGGCTGGAGGAATGTAACCACTCTCAAGTTCAGAGACGGAGCTATGGGAGCGAGGACGGACCATCCATGACCATGAGATACAAACGATAGTTTTAACCATGATTTAAAGCCATACCGTGTTTGTTTACAATGACATTGTATACAAACAACACCGTAAAACAAGCTTACATTTGTTCTGATGGGGTAATACAGTTGAACTAAGCTGATGAGGCGTTTATAAGTAATATTCTTCAAGAATCAACGGCTATATAGCATTCATTTCAAAAACGGATCCTAGATTGCCCCTTAAAGATTATAGATGTATATATTGGCAGATAGAGGAAGCTTTTTGTTGAACATTCTGCACATCCTGAGCATACAGCATGATTATAAAAATAGATTTTAGTGACAGATTTTAGTTTAGAACTTACCACCATCTTTTCCTTCAGTCTGTTGGTGCTTTTTGAACTTCACATCAGCGTAGACTATTCCTTCAGACATACTGATCTAAACACTCATACCAGACACTTATTACGTCAACCCAAATAGACACTTATTTTATATGATGGGGGACTGAGGGAGGGACTATGTGTTGAGAAAAAAAAACAGTTGCTCAATGACAGGACTTCTCTTTTCTCTCTTTGCGGCATTAATTAAACTAATCGACTAAATTCAGTTATTACTACAAGTACTAATTAATAAGTGGTAGGCATATTGATGTTGTAAAGACCTTAACCCAACACGTAGCGACCTTTTATTCCACACCGGAACTCATCAAGCTGCTGAAAGGCGTTATGTTGTAAACCTACCATAACAGCAGGTGGTACACACACACACACACACACACACACACACATACACAGCTGATAGAGCTTTCTTGTCTGACACTGAATTGGCTCTAGAACTTCTCATCTATTGTTATATCTCTGGTAGACAATCACACTCCTTTTAAACGCCTTAGAGTTCAAAATAGAACAAATCCTTGGTTCCCTATAGAACTTTCAGATCTCATTATGATGAGAAATTAGGCCTTGGTCAATTTCCAAACAATACAGAAACTCTAGGAAAGGAAAGAATTAGGGCTATATTTTACTGTTAACGAATATACAATTACTGAACTTCAGAAGTATTTTGAATAAATTTCCTTGGTCCAAGAGTCATGAAATGTTCAGAGTACACTTTTACACCGCTTTCAATATATGCAATAGAAATTGGCAGAAATGGAGTTGATGTTCTCACCAGACCGTGACAATATGACTATGAAATGCATTTAGAATCATAAACAACTTTTGTATCTTTGGTTCTTGATGATGTTGTTAAAGACCATTAAGGACTGAAAAAAAGAGAAGAAAAAGAAAAAGAAATTTAGGCCTTGGGATAATGCTTGAAAAACTGACACGGTAACTGATAGGCAGTGTTTCAGGCTATTGTGAAATACTGTAGATGTACTTCCTTAATGAAGAAAGCTAACTCAAGCTACTTTCTAAGTTCTACCTCAGAGTTTGCTGGTGATCCGTCAAAATGTTGGAAAATAGTTAACGCACTGAAGCGTGGCCTAAGCAAGTTGTGTCAGACTCTTTTAATCAGCATTTTTATCTTGGCAAGCTTTTTATTTGAAAGACATTGTGGTTTATTTGACACGGGTCATTGAGTCGACTGCTCTATACTCTCTCAGCCTTTACTTGGCTGGATGGAAGATCATTCAACTTCTAGGGAATAGTTTTGTATTATTCATTCCAACAACATTTTACTTGTGATGTGCTAGATGCCTTGCTTAAGAAAACATCTACTGGGGCTCATTTGCTGGATCCATTCTTTCTGCAGAGAAGTCATTGGCACATTTTTTATCTGACGATTATCTCGGGTGCTATCCCCAGGGTTTGGAAGGCAGCCCATGTGCTCCCTCTCCACAAAGGTGGTGACTCCCCCCCTGACCTAAATAATTGTTGCCTGATCTTGAAATTGTCTTGCTTAGTAAAAATGGTAGAATCATTAATCAACTGTCATCTTAGATTCTTCCTAGCTACGAGATGTATTCTAATTGTACACCAGTCTGGTTTCAGGGCGGGTCATAGCACCATCTCTGATGCAACCTTGGTGTTAAATGATGTGGTAAAGGGTATGGATAGGAGGAAGCACTCTGCTGCCCTCTTTATTGACTTATTGAAGTTGTTGTTGACCACACTTTATTGATTCAAAGATTGTCTGCAATCAGTATGGATCAGGTATCATGTAATTGGTTCGAAGATTACAAAAACAACTTTGCTGACATGGCCGAATGACATCTGTAATCACTGGCATTCTTTTCAATACATGTTTTTTTTTCCCCTGATGGTGTTAAGTCAGGTTTCCTCGATATTACGAAAGGTGTCCCACAGGGATTGATTTTAGGTCTTGTACTTAATCTGGTTAATTTAAACAATGTTGGTCTGTCTGCAAAGAAATGTAACATATACCAATATCCAGATGACACTGTTCTGAATGCTGTTGCCCCCACAGTTGACCAGGCTATTTTGGAGCTTCAATCTACCTTCATTGCTTTGCAGAAACCCATTGTTGAACTGAAATTGGTACTTAATGCAGGTAAAACCAAGTCTATGTTATTCTCCAAATCACGTAAAAATCTATCTGATGATCTCGCCATCACGGTTGACAACTCCATTGTGTCCATTGCGTCCCAGAGCGCTAAGAACCTTGGCGTGATCCTGGACAACACCCTGTCGTTCTCAAATAACATCAAGGCGGTGGCCCGTTCCTGTAGGTTCATGCTCTACAACATCCGCAGAGTACGACCCTGCCTCACACAGGAAGCGGCGCAGGTCCTAATCCAGGCACTTGTCATCTCCCGTCTGGATTACTGCAACTCGCTGTTGGCTGGGCTCCCTGCCTGTGCCATTAAACCCCTACAACTCATCCAGAACGCCGCAGCCCGTCTGGTGTTCAACCTTCCCAAGTTCTCTCACGTCACCCCGCTCCTCCGCTCTCTCCACTGGCTTCCAGTTGAAGCTCGCATCCGCTACAAGACCATGGTGCTTGCCTACGGAGCTGTGAGGGGAACGGCACCTCAGTACCTCCAGGCTCTGATCAGGCCCTACACCCAAACAAGGGCACTGCGTTCATCCACCTCTGGCCTGCTCGCCTCCCTACCACTGAGGAAGTACAGTTCCCGCTCAGCCCAGTCAAAACTGTTCGCTGCTCTGGCCCCCCAATGGTGGAACAAACTCCCTCACGACGCCAGGACAGCGGAGTCAATCACCACCTTCCGGAGACACCTGAAACCCCACCTCTTTAAGGAATACCTAGGATAGGATAAAGTAATCCTTCTCCCCCCCTTAAAAGACCTAGATGCACTATTGTAAAGTGGCTGTTCCACTGGATGTCATAAGGTGAAAGCACCAATTTGTAAGTCGCTCTGGATAAGAGCGTCTGCTAAATGACTTAAATGTAAATGTAAATGTAATGCTTATGTACATTTGATGATTACCTTGTTGATAGTGTCCCCGCTTATAAACATCTGGGTATCTGGATTGACGAATAGCTGTCTTTCAAAAAGCTTGTTGATGACATAAGAAATTAAGATTTAAAATGGGCTTCTTTAATAGGAATAGGTCATGGCTTTCATTAAATAGCAGTCAGTCAACATTCACACCAGTTATAAACTATGGCAATATTGTCTATATTAATGCAGCTTCCACTGTATTTATTTATTATGGCAGATAGGTTCAGTACACATCACTGCATTCTGTATCAGAATGCAAATAGTCGGAGACACGTGACGCCGCGGAGCTGAGCAGACGTTGACAAACCGAGCTCTTCAAAGTTAGTCCAGTTTTACCTAAATAACAACGTTGAAACAATATTCTAACATCGGCTGATAAATTGTCAAGTACTTACCTTCCCAAAGAGCCATGGACCGCCGACCGAGAGGCAAGAAGGACGACCAAAACGTCGTTGATTCCCAAGATAACGATAACGCTACAGCTAGCAAGATTAGCATTAGCCCCCATAACTCAGACGACAGTTCCAGACTGTTGCTCTCAGCAGCCTCTTGCGAGCCTGCCGACATGCTGGCTACTCTCCTCCGGGAAATTCAGGATGGTAACAGAGGTCTTTCTCTGAAAATCGATAAGAAATCGGCTGAACTCCATTCTTCCATTGACGACCTGAAATCCTCCATGAATGATCGCCTTTTGAGAACGACTGAGGTAGAGTTGCGCATTAGCACAGTTGAAGATACCATCGCTAGACATGACCAGGTCTTGATACAACTGTAGGAGGACAATGCCTACCTCAAAAACAAAGTAGATCAGATGGAGAACCAGAGTAGACTGAATTGGGATTGAAAGAGGACAGCGAGGGCCGTGACACGGTCCGTTTCTTCACTCAATGGATCCCGGAGGTCCTAGGCATAACCAACTTCACCAAGCCGCTGGAAATCGAACGCGCCCACAGAACATCAGCGCCGAAACCCCGGCCAGATGAGCCCCCACGAGCCGTCCTGATCAGGTTCCTCCGTTTCCAAAACAGAGAGAAGATACTGCAACTCGCAAGAGCCAAAGGGGACATCGCCATCGATGGGAAGAGGGTCAGCCTTTTCCCGGATATGAGCGCGGACCTCGCCAGACGCCGCAAGCAGTTCAGACCTGCCGCCAAAGCACTGAAGGAGAAGAACATCACCGGATACCTCATCCACCCTGCGCGGATGAAAGTTCAGTACAAAGGCCGAAGCCATCTCTTCAACACACCGGGAGAAGTGCACACTTTTCTCAAAGAACTGAGCAACGTCTGAGTCTGAGCCAGGACGGTCTCTCTGGGGGATAAAATGCAGTTCGTTTGTTTTCTCTTATCCGGATTGAACTGCTGGATTGAACTACTTTAATTGATTTGTACATTTTCAACTAACCGTATCTTCCCGGGGTGAGTTCTATTACATTTACAGGAGAGTATATTTTGGTTTAGTCCATATCTACTGGGCGAAGCAATAAGTGGGTTTAGGCCCACTGCTTTCCCCCTCATTTATGTTAATCTTTCGTAAAGAGACTCAAGCAGCCCCTACCGTGGGCAGTATATATTCAGCCATAAATATCTATTCACAACGTTTGTTTTCAATTTAGAGAGCTCGCAGGTTTTAGTTTACGCCAAGGTTTAGCTAGTAAGAGCAAGATGGAAAGCGAGCAGCAACGTATCTCTACAAGTGTATTCATGTTTGATTGTTGGGACTGTTGTTCTAGTCTGACAATCGGGGTGGGTGGGATTTTTATTATTTTTTTCTTCCTTTTTTCTATGTTTATTGTTTCCTTCCTAAAGAGACACACAGGTCACTTTTGTGCTCAAACCAAAGTTGAAACATTTCCTAATTATCTGCATATGATAGATTTCTATTCAGTTACATATTTGAAACCCAACCTATGCTTAATCCACTAAAATATGTCACATTCAACGTAAAAGGTCTTAACAGCCCGATTAAAAGGAAAAGAGTCTATACATACCTTAAGAAATTAAAGGCTGACATTGTGTTTTTACAAGAAACACATCTTACAGCCAGTGAACACAAGAAATTGAAGAGGGAATGGGTAGGACAAGTTTTTGCATCCTCTTTTAACTCCAAAGCAAGAGGAACTGCAATTTTGATAAGTAGACACATCCCCTTCTGCGTCAACAACACCATCTCTGATCCCTCTGGCAGGTTTGTTTTGGTGCAGGGGCATATGTTTTCAGAGTCTTGGACCCTATTGAATATTTATGCTCCTAACTTCGATGACCATATGTTTATTCAGAATGTCTTCCTTCAGGTTGCTCAAGCACCACCAGGATGGCTACTGGTTGGAGGAGATTTTAATTTTTGCTTAGATACAGTTCTTGATAGGTCTTCTGATAAACCCTCACTTCTTACCAAAGCCGGCAAGCTCACCATGTCATTCATGAAAGATCTCAATTTACTAGACATCTGGAGACAGTTGCACCCACAGGATAGGGACTACTCTTTTTATTCACACCCACACAAGACACACACACGCATAGATATCAATCTCCATTCCTACCAAGGTAAATGGAGCATATAGATGGGGACTAAATTCTACACTTCTAAAGCAACCTGAATTTTGTGCATTCATCAAAGAGCAGATCAATATTTTTACTTTGACAAACAAACCCTCTGCTCCTGACAGCTTCATTCTTTGGGACACATTGAAGGTCTACCTGAGGGGACAGATTATTTCCTATACTAAAGGGCTGAAGAAAAAACACGGTGCGGAACTGAGTGCTCTTGAATCTGAAATCTCCGAGCTAGAGAAAACCTACCAAAGAGGCCCGACTAAAGATCTATACAGGCTTTTGGTAAATAAATAACTTAAATATAATATTCTGAACACATATCAAGCTGAAAGGGCCATCACTAAATCAAAACAGCGTTATTATGAGCTTGGAGAGAAAGCTCACAAAGTATTGGCATGGCAACTGAAAGCAAAGGAAAGTAAGAGGACAATTAATGCCATAGAAACTCTCACTAAAGAGATATCTTTCGACCCTACTGAAATTAATAATACTTTTAAGAAATACTATGAAGACCTCTACACTTCCCAATCAAGCGATGATCTATCAGAGATAGACTCCTTTCTCTCCTCTCTCAACCTCCCATGCCTGTCAGGGGAAGACAGCGAGCGCCTGAGTGAACACTTCTCAGTCCCTGAATTGTTGGAGGCCATTAAATCCTTACCTTCTAATAAATCTCCTGGGGAGGATGGCTTCCCTCCAGAGTTCTATAAAGAATTTAGGGAGCTGTTGGTCCTCTACCTTATGGAGGTACTTAAAAAAGCCAGAGAAGACAACTGCTTTCCAGAGTCCTTCTCTCAAGCAGTGATTACTGTAATCCACAAGAAAGGGAAAAACCCGCTAAAGTGCGCCTCCTATAGACCAATCTCTCTCCTTAACACAGATTGTAAACTGGTCACCAAGATGCTATCTAAGAGACTGGAGTCATGTCTTCCCCTGTTGGTCAACCCAGATCAGACTGGCTTCATAATTAATAGATTGTCCTCCAATAATCTCAGAAGGTTCTTTGATATAATTCACCTTGCTAACAAAAACAAAATACCTGGTGTCGCAGTCTCCCTCGACGCTGAAAAGGCCTTTGATAGGGTTGAATGGCCATACCTCTTCCGCGTCTTGGAAAAGTTTGGTTTAGGTACCGTGTTTGTAAATTTGATAAAATCACTCTACAAATCTCCTAAAGCTAGGATTGCTACCAATGGGATTACTTCCTCCTCTTTCCCTCTTTATAGGGGGAACAGACAAGGTTGCCCAATTAGCCCCCACCTCTTTGCCCTCGCCATCGAACCGTTGGCTGAGGCTATTAGAACGTGCCCTGACATACATGGCTTTGAGGTGGGCCCCCATACCCATAAATTATCACTCTTTGCGGACGACCTTATCTTATTCCTAACAAACCCAGAACACTCCCTCTCTCACTTGCAGATCCTACTACAGTGTTATAGTTCTTTCTCTGGATATAAGGTCAATCTTGATAAAAGCGAAATCTTACCGTTGTCTGTCTTTGACCATCATACCATCAAGCACAAGTTTCCTTTTAGATGGTCGCCTATGGGCTTCGCATATTTGGGCATAATGGTGGATGGTAATCTGAACAACCTCTATAAACTCAATCTGGCCAGTTTGTTGCAAAAGGTGGAGGTTGACCTTTGTAAATGGATGGACTTACCTCTCACTCTACTGGGTAGAATCAATGTAATTAAAATGAATGTCCTGCCCAGGTTTCTATATCTGTTTCAATCTCTCCCTATCCCTGTTCCCGCAGCATTTTTTTCCTCTCTCGACAAGCTGACCAGACGGTTTATCTGGCACGGCAAAACCCCTAGGGTTGGCCTGGATAAACTGACCCTTGATTACAGTCAAGGGGGCTTAAACCTCCCCAATTTTAGAATGTACTACTGGGCTGCACAGTCTAGGTTTCTGGCTCAGAGGTTTGACAATGGTCCCTCTCCCTCATGGTTGAACATTGAAAAGCTTGAGGTAAATGATGACACTGGGGCATATCTGTTTTACAAATGGGACAGAAAATCTATAAAAACCATCACAGACAACCCTTTAATCATACATTCTGTCCTGGCATGGTGCAAACTGCATGAGCTGTTCGGACGAGGGGGATTCCTTTCCCCTAAAACCCCTTTATGGAACAATAGATTGATCCCTATGTTTTTCCAGAATAGTAACTTTAGACCATGGTCTGATAAGGGGATCACTCTTCTGGAACATTGTTACGAGGAGGGAGTTGTTATGTCTTTTGATCAGCTGAAACAGAAATACCACTTGCCTAACAGGGACTTCTTTAGCTACCTACAACTACGAAACTTTATTAGGGTGACTCTCAAGGGACAATGGAACCTACCTAAGATGTCACCTATTGAACAACTCTGCCACGCAGACCAACCACTGTTCAAGACCATTTCCCGTGTTTACAATGCTCTTATGTCAGGACTAACACTGCCTGGGCTAGATAAACCCCGACTCAGATGGGAGAGAGATCTGGGTATTGATCTTGATGAGGATCTATGGAGTGACCTGTGCAGGGATGGGGTTACATCCACATTGAACTCCAGATACAGACTGATCCAGTTTAATTTCCTCCATCAGCTCTATATCACCCCATCTAGACTGCACAGGTTCAACCCAAATATCTCCTCCCTATGTTTTAGATGTGGCTCAGATGAAGGAACATTCCTCCATTCCACTTGGCAGTGTTCAAAACTACACGGTTTCTGGCAGGGGGTATGCGATACCATATCCTCAATTCACGGGGTTGCATTCCCTTTAGACCCGGAGGTCTGTCTACTGGGTAACTTTACTAAGACCAATCTTAGGCAAAGCCATACTATAAAGCTAACAGAAATATTGCTGGCGATTGCCAAGAAATGTATTGCCTTGAAATGGAAATTGGATTCCTCCCTGCCAGTTGCAATGTGGCTTTCGGAAGTTAATAGTTGTATCCCTTTGGAGAAAATCACTTACTGCTTGAGGAATAAGTTAAAGACATTTTACAGAATTTGGCAACTCCATATTGACTATATGGAGAATCTCCCCCCACATCTCATTGATTGAATCTATATATAATCCTCACATAATGTTTCACACGTAATGTATATTATGTAGCCTACAGCAGGTGATCCAATGTCTCGTTATTTTTGTATATTTTTTAAATATATATATATTTTTTAAATTTATTTTTTATTATTGTATGTTTGTTTATATAACTATAATTATAATTTATTTTTGTTACGTTTGTCTGTTACTGTCACTTTGTCCTATCGTTGTCCAATATCTTTTCACTTTTGTTTTGAATGTTCTTAATTTGAAAATGCAAAAAGAAAATATAAAAAAAAGAAAAAAGAATGCAAATAGTCTGGATAGCCATTGGATTAGATGTTCAGGAGTCTTATGGCTTGGTGGTAGAAGCTGTTTAGAAGCCTCTTGGACCTAGACTTGGTGCTCTGGTACCGCTTGCCGTGCGGTAGCAGAGAGAATCGTCTACGACTAGGGTGGTTGGAGTCTTGGACAATTTTTAGGGCCTTCCTCTGACACCGCCTGGTACAGAGGTTCTGGATGGCAGGAAGCTTGGCCCCTGTCATGTACTGGGCCATACGCACTACCCTCTGTAGTGCCTTGCGGTCGGAGGCCGAGCAGTTGACATACTAGGTGGTGATGCAACCCGTCAGGATGCTCTTGATGGTGCAGCTGTAAAGCTTTTGGAGGATCTGGGGACCCATGCCAAATCTTTTCAATTTCCTGAGGGGGAATAGGTTTTGTTGTGCCCTCTTCACGACTGTCTTGGTGTGCTTAGACCATGTTAGTTTATTGGTGATGTGGACGCCAAGGAATCTCAACCTGCTTCACTACAGCCCTGTAGATGAGAATGGGGGTGTGCTCGGGCCTCCTTTTCCTGTAGTCCACAATCATCTCCATTGTCTTGATCACGTTGAGGGAGAGGTTGTTGTCCTTGCACCACACGATCAGGTCTCTGATCTACTCCCTGTAGGCTGTCTCATCGTTGTCGGTTGTGTCATCGGCAAACTTAATAATGGTGTTGGAGTCGTGCCTGGCCATGCAGTCATGAGTGAACAGGGAGTACAGAAGGGGACTGAGCACGCACCCCTGAGGGGCCCCCGTGTTGAAGATCAGCATGGCGGATGTGTTGTTACTACCCTTACCATCTGGGGGCGGTCCTTCAGGAAGTCCAGGATCCAGTTGCAGAGGGAGGTGTTTAGTCCCAGGTTCCTTAGCGTAGTGATGAGCTTTGAGGGCACTATGGTGTTGAACGCTGAGCTGTAGTCAATAAATAGCATTCTCACATAGATGTTCCTTTTGTCCAGGTGTGAAAGGGCAGTGTGGAGTGCAATAGAGATTGAATCATCTGTGGATCTGTTGGGGCGGTATGCAAATTGGGGTGGGTCTAGGGTTTCTGGGATAATGGTGTTGATGTGAGCCATGATCAGCCTTTCAAAGCATTTCATGGCTACAGACGTGAGTGCTACGGGTCGGTAGTCATTTATGCAGGTTACCTCAGTGTTTTTGGGCACAGGGACTATGGTGGTCTGCTTGAAACATGTTGGTATTACAGAATCGGTCAGGGAGAGGATCAAAATGTCAGTGAAGACACTTGCCAGTTGGTCAGCGCATGCTCGGAGTAAATGTCCTGGTAATCCGTCTGGCCCTGCGGCCTTGTGAATGTTGACCTGTTTAAAGGTCTTACTCACATCGGCTGTGGAGAGTGTGATCACACAGTCACCCAGAACAGCTGATGCTCTCATAAATGTTTCAGTGTTACTTGCCTCGAAGCGAGCACAGAAGTTATTTAGCTCATCTGGTAGGCTTGTGTCACTGGGCAGCTCTCAGCTGTGCCTCCCTTTTTAGTCTGTAATAGTTTGCAAGCCCTGCCACATACAACGTGAGTTGGAGCCAGTGTAGTATGATTCGATCTTAGTCCTGTATTGATTCTTTGCCTGTTTGATGGTTCTTTGGGATAGCGGGATTTCTTATAAGCTTTCGGGTTAGAGTCCCACTCCTTGAAAGTAGCACATCTACCCTTTAGCTCAGTGCGAATGTTGCCTGAATTCCATGGCTTCTGGTTGGGGTATGTAGGTACAGTCACTGTGGGGACGACGCTGTCAATGCACTTATTGATGAAGCCAGTGACTGATGTGGTGGAATCCTCAATGCCATTAGAAGAATCCCAGAACATATTCTAGTCTGTGCTAGCAAAACAGTCCTGTAGGTTAGCATCTGCTTTGTCTGACCACTTTTTAAAGACCGAGTCACTGGTGCTTCCTGCTTAAATTGTTGCTTGCAAGCAGGAATCAGGAGAATAGAAATATGGCCAGATTTGCCAAATGGAGGGCGGGGGAGAGCTTTACACGCGTCTCTGTGTGTGGAGTAAAGGTGGTCTAGAGTTTTTCCCCCCTCTGGTTGCACATTTAACATGCTGATAGAAATGAGGTAAAACTGATTTAAGTTTCCCTGCATTAAAGTCCCTGGCCACTAGGAGAGCCACCTCTGGATAAGCATTTTCCTGTTTGCTTATGGCGGTATACAGCTCAATGAGTGCGGTTTTAGTGCCAGCATCAGTCTGTGGTGGTATGTAGCTACGAAAAATACAGATGAAAACTCTCTTGGTAGATAGTGTGGTCTACAGCTTATCATGAGATACTCTACCTCATGCGAGCAAAACCTTGAAACATCCTTAGATATCTTGCACCAGCTGTTGTTTACAAATATGCATAGGCCCCCGCTCCATGTCTTACCAGAGGCTGCTGTTCTATCCTGCGGATAGAGTGTATAACCCGCCATCTTTATGTTATTAATGTCGTCGTTCAGCCACGACTCTGTGAAACATAAGATATTTCAGTTTTTAATGTCCCGTTGGTGGGATATACATGCTTTCAGTTCGTCCCATTTATTTTCCAGTGATTGAACATTAGCTAACAGTACGGATGGCAAAGGAAGATTAGCCACTTGTCGCCTGATCCTCACAAGGCACCCCGATCTCTTTATGCGACATCTCTGTTTCTTTCTCCAGCGAATGACGGGGATGAGGGCCTGTACGGGTGTTAGGATTATATCCTTCCCGTCCGACTCATTCAAGGAAAAATCTTTGTCTTGTCTCATTCATGCATTTTTTTGTGCTTTCTAATACTGCACATGTTTCTGCATATGCATACGTTTATGTTGTCATGTGAGAGTGTTGCCCTCAAGGTTTATATCTACCTAGGGAGTTATTCCCTTGCCACTGTTGCCAAGGCAACGGGGATTTAAGTGTGGGTTGCTGGGTTTACTAATGCATTTAGTAAACTGATATAGATCAAATTTGATTCATATGTAATCATGGACCTGTGTGTGTGTAGCTGATGCAGACGGTGTGGCAGCGAAGAGGAAGAGGGAGGACGAGGAGAAAAGAGGAGGTGTGGGAGAACAGTGAGAATCCCCTCCGCTGTCCTGTCCGATTGTACGAGTTCTACCTGTGGTGAGTGGTGAGTGACACGTACACAAATACTGCATACCTTTAATCTCCCCATTCTGCACTGTAAATTCAAGGGAGCAAAGACCATGATTTTTTATATTGGGTTGATGAAAATCCTCTGGTTTATACTGTTTGCTGCGCATTAACGCAGCTCCTGTATCCCATCCTGTCAGGTTTCCTCATTAGACCCTGCACTATGTGCTATTTAAGTTTAGTCTACATTTGGTCTGCTGAGAAATCCCCTCATATTCTTAACAGAACCAAAGATATCATATTTATGTTCTAATCTTCTCCCCCTGTGGTTGTGATGTATGCTGCTGCTTGCAGAGAGAACGTCCTCTACTCTCCTCTTCTAACACCACCAGACACACCCACACACTAACTCAACTAGCTGCTTAGATCACTTCCTGTCAGGTCCCTAAAGGATGCTAAAAACAAACATTGTTTGCGAAAACATTGTTTGCTTGTTTCAGCAAGGAGCAACAAAGTTTCATCACTTTGTTAAGAGTCTACGTTACCACAGAAACAGACTCAAACACACTCATGCCCAGCTTCCCCGTTTATGTTGGTTATTTTATTTTAGTGGCTGTCTTCATCCATAACCGTCGGTCACAGGGTTATACTGTAATTGTGCCAGCCCTTTAGCTGTTATGTGAGTTCTTATTCTTTGAGGTACGCTCTAACTGGTATTTCTACATCATGCTTGTCTCCTCACTCAGGTGGCTAAGTGTGACGCGTGCGAGCGCCAGGGCCAAAAGGTTAGGATTTATGTCATATGTTATAGCACATTGTGATGTGTCCTGTCACTGCCAATGTTTTGAAAAGAGAGGTAGACATAAAGTCATACAGACTTGGAGTTCCCCCTAAGACCTTCTACCGGTAAAAAAAGTTGAGATTTTGTCACAGCTATTTATAGGGATTAAATAAACCTCAAGTGCAACTTCCTGTTCTGTTCTGACTAGCTTACATCCCCTGTATACCACAGTGAAGACATGGTAAAGAAAAGACTGTATAACATTGTTCTTGAGTGGTAAAGATTCACACGTATGAACTACTCTCAACATTTAGCTTCCTACTCTCCCTCGTTCCCCTCTCGCCCTGACATTGGCGATCTCCATCGCTCCATCCCCCTCAACTACTACCACTTGCTACGAGCATGTCTGATCAGTCTCCCATGGAGACTAATCCAGCCATCATCATTGTAGTCTCACTAGCCAGCTCCCCCACGGGCCAGTTAAATACTAGTTACTGTATACGTCATTCAGTGTAACTGTACAGTATTAAACTGTAGATTGTTATACATTAGTGTTCAACCAGAACGCTTTAAACAGGTCAAACAGGATGACTACCTCCACAGAGCAAGGCTTTGTGAAGGGTAGCTATGGAAACCATAGTTCTAGTCATCAGTAATCCTGTATTTGAATGGGGTTGAGTTACCGTGGCCAATAGCGTAATAGTGCCTGTTGACACAGGTCAATTGCAGCTGATTTAGATTGATTAGCAGGCTGACTGTGGTGTTTTTATACTGACTCATGCTTCATGACAGACATGTCAAGTACAGTATATTGGAAATGTACAGTTGAAGTCGGAAGTTTACATACACTTATGTTGGAGTCATTAATACTTGTTTTTCAACCACTCCACAAATTTCTTGTTAACAAACTATAGTTTTGGCAAGTCAGTTAGGACATCTACTTTGTGCATGACACAAGTCATTTTTTCAACAATTGTTTACAGACAGATTATTTCACGTAAAATTCACTGTCTCACAATTCCAGTGGGTCAGAAGTTTACATACACTAAATTGACTGTGCCTTTAAACAGCTTGAAAAATTCCAGAAAATGATGTCATGGCTTTAGAAGCTTCTGACAGGCTAATTGACATAATTTGAGTCAATTGGAGGTGTACCTGTGGATGTATTTCAAGGCCTACCTTCAAACTCAATGCCTCTTTTCTTGACTTCATAGGAAAATTATAAGAAATCAGCCAAGACATCAGAAAAAATATGTAGACTTCCACAAGTCTGGTTCATCCTTGGGAGCAATTTCCAAATGCCTGAAGGTACCACGTTCATCTGTACAAACAATAGTACGCAAGTACAAACATCATGGGACCACACTGCCTTCATAACGCCTTCATTCTGTCTCCTAGAGATGAACGTACTTTGGTGCGAAAAGTGCAAATCAATCCCAGAACAACAGCAAAGGACCTTGTGAAGATGCTGGAGGAAACAGGTACAAAACTATCTATATCCACAGTAAAACGAGTCCTATATCGACATAACCTGAAAGGCCGCTCAGCAAGGAAGAAGCCACTGCTCCAAAACCGCCATAAAAAAGCCAGACTACGGTTTGCAACTGCACATGGGGACAATGATCATACTTTTTGGAGAATGTCCTCTGGTCTGATGAAACAAAAATAAAACTGTTTGGCCATAGTGACCATCTGTCACGAATATTACCGAAGGTGACTCCCCTTCTTGTTCGGTTGGCGCTCGGCGGTCGTCGTCGCCGGTCTACTAGCTATCGCTGATCCGTTGTTCTGTGTTCGTTTAGTTCTGTCTAATTGGTATCACCTGTTTCTTGTTTGGTTGTTAGGATAGGGTTATATATAGTCTGTTCAGCCCGCTTCTGTTTCGTGCGGGCTTGTTCTCCTGTTTCTTTGTTTGAGTGTATTTTGTTTGCATTTGGGTTTCACGCTGTCCGTTTATATTTCTGTTCATTTGTGTTTCCACTTTTGTACATGTTATGTTTCCAGGACATTTAAGCGTGTTGTTTTTCCCACATCCTTTGCTCTCTGCGCCTGACTCCACACCTCTTCACTCATTTACACGTCACACCATCGTTATGTTTGCAGGAAAAAGGAGGAGGCTTGCAAGCCGAAGAACACCATCCCAACCGTGAAGCACAGGGGTGGCAGCATCATGTTGTGGGGGTGTTTTGCTGCAGGAGGGACTGGTGCACTTCACAAAATAGATGGCATCATGAGGAAAGAAAATTATGTGGATATATTGAAGAAACATCTCAAGACATCAGTCAGGAAGTTAAAGCTTGGTCGCAAACGGGTCTTCCAAATGGACAATGACCCCAAGCATACTTCCAAAGTTGTGGCAAAATTACTTAAGGACAACAAAGTCAAGGTATTGAAGTGGCCATCACAAAGCTCTGACCTCAATTCTATAAAACATTTGTGGGCAGAACTGAAAAGGGTGTGTGAGCAAGGAGGCCTACAAACCCGACTCAGTTACACAGCTCTGTCAGGACGAATGGGCCAAAATTCACTCAACTTATTGTGGGAAGCTTGTGGAAGGCTACCCGAAACGTTTTGACCCAAGTTAATTTAAAGGCAATGTTACCAAAAACGAATTGAGTGTATGTAAACTTCTGACCCACTGGGAATGTGATGAAATAAACAAAAGCTGAAGTAAATCATTCTCTCTACTATGATTCTGTCATTTCACATTCTTAAAATAAAGTGGGGACCTTAACTGACCTTAGACATGGAGTTTTTACTCTTGATTAAATGTCAGGAATTGTGAAAAATTTAGTTTAAATGTATTTGGCAAAGGTGTATGTAAACTTCCGACTTCAACTGTAAGTTGTGTATACAGTTGAAGTCGTCTCATCGGCTGATAATCATGACGTACATTCCATGCGACAGTCTATCTGTTCATACTAAAATGTTTACGTTTATAATTAAATGTTTTTAGGCATGACGTAGCTTGTTGATTAAGAAGACATAAAAGTTGATTAAAAATGACCATGCAAAATGTTTATGAAATGATTTAAAATAAAGAATACTGCCGTTGTCGGTTTATGAGTAAAAAAGGCAATTTATCCTCGGAGTAAGGGGGGTACCATATGGCCGTTTTGTACTCGGGGATGTGGTCACGTTAAGCCCTTGCCGTGTGTATCTTGTGGATCCATCTTCTGTTTTCTCCTATCACAGCCATTAAACTCTGTAAACTGTTTTAAAGTCACAATTGGGCACATAGTGAAATCCCTAAGCAGTTTCATTCCTCTCCAGCAACTGAGTTAGGAAGGGCGCCTGTGTCTTTGTAGTGACTGGGTGTATTGCTACACCATCCAAAGTGTAATAATAACTTGACCATGCTCAATGGGATATTCATTGTCTGCTTTTTAAAATATATTTTTTACCCATCTACCAATAGGTGCCCTTCTTTCCAAGACATTGGAAAACCACCCTGGTCTTTGTGGTTGAATCTGTGTTTGAAATTCACTGCTCGACTGATGGACCTTACAAATAATTTATTTGTGGAGATGAGGTATTCATTCAAAAATCTGGTTAAACACCGTTATTGCACAGAGAGTGAGTCCATGCAACTTATTATGTGGCTTGTTCAGCGAATTGTTACTCCTGAACTTATTTAGACTTGCCTAACGGGTTTAATACTTGACTCAAGAAATGTCAGATTTTCATTTTTAATACGTTTTTTAAAATGTAAAAAAAACATAATTCCACTTTGACGTTATGGGGTATTGTGTGTAGGCCAGTGACAAAAAAATATCTCAATTTAATCCATTTTAAATTCAGGTTGTAACACAACAACATGTGGAAAAGGTGAGTGGATGTGAATACTTTCTGCATGCACTGAAAATCCTGTGTAACATCTAGCGACAACCTTGTACTTATGTAGATGTTACGTACTCTATGGTGTACTAGTGTGTTTATTTTCTCACTTGGGGCGTCGCTTTGAGAAGCTGACGATTATATTGTCAGAATGGGTAACGTACTTTGTAGGTACACAATAATTACAAGTAAGTACACCTCAAGATACATTTCATTTGAACCCCCTAGCCTGGAGTCTATTGATGCACCGGTGTGTCAACCTAAGTAATATAATATAAAAATCCACATCAGAATCCGTCAGTTTAAGCTAGAGATATATTTTTTGTTGCATGGACTGCGTCTCAATCCACCACATCCGCCTACGGTCTTCCGCATCTGCGGTGGAAGGTGGTCGAGCTACAGCAGCGTTTATCAGACCATGAGACATCCCAAAAATCTGTCGTCACACGAACACGGCTGTAGTGCCGGGACTCATCTGAAGTCGATACCATGGGCTACAAATTAATGTAACCCCACTGTGGAAAGGGGAGATTCTCACAAACACAATGTTAGTCTCCGGTATAAAAAATGTATGGAAGTATGGAGGTAGTTTTGTGCCAACACAAAAAAAGGGTTTAAATAAGTGTAAAGAACTAACAAAAATATTTCCTGAGCTTTCTTATACGCTACATGACCAAAATTATGTGGACATCTATATTCTTTTTATAAAAAATTGTGTAGAATGTCATTGTATGCAGTAGCGTTAAGATTTCCCTTCACTGGAACTAAGAGGCCTAGCCCGAACCATGAAAATAGCCCCAGACCTTTATTCATCCTCCACAAAACTTTACAGTTGGCACTATTCTAACCTTAAAACAATTATACATGTCAGGTTATAACCCATCAAAACTATGAAATAACACATTTGGAATCAAGTAGTAACCAAAAACCAAAAGAGTATATATTTGAGATTTTTCAAAGTAACCAACCCTTTGCCTTGTGTTAGGAGTGTGTATTGGAGGCGAAGTCAGGTGCAGGAGAGCAGAGTGTCGTGAACAGGCACACTTTTATTCCGGTCAAAAGGACAGCACAAAAGAACATAAAATGTGCCCAAAACACGGAACATAGACAAAAAGTAATGAGCGTAACAATATCCACAATATCAAAATACACGTAACACAAACAATCCTACACAAATACATGATCGGGAACAGATGAATAAATACATATCAATTGTTTGGGGAATGAAAACCATGTGTGCAGAGAACAAGACAAAACAAATGGATACATGAAAAATGGAGCGGCGATGGCTAGAAAGCCGGTGATGTCGACCGTCGAATGCCGCCTGAACAAGGAGAGGAGCCGACTTCGGCGGAAGTCGTGACACCTTGATGACAGCTTTGCACACTCTTGACATTCTCTCAACCAGCTTCATGATGTAGTCACCTGGAATGCATTTAATTTGACAGGTGTGCCGTGTTAAAAGTAAATTTATGTAATTTCTTTCCTTCTTAATGCGTTTGAGCATTGATCAGTTGAGTTGTGACAAGGTAGGGGTGGTATACAGAAGATAACTTTATTTGGTAAAAGACCAAGTCCATATTATGTCAAGAACAGCTCAAATAAACAAATAGAAATTACAGTCTATTATTACTTTAAAACATGAAGGTCAGTCAATACGGAAAATTTCAAGAACTTTGAAAGTTTCTTCAAGTGCAGTCACAAAAACCATCAAGGGCTATGATGAACCAACTCTCATGAGGACTGCAACAGGAAAGGAAGACCCAGAATTACCTCTGCTGCAGAGGATAAGTTCATTAGAGTTACCAGCCTCAGAAATTGCAGCCCAATTAAATGCTTCACAGAGTTGAAGTAACCGACACATCTCAACATCAACCGTTCAGAGGAGACTCCGCGAATCAGACCTTCATGATCAAATTGCTGCAAAGAAACCCCTACTAAAGGACACCAATTAGACTAAGAGACTTGCTTGAGCCAAGAAACACGAGTAATGGACATTAGACCGGTGGAAATCTGTCCTTTGGTCAGATGAGACCAAATTTGAGATTTTTGGTTCCAACCAGCGTGTCTTTGGTGGTGACACTGTCAGTGGTTTATTTAGAAATCAAGGCACACTTAACCAGCATGGCTACCACAGCATTCTGCAGCGATACGCCATCCCATCTGGTTTGCGCTTAGTGGGACAATCATTTGTTTTTCAACAGGACAATGACCCAACATACCTCCAGGCTGTGTAAGGGCTATTTGACCAAGAAGGAGAGTGATGGAGTGCTACATCAGATGACCTTCACAATCACCCGACCTCAACCCAATTGAGATTGTTTGGGATGTGAAAGAAAAGCAGCAAACAAGTGCTAAGCATATGTGGGAACTCCTTCAAGACTGTTGGAAAAGCATACCATGTGAAGCTGGTTGAGATAATGCCAAGAGTCTGTAAAGGTGTCATCAAGGCAAAGGGTGGCTACTTTGAAAAATCTCAAATCTATTTTGATTTGTTTAACACCTTTTTAGTTACTATATGATTCCAAATGTGTTTATTTTACAGTTTTGATGTCTTCACTATAATTCTGCAAATCAAATCAAACTTTATTTGTCACATGTGCCAAAAACAACAAGTGTAGACCTTACCGAGGAATGCTTACTTACAAGCCTTTAACCAACAGTACAGTTCAAGAAGAGTTAAGAAAATATTTACCAAATAAACTAAGCTGTTAAGGAGCCTTAAGGTCCGAGACTTGGCGCTCCGGTTCCGGCTTGCCGTGCAGTAACAGAGTACACAGTCTATGACTTGGGTGACTGGAGTCTCTGACAATTTTATGGGCTTTCCTCTGATTCAATCTTAATCCTGTATTGACGCTTTGCTTGTTTGATGGTTCGTCTGAGGGCATAGCGGGATTTCTTTAAGCGTACAGATTAATGTCCCGCTCCTTGAAAGCGGCAGCTGTAGCCTTTAGCTCAATGCGGATGTTGCCTGAAATCCATTGCTTCTGGATGGGATATGTGCATACGGTCACTGTGGGGACGGCGTTGTTGATGCACTTATTGATGAAGCCGATGACTGAGGAGATAAACTCCTCAATGCCATTGGATGAATTCCAGAACATATTCCAGTCTGTGCTAGCAAAACAGTCCTGTAGCGTAGCATCCACGTCATCTGACCACTTCTGTATTGAGCGAGTCACTGGTACTTCCTGCTTTAGTTTTTCCTTGTAAGCAGGAATCAGGAGGATATAATTATGGTCAGATTTTTCAAATGGAGAGCGGGCGAGAGCTTTGTATGCATCTCTGTGTGTGGAGTAAAGGTGGTCTAGAGTTTTTTTCCCCTCTGGTTGCACATGTGACATGCTGGTAAAAATGTGGTAAAACTGATTTAAGTTTGCCTGCATTAAAGTCCCCGGCCACTAGGAGCGCCGCTTCAGGATAAGCATTTTCCTGTTTGCTTATGGCCTTATAGAGTTGGTTGAGTACGGTCTTAGTGCCAGCATCGGTCTGTGGTGGTAAATAGATGGCTACAAATAATATAAACTCAGCAAAAAAATAAACGTCCTCTCACTGTCAACTGCGTTTATTTTCAGAAAACTTAACATGTGAATATTTGTATGAAAATAACAAGATTCAACAACTGAGACATAAACTGAACAAGTTCCACAGACATATGACAAACAGAAATGGAACAATGTGTCCCTGAACAAAGGGGGGGGGTCAAAATTAAAAGTAACAGTCAGTGTCTGGTGTGGCCACCAGCTGCATTAAGTACTGCAGTGCATATCCTCCTCATGGACTGCACCAGATTTGCCAGTTCTTGCTGTGAGATGTTACCCCACTCTTCCACCAAGGCACCCGCAAGTTCCCGGACATTTCTGGGGGGAATGGCTCACCCTCATCCTCCGATCCAACAGGTCCCAGATGTGCTCAATGGGACTGAGATTTGGGCTCTTCGCTGGCAATAGCGCACAGTGGAAATCACGCACAGACCGAGCAGTATGGCTAGTGGCATTGTCATGCTGGAGGGTCATGTCAGGATGAGCCTGCAGGAAGGGTACCACATGAGGGAGGAGGATGTCTTCCCTGTAACGCACAGCGTTGAGATGTTATTGACAAATAGATACCCACACCCACCTCTCGTCTTACCTGACGTAGCTTCTCTGTTCTGCGGATGCATGGTCCTGCTCCCGGGAAAGCAGTGAATCCTTCTCGTCGGACTCGTTAAAGGAAAAAAGCTTCTTCCAGTTCAAGGTGAGTAAACGCTGTTCTGATTTCCAGAAGTTATTTTCGGTCATAAGAGACGATAGCAGCAACATTATGTACAAAATAAAGAAAAAAGAAAAAGTTACAAATGACGCAAAAAAAACTATCAAAATAGCACAGTTGGTTAGGAGTCCGTAAAACGTCAGCCATCCTCTTCGGTCGACCTTTTTCAGAAATGTAGAATGTACAAATATAGTACAAATAAAAATGGCACACTTTTTGGGGAGCAAGCGCTACCAACAACATTGAGTGGAGATGTTGAAGTGTGCCATTCACGGGTAGGTAATTAAGAGTTTATTGAGCTTCCAACCCGTAGTAATCTCGGACACCCAGCTCATCTGTCCAAGAGATTACAACCTTTTGACAGTTTATACTAAATTGGATGGAGCTGAGAAGAAACTAAACACTACATTGGTGAGTTTAGTAACAAACATGGTAACAAGTATTTGTTGTAAATCCTCTATAATTACAGAATGCAATTACCATCAATTACATGTTGTTACTACAGTGCAACTATGAGTTATTACAAATTAACTACAATATTTGTTAGTGTAATTACACATTTATTATACTGTAATACGGACCCCTTAAAATGAAGTCTAAATAAATTGTAATGAACTTCACAGGGAGGGGAAAGTTCAAGGTGATACGCTTGATGCTCCTACAGAAAAAATATTGAGGGTCTTATTTTGGTGGTATAATGATCAATGCTTGTCTGTCATTTGACAAATAAAATAGATCTCACTCTTTTGTCCATAATAATTGGCTATATAGTGCACACGCCAATACTAGAGTGGGCACATTCGCTAAAACACGTTTTTTTCTTCACAAAACCATCAGTAGAGGTGAAAATACACGGAACTCCATTTAACTTGTATTTTATATTTGGGAATGGGAATTTAACCACAACAGTTATTTTATGTTCATTAGGTTATCACCCACAGCGTTTTATCCACAACATGTTCATTTGATGGAAACATCTCTGGTGGGAAAATGCGCATACTATTTTTATGCCAATTTTTTTTATATTCGCATGAACATCTGTCACCAATTGGACGGAAACCTAACTACTATCATCAATGGACTAATGAAATAAATACCAAAAGATAGTTTTGGGGTGGAGTTGTTCTTTAATAAAGAAAATCCTGAACTGAAAATATCTGACATGTTTTTTGTTAGGCTCAGTTATAGATTTGGCTTGTTTTACATTATAGCATAAAACGCATTAAGCATAAACATATTGTTGATAACAAGCAGTCTGTAAACATCAGCAGTAAGCTACTGTAATACATTTACCAATACAGTTTATCCTCACTTCTTATTATAAATGTCAGCAAAAAGAAACGTAAAGATACTTTTATGTTCATAGCAAAATTCAATACTTTTTTTTTAGTTTCACACAGATACTGTATCACAGGGGCGCAACTTTGGTTTTAGAAGTGGGAGGGACATAAGGTATTTTTTTATTTTATTTTATCCGGTCGGATAAACACTTCAAACAGACTACCCGACTACTCGGACACGTCCACGGTCCTAAAGCCTGTAACATTCCAATGATAAAACTGGGGAGGACAAAAATGAAATTTCAGAATAACATTATCTCACATATTCTTCTGTGAGACCAAACACAGTTGACATCAAACCAACTCTTGCCATCATGAGTACCACCTTTTTCTCCCATTCTAGCACAGTCTTCACCGTCTGGATTTTTTCTTTTCTCGTCTCCTTGCCAGTTGTCAGGCTCTTCTTTCTCGCCATTTTCGGAAGCAAACCAGAAGCTACAGAGGAATTACATTATAATGAATTCAGCCATCCATGTCCTCATATTAACTGCATTGATTGGGAATCATCATTTCACCTGTATTTTTGTGTTTTGTCAATTATGAGAACACATCACAATACTCTAATGCTGTAGAAGCAATACTGAATGATCATGCTTTTGTAAATGTATTACTATTCAAAATAACTTCTGACCTGTTACTTGAATCTAGAGGTGTGTCGTCCACCCATAACCACTTTCCCTCTTCTTTTTGGTCTGTCAGTCCGATCCAGAACTTGTCTTCACCACCACTCATTATAGCACCAACTTTCTTATCTAAGATTGTCTTCACCAGGAACATTGATTGACAAATTATATAGAGTGCTACAATGGGTTAAATGGAGAGTTCACCCAAATGTTGCCTTACACTCATAGATAGCAGTCTATGGACTAGTCGAGTACATCCAAGAACAGTAATCCACGCTTTTGTGGAACCTAAAGCTCAATGTCTAAAAAGTGTTTTAATTTAATTGGTTTTGGTTATGAAATGCTAAAATTAGCGGTTGGTGACAACAGGGAAAGGGGGATAACTAGTCAGTTGTACAACTGAATGCATTCAACTGAAATGTGTCTTCCGCATTTAACCCAACCCCTCTGAATCAGAGAGGTGCGGTTGGCTGCCATAATCGACATCCACGTCGTCGCCGCCCGGCTAACAGTGGGTTAACTGCCTTGCTCAGGGGCAGAATGACAGATGTTTACCTTGTCAGCTCAGGGATTCGATCCAGCAACCTTTCGGTTACTGGCCCAATGCTGTAACCACTAAAAGCGAGGTATACAAAACAAAAGCGTGCTTTGCAGTCTCTCCTTGTCCATAGACTCATTTCAGTTTTAGCCTTATAAGGCAAAAAATACAAAATGATGTAATTGGTTGAATTATCTTTTTAAATACAGTCAAACATGGTGTACTTTAATTTTTGTAGATTGCATGTTTAATTGCATGTGCTTTATAGCAGTTTTTTTCTCATTAGACTGACATGGTACTGAGATCTCATAATAAAATGTAAAGCACTTTCAAATCTTATAAACCCATTGGCTCAATCTGTAATTTGTGGATACAAAATCTATTGCCCGACCACAGCCTTAATGAATGAAAGATAATATGGAAGGACAGACGCAATGTATAATTTAATTCCCATTCAATAGTCATGATAACTACCTGCTCAGAAAGGCTGTCTATGATGACCAGCTGTCCTCCCATGGAGACACATTTATCCTGACTCTCAACCCAGGTCAGACTATCATTGGAAAAATAATAGCAGTGTTTCCTGTGACACATCCAATCATGAGCACATATTGGACGCTCATCCTCTGTGGAGGGAGGGAACAGAAATAACCTGGTGATATATACGTCTTTGTCAATAGTCCCTTATCAAAATCAAGTATTTGTAACATACTATATGAATCATTCTTTTTATTTTTTTTTATCTTACTGATTGTATAAGATCCATACTGACATGAAAACACATTGATTTACTATGCATACACTTAGCCTCAGCCTAAGTGGGATAAGAAAAAAGCAGAAATAGACTGAAACCGAGGCAATAAAATTAGGTTTGAAGTGACTTCCATTTCCTTTTCTTCTTTACCATGGAATTTGTTATAGTAATTCCAATTCCTTAATGGAGTTCATTCTATGATATAAAACATAGGCCTATGTAACAAAGCACTTTTTTGGAATGACTGAATCTTGTGCCACTATTTATTTGGACATTCTCGCATAGTACCTGTGATCTTACAGCAAGTTCTCTGCACAATCAATTCTTGATTATGTTTCAAAACTGTTGAGAAAAAAAAAAAAACAGAGTCACATTTTGTACTCAGACTTCCCCTTCTCTCTTCTGGTTAAAACAGATGTTACATTTTTGCATCGTGACATCAATCATTTCCTCATAACTGAGAGGGTAAAGCCCATACGCTATACACTTTTTATAGGGATGAAAATGTCAATGGAAATGTACTGTTTAGTATTCATCTTAGCATGAGTCATATGATCCAAAATTCACCTGCTGTAAGATTATTTTCAATCAAATGTTTGAGATTTTGAAGAGCGCTGCACTGGGTTTGTGGGCTAGTTGTATCAGTGTGAAAAAGACACATTTGAAATGTACAGTAATGAGTTTGACCCAACTTTCCTGTAGCTATCCTATCCCGCCTCATATGTGAACAGCCAGTTTGGGGACTCCTGCTCCTACTCTGGACTCCACTATGGGTCTACTCTATAGTACTTACAGAGAACCCCAAGTCCAATGACAGCACCCATCAGAAGAACACAGAGAGTCACCAGAACAACTCTGACAGGGTCATATCCACTTGGTTTGACCTTTGACCCCTCCTGAGAATCAGGGTCACCAGCTGAGGGGACAGAGAGAGAATATGAATCAGACTCCCATCAACTTTCTACTTAGTTGTATTGTATGTTAGACATGAAATCATCAAAACATGAAGAAAATGTATGATTCGTGGAACAAGGAACATGGTTTTTGAGGCTATGGAGACAAGTATGATGAAAAATCTAAATTAGATTCTGTTCTGCATGCTGTCAACTCTTTTTATCACCCATATGTGGTTTCCTGAAAGAAAATGTCCTCATTGTTTTGCCTTGCTTGAAATTTGCACAGACTTCATCTGACCCACACAACCACACACACATTCACCACACTCACACGTAATAACACACGCAGGCACTCACCCACACACCCACACACACTTACCATTAGGGTCGATAGATGGCTGGTTGCGTCTGGTTCTGGAAATTTCAGAGTGTGTGGTATCATTTACTGTGGATGCTGTTGCTGAAATGTAACCATGAAAGTGTGAGAATAAGACAAAACTCCTCTCATCACATTGGCTGTTCAAGAACAAGCATTTTTGACACTCAGTTTGTTAATGTAAAAGAATTGTCACAGATCACCGATAAAGCATGAGGCCTGCTTAAAAATGTTTATGCCAACCGGCTAAAAATCGGTTTCTTGAAAACCGTTTTAATATATATAATATATAACTGAAATCACTAATATCTCTTTGTGATGTAACCCACTGGGCAAAAACGGGTTGAATCAACGTTGTTTCCACGTCATTTCAACCAAAAAACTCAGTGTGATGACATTAAATTAACGTGGAAAACGGTTTGAATTTGCAAAAAGTCATCAATGTGAGGGCATTTTGTCTCTTTTTAACCCAACTTTGAACCTAAACCCAATGACACGGTTAGTTGACAACTAAACCAAATGTAAATCAAAACTAGACGTTGAACTGTCATCTGTGCCCAGTGGGAAGTCATTTTTGTCTTAGTGAACATGTTTTGAAATGAATTACCAATATGCGTTGTCAAATAAAGTCAATACGGTATTAATATAATTCCAGAATAATCTGGAAATTGAGAATGTGGTACTCGTCTCTGAGAGGTGGGGCTGGATGACCATGAGATAAAAATGATAGCTTTAACCATGTTTTGAAGATATACAGTGTTTGTTAATAATTACATTGTGTACAAACAATGTAGTACAACAAGCTTACATTTGGGGTTCTGATGGGATAATACAGTTGAACTAAGCTCATGAGGCATTTAGAAGTAATATTCTTCAAGAACAAATGTCTATATATCATTAATATAAAAGTCTTAAAATGGATTTACCAATCGCAGATTGCCTCTTTGACATTAGATAGATATTTATGCAGGTAGAAGCTTTTTGTTGAACATTCTTCACATCCTGAGCATACAAGCATGTCTATAAACAAACATTTTTTTGGTGACAGATTTTAGTTTAGAACATACCACAATTCTTTCCTTCAGTCCTTTGTTGCTTTTTGAACTTTACATCAGCGTAGACTATTCCTTCAGACATAATTAGCTATTGCAATTATCTGTCTTTCAGTGGGGCGAGATGGTTACTGATCCTCAACACTGCTACCAGGCACGGATTTACATCAATCCAAAATAGACATTTCTTCTGTGTTGATGGGAACTGAGGGAATGAAGATGTTGAAAACAGCAGCAAAAAAGTTTCGCAATGACACTTCTCTTTCTCTGTTTCATTCATTCTCAACCAAAAAACTAATATGTTAGCTATCACTATTAATTAATACATAGTAGTCCTTACTCCTATCATTGGTCCTCCATTACATTCACACCGTTCAATCTCTCATTGACATGTAGCTGAACTACATGAGACATTGGAATCTTATTAGTTTGATTAATAGTATGTTTCTCTTGTTTGCTTCTAAAAGCTCTTAGTTTAGATAACTACTGTGGTTTTATTAGAAGTCTGTTGGTTTTCTTGTTAGTTTGAAAATTATTATTTGAGCAACCTTTAATTAGGGGTTTGCCTACAAAGACAGATGTGCCATTTATATTTTATTACAGCGTTAAAAGTATCTACATTAATGCTTGCTCATTAGAGACTAAATAAGAATATCAAGTTTGGTGTGAACATTTCCTCAAGTCAAATGTCCTGGACTTGTACCTCGATGACATGATGAAGATACACTGTGGACACTGTGTGGACATTATGACAACTCTGTCTTTCTATCTAATCCGTCATTCCATCTTTACCATCTAATCAGCCCTGTCTTAATTGGATATGAGTTTGATAATGTAATGACTGATCTCCCAGTGTAGTGTGCATAAACAGTGTTTGTGCTATCAGGGATCCTTGGGACATCCCTACCCTAAACTCTAACCTTAACCCCTACCCTAACCATAACCCCTACTTAACCCTAAGCCTTAACATAACCATTTAAATTGAATTTTTAATGGGGTGACATCACCCCATCAGAGTTGGGACGTCCCAATGATCCCGTTTAGACTTTTAAACTGCAGTAGCCAGATGGGCATTGAACACGATTGAATCATTTCCACAGCTAATAGTTTCCTACCATTTGACTTACTCATTAATTTCATTATAGAGTGAGCAAACGCCTATATTTAGACACAAATAACAATGTTAATAATAATTATTATTTATTTAACTTGTATAGCGCTTTTCATTACAGAAAATAATCTCAAAGCACATAAAAAGCAAAACAAACAACTAATTTAAATTGAAATGCATCCAATTACAATTCCGTATGTTTACACATGAATATTACAGTGGGTACTAGTCCTTCATTGCCGAACATGTAGCACCCACCTATGTGAAACCATTGCAGCTGAAAATCGCACAAAAAGCAACTACATATTGGCAGTGGTTAAGAACAGTCTCTGAGCCTCTTCTGCCATCTCTGGACACATCATGCAGTACTTGTAATACTTCCCGACAGATGAAATAATAATAATAATTATTATTATTCATTCATAATTATAAGTATAATAACAATTAACAAATAATAATAACAATAATAATAGAGGATTATGTAACTAATAAGAATGTTCATTTTGATGGTCCCTGACCAAAGAAGATTCATAATTGCATATGCAAAACCCGGATGTTATATCAAGAAACTTACTTTTTCAGCAAATCGGTGTGTAGGACGCTTGACTGAGCCATCTAATGGCCAATGAGGTGGAAGTATTTTCTGATAAAGAGAGGTTCATCCAGGAAGAGGGCGGGGACACTTCCTTTCTTGGGCGAGTTGGCAGATAATGAAAGTGGTACAAGGACGACTGAAGTGAACATGGCCCCCAGCACGCAACGGAATGAAGCTGTGTCCGACGTAAAAAAGGGAATTCGGGCAATCCTGCTTGGACCCCCTGGTGCTGGGAAAGGAACACAGGTGAGTGAGTTATGCTAAGGAAGTGTAGGAATGGGATACCGCTTGGCCAACACTGCCAACCAACTAACTTCATACACCCTGTCCTGAAGTTCATTCTGAATTGGCTTGCATAGATGGCTATCTCTGCTAGCTTGACTAAGTCGCGTGTAATGAATTGGGTAGCTAGATCAGACGAATAAGGAATTATCCTAAAAGTTGTAGCTAGCTCGCTAACCAGTTATGAGCGTCTGTCCATTGGAATGAAACTAATTCCCTCTTGGCTCCCACTATCTGGTGCTGGCAGATTTGACTGTTTGCCAATGTGTTGCAAGCTCACAATGTGGTACTCGTCTCTGGAGTCGCATGCCAACCGTTTGTGTGAAGAGTCCTAAAGATAAGAGTGCCCTTTCAACGTCACATTAGGGACTGTATGCTAATCATACTCTCCAGCTGGCCAGCGCCAACTGCTTTCACTTGATCTAACCAGGTTCAATGAAGACGTGTTACCGCTCGACTTCCCTGTCAAAAAGCTCAATGTAGTTCTTATTTTAAATTCTGGGGGTATGTGGTACAGGAGAGCAACCGCTTGTCCAGGGTTTTGTTAGAGGTAATAATGTTAGGTGTGTTTAGGCTGATTGGAACAAAAGCTGGTACACCCTGCAGCTTCCCACGACCAGAGTTGGGGACTTATGTATTTCCTTTAAGATCTGTATCCATATGTGTCTCATGGCTATAGTGGCTGCATAGCCTTGTAAATATACACACACTACAGTGTGTACGGAATAAATGT
This sequence comes from Oncorhynchus nerka, assembly GCF_034236695.1. Lineage (NCBI taxonomy): Eukaryota > Metazoa > Chordata > Actinopteri > Salmoniformes > Salmonidae > Oncorhynchus > Oncorhynchus nerka. The sequence continues at coordinate 61,367,948 of NC_088399.1, forward strand.
TATTTAAATATATATTTTTTTGCACAGGCTGGTACAAGTACTGTAGGGGCCTTTCAGACACATACTTTTGGTCTAGCTTTGAAGATCCCAACTATTTAGTCAGTCTCCTGAGGGTTTGGTCTTTTTTCCCCGTTGTGGCACAACCTGAATCACATTGAAATGTAAAAACAAAATGGCAACATGATTATGTCCTTAAAACCACAGTTATGCATGTGCTATGAAGTAAGTTATTCAACACTTATTTTTGCTTTTCCAAAAGTGTCCCATTCAGACATTAGTCTCATGTCATGTGTGGAGGTTATGTTCTGTAGCTGAAGGACTGTGACTGTGCCCAAAATATAACAGCCAGCCATTTTACGATTCAGCACGACTTTAATGCTTTGACGGGCTCCCACCTGTTGTAGTGTTTTGCCAGGTTGGGAAGCGCCTATGTTTGGCCATACTCTTCTCCTCAGAGTTGCGATTTTGCGAAGTGACTACATAAATGCTACACCTTTTGCCCTTATAACATGAGACTTGACGCCAATACCCACGCTCCCCCCCTCTCCTCCAAGGCTCCTCGGTTGGCAGAGCAGTACTGTGTGTGTCATCTGGCCACGGGGGACATGCTGAGGGCCATGGTGGCGTCTGGCTCTGTGCTCGGCAAGAGGCTCAAGGAGACGATGGATGCCGGGAAACTGGTAAGATGTGTAGTGTGTTTTCATGTTAGTTCTGAACATGTTTCTGTGTTCATTTTTTTAATAGGAATAAATCTTTTGTGTCACTGGTGCTGGAACTTAGTGGTAATCAGAGACCGGTTGACTTGGGCGTCTGTCCTAATTGTGTGCTCTTATGCATTTATTTTCACTGCTCATCACTCTGTGAATTTACTCCTGTCAAATGACTCAGGTCAGTGATGAGATGGTGGTAGAACTCATAGAAAATAACCTGGACACGCCTCCCTGTAAGAAGGGGTTCCTATTGGATGGATTCCCCCGCACAGTGAAACAAGCAGAGATGGTGAGGATTGGTTGGTGCCTGACTCCATTTTGCTGTCAATCCCCCAGAGTGAAAGTTTGTCTTGCTGTTAATCAAGCATAAGCAGTGGTGAACATCACGCAAAATGAATGTGGTGCGTGAACTACGTTTACCCTCCACTATACCATTGAGCATATGAACCTGTTTACTCCCTGCTCCTATGTTTTATGACTCCCTCTGTCTTCTAGCTGGATGACTTGCTGGAGAAGCGCACAGAGAAGCTGGACTCTGTGATCGAGTTCTCTGTCAACGACTCCCTACTGGTGCGCAGAATCTGTGGCAGGTAGGACCAAATATTCTGCGGTGGTCTGAGCTAGTTATTATCGACCATTTGTTGGACAAATAATGTTGCAGAGCAATACCACCTCATCCACGACAAACAATGCTCTGTATTGAGGACACAGCTTCATAGAGGGGAAATGATGTACCTGTAGTCCATTCAAATGGTCACATCAGCATGTCAAAAAGGGGTTCTTTGTTTTGCCATGGTGGGATAGTGTAAGTCTTTGAAGTGGGCCAAGGGCAGTGTGAGTGGAGGAGTAACCTTGTCCTCTCCCCCCTCAGACTAATTCACCAGCCTAGTGGTCGCTCCTACCACGAGGAGTTCAACCCACCCAAAGAGCCAATGAAGGACGACGTAAGTATCTTGTCAACGGACGTCCCCCTCTCTGAGTCTGGAAATCCTACTTCTATTGTAGATCCCAATCTGCTAACTGGTGTTCAAATGCGTTTCTTGGTCAACTTGCACTTAACAAGTGTCTATGTTTGTAATCTGAGGAAAGCAGTGGCTCATTTGCACGCAGTCTTTCACAAGTGTTGTGAAACCCCTTAGCTAGGAGCTTCTGTGCTAATGGCTCTGAGCTCTTGTTTCATTTGAGTCATTTAGAGATGTGTTTATCCAGTGCCTACATCTCATACTTTTTTCCCCCTTCTCTGTACTGGTCCCACGTGGGAATTGAACCCACAACCCTATCGTTGCAATGCTCTACCAACTGAGACTCATGGGACCGTTTCAGATGCTCAGCACAGTGTGTGGTGTACCCAGAGATGTAGCTCAGTGCTACTGGCTGGGAAAACTATTTGACACGGCTCCAAATCTTCACAAGCCCTTCTGTGTTCATCATAGCTCTGACGAGACTGGATAGGAGAGAATTTAATATGGCAGATGCATTTTCCCAACTTGAGGTCTAGGGGGCGCCATCACCATATTTCCGACATCGAGCCAAGTCTTTCAGATCTGAACTCAAAGGGGTGGGGAAAAAGACTTAACCAGAGAAAGAAACCAAAATTGCCCTTTTCACCCATGAAATGTTTCCTCTCTCTGTCCCCATCAGGTGACAGGGGAGCCGCTGATGCGCCGCAGCGACGACAATGCGCCCACGCTGCGCTCACGGCTGGAGGCCTACCACGGGCAGACTGTACCCCTGGTCAAATACTACAGTGCCCGCGGCCTGCACAAGGCAGTCGACGCTGGCCAGTCCCCCGACGTAGTCTTCTCCTCCATCCTCGCCGCCTTCTCCTCGGCCACAGCCGCCACCCGTAAAGACCTGGTGCTCTTCATCTAAGCTCCCACTTCCTTTTCGGTCTCTCCTTCACGCTCCTGTCATCTAGCTTTCCAACTTTCCTTTTTTAGTCTTTCTTTCACACTCGGGACTAGTCTGTGCTCCGTTCTCCTCCCTTTCTTCGTCTCTCTGCTCTCCACTTTCTTCATTCTGTGGTGGGGTGTCTCCCTTGTACTTGAACACGCTCCACTACTGGGACTTGAATATACTTCTCCTGGAAACTACAGAGACTGGACTAGCTGGTTATAATGGAGTGTATAAAATGAGTGTAATTTCCCCTTGGGCCAGGTATACATATCAGTGGTAATCCAAATACATGTTCCTTTGTCACGTTCTTTGTAAACCAGTGTAGACTAACAGTGAAATGCTTACTTACGGGCCCTTCCCAATAATGCAGAGGGAAAAGAGAAATAATAACACAAGGAATAAATGCACAATTACTAACGATAACTTTGCTATGTAACACGTCTATATAATGTAGCTTCATTGATGGTCCCTGTACTTGGATTAAATTAAGGAAGCAGTAGGGAATAGGGATGTGATTAAGAATGACTTACATTTCACCTGAATGTAATGAGTCCAGGATAGATGGCTGGGATAGCTAATGTCGTGCAATGTCAGAAGTCTACTCAGGAATTCATTATGAATCTATTGACTAATACTTTGACAGCTTGTGTGCTTTGGTTAGTGAAAGCATGCTACTTTTCTAGAGCATAGTCAAAGTACCTGTCACACAATGTACATTTAGTTCCCGTTAACCAATATCACTTTCTTCCTATTGATGTGACGTATATTCCACAATATGACTAGGCTACAGGAAAGGGCAAAGGTGACTCCTTTGCCCTTTCCTTTTTCCTGTCTAGATTTGTCCCTTCTCTGTAGACTAACTTCTCTCCTGTGACTGCATGATGTTCTCAGGGTCATCGGAAAACGATAGCGGTTGTATTATGTGACTCTATATTGGCCAGTAGGCTTGCTGTTTGAATTTTTCTAGCTTTGACTAGATAATGTTAAAAGTATCAAAACAATGACGCCACTGCATTGAATGCTGCTTTAGTTCACGTAGTCAAGTTTTCTACTGGCAAAATTATTGTTTATGTACTGCTAAGTCACCATTGTAGTTCAGTGTTAATTTAAACTTATGTGAAGCCTAACTGCTGACGTGTTTGATTGTTAAATGGTAATACACTAAGTTTTAGAAATGGATGTTGGAAGCCTAATTGCGCTATAGATGGACTGGATTGTTAAGTTGCACAAGGACCTGTAGATGTCCAAGGGAGCAACTTGTGACTGTAGCTATAGTTCTGCCTCATGCATCTTTGAATGACTCAAAACTCAGTATTTTGTTAAAATGTTTGTGCATGTCTTTAAAATCACCTGAGACTCTTTTTTTTTTCTTTTCCCCCAGCTGTTTGAATTCCTGCTTCTCCAATCCTGGCAATGGAAACGAAGGAGGAAATGTTGTACTATAGCACTTCATTTTGGAATGTTGCTGGAGGATGAGGGAGCTTAATGTACTGCATTCTACAAGGAATAAGTGGAGCCATCTTGGAATTGACTTTGATTGTTACCCTTCTAATAAAATGAAGACACTGTTCTACAATCATGACATCATTTTGTAGCCTCCCTTTGTGCTAATTACTACCATTATGTTACTTGCTACTAATGTAACACTCAACTGCCATTATCTCAATGTGAAGATAGTCATGGTTTACTTTGCATACTGGGTGGGCGTCTGTCTTTATGGAACATAATGCGTTCGCCTGTATAGTGGGTAATGTTCATACTTGTCAAATGTGTAATCACCTGGTCAGGAAAATCTCTAAATTATTATAGACACTGAGAGATGTACTTTGAGAACATGAATCCAAGTACATTGCTCCAGCACTCAATCAACTGCCTTGTTCGGGGGTGGCAGGTAGCCTAGTGCTTAGAGCGTTGGACTTGTAACCGAAAGGTTTGCAAGATCGATTCTCCGAGGCCCCTGAACAAGGCAGTGTACCCACTGTTGCAATGAAAAGAGGAATTTGATCTTAACTGACTTGCCTAGTTGAATAAAGGTAAACAAATCTGTAAAGTTGGATGAAATTCGTCATCAACTGTGGTAAGCACTATCTTTAGGATTTTACTTATTTCTGGGACCTCTACACAAAATAATGTTCCAGGTGATTTCATTCCACAAGCAAAGACATAAGTTTCCCTTCGTGAAGACTCAGTAAATGCATTTTGAGTTTCCAAATGTGACGTCACTACGGACGGGTGGGGTTTCCGTGTTCCATGTTGGTAGCCGCACAGGGTTTTCCTCCGTCAGAGAGCAAAGAAGCAAGCTGCGAAGATTATTCTGTTGCGCTCCAAATAGGGAACGGGGTCACAGCTGTATTGTATATTCAGTCTACACGCATATATAGTCCATTGATATTTTAGGAATGGTGTCAGGTCCCGTATTGGAGGCTGAAATGAAATAGCCTAGACAAAACGAGGACTTCAACACGCCCAAAGCAATCGATCAATGCGCATCGCCACTCACGGGAGAAGACTCACAACGGGTACCAGAAAACGGTCTCCTACTACCCCGAGGTAAGAAAAGTCTGCCGTATTGGGCCTTGACACAAATTGCAACATGTTCAAGAGTTCGATTTTTACACATTTCATCATGCGTCTTGTGGTTTGGAATGTCATGTCGCTCACTTGCCTACTAGGCTACATTAAGGTTAGTAACCTATCGCTAACGGAAGTGTTTGCTACCTGGTCAGTTTATATGAACTGCCAAAGGTACACTACATGACCAAAAGTATGTGGACACCTTCTCGTCGAACATCTCAATCCAAAATCATGGGCATTGATATGGAGCTGATCCCCCTTTTGCTGCTATAACAGCCTCCAGTCTTCTGGGAAGGCCTTCCACTAGATGTTGGAACATTGCTGCAGGGACTTGCTTCCATTCAGCCAAGAGTATTAGTGATTAGGCCTGGCTCCTAGTTGGCGTTCCAATTCATCCCAAATGTATTTGATGGGGTTGAGGTCGGGCTCTGTGCAGGCCAGTCACATTCTTCCACACCGATCTCGACAAACCATTTCCTGTATGGACCTCGCTTTGTGCATGGGGGCATTGTCATGCTGAAACAGGAACCCCAAACTGTTGCTACAAAGTTGGAAGCACAGAATCGTCTAGAATGTCATTGTATGCTGTAGCGTCCCTTCACTGGAACTAAGGGGACTAGCCTGAACCATGAAAAACAGCCCCAGATCATTATTCCTCATCCACCAAACTTTACAGTTGGCACTATGCATTGGGGCAGCTAGTGTTCTGGCAAAACCAGATTTGTCCGTCTGATTTCTAGATGGTGAAGCGTGATCCATCACTCCAGAGACCACGTTTCCAATGTCCAATGGCTTTACACCACTCCAGCTGATGCTTGGCATTGCACATGGTGATCTTAGACTTCTGCACGGAAAGCGGTACCGGAGCGCCTATTCTAGGACCAAAAGGCTCCTTAACAGCTTCTAGCCATAAGACTGCTGAACAATTAATTAAATGGCCACCAGGACTGTTAACATTGACCCCCCCCCCCCCCCCATATTTGTTTTTCGCTACTGCTACGTGCAGTGGCCAGGTTGGGCCATTGAAAATCTCGAGGTGGCTCACCAAAACCATAACTGAAATTCAGGAATTCTCTTATGCTGTTGTAGTATATAGGCTAGTTGAAAACTATGTCAATATGAGAGTTAAGGAATCGCATACGGATATACTTTGGTTTCTTATTTTACAGTTAATGTTACTATTTATCTGATGTGCATTGACTAGTACCGGTACAGTTAACATTTTGAGTACCACAACAATCCTGTTTAAATGTGTTATTTATCTGTATAAACGTGTTTAGGCGATTCATTGTTCTTCAAATAGGCGAGTTGTCCCTTTCCTTAAAAATACAAATATACAGCTTTAATTTGAAGGAGCACATTGATTGTAAGGAACACAACATTTACTGGGAACAAGCCTACTTGAGTTTAAAAACATCACACAGAGGCCTCCAATTATTTTCAATACAGCTTTATTCGGCTGTTGCTGTGTCTTTTTTTGTAAACAAAAATATTATACAGTTGAAGTCAGAAGTTTACATACACCTTAGCCAAATACATTTAAACTCAGTTTTTTCACAATTCCTGCCATTTAATCCAAGTAAAATTTCTGTCTTAGGTCAGTTAGGATCACCACTTTATTTTACGAATGTGAAATGTCACAATGATAGGTAGAGAGAATTATTTATTTCTGCCCACACATTTTCTATAGGATTGAGGTCATGGCTTTGTGATGGCCACTCCAATACCTTGACTTTGTTGTCCTTAAGCCATTTTGCCACAACTTTGGAAGTATGCTTGGGGTCATTGTCCATTTGGAAGACCCATTTGTGGCCAACCTTTAACTTCCTGACTGATGTCTTGAGATGTTTCTTCAATATATCCACATAATTTTCCTCCCTCATGATGCCATCTATTTTGTGAAGTGCACCAGTTCCTCCTGCAGCAAAGCACCACCACACCATGATGCTGCCTCCCCTGTGCTTCACGGTTGGGATGGTGTTCTTCGGCTTGCAAGCCTCCCCCTTTTTCCTCTAAACATAACAATGGTCATTATAGCCAAACAGTTCTATTTTTGTTTCATCAGACCAGAAGACATTTCTCCAAAAAGTACGATCTTTGTCCCCATGTGCAGTTGCAAACCGTAGTCTGGCTTTTTTATGACGGTTTTGGAGCAGTGGCTTCTTCCTTGCTCAGCGGCCTTTCAGGTTATGTCGATATAGGACTCGTTTTACTGTGGATATAGATAGTTTTGTACCTGTTTCCTCCAGCATCTTCACAAGGTCCTTTGCTGTTGTTCTGGGATTGATTTGCACTTTTCGCACCAACCACTCCTTCTCCTGGTATGACGGCAGCGTGGTCCCATGGTGTTTATACTTGCATACGCTTGTTTGTACAGGTGAACGTGGTACCTTCAGGCATTTGGAAATTGCTCCCAAGGATGAACCAGACTTGCGGAGGTCTACAATTTATTTTTCTGAGGTCTTGGCTGATTTTCTTTTGATTTTCCTAGGATGTCAAGCAAAGAGGCACTGAGTTTGAAGGTAGGCCTTGAAATACATCCACAGGTACACCTCCAATTGACTCAAATGATGTCAATTACCTTGCCGGAAGCTTCTAACGCCATGACATCGTTTTCTGGAATTTTCCCAGCTGTTTAAAGGCACAGTCAACTTAGTGTATGTAAACATCTGACCCACTGGAATTGTGAGACAGTGAATTATATGTGAAATAATCTGTCTGTAAACAATTGTTGGAAAAATTACATCACAAAGTAGATGTCCTAACCGACTTGCCAAAATTATAGTTTGTTAACAAGACACTTGTGGAGTGGTTGAAAAACAAGTTTTATTGACTCCAACCTAAGTGTATGTAAACTTCTGACTTCAACTGTATATGTCCAAAAATGAAAAACAAAACAAAAAAGCATAATCATGGTCAACAATATACATTTTACTATAGCCTACCCATAGCCTATTCATATCCCTGCTGTAATAGGATACATTCTTTTCAATACAGCTTTATTCACCTGTTGCTGTCTTTTTGTAAACAAATATATTATAGACTATGTCCAAAAATGAAAAAAAAATGAAAAAAAAGCATTATCATGTACAATGTACATTTTACTATAGCCTAATCACAACCTATTCTTATCCCTGCTTTAAGGGCTACATTCTTTTCAATACAGCTTTATTCACCTGTTGCTGTGTCTTTTTTGGCAAACACGTCCACAAAAATCAAGATTTATGGCCCTCGCCCTTCTTGACTCTACTCTTAACACCCCCAAATGGAGCAATCGCTCATTGTATTTCTCAAGACAGTGTATCACTCATTGTATTTCTCACGACAGTCTTGATTAACTTTAGCACAGGAAAACTGTGCTCACATGCTGCAGTGCTCACAGGCAATGCAAAGTGCAATTTTGCAAAGTTTAAACATCCCGTGGAACACCTCCCTATATGGCTCAAGGAAGACTGTGAGCTCTATTAAACTGGTGTTTCCAAGCCACCAGTTTGCTTCCTATCAAGAATTCGCTTAAGCTGAGGGATCTCATATTCCAGATCCTCAGTGCTGCAGTTGTATTGTGAGGCAAATGGAAAACACTTCATTTTTCTCACAAAATGTGGGACTGCAGAGATTCAAGGCCTTGCACGATGACACAATTTACTGTAGAACATCTTCTCTTCACCTCAGAGAGAAGCACATCAACTATTGGAATGAATGAACCTGCCCCGAATGACTCCTTATCCGTGTTGACCTGTCTTTGAACTATTGGAGAGGTAATGTGATGCCCATCAAGCCTAGAGCTTGGTGTGATCTGACGCCCTGGAGAGGTCACAGTGTTGTCCCAAATCTCATTCAAGCGAGAGCCCTCTCTATAACTGTTCAATGTGTCAGCAAGAGAATCAACAAGGGTAACAGCTGTGCCCAAATTGAGTTATGGGGACTGTAAAATATCTGACAGATGTTTTATCTCACCAAAAACATTGGTGAATGTTACAAGGAGGCCGACACACTGTAGATCTATTTGGGCTAATTTGTAATATCGGCCTACAGACAATTCAGACTATTCAAACTCAACTACCAGCAAACATGAATCAGAAGGCTTTATGTGATTATGTCATGACCCAGATACTCTGATACCCAGATTACTCTCCAGCCACCCATTTCATTATCAGGGGCACTGTCATGCTGTCATAACTTCACCTATTGGTCCAGGAATGGGTTGAATAGCTCTAGCCGGGTCCTGCCTCGCTTGGTTGTTGACCTCTGGGACTGCTGTTGCTGCCTGTTCCGCACTTTTGTGCCGTGCTGCTGTCTGGTGTTCTTCACTGTGCTCTGTCACTGATGCTGCCTGTGCCAGTTCGTCGCCGTCATGTTCTGCAATGCTCTCTCGCTGCCTCTGCCTGTTCATTGGCTTGCTCAATGACGTTATCATCATCTTCGACTGCATCCTCACTAACGTTTAACCCTCTGCTGCTGCTCCCCTGTCGGCTGTATCACCCCTGTACTACTGTTCAGACGAGATATCCGTGGACTTTCTCTTCATCGTCTGCAAATTGACATAGCTACAGTGGCTAATCGTAGCTAGTAAGCTAACGCTATAACGCTATAACGTCAGCTAGCTAGATGCTCTGGCAGTCCTAAGTTCATCAAGTGGTTTGAAAATCGTTCTGGAAAGCTACAATAACTCTAACTATAGTTAGCTAACACTCTCTATGCTGCAGAGTAACCTTACGGCATAAACTAGCTAGCTAAGCCTCCCCAATACCCAAATTAACTAGCTAACTTAACTAGCTAGCTAACATAAGCTAGCTAGCTAGGTAATTCGACACCGTCAAAAAACGAACAGTTTACTGAGTACATACATTTAAAAAAAAAACTGTAACTAGTACTGTATGACTTACTTACCCGTTAGCAGTCTGGTGGTCTCAACTCTGCAGGCATCTGCCAGCTAGCCTAGCTTCCGATGATACCACCAGAGACACGAGGCTGAGCTCACCTGCTGCTGTCATCTGGCAGTGCACTGTGCAGTAGCAGGCCGGGAAGGGGTGACGGGTCGGAGTGTGACTCAGTTCCGAACGGTCAAAAGCATCTGGCTGGCTATGCATTTGTCATTTTCTTTCACATGAACTATTATGAAAAATATACATTATTGATTTAAATGAATAGTACCTCATGTAAATTATCAGATAGAAGCAAATTATGCATATGCGACCCGCGAGGGGACTCAGTGGGGGGGGGCAGCTATTGTACCAAGGGGTGCCCCCCCTGGCCACCCCTTGGCAGCGCCACTGGCCTACGCACTGTCTATTTTCGATGCATAGTCACTTTTACCCATACCTACGTGTACAAATTACGTCAACTAACCTGTACCCCTGCACATTGACTCTGTACCGGTACCCCCTGTATATAGACTCGCTATTGTTATTTTATTGTGTTACTTTTTATAATTTTTTACTTTCATTTACCTGTTGTATTCGGCGCATGTGACAAATAACATTTGATTTGATGTTTGGCCATGGAAACCCATTTCATGAAGTTCCCGACGAACAGTTCTTGTGCTGATGTTGCTTCCAGAGGAAGTTTGGAACTCTGTAGTGAGTGTTTCAACTGAGGACAGACAATTTTTATGCGCTACTCGCTTCAACCCTCGGCGGTCCCGTTCTGTGAGCTTGTGTGGCCTACCACTTCACGCCAGAGCCATTGTTGCTCCTAGACGTTTCCACTTCACAATAACAGCATTTACAGTTGACCGGGGCAGCTCTAGCAGGGCAGAAATGTGATGAACTGACTTGTTGGAAAGGTGGCATCCTATGACAGTGCAACGTTGAAAGTCACTGAGCTCTTCAGTAAGGTCATTCTACTGCCAATGCTTGTCTATGGAGATTGCATGGCTCTGTGCTCAAATATATACACCTGTCAGCAATGGGTGTGGCTGGAAAAAGCCAATTCCACTAATTTGAAGGGGTGTCCACATACCTTTGAATATATTGTGTATATATCCCATATTATTGTGCATGTTTTGACTGCTCCTCATTCTTGAGTATAAAACAAGTGCACAGTAATCTAACAGTGAGGCAAGGCTGATAGAGTACCACTGTACATAACTACTGTGTGTTTCGTCTGTGTTTGTTTGTGTACATGCATGTTGCTACAGTAGCCTGTAGGAAGTGGTGAGCTACTGTTTAACACCTCTGAGCATTCTTTGACATCTCTATTCCAAAATGCCCGTCATGTCGAATGCCCTCTCATTCTCAATTTCCTCCTCTCCCCTCTCACTCATGCGTTCCTTGTCCCACCGCTCCCCTGTTTGTCCCGAAAGCATTATTGAGGCCAGGATATTAATATCATTCCATTGAGAGAGAGGGGAAAGAGGTGACGACATGCAACCATGAAAGCCTGGTATCCATCTGCTTGCTCTAGTTACCGTCTGTCTTCAACAACTAATAGGGAAGTCAACACTCACTACCCCACAACTATATTACCTCTATTTACTGGAAATGCTGACTTCATTTGTAGTCTCTGGTCCCACATACTAGAACTATTCTCGTAATCATAGTTTGTTAAGGCTGCTTCAGGTTACAGTCCACTGGAAGTCAGCCTAACAGTCAACCATACTAGGCCTATGTGACACACTGTCTCTATCTCCACTCACATGCACTGTCCTCATTGACCATGTCTAACCTCCTTCTCTTTCTCCCTCAAATGACCCGGCCCCTCCCTGTCTTTCATACCCGCTGGTTGGTATGCCCTGGTCTGTGTTGGTGGATTGGGGCTCAGGGGGCTGTGGGGCTGGGACCTGGGCCTATTCTCTGCCGCTGTGACGCCTCCAGGCTTCACATGAAACATTCAACAACTCAGCAGTTTGCCTCCTGAATGCTCCTCTAATTATAGAACCTCGTAGCCTGACTCTCCCTTTTATCTCACTGAATCAGAGGGGCATTCATACGTGTGTATCTCTTATGCAACACATAAGTGTGTGTGTGTGTGTGTGTGTCAATGTGTGGATGACTGTGTGTATAAGTATGTGGGTGCGTGGCGTGTGTGTTCGAGTGTTTGTAATGGGGTTATTCCAGGGTATTCCTGTTGTTTCATTTTGTTTGAAAAGGGATGCGAGACTGGCTGACCACTCCTCCCTGCCAGCTTCAGTTCTGAGGTAAATTCAGAGGAAACGCAAAGTCTGGTTTCTCTAGGTGCTTCCACAGAATGGCCAACGACTGTCTCTGGCTCTCAAACCCTTTTTTAAAACTCCCACATCTTCCATTACCTTATAAAACCGATAGTGTGGGAGGGCTCCAAATGGCCTCCAAATGACCGCCAAACACTATGAATCAGTAGGCAACCAGATAATGGCGCTTTTGGCTGAACAGAAGGACATGTTTCCTTTTTAACCCAGTTTTCACATAGTCTCATCACATCACGACATGACTCTGGCCTGGTGTTTGGAGGAGGCAGCAGTCTTGGCCTGCCCAGCATGTTAGCGAGACACGGCGATGGCCTCGTCACAGAGAGGGGAACGAGAGGAAGAGGTTGAGAGAGTCGTAGCCACAGGGGCATTTCCCTCTCTCCTATATTAACTTCTGCCAGGAGAGATTGAAAGATGTCGATAAAGAGAACAACACACCGAGAGGCATCTCACCTGCCTCACGCTGCTGTCTCTACCTTCATTATTTTTATTTATTGTTTTTATTTAACTTGGCAAGTCAGTTAAGAACAAATTATTATTTACAATGAAGGCTTACCCCGGCCAAACCCTAACCCGGACAACGCTGGCCGCCAATTGTGCGCCGCCCTATGGGACTCCCACTCACGGCCGGTTGTGATACAGCCTGGAATTGAACCAGGGTCTGTAGTGACACCTCTAGCACTGAGATGCATTGCCTCAGACCGCTGCGCCACTCGGGAGGCTCTTTATTAACCTGTTATTGCGCCCTTCTGCTCTAATGAATTTAGTCTATTAAACCAGTAAACCTGAGTTCACAGAGACCACCTGCTCTACCCAGAGACTCAGCCCAGAGACACAGGCCTCAGTCCTCAGTTAGAGCTTAGGGCTTACAGAGGGTTTAGGTAGTATCACTACAAACCAGCTAATTAGCTTACCAGCTCGTCTGCCTACCCCGCTGTCTGTCAGTCTTTGTGAACAACCACACAACCACACAAATCGGATTGTTTGTGTGATGGTGAGCTTTAATTACTTAGGCCTACTGGAGCATAGTACTGTATCAGTAGCCTACTGGAGCATAGTACTGTATCAGAAGCCTACTGGAGTATAGTACTGTATCAGAAGCCTACTGGAGTATAGTACTGTATCAGAAGCCTACTGGAGTATAGTACTGTATCAGAAGCCTACTAGAGTATAGTACTGTATCAGAAGCCTACTGGAGTATAGTACTGTATCAGTAGCCTACTGTGCCCCCATTGTGTTAGTTTGTGTCAACCATATCTCTGAATATCAACTATATCCCCGAATAATATGACATTTACACACACACAAAACATATGTATTTTATAAAGCATAATCAAAGTTGCCAAAGTGAAATATAGCACAACAGTATAATAGGGACATCCCCAGTCTTCCCTTTTACTTTGGTTGGAAGTCCCTGGTCCAAAATAGATCCATGCTTTTATTGTCTTCATTTTGCATAATGTATTTGCAGAGGCTTGTAAAAGTGTAACCCCAAAACACCTCTGCAACAGCAACAAATCAGCTCTGACTCAGCAGCTTGTGTAACAACTATCGGGTCTTTCAGTGGCACACAGGTATCATATCAAATTGACTTTCAGTATCATATCAAATTGACTTGCGTGCGTGAGTGCATAGAGGCAGTATGTAGGTTCATAGGGTTCCTGGGAAGGATGGAGGATCCTAAAGTACTTAGACTGTACAGTTTCAGTGTCTTCCGGAAATAGAATTGCTGAGACGAGGCCAAACAAACTGAAAGCACAAACTGGCCCCACTTAATGTCCAAGAAGAGTAATGTCTCTGTCAAGAGGCTCTGCACACAGTTGACTCACCTTGCAGCAGCAAGCATAACAATATCTGACATGTCCGAGAGGTTTTTCATTCAGAAGACAAGAAACTAGAGCTGCTTAGAGGCTAAATAAAATGTCATTAGTGTAATTGTACATCACAGCGAGAGATTGTGTGTGCGTGTGTGCGTGCGCGAGCAGCAGTCGAGTGGGAGGACAAGTGTGGGGGAAAAAGCGTGTTGCCGATCACAGAACTTAGACCACTGAGTCTTCAGCCTGTTCATGCCCATCTGCCATGCCTCCTCACTCACTCTCATCCCTCTTTCTATTTATGTCTCTCAAGTCATGTAGGGGCTACATTCAATATATATTCCACTAAAATGATCCGAAAAGGTCTAACGTTTGGATACTAGATGCATCAAAACCCTTCCAAATATATTGTCACTTGACAAGAATACTTTCTTAATGCCAGAGATGACACATTTGCTAATGTAATGAAAGCTATATAATGCCATTTACACCGAACAGTAACTGAGTACAGCTCTAATACCCACACTGAGCAAAAATATTAACGCAGCATGAAAAGTGTTGGTCCCATGTTTCATAAGCTGAAGTAAAAGATCCCAGAAATGTTCCAAATACTCACAAAAAGCTTATTTCTCTCAAATTTTGTGGACACATTTTTTCACATCCCTGTTAATGAGCATTTCTCATTTTGCCAGGATAATCTATCCACCTGGGGGGAAATTGGCATGCTGACTGCAAGAATGGCCACCAGAGCTGTTGCCAGATCATTTTATGTTAATTTATCTACCATAAGCCGCCTCCGTCTTTTTAGAGAATTTGGCAATGCGTCCAACCGGCCTCACAAACGCAGACCACGTGTATGGCGTCATGTGGGTAAATGGCTTGCTGATGTCAACGTTCTGAACAGAGTGCCCCATGGTGGCGGTGTGGTTATGGTATGGGCAGGCATAAACTATGGACAAAGAAACACAATTGCATTTTATTGATAGCAATGTGAATGCACAGAGATACCGTGATGATATCCTGAGGCCCATTGTCGTGCCATTCATCCACTGCCATCACCTCATGTTTCAACATGATAATGCACAGCCCTATGTCGCAAGGATCTGTACACAATTCTTAGATGAAAGTGTCCCAGTTTTTCCATGGCCTGCATACTCACCAGACATGTCACCCATTGAGCATGTGTGGGATGCTCTGGATCGACGGCAGCATGTTCCAGTTCCCGCCAATATCCAGCAACTTCGCACAGCCATTGAAGAGGACTGGGACAACGTTCCACAAGCCACAATCAACCGCCTGATCAACTCTATATGAAGCAGATGTCTCGTACTGCAGGAGGCAAATGGTGGTCACACCAGATACTGACTGGTTTTCTGATCCACGCCCTATTTTTTTTTTTAAAGGTATCTGTGACCAACAGACTCATATCTGTATTCCCAGTCATGTGAAATGCATAGATTAGGGCCTAATTTCAATTGACTGATTTTCTTATATGAACTGTAACTCAGTCAAATATTTGAAATTGTTGCGTTTATATTTTTGTTCAGTATATATTGAAGGAGAGTTTTTGAACCAGATGAGGAATTTCTTTATGCTTTTTAACATTTTAATTTGTTACCAAAGGGAGAAAGGGCATTTTCATAGGAGCTATTTCTCTTGAAAGCCTTTTACAGAATCATGCATTTCCCTTTACCTCTGAAAAGGAATCTCATAGGAGACATATGAACAGAATTATTTTCTGACAGTCAGTGTAGTACACTTTTACACAGTTTCCAGGGACAATCTATTTTGTCATCAAGTTCAGTTTGAAGTGACACGAACACACACACACACACTTGGGTGTTTTCTGTCAACTCTTACAGAGTCATGTAGACATAAAAAGGCACTCACGCAGGGCTATAGAAAGCTATCATCCACACACACACACACACACACACACACTGCAATTATGTTTCATCATAGGAGAGTAGAGGCTAGTGCCAACCTGAGGGTACAGTCTTAGGGGAAAAAAGGTGCTATCTAGAACCTAAAAGGGTTCTTCAGCTGTCCCCATAGGAGAACCTTTTGAAGAACCCTTTTTGATTCCAGATAGAACCTTTTTTGGATCCCTTGTAGAACCCTTTCCACAGAGGGTTCTAGGGTTGGGAATTGCCAGGGACCTTACGATACAATGTTATCACAATACTTAGGTGCCAATCTGATATGTATTGTGATTCTCACGATTCTATATATATTGTGATTCAGTATTGTGATTTTTTTGGGGGGGGCGCTTCATTGTTCCATACATATTCCTGCAGAGGGACAGGAGAGAGCCATGAGAAAACGATGAGTCATAGAAATAAAAGTACAGAAAGCTAATTGGAAAAATATTGGAATTTTGTTGCAGGTACAGCAAACTAGCGCAAAAATAATTTTGTGATCTTGTCAAAACGGTATGATATATCGTCAAAAATAATATCCCGATATGTAACTATCTGTTTTTTTTCCACCGTCACTAGAGGGTTCTACATGGAACAGAAAAGGGTACTCCCTGGAACCAAAAAGGATTCTCCTATTGGGACAGCCGAAAACCATTTTTTTCTAAGAGTGTATGATGAGAGGGCTATTACCAATTCTGCTGACTACATGACAAAAGTATGTTGACACCTGCTCATTGACCATCTCATTTCAAAATCATGGGAATTAATATGTAGTTGGTCCCCCCTTTGCTGCTATAACAGCTTCCACTCTTATGGGAAGGCTTTCCACTAGATGTTGGAACATTGCTGTGGGGACTTGCTTCCATTCAGCCACAACATGATGTTGGGCGATTTTGCCTGGCTCGCAGTCGGTGTTCCAATTTATACCAAAGGTGTTTGATGGGGTTGAGGTCAGGGCTCTGTGCAGGCCAGTCAAGTTCTTCCACACCGATCTCGACAAACCATTTCTGTATGGACCTCACTTTGTGCATGGGGGCATTGTCATGCTAAAACAGGAAAGGGCCTTCCCCAAACTATTGCCACAAAGTTGGAAGCACAGAATCGTCTAGAATGTCATTGTATGCTGTAGTGTTCAGATTTCCCTTCACTGGAACTAAGAGACCTAGCCCAAATCATGAAAAACAGCCCCAGACCATTATTCCTCCTCCACCAAACTTTACAGTTGGCACTATGCATTCGGGCAGGTAGCGTTCTCCTGACATCAGCCAAACCCAAATTCGTCCTTCGGACTGTCAGATGTTGAAGCGTGATTCATCACTCCAAAGAACGCATTTCTGCTCCTCCAGAGTACAATGGCGCCGAGCTTTACACCACATCAGCCGACGCTCGGCATTGTGCTCGGTAATCTTAAGCTTGTGTGATGCTGCTTGGTCATGGAACCCATTTCATGAAGCTCCCGACGAACAGTTCTTGTGCTGACGTTGCTTCCAAAGGCAGTTTGGAACTCGGTAGTGAGTGTTGCAACCGAGGACAGACCATTTTTACATGCTTCAGCCTTCGGCGGTCCCGTTCTGCGAGCTTGTGTGGCCTACCACTTCGCGGCAGAGCCGTTGTTGCTCCATTTCACAATAACAGCACTTACAGTTGACCTGGGCAGTTAGAGCAGAAATATGACGAACTGACTTGTTTGTCTATGGAGATTTCACAGCTGTGTGCTCGATTTTATACTGTGACCGAAATAGCCGAATCCACTAATTTGAAGGGGTGTTTTGTAGATATAGTGTATATAAATTGCCATTATTTTTATACTCCGTAGCTATCCATGATTCAACAGTGGCCCTTTCACTTCACCCACCAGCCAAGCAGATCAGGGAGGGAAGAGGCACCATGGTTACTGCACTGCTGCTGGGATAACATAGAATGTTTATTTCCACCTCATCGCGTGTGTGTGTGTGTGTGTGTGTGTACGTACGTCTGTAACGTGGTGGAAATCTACTACAGTTTCATCAATATGGTTCAATGTTCTTCTTTCAACACAACCTGTTGTGATAGCCTGTAGCCTTTGTCTAACGCTATCACTACCGGTCAACCTGTCTTAACTGTGGCTATTGGCTGTTATTAAGGGCTGTGCAAGGCAAGAGAGCAAGCAAACAGACAACATCCAGTTCTTTCAGCCAAGGTCTCTTATCGATTGGTGCTGCTATCTGTCAGTCACTGACCCAATAGTATTTCAATCAATCATGGCTAGCTACATGCAGTATCTATGTTAGCCCAGCCCTTTCCCATATACCTGTCTGTCAACAAGGGCTGAAGTCTGATGTTTTATGACTCATACTGGTTGATCCTCTGTCTGTGTCTGTCTCTCAGCCTCCTGCACTCAAAGGCTACTACTGGAATCATAATCAGATTTGCCTTGTCATAGACCTTGTCATAGACCAGGCATACTTTAGGAGGAGGAAAACAGGCCAGAACACAGTAATGATGCTGTTATGACTCAGTGTGTGTGTGCTTAGAAGGTGGGTATATATAGGCTACCTTAAAGAGAGGGGCACAGATTCTGAATGTCAACCCTCATAACCCTCCCTCTGATTCTCTCTTGCCCTTTTCTCTTATCTTAGCATAACATTACTTTCGACACACATACACACATACACACACACACACACACACACACACCTATAACACTGTGTCAATACACACATACATTAATCAGTGCTATATTTACCAGTGTATGCATTATATATATATATATATACATATATATATATATATATATATATATGAGTAAATGACAAGAGTACATGTTACTTGTGTGTGTGTGTGTGTGTGTGTGTGTGTGTGTCAGTGCATGCATAAGTGCCACAGTCACTGAGTGGGTCGCTGTTTGCTCGGCTCCTAGTGCGCATCGTCATGGCAACCGCAGTAGAAGCGCAGTGTGAAGTGGAGAGCAGCTTGCGACGTGTGTGTGTGTGTGTGTGTGAGAGAGAGAGGTTTCATATTGACGGAGAGAGACAAAGGAGAAGAGCGGATGAGAGAAAGGGAAGGAATGAGAGGATAAATAATATAGGAGCTAAATGGACGGATGAATAAGTTTGCTTCCTCTTCAAGCCACATTATGTCATCATCATTAGTAAGTTAAAAAAAAAAAAGTATTTCGCTTTCCAAATGGCTGTATCTTATGAGTGTGAGTCAATGAGCATGTCTTTATCAGTGATTATGCCAGGTGTGTTTAATTTTTACCTTTATTTAACCAGGCAAGTCAGTTAAGAACACATTCTTATTTTCAATGACGGCCTGGGAACAGTGGGTTAACTGCCTGTTCAGGGGCAGAACGACAGATTTGTACCTTGTCAGCTCGGGGGTTTGAACTCGCAACCTTCCGGTTACTAGTCCAACGCTCTAACCACTAGGCTACGCTGTATGTGTGTGCATAGTGTAATGAATTTATTCTTCCTGACTATCTGCGCCAAGAGTTAATTGTGAAGTAATAACAGCGAGAGAGAGAATGAGGAAGGAGGGGAGAGGTGTGTCATACTGAGCATGCTCCCTGTGCTCTCTGCTCAGCTAACTTCCTGTTCTCTTCTTCCTCCTCACAGACGGTTGATTGAGAGAGTGAGAGACACACACAGAAGAGAAGAGGAGAAGAAAAGAGAGCAAAAGGACTACAGAAGAAAATTGGACTGGAGCAACCACCAAGAAGGATTTAAGACATTTTGAATAACCCCCAAGAAGTTGTTCTATACATTTTTATAACGTTCCTCGATGTTTTTTTCCTCCTTGTTTGAATTGAGAACCATTTACTAAGGAGTGACAGTGACGTTTCCTGTTGTATTCATTCTCCTCTTTGTGGTTTACAGTAACAGTTTACTGTAATTTTGGACCCCTATGTTGGTTTGGACGAAAGCACACCTGTGACTTTTCTCACATTCTTGATTTGGAGCAACTGAGTGTGAGAGGTGTGAAAGCCAGCGGGAGGGAAGGGGAATTTTGGCTATTTGTGTCTTTCTCTTTCTCTTTTGTCTTCTCAACTATCGTTCCATTTGTGGGTTTAAGAGGAAGAGGAAAAAGGGTTTACAACTGGGTATCAGTGACATTCCGTTCTGGTTTCACCCGAGCACAAGT
Source organism: Oncorhynchus nerka (assembly GCF_034236695.1). Taxonomy (NCBI): domain Eukaryota; kingdom Metazoa; phylum Chordata; class Actinopteri; order Salmoniformes; family Salmonidae; genus Oncorhynchus; species Oncorhynchus nerka. The sequence goes on from NC_088399.1 coordinate 61,388,151, forward strand.
ACTCCCGTGTGTGAGTGTGTTTGTGTTCGTGTGTGTGAGGCAAGCTTCCTCACGGTGATATAAGACTAATAAGAGCGGAAAAGGAAAGACGCTACTGTGTGTCACTTTCTGGGAAAATGGGATCGGAAAAGGACTCGGAATCTCCCCACTCCTCGGTGAGCGGCATTCCCAACCCCAAATGCCGGGCACCGAGAAAACGCCAAGGACGCATCTCCTTCCACAGCCTCTTCCACAGCAAACGGGGTTCCCGGAGCGCCAAAGCAGGGGCAGCCACCCCTTTATCCCAGCTCCACAACCAACAGCATCAACAACAGCAACTTGCCCCCCTTGTTCCCCCTGTAGTCCCTTCCACACCCGACCCAGCCCCTACCAACACCGCCACGGACCTTCCCCAGGGCCCAGCCACCGCTCAGACCTCCACCCCAGCAGAGCCCCTCTCTTCCAGCCGGACCTCCCTGGGTCCCCCCCAGTCCTCCAGCTCCACCACCTCCAGCTCCTCTCCTCCAGCAGACTTCCTGGAGTGCCCCCTGTGCCTGGTGCCCCAGCCCCCCGAACAGCTCCCGAGCTGCTGGGCTGCAGCCACCGCTCCTGCCTGTGCTGCCTGCGCCAGTATCTGCGCATCGAGATCACGGAGAGCCGCGTCCATCTCAGCTGCCCCGAGTGCTCGGAGCGCCTGGCGCCTCATCAGGTGGCGGACATCTTGGGCGACGCAGCCCTGCTGGAGAAGTATGAGGAGTTCCTGCTGCGACGCTGCCTGGCCTCCGACCCGGACTGCCGCTGGTGTCCCGCGCCCGACTGCGGGTAAGAATCAACTCTCATTGTTTCCTGGCCTTAACCTTAGTCTGAACCTGGGTGTAAACCTGAACCGTAAGCCTAGCTCTATAGCCTAGCCATGCAGGAAGGGGTGGAAGAACCTTCAAGCTCTTTCTGACCACAAATAGGATTTCAACCCCTAACCCCGAACTTAAACCTTACCTTTACCTAACCCCTACCATTAACACTAACCATAACTTTTTTTTTTTATAGCAGATTCATGCTTTGAAAGGATTGTTCTGTCAATGATATCATAAATTTGAGGCTGATTGTCGTAAACTGGAATGACCTAGAGTATTATAACAAGCTTTATTGGCTCTGGCAGAGGTGACAGTTGGCACTATGAGGGTGAAAGGAAAGTTTTATAGCCTAGAATTCTCTAAGTGGGTTAGAATGTCAGGCTATTATGTGGTTACAAGGGGAATGACAATGCTCAGAGGCTGATCGTTTAATGTGATATGGGGAAATTTCTGATGAGCTGGTATGAGCATGTTTGTGTATGTGTGCCACACGCATGTGTGTGTGTGTGTTTGTGTTTGTGGGAGGGAAAGCACAGATTCTCTATGATGTTTATATTCAAAGGAAACATGTCTGTTTGATAGTGTGAATCCTGTCAGACAAAGGGGAAGGACCTAGACAGTGGGCTGGACTATAGATGACCTACATTCTAAAGAAACCAGAGTGACTCAATACACTACCATTCCCTCCCTACAGTCCTACCATGGAAAGGTCTAGTGTGGTTTGGGCCACCTAGAGTGGAGGTTTCCAAAGCAGTACATTGTCTGTGTGTGGGTGTGTGAAGAGTGCAGATTCCATACACACATAATGGTACTAATTAGAGGTTGACCGATTATGATTTTTCAATACCGATATCGATTATTGGAGGACCAAAAAAGGCCCTTACCGATTAATCTGCCATTTTTTAAACATTTATTTTTATTTATTTGTAATAATGACAATTACAACAATACTGAATGAACACTTATTTTAACTTAATATAATACATCAATAATATCAATTTAGCCTCAAATAAATAATGAAACATGTTCAATTTGGTGTAAATAATGCAAAAACAAAGTGTTGGAGAAGAAAGTAAAAGTGCAATATGTGCCATGTAAGAAAGCTAACGTTTCAGTTCCTTGCTCAGAACATGAGAACATATGAAGCTGGTGGTTCTTTTTAACATGAGTCTTCAATATTCCCAGGTAAGAAGTTTTAGGTTGTAGTTATTATAGAAATTATAGGACTATTTCCCTCTATACCATTTGTATTTCATATACCTTTGACTATTGGATGTTCTTATAGGCACTTTAGTATTGCCAGTGTAACAGTATAGCTTCCGTACCTCTCCTCGCTCCTACCTGGGCTCGAACCATGAACACATCGACAACAGCCACCCTCGAAGCAGCGTTACCCATGCAGAGCAAGGGGAACAACCACTCCAAGTCTCAGAGCGAGTGACGTTTGAAACGCTATTAGCGCGCACCCCGCTAACTAGCTAGCCATTTCACATCGGTTACGCCAGCCTCGTCTCGGAAGTTGATAGGCTTGAAGTCATAAGGGTAGCCTAGTGGTTAGAGCGTTGGACTAGTAACCGGAAGGCTGCAAGTTCAAATCCCAGAGCTGACAAGGTACAAATCTGTCGTTCTGCCCCTGAACAGGCAGTTAACCCACTGTTCCTAGGCCGTCATTGTTCTTAACTGACTTGCCTAGTTAAATAAAGGTAAAAATAATAAATAAATAAATAAACAGCGCAATTCTTGAAGAATTGCGAAGAGCTGCTGGCAAATGCACGAAAGTGCTGTTTGAATGAATGCTTACGAGCCTGCTGCTGCCCACCATCGCTCAGTCAGACTGCTCTATCAAATATAAAATCATAGACTTAATTATAACATAATAACACACAGAAATACGAGCCTATGGTCGAATCCGGAAACTATAATTTCGAAAACAAAACGGTTATACTTTCACTGAAAGAATAACCGTATTTTATCTAACTGGTGGAATCCCTAAGTCTAAATATTGCTGTTACATTGCACAATGTATGTCATAATTATGTACAATTCTGGCAAAATAATCGCGGCCTTTGTTCGGAATAAATGGACACAGTTCGCAATGAGCCAGGCGGCCCAAACTGCTGCATCTACCCTGACTCCTTGCACGGAACGCAAGAGAAGTGACAATTTTCCTAGTTATAAGAAATTCATATTAGCAGGCTATATTAACTAAATATGCAGGTTTAAAAATATATACTTGTGTATTGATTTTAAGAAAGGCATTGATGTTTATGGTTAGATACATTGGTGCAACGACAGTGCTTTTTTCACTAATGCGCTTGTTAAATCATCACCCGTTTGTCGAAGTAGTCTGTGATTCAATGAGAAATTAACAGGCACCGCATCGATTATATGCAACGCAGGACAAGCTAGATAAACTAGTAATATCATCAACCATGTGTAGTTAACTAGTGATTATGTTAAGATTGATTGTTTTTTATAAGATAAGTTTAATGCTAGCTAGCAACATACCTTGGCTTCTTGCTGCCCTCGCGTAACAGGTAGTCAGCCTGCCACGCAGGCTCCTTGTGGAGTGCAATGTAACGCAGGTGGTTAGAGAGCTGGACTAGTAGGTTGCAAAAACGAATCCCCGAGCTGACAAGGTAAAAATCTGTCGTTCTGCCCCTGAACAAGGCAGTTAACCCACCGTTCCTAGGCCATCATTTTAAAATAAGAATGTGTTCTTAACTGACTTGCCTAGTTAAATAAAGGTGTAAAAAAATATATATATAAAAAATAAAAATCGGCAAATCGGTACCGATCATTATGAAAACTTGACATCGGCCCTAATTAATCGGCCATTCCGATTAATCAGTCGACCTCTAGTACTAACTACATTGTCATGTAAGGAATATGTGGCCTTGGTTATTGTAAATTGGCCTGGATTGTCTCTGGCAATAGAGTCTCTGGGATATATTTGTCTCAATTGCTCTTCTTTCTTTCTTTCTTTCTTTCTTTCTTTCTTTGTCTTTCACTTTTTTTTAAATCTGTTTTTCACAGTCACAAAAACCCCAGACTCCTTATCTCTTTCTCACTTGAATGATCACACACATACACACATATACAAAGACATACTCAGACTCAATCAATTATTTTTGTGAACGGCTCCTTTCACTCTTGAGCTTCATTGTCCTTTCGTCTCATCGGTCAGTTCCCTTTCCATTCCCCAATCAGACCTCACTCTACCTGATTGACAGTGAGAGACAACCAATCAGATCAGTGAGCGGTCCACCGCTCGCTCCGCAGGCTGTCAGTTGCTATGGTGACTAGTGATGTGGCATAGAGGTAGCCAGTGTTACCAGGGGCAACAGAGAGGTTGGGATTTCTATAATTGAAGTGATCATTACACACTCACTGGACTGAGTGTGTGTGTGTACAGAGTCACAGACAGTGTGTGTGTGTTTCCGAGGATTCTGTCTGTCTCACTTTTGTGTCTGTATTACATTTGTAATGTTGGAAAACAAAGCAGTTTCACAGCAATGAAATCTTGGACACTAGATGTGGCTGTCCGAGTGCCTTTGCTCCGAAAGGTGCAGCTTGTAAGCATTGTACTCCTCAGATTGCCACCGGTCAAAGCCTTGATGTCTGTCATTATCGTGCTCCACCGCAGCAGAACTGACGACTCAACTGTCGACAGCAGAACTGACGACAGCGTTAACATGGAATGTTCCCGACAGGGAATAGCCTGCCTTGGTAACTTGTGTCTTTGCTCTGTTGCAACAAGTCATTGAGTTTAGGCTTGAAGACATGTTGCCAGTTTGAATAAACAAACAGTCATTGGGAGAGAAACCAGCTCAAACTGGATTATAGGGGCTGCTCGAAACTGTGTTAAAGGGGAAAACCCATAGTGCTGGAAACATTTCCCCTAGTTTGAGGTTTTGAAAGAGACAGAGTAGGGATTCAACAGTTTCGGTATTTGACATCTGGTTTGCCTGTGTAATGGAATGCTGGAGGCCTTTAAGAGAGCGGTGGTCAATAAGATTGAGTGCTCAGCTTGAATACCAGTACCTACATTCAAAGCAATAGTTGTGTGAAGGGTCGTATGTCATTTTTAGCATTGTTTTCTGATGAGAAAGAGAGTAACTTTCTAATTTAAATTCAGTTTTGCTCAGTCTGTCTTTGAACACTGTCACTCACTCGTAGTGTTGTATTAGATTAAATACCATTTCATCATCACATACAGTACTTAATGATCTTGTTACATCGTAGAAAAGATAAGAACCCTGCCTCCCCTCTCATGGTGATGTGGCAGCCTCCTTCCTGTGTTGAGCACAGGAGGTTGGTTGCACCTTAATTGGGGAGGACGGGCTCTTGGTAGTGGCTGGAGCGGAATAAGTGGAATGGTATCAAATACATCAAACACGTGGTTTCCATGTGTTTGATGCCATTCCATTTGTTCTGTTCCAGCCATTATTATGAGCCGCCCTCCCCTTAGCAGCCTCCACTGGTAAGGAGATGTTTGTGTATGGTATCATGTAGATCAGCCTGGTCTCATAGATTAGACGTAACATGGTAAACGTAAATCCGGGCCACTCAAATTAGTATGATATGTTATGTTTGGTATAGTAAGACAGATGGGGCTCAATACAACAATATTGCTAATGTAAAATATACTGTGTCTGTAAAATGTATGTAGGTTCAGAACTTTTGTGAAACAGCACAGTTAAAAATATATGGCAAATAGAAATCAAAACTGAATGGTCTTCAGAGATCGATGGGAGGGGTTGAGTGTAGCTGAAGGTCGGGACTAAAAACAAACAAAAGATAACTATTGTAAAATACACTGTGTCCGTACAATTGATATAGGCTTCTACTTCCAGCTTATAAATACTAACTGTTGCTGTCTATTAGTTTACTCCAATTAGGGGAGGGATGGTAGGGTTAGGGGAAAATAATAAAGGAAAATATATTTACAAAAAAATATATGGGGGATTGGAAATGATGCAGACAATTACATTGATGGAAGCCACAATCTATCTGCGATATTAAAACCGATCTAACCTCAAAATAATAGTTGGTCGCGGTGGATCGGTGTGTGTGTATAACGCGAACGTCTAGTAACCAAACGTTTGTGAGTTTGAATCTCACCACAGACAACTTTAGCTAATTAGCAACTTTTCAACTACTTACTACTTTTTAGCTACTTTGCAACTACTTAGCATGTTAGCTAACCCTTCCCCTAACCCTAACCCTAACCCTGTAACCTAACCATAACCCCTAGGCTAGGTAATGTTAGCCAGCTAGCTAACATTAGCCACCTAGCTAGAATTCTTAACATATCATATGTTTAGCAAATTCGTAACATGTACTACGCTTTGCAAATTCATGATATATTGTACGATTTGCAAATTCGTAACATATGTAATAAGAATTGTAATTCGTAAACATATCATACGAAATGGGTGACTGACATCCAGAAAATAATACATACCGTAACATGTCACACAAATGGAGTGTCTCGGATTTACATACAGAATAATACGAAATGCTCTGAGATCAGGTTGTGTCGAAGCATATTATCAGAATTGCAATGACGTTTAGCTCTTGGTCGTTTTCCCCTCATGCCCTTTATTTAGGTTACTCTAGAGACAGCCTGAAATCACCTTTGGCCTATTTCTCCTTCCTCTCTTTTTCCTTAACTCTTACCCTTTGTTCTAACATACTCTCTCTCCACGGCTCAGTAAATGTAACCATTTGTCCAGCTACCGTGTATTTACATTTGACCTTAGCCACTTCCTCCAAGGCTGCTGTGTTTCCTCTCGCTCTCTTTCAGTGCAGTGATGTAGTTTTCCCTTTGCAATTGATTTCGCATTAGCCGAATTGTGCCTATAAAGGTTTTTCTGAAAATCAAACATCTCCCTCTTTCTCCCTCTGCCAGGTTTGCAGTGATCGCTTCGGGCTGTGCCAGCTGCCCCAGGCTGGTGTGTCGTAGAGAGGGCTGCTTGGCTGAGTTCTGTTACCACTGCAAGCAGGCGTGGCACCCCAACCAGACCTGTGACTCGGCCCGCCAGCAAAGGGCATTCTTCCTGCACCCGCATAGCAACCACTCACCCAGCTACACGCAGGAGCACGGGCCTGGTAAGTACTTTGATGACTCTTCATAATGTTGTTATTATTATGTCTCTGTATTCGTCGCCCTCTTCTCATAAAGCAATTTTCAGACCTCTCAGGTTCCAAAGGACAGAACAAAAAGTCTGTATAAATTAGCCCTTACCACAACCTCTTATCTGTCTCAGCCTGTCTCTTATACTAGCTGTTGGCAGTCAATGTCTCCAAACCAATTCTCCTCTGTCTCTGGTAAAAGTAGAAGTCCCTTTTTAGGCACAGATCTAGAATGAGTTTACCCTCCCCAAATCCTAACGGGAAACCATTCAAACTGACCTCAGATCAACATTGTCCTGAATCCTCCTCCCACTAATCAACCTACCCACTCTCTCTCGTCTCTAGCTGATGACATCAAGCCCTGCCCACGATGTGGCGCCTACATAATCAAGATGAACGACGGCAGCTGTAACCACATGACCTGTGCAGTGTGTGGTTGTGAGTTCTGCTGGCTCTGCATGAAGGAGATCTCTGACCTGCACTACCTCAGGTAACTTTCAAGCCTACGGCAGTTCACGTCAACACAGTATGTAACGTAGTAGTAGACTACTTTCCATGTGGCCAAAAATACGTGTAGGCCTACCCACCCTTAGTGGAGTTGCCAACAGCCGGATGCATACGGTTTTTAGGGATACAGCAAGTTCAATCGAGCTTCCTTTTCTGTTGAAAAGCGGATGTGGGAACTTCGGAACTCCCTTCTTTTACTCCTGCTACATTAGGTTTAGGCCTACATGACATCCACCCGATTGTAAAGCATGACTGTTATTACTGGGGCTGGACTGGTGCTTTAAAAAACAAATCCTCCAGAAATTATTTATAAAAAAGAAATACCATCATTTTATGGAATTAAGATCAAACTAAATACTGACACAAACATAATGGAGTTAAAAGTCTTATTGTTTTGATAAGAAGGATACAAAAAATATCAATTTCAACAATTTTACTGAGTTACAGTTCATATAAGGAAATCAGTCAATTGAAATAAATAAACTGTGCCCCTGCCCAGTCATGTGAAATCCATAGATTAGGGACAAATTTATTTATTTCAATTGACTGATTTCCTTATATGAACTGTAACTCAGTAAAATTGTTGAAATTGATATTTGGTGCATTATCCCACTGTATTATCCCACTGGGGAGCCAGGCCCAGCCAATCAAAATGACCCTTTCCCCACTAAAGGGCTTTATTACAGACATAAATACTCCTCAGTTTCGCTGTTCGGGTGGCTGGTCTCAGACGATCCCACAGGTGAATAAGCTGGATGTGGAGGTCCTGGGCTGGCGTGGTTACATGTGGTCTGCAGTTGGACGTACTGCCAAGTTCTCTAAAATGACGTTGGAAGCGGCTTATGGTAGAGAAATTAAGATACAGTTCTCTGTCAACAGCTCTGGTGGACATTCCTGCAGTCAGCATGCCATTTGCACACTCCCTCAAAACTTGAGATCTGTGGCATTGTGTTGTGTGACAAAACTGCAAATTTTAGAGTGGCCTTTTATTGTCTGCAGCATAAGGTGCACCTGTGTAATGATCAGCTTCTTGATATGCCACATCTGTCAGGTGGATGGATTATCTTGGCAAAGGAGAAATGTTCACTAACAGGGATGTAAACAAATTTGTGCACAAAATTCAAGAGAAATACATTTTTTTGTGCGTGTGAGAATTATTATTATTTTTTTTCAGCTCATGAAACATGGGACCAACACTTTACATGTTGCGTTTATATTTTTGTTCAGTATATATTCATACAGTAAAATGAATGAACATTTCCACAGCTTTTCCTGACATCACATGAGCATCCTGTAACGGTGTGGATAACAGGCAGTGATGCATGTCTCACTGCTGTGTGACGTTTAGCAGAGGGCTCTGAATTCATAATGACACAGCCTCACCTCCACTCCTCTGTTGCTGTGGTGTATCTGCTCCCCGGGCACTGAAGACGTGGATGTTGATTAAGGCAGCTCTGATTCAGAGGGGTTGGGTTAAATGCGGAAGACACATTTCAGCTGAAGGCATTCAGTTGTATAACTGACTAGGTATCCCTCTTTCCCTTTCCTGAACTTGGGCCCAGAACTAATCAGTCTTCTGTCTACCCCTCTGCCCTTACTCTTCACCTATTTCTACCCCTTTCTTCCTAAATGTTTTCTCTTCATTCCTCCTTTTTCTTTCTCTTTCACAATCTTTCTCTCGCTCTCTCTGCATTTTCTCCCCATTCCATCGTTTCTCTTTTTTCTCACTTTTTCTCTCCCTCCATATCCCACCCTCCCATCTCTCTCTCTCTCTCTCTCTTCTTCTCAGTCCATCAGGGTGTACGTTCTGGGGAAAGAAGCCATGGACCCGTAAGAAGAAGATCCTGTGGCAGCTGGGCACACTGATCGGAGCCCCAGTGGGCATCACCCTCATCGCTGGTATCGCTGTGCCTGCCATGGTCATTGGCCTCCCCGTCTATGTGGGGCGCAAGGTGGGCAACCCCTTACTGAACCCCCCCCCCCCCTTACATGTAGGACTACACTCAGTCATTTAGCAGATTCTGTTATTTAGAGTGGCTTACTGTGAGTGCATATACATTAAAAGGAAGATAATGAAAGTATTTACTTTTCATGAAGTTTAACAGAAAACCAATCCATTGTAGAAATTAAATGTGCCAGTGCTGTTCTTAAAAATGTAGTTGGTGTCAATATGATGTTTCATTTCATGGTGTTACTTTCATTTCCTACTTTATATTCCAGTAATTGAGAAATACAATTCCTGAAATAGATGCTTTCAAACCATAGAAACAATTTTTGTTAGTTTCAGTATGGTGCTACAACTGTTCTCCGGAAACAACATAATTGTGAAGAAATGTTGTGTCATGATAGAATTGCAGAATTACCTCATTTGAAGGATATCTCTTTAGCGCACCCTTGTGGAAATACAATATAACTGCGAGTTTGAATTTAAACTCATTTGAATGATGTACTATAGCCCTCCAACACACACTTTATTGTTCCAGGCCCCTAAGCCTTAACAGCTGTAGAAATACCTTTCAGACTATTACCCGTTGTACTCAGCCAACTCCCTACCATCCACTCTCAACAGCATTATTCTAAAAAAAAATCAATCTACACACAATATCCCATAATGACAAAGCAAAAACAGGTTTTTAGACATTTTTGCTAATTTATAAAATAAAATAACAGACACATCACATTTACATGTATTCAGACCCCTTACTCGGTACTTTGCTGAAACACCTTTGGCAGCGATTACAGTCTAGAGTCTTCTTGGGTATGACACTACAAGCTTGGCACACCTGTATTTGAGGAGTTTCTCAAACTTTTCTCTGCAGATCCTCTCAAGCACTGTCAGGTTGGATGGGGAGCGATGCTGCACAGCTATTTTCAGATCTCTCCAGAGATGTTCAATCGGGTTCAAGTCCAGGCTCTGGCTGGGCCACTCCACGACATTCAGAGACTTGTCCTGAAGACACTCCTGTGTTGTCTTGGCTGTGTGCTTAGGGTCGTTGTCCTGTTGGAAGGGATCCTTCGTCCAAGTCTGAGGTCCTAAGCATGCTGGAGCAGATTTTCATCAAGGATCTCTCTGTACTTTGCTCCGTTCATCTTTCCCTCAATCCTGACTAGTCTCCCAGTCCCTGCTGCTAAAAAACATCCTCACAGCATGATGCTGCCATCACCATGCTTCACCATAGGGATGGTGCCAGGTTTCCTCCAGACGTGACGCTTGGCATTCAGGCCAGAGAATCTTGTTTCTCATGGTCTGAGAGTCTTTTAGATGCCTTTTGGAAAACTCCAAGCTGGCTGTCATGTGCCTTTTACTGAGGAGTGGCTTCCGTTTGGCCACTCTACCATAAAGGCCCGATTGGTGGAGTGCTGCAGAGATGGTTGTCCTTCTGGAAGGATCTCCCATCTCCACAGAGGAACTCTAGAGCTCTGTCAGAGTGACCATTGGGTTCTTGGTCACCTCCCTGAACAAGGCCCTTCTTCCCTAATTGCTCAGTTTGGCCGGGCGGCCAGCTCTAGGAAGAGTCTTGGTGATTCCAATCTTCTTTCATATAAGAATGATGGAGGCCACTGTTATTGGGGAACTTCAGTGCTGCAGAAATTTTTTGGTACCCTTCCCCAGATCTGTGCCTCGACACAATCCTCTCTTGGAGCTCTACGGACAATTCCTTCGACCCCATGGCTTGGTTTTTGCTCTGACATGCACTGTCAACTGTGAGACCTTATTTCCAAATCATGTCCAATCAATTGAATTTACCACAGGTGGGCTCCAATCAAGTTGTAGAAACATCTGAAGGATGATCAATGGAAACAGGATGCATCTGAGCTCATTTTTGAGTCTCATAGCAAAGGGTCTGAATACTTATGTAAATAAGCTATTTCAGTTTTTATTTTTTTATTAGCAAAAATGTCTAAACCTGTTTTCACTTTGTCATTATGGGGTATTGTGTGTAGATTGCTGAGGATTTAAAAAATATTTAATCCATTTTAGAATAAGTCTGTAACGTAACAAAATGTGTAAAAAGTCAAGGGGTCTGAATACTTTCCGAAGGCACTGTAAGTCTGTGAAAAAAAGAAAGAAATCCCCTTACACGACACATGACCTACTTCTCCCAAGTGCTTTATAATATAATTGTATCTGAATCACAGTACAGACATTTTATCTGCAACAGCCCTTTTTTGCCAACTCATTGTGCAAAACAGCACACACAGATCTGGGACCAGGCTACACTGTTAGACCATTGTCCAGGATGTGTATTTACTGTATAACTTCACCTTCACTAATATCTATCTTTTCTTTTTTTGTGATAGATTCACGCCCATTATGACGGGATGAAGACCAATCGCCACAGGAGGAACCTGGCCATCACAGGGGGAGTGGCCCTGTCAATCGTCACAGCTCCTGTGATTGCAGCCGTCAGCGTGGGTATTGGTGTGCCCATCATGTTGGCGTATGTCTATGGAGTTGTGCCCATCTCTCTGTGCCGCGGAGGAGGCTGTGGCGTCAGCCGAGGAAAGGGGCGTGGCATGCGGATCGACTTTGACGAGGACGATGGCCCTATCACAGGTGAGCAATACTTCAATAGCTATAATTTTTGCTTTAATAGACTTAATACTGTAAAATACAACAACAACTCTTACCTACATGTACAGTTGAAGTCTGAAGTTTACATACACTTAGGTTGGGGTCATTAAAACTCATTTTTCAACCACTCCACAAATGTCTTGTTAACAAACTATAGTTTTGCCAAGTCGGTTAGGACATCTACTTTGTGCATGACACAAGTAATTTTTCCAACAATTGTTTAGAGACAGATTGTTTCACTTATAATTCACTGCATCATAATTCCAGTGGGTCAGAAGTCTACATACACTAAGCTGACAGTGCCTTTAAACAGCTTGGAAAATTCCAGAAAATGATGTCATGGCTTTAGAAGCTTCTGATAGGCTAATTGACATCATTTGAGTCAATTGGAGGTGTACCTGTGGATGTATTTCAAGGCCTACCTTCAAACTCAATGCCTCTTTTCTTGACATCATAGGAAAATTATAAGAAATCAGCCAAGACCTCAGAATAAATATTGTAGACCTCCACAAGTCTGGTTCATCCTTGGGAGCAATTTCCAAACGCCTGAAAGTACCACGTTCATCTGTACAAACAAGTGTACGCGAGTATAAACACCATGGGATCACGTAGCCGTCATACCGCTCAGGAAGGAGACGCGTTCTGTCTCCTAAAAATAAACGTACTTTGGTGCAAAAAGTGCAAATCAATCCCAGAACAACAGCAAAGAACCTTGTGAAGATGCTGGAGGAAACAGGTACAAAACTATCTATATCCACATTAAAACGAGTCCTATATTGACATAACCTGAAAGGCCGCTGAGCAAGGAAGAAGCCACTGCTCCAAAACTGCCATTAAAAAGCCAGACTACGGTTTGCAACTGCACATGGGGACAAAGATCATACTTTTTGGAGAAATGTCCCCTGGTTTGATGAAACAAAAATATAATTATTTGGCCATAATGACCGTTGTTATGTTTGGAGGAAAAAGGGGGAGGCTTGCAAGCCGAAGAACACCATCCCAACCGTGAAGCACTGGGGTGGCAGCATCATGTTGTGGGGGTGCTTTGCTGCAGGAGGGATTGGTACGCTTCACAAAATAGATGGCATCATGAGGATGGAAAATTATGTGGATATATTGCAGCAACGTCTCAAGACATCAGTCAGGAAGTTAAAGTTTGGTCACAAATGGGTCTTCCAAATGGCCAATGACCCCAAGCATACTTCCAAAGTTGTGGAAAAATGGCTTAAGGTCAAGGTATTGGAGTGGCCATCACAAAGCCCTGACCTCAATCCCATAGAACATTTGTGGGCAGACCTTAAAAAGCATGTGCGAACAAGGAGGCCTGACTCAGTTACACCAGCTCTGTCAGGAGGAATGGGCCAAAATTCACCCAACTTATTGTGGGAAGCTTGTGGAAGGCTACCCAAAAGTTTGACCCAAGTTAAACAATTTATAGGCAATGCTACCAAATACTAATACATAAACTTCTGACCCACTGGGAATGTGATGAAAGAAATAAAAGCTGAAATAAATAATTCTGTACTATTATTCTGACATTTCACATTCTTAAAATAAAGTGGTGATCCTAACTGATCTATATCAGGGAATTTCTACTAGGATTAAATGTCAGGAATTCTGAAAAACTGACTTGCTTTTGGCTAAGGTGTATGTAAACTTCCGACTTCAACTGTATGTCTCAATTTTATGTGACAAACGTAATTAAACTGCAAATGAATTGAGATAAGAAATATTGAATGGAATCGAATTGATAAACATCTCATCATGCATCAAATAAAAATATCAAATAATTGTCCCCCAGTGGCTGATGCTTGGCGGGCCCTCAAGTCCCCCAGCCTGGGTGAGAGCAGCCTGGAGGGGGCAGCCAGCGGCCTCAGCACCACCTCCCCCAGCGATGGTCTCTCTGTGGCCCCTGGGGTCCTGGGGGACACCCCCCACTTTAACACTTTGGCCGGGGGTGCCCTTGGAGCCAGGACTGGCAAATACAACAGGTATGGAGGGGGCCCAGCAGGGAAGAGAACCTGTTCTGTACGTCTTATGGAGGGGAATGTGTATTGTAAACAGGGAGACAGTATAAATAGGGGCCAAGTAAGACTTAAACAAACAGTTTAACAGTTTACAGTTGTTGTTGTCCCTTTTGAAGGTTATGTATCTTGGTTGGATGAGGACTGCTCTTATAACCTCTGCTGTAAATGTTTTTGCTGAGTAAATGTAATGTGACATATGTTGAACACTGTAATCATGTTTTGTGTTGTTCCAGGTTGGAGCTCCAGGGAGGGGAGCTGGGGAAAGATGGTGCCCAGAGAGAGACAGGTAGTCTGGGAGCGGGTAGTGACTGTGCCAGCACCCGGGGCATGGCCGGCTCCATTATCTCCTCCTACACACTACCTGACAGGTGAGTGTCACAATCTCCCTCTCTCTTACATACACACACACGATTTTGAGAAAATCTGCTCCCCCTCCTTGATTTGCCATCTAGTCTCAATCTGTTTCTGTCGGTCTGACGTTGTTGTTGTCTCTGATGCAACTCTTCAATTTTCTTGAATCTCTCTTGAGTCTGACTTGTCTTTAGTCTGTGTGGTATGCAGGCAGCACTTTGTGGTTCAGAAATATTTATTTTTGCCATTGATTTAATTCCCGACAGACGTTTTAAAACCAGCTTTGAGTTAACTTATAATGGTAGGCAAGGTGACTCTGGATACAGCAGATGATATGGTGACTAGTGAATCTAAACGTCTTTGTTCTCCTAGGGACTGTAATAACCTGGAGATCCAGGTGGACATCGAGACTAAACCCAGCCACCTCTGCTTGACCAGTGAGGAAGACCTAAACACGCCCCCTGCTGCTATGGCAGCATGCCCTGGCTCAGGGGGGGAGGAGCCTCAGGACTGCAGCTCCAGAAGGGGCGGGGCTCTGTTTGGCTCAGCACTAGGCCTGTCTCCAGGGGCGTCGCTCAGGGAGGGGCTTCGCGATGTCACTTTGGCCCAGCCCGAGAGCATCCGCAGCGACCTGGAGATGTCCGATACCCAATCAGACGACATCGCCGAGCTGACGTCAGACGACTGTGATTCGCCTCATCTCAAAAGCTGCCGGCCCTCTCAACCCCAGGCCACCTGCAGACCCCTTGTCACCTCCGACAGCCTGCACTGTCCCCCGGATAACGTCATCCTCTATGTTTAAGAGTCCGACTGTCTTTGAGAGCTCTCTAAGATTGCACAAATCCAAAATGTTTTTGTTTTAGCTTTTCTCCATTGATTGATTGAGCGTTTCAGTCATTTTTTTTGCTGCTTTTTTTGTTTACAAAACATCTGACCTGCAGACAACACCTATCTACACGTGTCTGTCTTTCTATCAACATGTCGATCTCCTTGCAGAGAATTGGCAGGGTTCTACCTCTCTGAGATTTAATACAACAATTTTTGTTTACTTCTTGGTGCAAAAATGCCTTGGCTACTTAAGCAAACTTTTTTTTTAAAACAAGACGTACAAATTTGCCACAAGAAATACTGCAAAAAAAAGAAAAAGGAAACGAGGTGAAATGTCACCAAGCACACCAATGAGTGAAGGTTTGTGGGGAATAGGGTTTGTACTATGGAAAGGAGATGTTTTTAGGGATGCGTGAGTGTTGCATTTGTACTGGACTTTGTAGGCTTGATTTCCATTTTTTTTTCTATTTATAATTGAATGATCTTGAAATTGAATTATTTGCTGTGTCCATGAGTCTGCATGAACTGCGTTTTGTATGGGTGTATAGGCCTACAAGCATAATACGTACCTAATACACTGGTGGAGTTTACAGTAGTTTGTACAGAGACATGACTTTTAGATGCGATCTGCACTTAAATCTCAGCTGCACAGAGAAGAAGAAATTAGGGGTTAATGAGATCCGATGCCGTGGAAGATGGACAAGTACTGAACCAGCAGACAGTTCCACTTGAATGACTGACTGCCTGCCTTACAGACACTGACGGACACTGGCTTTCTGACATGCTAGCTGTCTGACCCACTCGAATGGTGTGTGTGTGTGTGTGTGTGTGTGTGTGTGTGTGTGAGAGATTGAAAGTGTGTGCTACTCACTCACAAAGAACTATAAAGACACAATATACATGGAAGGACTTTTTGTGATTGTATTTGTTTGTCCCACTATCGAGTGAATTTATGAATGAGCACTTGTGCACTTTATTTAAATATTCGGCTTTTTTTTGCTCTTCATTGTCAAGTTTTCGTCCATTGCTTAAAATCACACTTGTACAATCATAGCCAAATGTTGATTATCAGAAACCTTTTTACAGTGTAACAACATTTTTGCAGACTCATTTGAATTTCTTCAAGAATAATTACTAGAGCTTATTTTTGCTGTTTACAAACCATGTGTTTCAGTTCTTAAAGATATCCCCATTTACCATAGACATAATGAGAAATCTATATATGGGAACATTGTTTCACTTCAAATAAGCTTTATTGGGTCAAATCATACGATTGGGCAGAGCTTAGTATGGTATGTTGATGTAATTCAGTTTTGGCTTATTTCTGCCTATGAGAAACCACATGAATGTACCACGGATTGAAACAGAACTTCCTAAATATGAAAGGAGGATTTACCATTAATAACACATCTAGATGTGGCGATTTTAGCATGTAAATCTTGGTGTGGCAAACTCCCCATTTTTTTTTTAGATGCATGCCAGCAAAGCTACTACACAACACTAAACAATACATTAATAGCACTATAATGGTGACAAACAGTGCCCGCAAACTGTAAGGGCCTATATAAAGCTGTCCCAACAGCAAAGCTTTCTTTTCAGCACCATGGAGTGAATCCTTACCACTGCTTACACCTGGCTATCAGCAGAGCCTTGTCTGGCAGCAAAACAGTTCATTCAGCCTCTTAAAAAAACATAGCTGATATGGCTGACTTGCTTAAACAAATGTGGTTTCTTCTGACAATTAAGATGTACAAACTATGGCATAAGGGGACGACGAGCGGATAAGAGGCAATCTGTAATTTTGATTAAGACATTGATGAGCGAGCTAATACGGACGTAGTCAATTTAACTACTTGTTATGTACTTTTGAAATGTACAGCTACAGAATTCAAAACAGAGTCCGTTCTTACAGTATTCTCCCTGTACACCAAGTCAGAACTGTAGGATAAATAAAGAGGGCATATAAGCAGACAATGAAAGCTCTTACAATATTCAATGATTACATTTATCTAAAACAGGCTATAGGCTATATGTGCACCACCAAGTCAGAACAGTAGGCTAAGTTATGAGGGGGAAAGGGACCAAGGAAGGTGGCACAGCATTCCTCATCAAACTTTGTCATCAAAGTCTGGTATTCTCTGGATTTATGGTGCTTTTGAGACAACTGGGAACTCTGGGGAAAAAACAAGGTAGAATCCTGACCTCCAATGATCTTCCAATTGGAGCTCTAGAAAGAGGCCTGGGTTCCCGACTTGGAATTTTAAGTTTGATGACCATTCAAAACATATTTTTCCAGTTGGAGCTAGTTTTTTAAAACTCACTTTTTGAGTTATTTTTGAACTCACTGAAGTCTGAGATTTCCCAGTTCTGAGTTTCCAGTTGTTTTGAATGTGGTAGAAGTCTTGCTGGATTGACATAATGAATGTTTATCCTTTTAATCTTGGAAAAGAGACCCTTAAACCCAGACATAGACCACACACCCACTCCACTGAATAGCAGGCTAGCGATTGCTTTGCAACGCTTGCAGTTAGCCACTGATTCCTTCCAAATCACTCATTGTTGAATTTGCGATGTCCAACTTGTGTAATATTTATGTCCAATCACAGATGAGCACCGATACGTTTTATCTATAATTTCTCTTCATATGACAAGGATTGAAAAGGATTTGCCAGTAGATTGTCAATGTGATTCATGATGATGACTGCTTGACTAGCTTGCTAGCTAAGATTTTGAAAGTATGATGTTGACATGATCAGTCCACTCAAAGCTACGGTAGATATAACGAGATTTGACAATTTTATCTGTGGCCAATGACCTTGAGCTTTTTTGGATGGGCACTTCTAATGTAACTCTAAGGCCGCACCCGAGGGGCTTGAATTTTTTAGCTCTACCCGTAGATTTTTCAGTGACGTAGTGTCCCCATGAGTGACAGAACACTGAGCCAGTCACGGCGCAACTAGAGAACATTACCAACCCCTACGCTCCGTATTTTCCGCTGGCTGCCTCACCACCACAGAAAGCACTGAGCTAGGCTGAAACACCTGCATTTTGAAGCTGCCTTACTCAAGAAAGCAAAAAAGAGACCCATGTTTGTATGCGGCTTTATTAACTCAATGATTTAATTTTAATTTTTTATTGTTTGAAAGATATGTAACACGTATTAATACCAAAATAACATGCAAAACAGACAACAGGAGGGGCTCAAAACAGGTGGGGCTCTGCCCTGAATGACGGGTCGCCACTGGATGTGGATAAAATAGTTATAAATATATACTGTAAATAGTAATATAAAAGTATTATATATAAATGTGTATCTCCTGACACTGTTTTGTAAGCCCCTATATGGGGCCGAACACACAGGACTGTGAAAAACGTTGTGGACATATTTTGGGAAAATAAACACATTTTCTGTTGCACCAATATTGTCTTATTGTGGTTATTCATGGGGAAATGGAATGAAACACACACACATTTGACTTATGAATCAAAGTCTTTATGCATAACATACTTGGTCATAGTCAGTGTTGGGGAGTAGTGAACTACACGTACTGTAGTCCAACTAGTAATTTAATAGGTTAAAATACATCTGACTCCAGAGTGATCTGTTGTTACAATTTGTAGTGTATTACATTTTAGATTTAGATATAATTTATCACGTAGGCTGAATGTAGTGAACTACTTTTGTAAAGTAACTTTAGTTTCTTAAAGGTAACTTTAGTGTAGCTTAACTTCTTCTAGTGTGAAGTAATTGGTAGCTTCCCCTACACTGGTCATAGTAATGTTACAGTTAAATATGATCGTGTTCAGTCCAGCTGGGGTTAAGAAATTTCCCTCGCGATCTTTACAGTAGTGTCGTAAATATAGGCTAGGTTGCCAAGCGACCATCTGATTTCAGGCTTAGGCCGCTCTACTGTAAAGTGAGGGGATCCACACAGAAGGTTAAAGTGAGTTCACCAAAACACGGTAAATAATGACATGTATACCATATTTACATAACGTTTGACAAGTCAACCCTAACATAATATTGTACATGCTTGCTCAACAACAATGTGGGGGAAATTGTTTAGCAAGTGACCGCACAGCGCGAACGGTCTTCCTTGTCGTTAGCAAGCTAACTTTAGCTGTCTTTTATTTCAGTATGTTCGTTTATCAATACAATTAGCTAGCTAAACAGTTAGCTAGACAGCAAAGTCGAGTGGAATAACTGCATGGCTGCTTAATATTGCTAGCTAGCATAGCTGGAATTAACGACGTTAATAATACTAGCTAGCTAGATAATAGGCTTGTATGAATATCAAAATGCAACGTTACTTTGGCTAGTTAGCTAGCTAACTTAACTCGTTAGGGCTGGCAAGCTGTAACGTTAGCTAGCTGGCAATCGCACGTTAAAGTGGGTCTGACAGTATTTTAGGAACATGACATCTTATTCAAATCTGTTCATGTACACCCCCAGAAAGAATATGACACTTTTTGAAACATGTTCTGACAAACGACTAACGTTACTTAGATTAGGTCATTTTCACGTTTTCATAAGTTCTTAAGTGTTTGGGATTTGCATATACTAAGGCATTTGTGAGAATTATATAGCTAATAGTGGGAAAGCAGCCGTGCGTTTAGACAATTAGTAGACATTGCATTAAATAAAACCTAATAAAAACATACAGTACCAGTCAAAAGTTTTACACACCTACTCATTCCAGGTTTTTACAATTTTTTTTTTTTTTTTTATTTGTACTGTTTTCTACATTGTAGAGTAATAGTGAAGACAAAACTATGAAATAACACAAATGGAATCATCTAGTAACCAAAAAAGTGTTCAACAAATCAAAATATATTTTACATTTGAGATTATTCTAAGTAGCCACCCTTTGCCTTGACGACAGTTTTGCACACTCTAAACCAGCTTCACGACGTTGTCACCTGGAATGCATTTTAATTAACAGGTGTGCCTTGTTAAATTGTGGAATTTGTGGAATACCAAGAAAAGGATTGGTGAATTATATTAATCATGCATTGAACTGCATCCATCTATTCTGCCAACAATGCCTTAGTGTACACCTATCTATCTATACAGTACATTGTAGCCACTAATTGCACTGATGACAGCTTTGCACACTCTTGGCATTCTCTCAACCAGCTTCACCTGGAATGATTTTCCAACTGTCTTGATGGACTAACCACATATGCTGAGCACTTGTTGGCTGCTTTTCCTTCACCCTGCAGTCCAAATCATCCCAAACCATTTCAATTGGGTTGTGGTCGAGTGATTGTAGAGGCCAGGTCATCTGCTGCAGCACTCCATCACTCTCCTCCTTGGTAAAATAGCCTTACACAGCCTGGAGATCCTGTTGTCCTGTTGAAAAACAAATTATAGTCCCACAAAGCGTAAACCAGATGGGATGGCGTATCACTGCCGAATGTGGTGGTTACCATGCTGGTTAAGTATGCCTAGAATTCTAAATAAATCAAGACTGTGTCACCAGCAAAGCACCATTACACCTCTTCCATGCTTCACGGTGGGAACCACACATGCAGAGATCATCTGTTCACCTAGTCTGCATCTCACAAAGACATGGCAGTTGGAACCAGAAAATAAAACAATAATCATCTCAAATTTGGACTCATCAGACCAAAGGACAGATTTCCACCGGTCTAATGTCCATTGCTCGTGCTTCTTGGCTCAAGCAGGTCTTCTTCTTCTTATTGGTGTCCTTCTAGTAGAGGTTTCTTGGCAGCAATTCAACCATGAAGGCCTGATTCATGCAGTCTCCTCTGAACAGTTTATGTTGAGATGTGTTTGTTACTTGAACTCTGTGAAGCATTTATTTGGGCTGAAATTTGAGGCTGGTAACTAATGAACTTATCCTCTGTAGCAGAGGCAACTCTGAGTCTTCCGTTCCTGTGGTGGTCCTCATGAGAGCCAGTTTCATAATAGCGCTGAATGGTTTTTGTGACTGCACTTGAAGAAACGTTAAGTTCTTTAAATGTTCTGCATTGACTGACCTTCATGTCTTAAAGTAATGATGGACTGCCATACCTTTGCTTATTTGAGCTGTTCTTGCCATAATATGGACTAAGGGCTATAGGGCTTTCTTCTGTATACCACCCCTACCTTGTCACAACACAAGTAATTGGCTCAAACACATTAAGACGGAAAGAAATTACACAAATTAACTTTTAACAATGCACACCTGTTAATTGAAATGCATTCCAGGTGACTACCTCATGCAGCTGGTTGAGGGAATGCCAAGAGAGTGCAAAGCTGTCATCAAGGCAAAGGGTGGTTACTTTGAAGAATCTCAGATATAAAATATAACACTTTTTTTTTTGTTACTACATGATTCCATGTGTTATTTGATAGTTTTGATGTCTTCACTGTTATTCTACAATGTAGAAAATTGTAAAAATAAAGAAAAACCCTGGAATGAGTAGGTGTGTCAACTTTTGATTGGTACTGTACATTTGCTTAACCTCTTGCCTCTACTTGGGACGCTTGCGTCCCAACTAGAGCTCTGGAAATGCAAATTTACATTTACATTTACATTTAAGTCATTTAGCAGACGCTCTTATCCAGAGCGACTTCAAATGCGCTACGCTAAATGCTAATAGTATTAGTTAAAACTCAAAAGTTCATTAAAATACACATGCAGGGTATCAAATTAAAGCTACACTCGTTGTGAATCCAGGCAACAAGTCAGATTTTTAAATAGCATGCACCAATACACTACAACAGAAAAGCACAGCAGGGGACGTAAACAAAATAATTAGCATTTCGGCGTTACACAAACCGCACAATAAAATAGAAAACAGTCATTACCTTTCACCATCTTCTTTGTTGGCACTCCTAGATGTCCCATAAACACTATTGGGTCTTTATTTATATAAAGCCAAGATATCGTTATATGTAGACTGTGTGATAAACGAAAAAAACAGCGATTTCACAACGTAACGTCATTTTTTTAAATTCAAAAAGTAGACGATAAAATTTCACAAAACACTTCGAAATACGTTTGTAATGCTACTTTAGGTATTAGTAAACGTTAATAAGCGATAAAAATCATCCATAGGCGATGTAGAAATCATTAGCTGTCGTCTTGGAAAACATTTCAGGAGAGAGCTCTTCCGGAATGATCTGGGCGGAGACCGGAGGTAAGTCGTGCCCCTCTTTCGGTTCAACCAAGAATCAAAGAGGATTCAATTCACAAGACTCTAGACAACATGGGGATGCTGTGGGAGTTGAATGCTCGGTCTTATCTAATTCGGCTCACTGTTAACAATTGCTGGAAGTGGCGCAAGGATATTTATTTCCATTTTCTGTGATCAGGTTTTCCTGCGCTTTCCGATGTAACGCACGTTATGTAATAGCCACAGTCGTGATTTAACCAGTTTTAAAAACGTCCGAGGGTTTCCTATCCACACATTCTAACCATATGAACGTACTATATTCCTGGCATGAGTAGCAGGGCGCTGAAATGTTGCGCGATTTTTAACAAAATGTTCAAAAAAGTAGAGGGTCGACTGAAGAGGTTAACTAGCTATAGCCTAATGTTAGCTAGCTAACATTGAACCTGGTTGGTTAGCTACCTGCAGATTCATGCAGGGTAGAAACGTCATGAGTTGGGATTATGGTTCATTGTTTACCTAGCTCGCTAGCTACTTGTTTTAACCAAAGACTTTACTATGCAAGTAACCATTTTTCATTTTCGGTGCATTCGAAAATTCAGTCTGTCCATCTGCTCCGATTTCAGAGCACTCTCGTCTGAGTGTGCCAGAGCGCAGAATAACTGATGAATTTATGAACCTTCAACACCAGCTGAATATGGCCGGTTTCAGTAAACGTGGGCTAAAAAGCATAATTCAATTATTGCCAGAAGCACAGTTGCACTCACCAACGCTCTGGATAAAATGAAAACAGCCTAACCAGCTCTGCTAGGTTGAGTAAAATGGTTTGAGTGGGGTGTTGTCTCATTATGTGTCTGGAAGTAGCTTGTAAGCTAGCCAATGATGTTAGTTTGGGTGCTTGACTGCCGTTGTGAGGTCAGAACGTTCGGATCAACCCTACTCATCGGCCAGAGCGTCCGGTTTGCTCTCCAAGAGTGATACATTTTGAATTTACGAATGGACAATCTGACCACACAGTTGCAGTCACCAACGCTCTATATAACATAACAGCCTATCCAGCTCTGCTAGGGTTAGTAATGTTCAGTGAGCTGCCCTGTCATTTGTGTCTGAAAGTATCTAGCAAGTTAGCTAGGGGGCTTGACTGTTGCTGTTAGTACAGAACGCTTGGATCAACCTTTAAAGAGATGGGTGGGGTTAAAGCTTAAGAGGGTGTGAACGATGCTAAATGGGTGTAGACAAAGAACTCTCCAGTAGGAAACTCAGCAAAAAAAGAAATGTCTCTTTTTCAGGAACCTGTCTTTCAAAGATAATTGGTAAAAACACATAACTTCACAGATCTTCATTGTAAAGGGTTTAAACACTGTTTCCCATGTGTGTTCAATGAACAATTAATGAACATGCACCTGTGGAACGGTCGTTAAGACACTAACAGCTTACAGACGGTAGGCAATTAAGGTCACAGTTATGAAAACTTAGGACACTAAAGAGGCCTTTCTATTGACTCTGAAAAACACCAAAAGAAAGATGCCCAGGGTCCCTGCTCATCTGCCTGAATGTGCCTTAGGCATGCTGCAAGGAGGCATGAGGACTGCAGATGTGGCCAGGGCAATAAATTACAATGTCTGTACTGTGAGACGCCTAAGACAGCACTACAGGGAGACAGGATGGACAGCTGATTTTCCTTCCAGTGGCAGGCCACGTGCAACAACACATGCACAGGTGCCCGAGTTACACCAGGAATGCACAATCCCTCTATCAGTGCTCAGACTATCCGCGAGAGGCTGGACTGAGGGCTTGTAGGCCTGTTGTAAGGCAGGTCATCGCCAGACATCACTGGCAACAACTTCACCTATGGGCACAAACCCACCGTCGCTGGACCAGACAGGACTGGCAAAAAGTGCTCTTCACTGACAAGTCGCAGTTTTGTCTCACCAGGGATGATGGTCGGATTCACGTTTATCGTCGAAGGAATGAGCGTTACACCGAGGCCTTTACTCTGGAGGGGGATAGTCCGTCATGGTCTGGGGCAATGTGTCACAGCATCATCGGACTGAGCTTGTTGCCATTGCAGGCAATCTCAACGCTGTGCGTTACAGGGAAGACTTCCTCCTCCCTCATGTGGTAGCCTTCCTGCAGGCTCATCCTGACATGACCCTCCAGCATGACAATGCCACCAGCCATACTGCTCGTTCTGTGCGTGATTTCCTGCAAGACAGGAATGTCAGTGTTCTGCCATGGCCAGCGTAGAGCCCAGATCTCAATCCCATTGAGCACGTCTGGGACCTGTTGGATCAGAGGATGAGGGCTAGGGCCCCCCGAAATTTAACTTGCAGGTGCCTTGGTGGAAGAGTGGGTTAACACACAGCAAAAACTGGCAAATCTGGTGCAGTCCATGAGGAGGATATGCACTGCAGTACTTAATGCAGCTGGTGGCCACACCAGATACTGACTGTTACTTTTGATTTTGACCTCCCCCCCTTTGTTCAGGGACACATGATTCAATTTCTGTTAGTCACATGTCTCTGGAACTTGTTCAGTTTATGTCTCAGTTGTTGAATCTTGTTATGTTCATAGAAATATTTACACATGTAAAGTTTGCTGAAAATAAATGCAGTTGACAGTGAGAGGGCGTTTCTTTTTTTGCTGGGTTTAGTACCAAAACATTGAAAAGGCCATTTTCTCAAAAGTGAGTTTACAAGTTTATTAACTTTCAAAGCAAAATTTCCTTCCCATTGTTCATAAACTGTAGGGTATGATATACCATTATTGTTCATAAACTGTAGTGTATGATATACCATTTTGGATAAAAGTAGAGACGCCAGAGCTACAATTTCAAATTTTGCTACATCAGACCAATTTTTAGCTGGTCGGTCACATGTGGGAACTCCTTCAAGACTGTTGGAAAAGCATTCCAGGTGAAACTGGTTGAGAGAATGCCATGGGTGTGCAAAGCTGTCATCAAGGCAAAGGGTGGCTACTTTGAAGAATCTAAAATATTTGGTTACTACATGATACCATATGTGTTATTTCATAGTTTTGATGTTTTCACTATTCTACAATGTAGAAAATAGTCAAAAAATAAAGAAAAACCTGTGAATGAGTAGGTGTGTCCAAAATGTTGACTGGTACTGTATGTGGACACCCCTTCAAATGAGTGCATGGGTGTGTGGCTGAAATAGCCAAATCCAATCTCCATAACCAAACATTGGCAGTAGACTGGCCTTACTGAATAGCTCAGTGATTTTCAACGTGGTGCCGTCATAGGATGCCACCTTATCAACAAGTCAGTTTGTCTCATTTTGGCCTTGCAAGAGCTGCCCTGGTAAACTGCTATTATTGTGAAGTGGAAACGTATCGGAGAAACCAAGTGCTGAAGTCTGTAGCACGGAAAAATTGTCTGTCCTCGGTTGCAACACTCACCACAGAGTTCCAAACGGACTCTGGAAGCAACGTCAGCACACTAACTGTTCATCGGGAGCTTCGTGAAATGGGTTTCCATGGCCGAGCAGTTGCACATAAGTCTAAGATCACCATGCGCAATGCCAAGAGTGGTGTAAAGCTCTGCGCCATTGTACTCTGGAGCAGTGGAAACGCGTTCTTTGGACTGATGAATCATGCTTCACCATCTGGCAGTCTGACAGCCGAATCTGGGTTTGGAGGATGCCAGGAGAACGCTACCTGCCCCAATGCATAGTGCCAACTGTAAAGTTAGGTGGAGGAGGAATAATGGTCTGGTGCTGTTTTTCATGGTTACGGTTAGTTCCACTTAGTTCCAGTAAAGGAAAATCTTAACGCAACAGCATACAATGACATTCTAGACAATTCTGTGCTTCTAACTTTGTAACAACAGTTTGGGGAAGGCCCTGTCCTGTTTCAGCATGACAATACCCCCGTGCACAAAGCAAGGTCCATACAGAAATGGTTTGTCGAGATTGGTGTGGAAGAACTTTATTGGTCTGCACAGAGCCCTGACCTCATCCCCATCGAACACTTTGGGATGAATTGGAACACCGACTGCGAGCCAGACCTAATCGCCCAACATCAGAGCCCGTGGCTGAATGGAAGCAAGTCCCTGCAGCAATGTTCCAACATCTAGTGGAAAGCCTTCCTAGAACAGTGGATGCTGTTTTAAGCAGCAAATGGGGGACCTACTCCATATTAATGCATATGATATTGGAATGAGGTGTTTGACCAGCAGGTGTCCACATGCTTTTGGTCATGTAGTGTACGTCATGGAATGTGGAGTCCAATAGAACCTACTTCTGAAACCTCTTATAAAGTTGGTTTTGTAATATAAACTGAGATTTTTTAATTTATTTTTTTCATATCTGCAAAGTAGTTAAACCGCTGTCAGTTCCACTAACTAGCTTGCCCATTCATGTACTGTAATGCTAGCGCATATGGCTGGGTATGGCCCCAGTGTTCTCGAGAGTTAGTAATGTTATCTAATTCTACTGAACATTTGGCTATTGTTCTTGAATTTATATTGATGCTTCCAGTTTTATGAACAATAATGTACAGCTAGAGGGCTCTCTATACCAATGAGAAATGTCAGAGATTTAATGCACAGCCAACACATTGGGTGTATTCATTCGCCAATAGACCGTAACATTAGCAAACAGTTGCAAAATGTTTTGCAACTAAAATTAGTTTTCTTTGGACAAATTCAGGTGTGCGTCTCCCTGTTTTATTCCGTTTGTTTCTGCTTGGTTCCTAGTGAATACATCCCTTGTTATTATGGCCATAATAACTAGGGAAAAGACAAACACAGAAAGGCCCCTTTCTAATCAAAAACCTTAAGCATCACCTTTGCTCTTCTCCCCCCCCCATCCTGCAGCATCATGCCGTTCATCGACCTCCAGGGGAAGTTGGGTATCAACATGGACAAATGGATGTTGATCCAGGGTGGAGAGCAGCCATATAAACGTGCGCCGCGCTGCCACGCCTTTGAGAAGGAGTGGATCGAGTGTGCAGATGGCATTGGTCAGACACGTGCCAAAAAGGAGTGCAAGCTCGAGTTTGAGGACTTCTATGAGTGCATGCACAGAGAGAAGACGGTGAGTGTAAGACATCTGAGCTGAAGAGTGTGTGTGTGAACTGTGAAGATTTGATTGTGTGTGTGTTTCATGTCCTTTCCCCATAAACACTTGTGATTTCATCAACTAAGACCTGTTGAAGAGTTGTCAGTTGATGTCCATGTCTTTGATAAAGTAACTGTTTGTCATCCTACATGGTTGTCCATCCTAGGGATGTGATAAATGGAAAAATGTTCATAACATTTAAACATAAAATTCACACATTTCCACTAGAGGTTGACCGATTAATCGGAATGGCCGATTTAATTAGGGCCGATTTCAAGTTTTCACAACAATGGGAAATCGGTCATTTTGGATGCCGATTTTCTTTTTTTTATACACCTTTATTTAATTAGGCAAGTCAGTTAAGAACACATTCTTATTTTCAATGACGGCCTAGGAACGGTGGGTTAACTGCCTTGTTCAGGGGCAGAATGACAGATTTTTTACCTTGTCAGCTCAGGGATTCAATCTTGCAACCTTACGGTTAACTAGTCCAACGCTCTAACCACCTGCCTCACGAGGAGCCCGCCTGTTGCGCGAATGCAGTAAGAAGCCATGGTAAGTTGCTAGCTAGCATTAAACTTAATCAATCATAATCACTAGTTATAACTACACATGGTTGATGATATTACTAGTTTATCGAGCGTGTCCTGCGTTGCATATAATCGATGCAGTGCGCATTTGCGAAAAAGGACTCGTTGCTCCAATGTGTACCTAACCATAAACGCCAATGCCTTTCTTAAAATCAATACACAGAAGTATATATTTTTAAACCTGCATATTTAGCAAAAAGAAATCCAGGTTAGCAGGCAATATTAAATTGTGTCACTTCTCTTGTGTTCATAGCACGAAGAGTCAGGGTATATGCAACATTTTGGGCCGCCTGGCTCATTGCGAACTAATTTGCCAGAATTTTACGTAATTATGACATTGAAGGTTGTGCAATGTAACAGGAATATTTAGACTGATGTATGCCACCCGTTAGATAAAATACGGAACGGTTCCGTATTTCACTGAAAGAATAAACATCTTGTTTTCGAGATGATAGTTTCCGGATTTGACCATATTAATGACCTAAGGCTCGTATTTCTGTGTGTTAAGTATGATTTAATAGAGCAGTCTGACTGAGCGATGGTAGTTATCAGCAGGCTCGTAAGCATTCATTCAAACAGCACTTTCGTGCGTTTTGCCAGCAGCTGGTCGCTGTGCTTCAAGCATTGAGCTGTTTATGACTTCAAGCCTATCAACTCCTGAGATTAGGCTGGTGTAACGATGTGATGTGAAATGGCTAGCTAGTTAAAAATCAAAATCGGTCAATTTCCACGCAAACTCACAATGAAGCTGAACTGCTGTCAGCAACGGTCTGTGTCTCACGGTGCGTCCCTTTCAGAAGGTTAAGCTTTGCATCTGTACTACCATTACTGTACCTCAATTCCACTTTTCAAAGTTTGAATTTCCTTCTCATTTAACTTCTCAAAGTATTGCCATACAGTGCTGTCGATTGCCTTTTCTGCCTTTTTCCAACATTTAACGACAATGACGTAGTAGTGAAGAGTCAACTCAAATAATTGTTCCCTTGCACGTCGACTCCTATTTCTGAGGGTCAAAATTCGTAGCGGAATCGACTCCTAAGATTCAGTATTTTTGGAGGAGACTGATTACCCGCATCTTTCATTGGGAGCTAGCAAGAGACGGACGGAGAGATAGGGAGGAGCACAGTATAGGCAGGACTCGCACCTTCAGTAAAGCAGGGCAAATGATTAATGAATAGCCTAGGATATTGAGATGAACGAGATGCAACACTTCTCACACAGTCACATAAAGTATCTGCACGGGTTCGCGTCACGCTGTTCACATCGTGGTAGCCAGGGCACCAAAACCGCAGAGAAGTTGAGCCTTGTGCTTCAACTCTCTTATTGTTGCGGAAAATGACCCACTATGCTGTTTACTTTCTGCATCTACGTAAAATAAAATGTTTTTCAGTGAGGGATTTTTCTAAACATTAAGGATCCCAATTTCCTTTAAACATTTGAATGTTTAAACGTTCACACCCTTAGTCCATCCTGTCCAGCTCTACCTTTTTTTCATTGACTTCATGGATAGTTGGAGAAAGCTTTGCTGTTGATTAGCAAATGATTGTCAAGACTTATAGGAGATGCTTTTGTTGTTTGACTGTTTTTGTTGTTAAAAATACATTGAGTTGATCAATGAAGAGAATTGTGGTTTTGATCAGCAATGAGCTGAAAAAACACAACAATACCTCCTAAGAAGTTTTGAGCTTTTGCCCCCCCCCCCCCCAAAAAAAAGTTTGACAGCCTCTCTCAATATTTCCTCTGAATGTGCAGTAATAAGTGTTTGATGTGGATATCTCTCTCACTCTCCGTGCATCTCTTTCTCTCTTTCTGTGTCTGTAGCACAAGAGGCTGTATGAGATCCGTAAGCAGCGGGACAAGATGGTGAAGGAGGGCACCTACCAGACCCCAGCTCACCACACTGGTGCTCAGGCTGACAGCAGGCCTTGACCCTATTTGACCTTGTGTGTCCCCAACTTGTGTATACAAATATTTATTCAGATATCACTTTATTGTTTGTGTCTACCCCTGTACAAGTTTGCAAATAAATATTATTGATTGTGAACCTTGTGTATTGACTTTCTCTTTGTCCTTTTTTAGGTACAGTGTAGGGAGAGATAATTGGAAGAAAGGGACAGAAACGTGAAGGTGATTTATAATATGTACACTCAGGTTTCAGTTTGATGTTCACTATTTGTGCCCTCCAAAAAAGTTTGACAGCCTCTCTCAATATTTCCTCTGAATGTGCACTAAGTGTCTGATGTGGATATCTCTCACTCTCTGTGTATCTCGGGGCTGCAGGTAGCCTAGTGGTTGGTGTTGGACTAGTAACCGAAAGGTTGCAAGATCAAATCCCCGAGCTGACAAGGTAAAAATCTATCGTTCTGCCCCTGAACAAGGCAGTTAACTGTTCCTAGGCCGTCATTGAAAATAAGAATTTGTTCTTAACTGACGTGCCTAGTTAAATAAAGGTAAAATAAATAAATATTTATGATCTTGGTTTTGAATGTGTTAATACTACCGATTTGTATTCAATTATTTGTAATACCATACTAACTACACAATACCAGACAATATTTTTTGGAGCGTGAACTTATTCATTATTTACAACCCCAGTTTGAGACTGACATAATGATTTCAAATTAGCCTACTTGTTTTGGGACGCAAATGGCTACAGGTGAAGTACTACAGGACTACCGACCTGAGAGTAGTGAGAATATTTTCTTCACCTACCTGTACAGTGTTTTCAGAAAGTATTCCTATCCCTTGACTTTTTACAAATGTTATGTTACAGCCTGAATTCAAAATGGATTTTTCTCTCGCCCATCTACGCACAATACCCCATAAAGACAAAGTGAATTAAAAAATATATATATATTGTTGCAAATGTATTGAAAATGAAATGCATATCTCATTTACATAAGTATTCACACACCTGCGTCTACTTTGTTGAAGCATCTTTACAGCCCGGTCTTTCTGGGTACGTCTCTTAAGAGCTTTCCCCACCTGGATTGTGCAACATTTACACCATTCTTTTGAAAATTCTTTAAGATCTGTGATATTGGTTGTTGATCATTGCAAGACAACGATTTTCAGGTCTTGCCATAGATTTTCAAGTAGATTTAAGTAAAACCTAACTCAGCCACTCAAGAACATTCATTGGCTTCTTGGTAAGCAACTCCAATGTAGATTTAGCCTTTTGTGTTTTAGGTTGTTAAACTGCTGAAAGAGAATTCATCTCCCAGTGTCTGGTGGAAAGCAGACTGAACCAGGTTTTCCTCTAGGATTTTGCCTGTGCTTATCTCCATTGTTTATTTTTTCTTTTTATCTTGAAACAGTCCTTAATGAATACAAGTATACCCATAACATGATGCAGCCACTATAAATATAGAGAGTGGTACACAGTAATATGTTGTATGTTTGGGGCAAATCCAATATTACTTTGCCACATTGTAGTATTCCTTTAGTGCCCTGTTGTAAACAGGATACATGTTTTGGAATATTTTAGTTCTTTACAGGCTTCCTTCTTTTCCCCTCGGTCAATTAGGTTAGTATTGTGGAGTAACTACAATGTTGATCCATCCTCAGTTTTCTCCTATCACAGACATGTTTTACAGTCACCATTGGCCTCAGGGTGAAATCCCTGAGTGGATTTCTTTCTCTCCGGCAACCGAGTATCTGTGTAGTAACTGGGTGTATTGATACACCATCCAAAGTGGAATTAATAACTTTCCCATGCTCAAAGGGATATTCAATGTCTGCTTAATGTATTTTGACCCCTCTATCAACAGGTGTCTTTCTTTGCAAGGCATTGGAAAACCTCCCATGTCTTTGGTTGTATCTGTGTTTGAAATTCACTGCTTAACTGAGGGACCTTACTGATAATTGTGTGTGGTTACAGAGATGGGGTAGTCGTTTAAAAATCATGTTAGACTTATTGCACACAGGGAGTCCATGCAATTTATTATGTGACTTGGTAAGCACATTTTTACTCCTGAACTTATTTAGGCTTTCCATAAAAAAGGGGTTGAAAACAACTTATTGACTTGAAATTTCAGATTTTCATTCTTAATTAGTAAAAATGTTGAAAAACATTACACTGGCATTGTGGGTAGGCCAGTGATAACCAGCTAAATTCATCATGTTGAAATAAATAAACATGAGACTTCAAGAAATATCTTGGTATAGCAACTCTTCATAAGCCTGCTTGCTTGGGAAGTAAGGGGTTGATGAAATCTGAAATGCACTCAACTCTAAACCATGTGACCTAATTCTGGTAAATGACAGAGTCCATGGATTAGTTGAGAAATGCTCCCAAGGGACAGTTTCTCCGGATGAAAGCTAAATATGAATGGATGCACTCTGACACCCTCATTCAATTACCAAGTGTTTCACTAGCGTTTATAAGATTATGAGATTCTCCATGTCACCACAAGGTGGTGCCAAAAGCCAAGTAATTATTACAAAAACTAACATCTAACTAATGTAAAATTACATTTAAAGTAGATAGACTTCTGTTACAATGCTTGACAAATGTTACAGAGAAGTCCATGTGTTTAGTAGCAACAAAAATAAAGGGTTTCTTACTTGCTGATATACAGTGGAAAATTAAGTATTATGGAGTGACGTTGGCCTCGGCCTTAATCACAAGGATTTTGTTTTTATTAATAATAGATACTAGAGATGGCAATACTGTCACAATATAGCCTACAAACAGTTTTGATGAAGTGTGTGATTGAGGGATGGGCGAGGGCGGGAGACGGAGAGGCGCAGCGGTCTAAGGCACTGCATCTCAGTGCAAGCAGTGTCACTACAGACCCTGGTTCGATCCCGGGCTGTATCATAACCGGACGTGATCGGGAGTCGCAAAGGGTGGCGCACAATTGCCCAGCGTCGTCCGGGTTCGGGGATGGTTTAGCGGGGTAGGCCCTCATTGTAAAATAACTGATTTGCCTACTAAAATAAAACAATTCAAATATGGATTTTTCATACACGCCAAAAGATTGCCTCTTGTCCTGACTCACGTCAAAGTGTTACACCATTACTGTTCTGAATCACGTCAGAGCCTGGGGTTACACTATATCTAGACTGTGTGACAAGGTGAAAAGCAACAATATGGGATAGATCTAGGCTAGTCATCACAAGGTTTTAATCAAGTTTTTGGGATAGGGGATTTTGGCCTGTCTGGTTAGCACGGCATTTTCTTTTACAAAACTAGAGGCCTATTGTGCTACTTTATTGCCTTGCAGTTGACCTGTTTTATTGTCAATTACAGAAATGCTTTTTTCCCTTATTTTGATTAACTTAATGTAAAAGGAGACTTTATTATAGGCCTATCAGTAAATTGAAGCAGTCTAATGTTGTTACCTTCCACAGCCCAAAGTTATGCTACCTTCCGAAACAAGTCTCCAGTCTAGGTTGCAAAATTCCACTGCTTTTCATTTGGCCTTTGTTTGATTAAAACATCAGCAGCGACCCTAGTTAATCCTGAACTGTCGGACAACATTCCGCCGCGTTCTCTGACGGCTCTGCGGATGGAGGGAGGATCATTCTTTCAAGCTTTTCTCCCGGCCGGACAAACTGGCCTCTCCTGTAGGACTGGGAAGGTCCTGCAACTACAAACGAACCTACAAAACTCAGTTACATAAATACATATCGGAGGAGGGTTCAGGAGAAATAGGAGAACAGGGATGATAGATCAATGGATTAAGGATTAATATGATCACATGCAAAACCTATTGCAAAAGCAGTAGCTAAACAGCCATTTCGTGTTTGCTATGCATCCACAAATATTCCAAATGTAAACGCCCCTTCCAAAAAAATGAGCGGGGGGGGGGGTTGTTGAGACAGGAAAGAACGGGAGAAGGAAGGAGGGGAATAGACAGCCATTACCGAATCACGGTCGTGGTATTCATCTCTTCCTTGTCCCGGTTCGGTACAAACCGTTGAGTCGCAGCCCTGGTCAGACTGTATGCTGTATCTAAACGTGCGTCCGAAAGAGGAGAGAAGGTTGTCGTGAGGAAGGAGATAAGACACAGCATCCCTACCTCTGTAATCCTATAGGATATTCGGACTCGGGGACCGCTATTCTCCGGTAAGGTTTCGGTGTCGCGCAACACAGCATGTGTAATCTGAATCATATTGACAGCCGTTTTAGATTGTGAAATACATATGATACAATACATGTATTATGGTTGGTTTTCTGTTGCATTTTAATTACCGATGTGGTAAAACTATTCCCATAGCCTGATGTCCAATATCTGTTCTTATTTGCGTAGTAATACATCGATCTTAATGTAATTCATAAAATTATTGGTCTAATTCATCTATTAGGATATAAATACTGATGTATGGGGAATTGTTATTATTTTGGTTAGATAAAAACATGAGGTATCCCATATGCCTATCAAAATCGATTTTTTTTATCCAGGCTTGCTCCTGGTTTAGGTGCTTTGTGTTTGAAAATGAGAAATGATAAGGGGTTGGAAGGGTTTCTACGTCCAACAGCCTGACAATGTTATTCTACTAATGAGAAAGATACAAAAGACACACGTAACAGACGGATGAACGTTATTAGCCCGTTCTGCAGGCATTGTGGACAAATAGCTCCAGTATGCTCCTTGACTTTGTTCCCCGCGACAATTCCAAATAGGACCGATGCTCAAATGCATACCTTTACCGCTACATATTAAAGCACTTGCTTCTCTTTTCCTCACAACAGACACCACCTCTTCTACAGAGCATAACATTCCCAAGGCCTATTGTAATTTCGTTAAGTCCATAGCCATATGCAAGAGGTGGTTATTCAAGCTATTGTAATTTATGTTACAATAGCTTCGATTTCTGAATAGAAGTAGGTGTCCCTGATTACGATAATGTAATTAATTACAGGTGATAATACCATGGGGACCGTGCATCCATCGTAATACATCTCTAGAGCGCATCAATGAATGTTCTACATTTAAAGTCTGTTTTTACACAAGCTGTCTATGTTCAGCCGTCCTCACACCAAAGGCTGTCTGGAAAATAGCAAAAATCTGTGCTACGGGTGAAAGCAAGTTTCAGGGGTCCCCCGTTGATTCACACACCAGATGGCTTTTCCTTTTGTGAGCAGCCTTGTGTTGATCATAATTCATAAGCTAACACGGTCAGTTTGTCTGTCTAACCCACACTAGTCAAAGTAAATAAACAATCAAGTAGTCATCAATGTCCCATTTTAAACCAGAATGACATTTTTCTCCTTTTCCGTGAGACACTTCACACTCGTTGCCGAATATTATGTCTACTACTCTCACACCTTTTTTCAGCTGCAGTGCCCCCTCATTTAATTAAATATTCAAGAATCAGGGAATTACCACCATGAAACTATATGGAATAAAATGTCACAGAGGTGGCACTGTCCTGTGTTGAATTTGCTGTAAAAAAAAAAAAAATGGAAGTAATGTCCGTCTGTATCTGCCTGCCTGCCCGTCTGTCTGTCTGTCTGTCTGTCTATCCGTCTGTATCTGCCTGCCTGCCCGTCTGTCTGTCTGTCTGTCTATCCGTCTGTATCTGCCTGCCTGCCCGTCTGTCTGTCTGTCTGTCTGTCTGTCTGTCTGTCTGTCTGTCTGTCCCGTCTGTATCTGCCTGCCTGCCCGTCTGTCTGTCTGCCCGTCTGTATCTGCCTGCCTGCCCGTCTGTCTGTCTGTCTGTCTATCCGTCTGTATCTGCCTGCCTGCCCGTCTGTCTGTCTGCCCGTCTGTATCTGCCTGCCTGCCCGTCTGTCTGTCTGTCTGTCTGTCTGTCTACTCGATCGCATCTGGCCATTTTCCTCTGAATTGCCTTGTTCGTCCCATGCACTATGTGTCTTGTCATGATAGGCAGGTACACCAGAGATACATCATCATTACAGTCCAACAACATCATTATACTGGTAGCTACACAACATAACAGGCGGTGTGTGCAGAATGATAAGCCAACCAATGTTGCTGTTGTTGAAGGTTATTTGAACAACCAATAAAACAGATTTCTAGGGATACATTGTGTACTTCCCTGAGAGCAATGCAAGCTTCCATTCCCGACCTCAGCATTCTTTTAGGAGAGCATCCTCTTGGTAGAAGTGATAAGGTAGTTTGCTCTTCTGTAAATGTTGCTTGTGGTGAGATGATCGGATGATGACATATCGTCTCATTTTTCACTCGTACACGCATGCACACACTCACACACACATGGTCTATGGCGCCGAGAAGAGATGGCTGCTGCTTTACGGGATCCAACCAATTGTGCTACTGTGTGTGTTTTTTCACATTATTTGTAACTTATTTTGTACATAATGTTTCTGCCACCGTCTCTTATGACCGAAAAGAGCTTCTGGATATCAGGACAGCGATTACTCACCTCGTTAAAGATAAATTGTTTGTCAAGAACGACTCGGACGCAAAGGATTGACTTCAGACACCGGACAAGGCCCAAATCCATGTCATTCGCATGAAGGAGAGACAGAGATATCGGGGACGTAGGTCGGGGTGCCTTGTAAGAATCCGACGACGAGTGGTTAATCCGCCTCTACCATCAGTCCTATTAGCCAACGTGCAATCATTGGATAACAAACTGGATGATATCCGATCAAGCCTATCCTACCAACAGGACATTAAAAACGGTAATATCTTATGTTTCACCAAGTTGTGGCTGACCAACGACATGGAAAGCATACAGTTGGATGGGTTTTCCGTCCATCAGCAAGACAGAACAGCTGCCTCCGGTAAGACAAGGGGTAGCGGTCTGTGTCTATTTGTAAACAACAGGTGGTATACGAAATCTAATATTAAGGAAGTCTCAAGGTTTGGCTCACCTGAGGTAGAGTATCTCATGATAAGCTGTAGACCACATTATTTTCCAAGAGTGTTTTCATCTATATTTTTCGTAGCTGTCTATTTACCACCACAAACCGATGCTGGCACTAAGACAGCACTCAATGAGCTGTATAAGGCCATAATCAAACAAGAAAATGCTCATCCAGAGGCGGCGCTCCTAGTGGCCGGGGACTTTAATGCAGGGAAACTTAAATCCCTTTTACCTCATTTCTACCAGCGTGTTACATGTGAGCCCAGAAGGAAAAAAATCTCTAGACCACCTTTACTCCACACACAGAGACACGTAAAAAGCTCTCCCTCGCCCTCCATTTGGCAAATCTGACCATAACGCTATCCTCATGATTCGTGCTTACAAGCAAAAACTAAAGCAGGAAGTACCAGTGACTCGCTCAATACGGAAGTGGTCAGATGACGCAGATGCTAAGCTACAGGACTGTTTTGCTAGCACAGACTGGAATATGTATTGGGATTCTTCCGATGGCATTGAGGAGTACACCACATCAGTCACTGGCTTCATCAATAAGTGCATTGATGACGTTGTCCCCAGAGTGACCGTAGGTATATACCCCAACCAGAAGCCATGGATTACAGGCTACATCCGCACTGAGCTAAAGGGTAGAGCTGCTGTTTTCAAGGAGCGGGACTCTAACCCGGAAGCTTATAAGAAATCTCGCTATGCCTTCCGACGAACCATCAAACAGGCAAAGCGTCAATACAGGACTAAGATTGAATCCTACTACACCAGTTCTGACGCTCATCAGATGTGGCAGGACTTGCAAACTATTACAGACTACAAAGGGAAGCACAGCCACGAGCTGCCCAGTGACACGAGCTTACCAGATGAGCTAAATGACTTCTATGCTGGCTTCGTGGCAAGAAACACTGAAGCATGCATGAGACCATCAGCTGTCTAGACGACTGTGTGATCATGCTCTCCGATGTGAGTAAGACCATTAAACAGGTCAACATTCACAAGGCCGCAGAGCCAGACGGATTACCAGGATGTGTACTCCGAGCTAGCGCTGACCAACTGGCAAGTGTCTTCACTGACATTTTCAACCTGTCCCCGACTGAGTCTGTAATACCAACACGTTTCAAGCAGACCACCATAGTCCCTGTGCCCAAGAACACTAAGGTAACCTGCTTAAATGAAGTGCTTTGAAAGGCTGGCCATGGCTCACATCAACACCATTATCTCAGAAACCCTAGACCCAGTCTAATTTGCATACTGCCCCAACAGATCCACGGATGATGCAATCTCTATTGCGCTCCACACTGCCCTTTCCCACCTGGACAAAAGGAACACCTATTTGAGAATGCTAATCATTGACTACAGCTCAACGTTCAACACCATAGTGCCCTCAAAGATCATCACTAAGCTAAGAACCCTGGGACTAAACACCTCTCTCTGCAACTGGATCCTGGACATCCTGACAGTCCGCCCCCAGGTGGTAAGGGTAGGTAACAACACATCTGCCACGCTGATCCTCAACACGTGGGCCCCTCAGGGGTGCATGCTTAGTCCCCTCCTCTTCTCCCAGTTCACCCATGACTGTATGGCAAGCACGACTCCAACACCACCATTAAGTTTCACGATGGCACAATAGTGGTAGGGCTGATCACTGACAACGATGAGACAGCCTACAGGGAGGAGGTCAGAGACCTGGCAGTGTGGTGCCAGCATAACAACCTCTCCCTCAACGTGATCAAGACAAATGAGATGATCGTGGACTACAGGAAAAGGAGGGCCGAGCACTCCCACATTCTTATTGACGGGGCTGTAGTGGAGCAGGTTGAGCGCTGAGTGTCCACATCACCAAAGAACTCCCATGGTCCAAACACATTAAGACAGTCGTGAAGAGGGGACAACAACGCCTATTCCCCCTCAGGAGACTGAAAAGATTTGGCATGGGTATTCAGATCCTCAAAAAGTTCTTCAGCTGCACTGTCGAGAGCGTCCTGACTGGTTACATCACCTCTTGATATGTCAGCTGCTCAAGGCCCTAACAATTGCCAAAGACTCCAGCCACCCTAGTCATAGACTGTTCTCTCTGCTACCACACTGCATGCAGTACCTGAGTGCCAAGTCTAGGTCCAAAAGGCTTCTTAACAGCTTCTACCCCCAATTCATAAGACTCCTAAACAACTCATCAAATGGCTACCCGGAATATTTGCATTGACCCCCCCCCACCCACATTTTTACGCTGCTGCTACTTTCTGTTTATTATCTATACATAGTCTCTTTACTTACATGTACTGTACATATTACCTCAATTACCTCGACTAACCTGTGCCCCCGCACATCGACTCTGTACCGGTACCCCCTGTATATATCCCCGTTGCTGTTATTTTATTGTTGCTCTTTAATTGTTTGTTATTTTTCTATTTTCTTATTTGTTTTAATCTTTTTTTCTTCTTTAGTTTATGTGAGTATATACAGTTGAAGTCGGAAGTTTTCATACACCTTAGCAAAATACATTTAAACTCAGTTTTAGTGTATGCAAACTTCTGACCCACTGGAATTGTGATACAGTGAATTTTAAGTGAAATAATCTGTCTGTAAACAATTTTGGGAAAAATGACTTGTCATGCACAAAGTAGATGTTCTAACCGACTTGCCAAAACTATAGTTTGTTAATGATACATTTGTGGAGTGGTTGAAAAACAAGTTTTAATGACTCCAACCTTAGTGTATGTAAACTTCCGACTTCAACTGTACTTTCTTGACACTTATTTTTCTTAAAACTGCATTGTTGGTTCAGGGCTTGTATGTAAGCATTTCACTGTGAGATCTACACCTGTTGTATTCAGCACAAGTGATTTGCACATATGCGCAGTGCAGGTTGACGTTCATTGTCTTGAGTCTTGTCCTAGTGGCAGAAATGAGCGATTTCCCCTTAGATAGGCCAGTTGCAAAGTCAAAATTGGCTATATTGTAAACATTTATTTAAAAAATATTTTAATTTAAGGTTAGGGTTTACACATCAGGGTTGGCAGTGTGGTTAAGATTTGGGTTAAGGTTAGGTTTAAAATCAGATTTTCGGACTTTGTGGCTGTGCTAGCTAGTGACCACTTTGCAGCGCTGCCTCCAGAACAAGAAAAAAAATGCTAACCTACATATTGAGTACACAAACGCTCTCTCTCCTTTCTCCCTCTCTCTCACTCCCATGTTCATTTCCCTCAGACAGTCAACTCCAGCAGCACCTCAATGGCAGTGACTTTTGACAGTGGCTTTCTGTATCAGAGCATATCTGGATCGCCAGTGAGTCCGGGTTGAGAGTCTAGTCAGTGTTACTCATAGCTGGAGGCCTATATCTATGAGGATCGCTCAACTGTCTCCAAGATCATTCATGCATGTACGCAAAACCATGTGGATTATATGCCTTTATGCCTAGGTAACCCTACTATCTGTTCAACTATCAATGAGGCTTCAACAGCTGTTCATCGGTAAGTCGGTCCATAGACTATGAAGGAATACTGTTTTGGAATCACTCTGTCTCAGCTGTGGATGGGAACACCCTGTATCCATGGCCATGCAAACCCGGAAGCCTCGTTACATCTTATAAATCAACCCAGTCAACTGTTCTGCGTCCTTACATGGTGCAACTCCAACAGCTGTTGTCGGGGGGAGAGTGGGAGAGAGAGGGAAGAGGACTGAGACTGAGACAGAGACAGAGAGAGGGGGAGAGGAAAGAGAACTGAGACAGAAAGGGAGGAGAAAGAGGGAAAAAGACTGAAAGATCGAGAGAGAGGGAAGAGGACTGTGACAGAGGGAGAGAAAGGAGGGGGCTGTTTTGGAGAGGTAATTATTGAATAATTAAGATTTTTTTTCAGACTTTTCAGCTTTTTTCTTTCAAAAGCTGTCTTCCTTTCACGCGATGCCACACGAAGGCATAATGACACAGCGTGGCTTTGAATCCCCCATTCTGTCTCTATTTATACACCACCGGCTCCGGTCGCCTCAGAACCAACACTCTGTCAGGCAGCAGCAGGGAAACTGAGTGATCCAACGGAACGCTGAGGATGCTGGGAAAGGACATGCTGGAGGAAGTGGGGCAGGCATTCTGCCCAGGGCTAGACTAGTACAAGGAAATTCGCCACAGTTACCACAGATGGAAATAGTAGTTAGCTTGTTTGCCTTACGACTCACATATCATTGAAATATTTCCACTACCTAACCACTGCTTCAGTAGTAAGGGAGTTTGTATAGAATTATGGATAGAAAGCCAAAACTCTTAAAAATATATATACTCTTCCTTATTTAGATACAAATGGAAAACCGTGGTGATTTTGTGGTCAACTAGGACCCTCATGAGACGTAAAACTGCAAAGGTCAGGTCTGAAAAATAGCTGAATAAAACCAGAATCAAATCGTGTCAGTCATTTAGCATGACTGGGTCAGCCTTTAGACAGTAAAACCCATTCAAAGTCCCCAGACACCACTGTGCTGAGGTCAGTGGTATTGATCCCCAATATGATGGACAGAGCCCGAGTCCATGCTCCCTTGGGTCCCATCCACATGCAGCTGATCACAGAAGAACTCAATGCTCCTCAGCTCCTCTCTCTGCATGACTCGAGTAGAGAATCCAGTATCGACCAGGACCCAGGCTGTATTAATAGAATCTTGAGCGAGGGTATTCGATCAACCTGTCCCTTGGTCTTTCCACATCATTACTTCAGTGACTCAGCAGTTGAACCATCTTCATCATGACCCCAATACGCACCTGTCAATCATCTATTATGAATGTAGAGTAATGGAAGTCATACTGCTCTTGTTTGTCGCCAAAGTTGCTTGAAAGATGCTCAATTATCCTGATTTAGTCCTTTTCCTGTCCTTCTCCATTGACTATTGATTGACGTGTGGTGTGGTTTCACAACCGCTCCAGTGACGCTGTGTTGTCTAGCCATCCTCTTTGCCTTTATGTCAATCATCTTTATCTTGGAAGTTGAGTAATGGTTTTCTGCTGTCATATTACTTTGAACTCGTCCAACTCATTGAGCGTCATTGAGACCTGGCAGTTCTGTTAACCGAATTCTTCCTCCATCCTCCTCCCTATTGTCGTCACCATTAGTTTACCACATCGTGTTGTAACCAAGGTGACTTAAACTAATTACAAGAAGCATTGCATTATTTGTGAGCTATGCCAGATTACACTGTGGATGATGAATTACACAGCATTGCCTATCTCTCATACCTCCTTTCCTTTCTCTGTCCTCCCTTTTTTCTCCCCCCCTTTTGCCCTGCCCTTATTTCTACAACCTCCCCCACACTCTTCCCCATCTCTTCTTCTCCTCTTTTCTTCCAGCCCTCCGGCGTGATGGAGTCCTCGGACGAGGAGACACTGAGCGAGCGCTCCTACGTTAGCGAGAGGAGCGAGAGGAGCGAGCGGTCTTTGCGTAGCGAGCGCTCGGGGGGCTCCCTGTCCCCCTGCCCGTCCGGACTCCAAGGCCCCTCTGGGGACACCCTACCCTGGAACCGACCGTCCAGACACGAGAGAGGAGAAAGGAGAAAGAGGAAAACCCACAACTCTGTGCTGGACCCGGCCGAGAGGGC
Organism: Oncorhynchus nerka; assembly: GCF_034236695.1. Classification (NCBI taxonomy): domain Eukaryota; kingdom Metazoa; phylum Chordata; class Actinopteri; order Salmoniformes; family Salmonidae; genus Oncorhynchus; species Oncorhynchus nerka. The sequence continues at coordinate 61,430,589 of NC_088399.1, forward strand.
GGTGGTGCGTGTTGCAGGTAAGACATTTGGGAAGTATGTACTTCTACAAAACTCACATGTAGAGGGTATACCTGCAGAGATGGGAACTGATAATGGTCCCCCTTCATTCGGGGAAGACAGAAGGCAAATGTGTGGCAATGTTTTCCTTACAACGTCAAGCATTTTATTACACATTGGAATATTGTTAAGTCTAATGTAGAGCTATCTTTGTAATGATTGTGCTGTATGAGAGGGAGTGGCGAGGATGAGGCTACATCTCTCCACCCCTCTATACCCTTATGAATGTGGATGTGGGTTGGGAGTGCAAAAAAAACATATCATAGCAACACTCCAATTGGCAGCAACGAGGCATATATATTTTTAAACAGAGTGTTCTGTACTTTTACTGAAGGGTTGTGATACTGCTACAAATACATCAGAGAAAATAATCTGTCAGGTTTATGGCTTGAAGATTTCAAAAAAGGTTTCATCGGTGAACCTGCCATTGTTCCAGGGTTTTATAAGGGAGTAAAGTGTTTGTGACGGAAGGAGCGACTCAAGATATAGTGGAAAAGGAATGGTTATGTATCCCGCTTTTGTTTCCTCAGGCATGCAAGCTGCTCTTCGCCTGCTATTTCTGTTACTTTCATTACTCTTTACAAACACAATCAGCGTCCCACCGGGCACAGACTTAAATTCAACGTCTATTCCACATTGTTTCAATGCCATTTCATTGAAATTACATGGAAACAACATTCATTCAACCAGTGTGTGCTCAGTGGGGTTGTTGTGCACTAAATAGAGATGTATACAAAGAGATGGATTGATGTGGTGTGTAACAGAAGCTCCTGATAACTGTTGTGAATCGTGCAGATATCCAGACTGAGCCATCGAAAATAATACATTTAAATTGGGACTGGACTGGTGAACTGCAATCCACTTAAACAAAACATTTTAAAGTGTTTCAAATCAAATGTATTTATATAGCCCTTCGTACATCAGCTGATCTCAAAGTGCTGTACAGAAACCCAGCCTAAAACCCCAAACAGCAAGCAATGCAGGTGTAGAAGCACGGTGGCTAGGAAAAACTCCCTAGAAAGGCCAAAACCTAGGAAGAAACCTAGAGAGGAACCAGGCTATGAGGGGTGGCCAGTCCTCTTCTGGCTGTGCCGGGTGGAGATTATAAACAGAACATGGCCAAGATGTTCAAATGTTCATAAATGACCAGCATGGTCAAATAATAATAATCGCAGGCAGAACAGTTGAAACTGGAGCAGCAGCACGGCCAGGTGGACTGGGGACAGCAAGGAGTCATCATGCCAGGTGTCCTGAGGCATGGTCCTAGGGCTCAGGTCCTCCGAGAGAGAGAAAGAAAGAAAGAAAGAGAGAATTAGAGAGAGCATATTTAAATTCACAGGACACCGGATAAGACAGGAGAAGTACTCCAGATATAACAAACTGACCCTAGCCTCCGACACATAAACTACTGCAGCATAAATACTGGAGGCTGAGACAGGAGGAGTCAGGAGACACTGTGGCCCCATCCGATGATACCTCCGGACAGGGCCAAACAGGAAGGATATAACCCCACCCACTTTGCCATGTTAAGTTTTAAAAACAGGTTTAATACTTAAACAGTTTGCACTTATGTGAACTTATCAGAATTCAACTGTATATACTAACCAGTGTGGGAGAGAGAGGAGGCACTCCACCAATTCCTGGTCAGAGGTCAAGAGAAAGGAGGGAGAAAGGAGTGTGAGAGAAACTAAATTGTCATGCTAAAGCTACAAACAGGTCTTTTTTTGGTTGCCTGTTTACTTGAAGCGGTTGTGACACTAGTCTTCTTTTTTTAACCCTTTTTTCTCTTTTGAACCCGTGTTTTTGAGGTTTTGACCGTACTGGTCATTTGACCGTCTCCTCTTTTGAAGAGCCGGAATTCACAGCTGTCCTGATGTGTTGTGGTGCCACACTTCCAGGGTTTGGGCTGTGTGTGTGTGTGTGCTTGCGTACGAGAGTGTGTGAGTGTGTGTGTGTGAGTGGGCAGGAGAAAGGCTGTGTCTGTCTTACTGATTTTTTTGTATCAGTGTTGACAGTGGAACACGCTATTGGCAACAAAAGGTGTTGTGTGGTGTCGTTTTTATTCAATATTTCATATTGGTTTTCATTTTGGATTAAATTGAGGATGAAGGATGAGGACGAAGTGAGAATCAATATAAACGAGTATAAAAGCAAGTGTGACTGTTTATATTAGCATGTCTGGTCATTTTATAATATAATATATTTAGATGAAATGTAATTCATTTGACCAAATTAAGCTGAGGAGCATCTGCATGTTACATGGAACAAAGGCTACATTTGTCTCATGAATTGGAACGTTCTTTTCAAAACAGTTCAAAAACAGTAAAAAAATGTCCTCTATTGTGGATTATTTATCACATTATTTTCAAGTAACTGTCTTGACATGAGGGATTTGGATATTTTCTGATTTGTATAGCCTATGTGTAAACGTGCATGTGTAATGAGTGTGTGCGAATGTCAGTTGGAGGCAGAGTGAATGCGTTGGGGGAAATGTATGTACATACAGTATGTACTCAGGCCCCAGACATAAGGTGCCTGCTTGGACCTGAGGTGTCTAGGCGACTGCCTGCCTGAGCTTTTGCTCAAACATTTTTCACCAGGCAGCGCAAAGGACAGCTCCTAGCCTGGCTCTTCCCCATTCCCCTGTTGCCAAGGCGACCTGCATGCACACTCTCCCGGTTTCCATGGCTATGAAGGGAGTAGGAAAGACACTGGAAAAGTGAGAAAAAGGGGCCAAAATAAATAGTGAAACAGAGAGAGCGAGCATTTGAATTTGAATTGAAGTTGGACACGGAAGAAGGTCGAGTGAGGGATATACCGAACCCAAAGATGAATCCACATTTAAAAGAAAAAAAAGAGAGAATGGACAGAGAGGAAGATGGAAGGAGGGCTGACAGGGAAAAGGGGGCAAGACTCAAACGGGGAGGATGGGAGGAAGAGTAATGATGACATGTAAAAAGGAGAGAGAGTATATGTGGTGGGGAAACATAGAGAAAGAGAGGGAGGGTGGATCTGAGCCATTTGGAATGGGAAAAGGGATCTGGAATGCCTCGCTATAAGTTAATTATGTCGGCTAGTTAAAACACACGTCAACAGAGGCCCTATACACACAACCTCAGAACACTCTGAGAACCCAAGCCAAGGGGCTATATGTATTCAAAATAGACCTGATTCAATCTTATGCCATAGAAGGTGCTTTGCAACATTAGCGACAAATTAGCCACTTAGCGGGCTAAATCAGTGCGTAGAAAAATGCAATCGGCTAAAATGTTGAAACTGGGTTGCTGTAGAGAGGCAACATGCCTCATAGTGTGTGTTTGTTTGTGTGTGTGCATGTCTCGTACGCCTCATTCACTGTCTGCAGCTGGACTCAGCGTGCTAAAACAAAGATGACTAGCGCATTTCATCATGTTTCATCAGTGCTTCTTTTATCGTGCAGGGTCAGATAGAATGTTGTAGTTGGCACCAATGACCACTAGATGGGGTTATAACGGGAAAATAATGATTTGGTCCATGTCTAAAGATCCTGGCAGACTTGCCTTTAGGCAAGGTTTCCCAAACTCGGTCCTGGGCCCCCCCCCTGGGAGCACGTTTCAATTCTTGCCCTAGCACTACACAGCTGATTCAAATAACCAAAGCTTGATGATGATTATCCTAAAAACATCATTCCACCTCGACATTATGGGGTATTTTTGTATAGATCAGTGACACAAAATCTCAATTTAAAACATTTTAAATTCATGCAGTTACACAACAAAATGTGGAAAAAGTCAAGGGGTGTGAATACTTTCTGAAGGCACTATGTGATTGGTGGGATATCCTATGTCTCAACTATATCAGCTATTCTTATTATCTGATGATGGTAAAGATAGTTCTGGTCACGGAGGGAATCTTATTAGACAGTAATGTATGTCAAACCGTTTGGGGTGAACCCATGTTCATCTGGAAGGATTATGCTAGGTGTCTGTATGCTAAAGTACAGGAGCTATCAATGAATAGCCTACATACAAGAAGCGGAAACACTATACAACTGCAGCCTTAAAATGATAACAGTGGCCAAGCAGTCAGTGGATCTACCGATGTCCCGTAAACTGAATGTCACCCGAGTCACGTCACCCTCCTTGAGGTCATTCCCATCACTATTACCTCTTCCTCTACTCTTTACATATATATTACTGTATCATATGTCTGTTTTGGTGGTGATCCGTGTGTGTGTGTGTGTGTGTGTTTACAGTGTGTGTGTTTACAGTATGTGTGTGTGTGTTTACAGTATGTGTGTGTGTGTGGGTTTACATTATGTGTGTGTGTGACTGTCTGTGTGTGTGTGGGTTTATAGTATGTGTGTGTGTGACTGTCTATGCGTGTGTGGGGGTTTACAGCATGTGTATGTGTGACTGTCTGTGTATGTGTGCACTGCTGCGGGAGCCAATGGACGGTCAACGACAACATCTGGCTGTCCTGCTTTGCATTCATTTGCCAAACTCTAGACTCAGTCAGTGTGACTCAACTCAGTGTGTGGTGTCTGTGTGCTTGCCAGGTCTGACGGCTGAAGGTCTACACTGTGTGGGTTTGTATTCATACAAAGCCTTCATGACTGTGGATCATTGGATGTGTGAGTGTGTTTGGAAAGAGAGAAGTGTGAGGGGGGGTGGGAGGGGGTGACAGAGAGAAACTGACAAGACATATGTCTGAGTAAAAAGAATGAGAGAAAGAAAATATAACTCCATGGAGTTGCTCTGAATAATTTCATGGGGAAAGTTAGCATCACTTTATTTCTCTCCATTTCTCACTCCCTCTTTGCCTCACTTCCTACATTTTGGGGACCAAAATAAGTCTTTCTTATCCCTTTCTTATCCCTATAGAAAGGAGTGACCTAAATGACGGTCTTGATTTTAGTCTCCATGCAAGAAGTGAGAGATTGAGGAAATACAGCACATTCTTTTAAACTGTTGTGATGAGTGTGGATTGTGGTTGGAACAGTGGACCTTTTAAAGGGCTCAACTGGCATGGCATTACATTACATTGCTGTTAGATGGCGGGTTCAGCCCAAGACCAAAGCAACTATCCTCAAAGCTGATTACTGGACACGCCATCTTTTTGAGTAAAAGGAAGTGCCGTTACACCGGTCCGGATACCACCGAGGGGCGCTCCAACACTACTTTACGCACATGTGTCCCACCGCAGCCATCTATTGACCTATAGCGATACATTTCCTCTGGTGTAGGTTTCTGGCATGGCCGGTAGAGAGGGATGGATGACAGCCACTCCAGGGAGAATATAGAAACCTGAGAGGGAGGAAGAGAGGCAGGCGGAGAGTCGCAGCACACAAACCGTGACTTTATAGAAGCGGCCATTGTGCTGGGAAGAAGCATTCAGAGACGCTAAAGCGGTTTCATTGAATAAAGACACCGACAAAAAAGGGGATATACGAACCGGCGTCCAGATACTATTTCAGTCGAGCCTCTCTTCTGATTTCGGAAGGAGCCAGCCCACTACGATCCCGACTTGCCATTACGCAGACACGCTTCAGGGGCGCGCTCACGCACGCACATAAAAAAAATATTCGCCGGGTAGGAAGGTAGCTGAAGGGGTTGAGTTCAAAAGAAGAAGGCGAACGACGCTGTTGTGGTTTGGCGGACACATTGGACAATAATGGGTCGATAAATTAAATATCAGTAGGCTATAACGTTCACATAGACAGACATTTATTTTATATAGGATAAAACCAAGGTTGGAGCTTTCTGTAGCCTATTTTTTTTCTTCACATATTGCATGCAAACTAGGGATGACTGGACTTGTCAAGTGAGCCGCTTCACGTTTGTCTCAACCAACCAACCAATTAATTGGCCTCGCGAATTGCTACATTTATAAGCAAACACCGGAGAGGAGCAGCACATCCACCGTGGCTTTCAAAGCTAAACGGATTTGACAGCTGCGTTGGCGAGGAGAGGACCCGGATCCACCGTCCTGGATTACTGCGGTAGTGGGCCATTCGGCTGATGGCCACCGGTAACAGAGGCACCATGGCCGGCTTCATCCCGGGTTTGCTGCCGACCAACCATTCCCAGGAAAAGGAATTCGCCAAGGCGTACGAAGATGTTCTGGAGAGATACAAAGGTAAAGAACAAGAATCAATGAGTTGGGCCCTGGCCTGAGTTGATCTACGGCGGGACTATGTCATTATCTGGATTGTTTCATTGTTTACGTTTTTGATGAATAGGCTACACTCGCAGCGCAACTTTCTGTTTCTTTGAGTCAAACCAGCTGCGTGCGTTTCAAGTCTGATCTTGTTGTTATATTGTGGCACCCAGACGCCAAAGATAGCTGGCATGGGACTTCATAAACCTGCTAACGTCAAGGAATGTACCCACATGACATGCACTATTGTGCATTGAGATTATTCCCAAGACGCGAAAATAGTGCATAATAGTTAGTTCCACAGTTTCTCCCCCTTGGTCGCACACATTTTAAAACAAGGTTATTAGTTTTAATAACTAAAATGCTACATAGCCTGAAACCAACCCAGTTTTTGGACCTGCTCCACCATGTTTACCACCAGCATCGAGACTTGCTGTTTCATAATCCCTATGACAGGGCCGCTTTAAAAATGAATGTCTCTACTGAAATTGACCGTGATGGATGCAGGGAGGGGAGGAGGAGGGGTTGATAGCAATTGACGTTGGCGACATCTGTGAGGCCTGGGCCCAGATGAAAGGCTGGTCCTTTTTTAAATGATTGATTATTGTAATGAAATGCGACTCTGTTGGGGGTCAGAGTAGTGTGTGTGATAGGGAGAGCACAAGTAATTAGTAGTTTTATGTCAAGAATGCATGTAATATATCAGTGTGTCGTTCAGCCATTAGGGTTTGGCATTGCGTTAATAAATGAGTATTTGGTAACATTGTTATAATCAGTGGGGCTGGGCAACAACCATTACCGCGCCGGCATGAACACAGACAGACAGACGGACATGTTAATGCAGAGTGGATGCGTTTCTGTGAGCAAGCTAAGAGACTGCAGAAATTAATTGCCCACAAGTATAACTCCATTTGCCGATAGCGATTACAGAGTAGTTGCCAATGCCACACACGACATGTTGTTTCATGTTGATAAATGTAAGTAAATTATTTAACTGACACGGCAATATATATATTTTTGACACACATAGTCAACACCTCACAGCCAGTGCACTGAACTGTGGCTACAATTTTGAACTTGTTTTTAGCCTACATTGCTACAAAACTGGGAACAGTTGAGTCACACTGATAGTTAAACTTCCTTGTTATTACTTCCAATAAGGACACGGTTTCCCCTAAAAATAGTCATTGGTGTGGGGCAAGGGCCCTGAAGTAACCTGTAGTAGAATCCTCCTTGGGGACCAAGGCCCCCAGTCTACCCAGAACCATTAGATGCTTGACTTTCTATACCAAAGGTAGCGTACACAATTGAACACACGCACTGTATAGAGGTCATATAGCTTTGTGTTTACTGTCCCTACTGGGGGGGGGGGTCTGACCGCAGAAGTGGTCAATGAACTTGACCCTATGGCCCCTTTCACACCCGTGTGTGATGGGCTTTTCAACTGCATGTCACTTGTGGCAGTTGCATGAAGAAAGGAGTGGGAAATGTGAACTCAGTCGGGTGCTGACGGCATCGCTTGACTGTAATTGGATGAGGCTATATGGTACCATTTTTAAATCATTCAGTGGTGTGTGTTTCACTGCGTGTCGTTCTTCAGGGAGTCGACGGGTTCTCAATAACAATTGACAGGATATCCAGTAAGTGGCTGGCTGAGCACAAGGAAAAAGCACAGGGATGTGAAACGTGAAAATGGATACCCACACGTGTGGCTTAAGCGTGAGTGGACACTGGACAGGCATACACCACTGAGACCAGGTGGCCCAAGACTGACACCAGTTTCAGGGGCTAGCTAAAACTAACAGACAGGAACCCCCCCCCCCTGTATTCCTTAGCCTAAATGGAAAATACCAGACTGTCTGTATGTGCAGTTCAACAAGACAGGTCCACAACCTCCCAGACCTGAGGGCTTTCCGTCCATCCAGGCCTGTTGTTGCCCTACTATGAATTTGCCCACTCGCCTGCCAACTCACGGCAGCTCGGTGCTGTGACTTTGCATTTAGTTTCCACAGCTACTAGTAGCCTGGGAATGACCAGGGACCACACGCTACGATATCACCATACCTAGGTGCCGATACGGTATGTATTGCGTTTAGATATTTGATTTTCCAAACGTATTACCCCATCCACATCACTACTAGCTAGACTCTGTTGGTTGTTGTTACCCTTGAAGCAGACATGGAGTGAGGGATGGACAGTAAGGGATCCATCCTTGTAGCCTCTTCACCCCACATATTGTTCTATACACACACACACACACACACACACACAGAGAGAGAGTACATTTACACTTTTGGACTCTCACACTTCACAGAATGTGACAATCGCGCACACTCACATGTGCTTCACACAGATTTGAACTTGCACAGTCCCACGCTCACACATACTGTGCACATTCTGACGGCGTCAGCGAGCGGGAACTGACAGAAGAGTATCAGGAAATGTTTTGTGTTTCCCCTCTGGAGCTGTGCTGAAGCTGGTGTCCCCAACTGAATTATAACCTTTATGGCGTACAAGGAAGTGACCGGTCGTTCGAGACCTGTTCTGTCCTGTCTCTCCGATCCGCCACACACACAGACATGTACAGTACCCCGTGTCTTTCCACTGCTTCATTAAACTCGATCTACGCGGTGCTTTGAATATTATGGTGTCCTGTGAAAACGGATGCCGCCGTCAGTTCAGCTGGCTGGACTTGAATTAGGGTTGAATTGGGGGAAACAGTCTGGGGGGGGAAGAGGCTGTAACTTAACATTCGATCTGTAACCGACTGGAGTGCGGAATGTTCCAAATGGTTCCGTCATGGGTTTTGGTTATTGAAACTGTTACCTCCCCTGGTATTGGGACTGACTGAATATGGCCTGGAACGAGAACAAGAGGGGAGGGAGAGGTGGAACTGAGGTAGACGAATGAATGATTTGGATAGAGGGGTTGGATCGTTACAGCTGTATTCCTGCTGTATTCCCCCCACCCCCATGTTGCCTGGTTTCCCCCATGTTGCCTGGTTTCCCCCCCATGTTGCCTGGTTTCCTCCCCATGGTTTCCCTCCCCATGTTGCCTGGTTGCCCTCCCCATGTTGCCTGGTTGCCCTCCCCATGTTGCCTGGTTGCCCCCCATGTTGCCTGGTTGCCCCCATGTTGCCTGGTTGCCCTCCCCATGTTGCCTGGTTGCCCTCCCCATGTTGCCTGGTTGCCCTCCCCATGTTGCCTGGTTGCCCTCCCCATGTTGCCTGGTTGCCCTCCCCATGTTGCCTGGTTGCCCTCCCCATGTTGCCTGGTTGCCCTCCCCATGTTGCCTGGTTGCCCTCCCCATGTTGCCTGGTTGCCCCCCATGTTGCCTGGTTTCCCCCCATGTTGCCTGGTTTCCCTCCCCATGTTGCCTGGTTGCCCTCCCCATGTTGCCTGGTTGCCCTCCCCATGTTGCCTGGTTCCGGTTTGCCTCGGCTCACATGGTAGAATGCGGCTTGCAAGGACACTGCCCCACAGCCATTTTCTTGCACTCGCTCTCCTCTCTTGCACTAAGTCGTCCTCACATACCAGTTATTTTGCCATCAGTCTCTGTCTCTCTTTCTCAGTGGAATGAACTCCCTGTTCTCAGCAGTCTCTCTCTAGACTCTTCCTCCTCAGGGCTCATTGCATAACTGATCTCCAGCTGATTTTTGGAAAGTGTGTGTGTGTGTGTGTGTAATGAACAGTGCTGACCTTCCCTCCTCTAACACAGCACAGGGCCCGCATTCATAACTGTAAGACTGTGTGTCTGTAAACTGGGCCTGATTGAAACAGAGATGGCTGACTTTGGCTTCCCCACAGCTGAGTCCAAATGTTGTCTGAATGTTAATGCAATGTTGGCTGGAGGCTGTGGTGTCTCCTGGAGTCATTATTGAAATGTCTCGGTCAGTTTCTTTTCTTTTCTTTATGTTGGCAATGCAATCTTTCAAGGTTGGCTGGAATGAACCCGCTGCTGTGTGTGGTATAGTTTTAAGGCAAGAGGGGGTCAACCATACACATCTAGGCACTTAATAGGCTCCTGCACATGTATACTCCAATAGGGTGTGTGTGTCCACTCTCTGCGGGGCCCTTGGAGCGGTGCGTTGAGTAGAATGGATAATGAGGCTCCAGCAGGCCAGAGAAGCAGAGAGAGGGGCTCTAATGTGACCTCTGGACTGCTCCTGTCACACACACACACACACACACACACACTGCAGCAGCACTCCTCTATGCCAGCACATGTGTTTGTGATGTGAGTGGAGGGGGATGTGTATGTATCAAATGGAGGGGGTAGATTTGTCAAGATGAAGGGAGACTGGGTGGGAGAGAGGGGGAGGGAGGGAGAGACCTGTTAATGAATTAATCATGGAGTCCTATGCTAAAAGCACTATGTGGGGAACAGTGGCCTGGAGAGCATTGATTTCAGATGGATGCACAGGAGAGCCACTCTGCATGTCTGTCCCTAGCAACACACCACACAGTACTGGTGTTCCCCTCCCCGACCCCAGAGCTCTACTTACATCATCAGTCTGGTTTGTCTGTTTGTGACAAGATGCAGCATTAGCGTAGGTGTTCAGGGGAATAAAGATGAGGTAAGCTATAGAGGAATGATAATATACTTTGCAGGTCTTAATACTGGGATTACCTTATGTTCTCACTCCTATTTATTTTCACTGCAGATGTGCAGGGGCTGCAAAGCAGCTAAGAGAGAACTGCTCTCACAAAGGGCTCCCAGTTTCTCCCTATATTCCTCCCTTTCATTCTCTCTGTCTCTCTGTCTCTCTGTCTCTCTGGATAGGATAAAGTAATCCTTCTCACCCCCCCCCCCCTTAAAAAACTTAGATGCACTATTGTAAAGTGGCTGTTATAAGGTGAAAGCACCAATTTGTAAGTCGCTCTGGATAAGAGCGTCTGCTAAATGACTTAAATGTAAATGTTAAATGTCTCTGTCTCTCTGTCTCTCTGTGACTTGGATAGGAGCCAGATGAGGCGCTGCAAAGCAGCTATGACGAGGCTACGTCTCTCACAAAAACCCCTCCAGTCTCTCCATTTCTCTCTTCCATCATCTCTCTTCCTCTACCCCTCCCCCTCTTTCTGGTTGGGAGGAAGGTGGTTTGCGTGGCAACTCTACACCTCCTCCACACCCCTCCTGACATGCTATCCATCCGTCTCCATCCTGGAGGAGTCGACTGCTAGCTATCCCTAGACTGTTGTCCAAGGAGAGGGGGTTTGGAGGAGGAGAGACTGTTGTCCAAGGAGAGGGGTTTGGAGGAGGAGAGCTATCCCTAGACTGTTGTCCAAGGAGAGGGGGTTTGGAGGAGTCGACTGCTAGCTATCCCTAGACTGTTGTCCAAGGAGAGGGGGTTTGGAGGAGTCGACTGCTAGCTATCCCTAGACTGTTGTCCAAGGAGAGGGGGTTTGGAGGAGTCGACTGCTAGCTATCCCTAGACTGTTGTCCAAGGAGAGGGGGTTTGGAGGAGTCGACTGCTAGCTATCCCTAGACTGTTGTCCAAGGAGAGGGGGTTTGGAGGAGTCGACTGCTAGCTATCCCTAGACTGTTGTCCAAGGAGAGGGGGTTTGGAGGAGTCGACTGCTAGCTATCCCTAGACTGTTGTCCAAGGAGAGGGGGTTTGGAGGAGTCGACTGCTGTTGTCCAAGGGGGTTTGGAGGAGTCGACTGCTAGCTATCCCTAGACTGTTGTCCAAGGAGAGGGGGTTTGGAGGAGTCGACTGCTAGCTATCCCTAGACTGTTGTCCAAGGAGAGGGGGTTTGGAGGAGTCGACTGCTAGCTATCCCTAGACTGTTGTCTTTGGAGGAGTCCCTAGACTGTTGTCCAAGGAGAGGGGGTTTGGAGGAGTCGACTGCTAGCTATCCCTAGACTGTTGTCCAAGGAGAGGGGCTTGGAGGAGTCGACTGCTTGGAGAGGGGTTTGGATGAGTCGACTGCTAGCTATCCCTAGACTGTTGTCCAAGGAGAGGGGGTTTGGAGGAGTCGACTGCTAGCTATCCCTAGACTGTTGTCCAAGGAGAGGGGGTTTGGAGGAGGAGACTGTGGTTAAAAGAGGGAACGGTTTACTTCCTGCCGCCTGTCCCGTCACACCATCTAGACTTTGGATGCACACAGGACTAAGTGCATCCAGACTGTGCTTTCTCTGTGCCTGTTGAGTAGGCCTATCCCAGGATTTGTCATGATTTTAAAGCACCATTCTGACCTACTCTATTGAGGATGACACTGTAGAATACAGAGTCCATTGGTTACTGCGTGCAGCCTTGAGGATATGCCAATGTGCGTCAGTCGAGTGTTTCTGTACGGGCCCAAGGAGCAGCTCCGGGAGCCTGGGTACCCGTCTGTGCCATCACTCTACTCCTTGTCATGTTTGGAATGGATTAGGTGAGGATTGACCGGATCTGTCTGTGAATATCTCTGTCCGGTATTGCTGTTGTACCATTCTATGTGACTAAGAGTTGTGAGACCCTGCTGGCCTGTGACTGGAGGTGTTGGTCCCAGGAAGAATCTCACTCTTGACTCCTCCAGCTCTTAGCTGATCCAGCCATGACAGGACAGTAGGTAATCTAGCACGGCCACTGTGATGTCAAAGGTCACACTGTTGTTAGGTCCTATATGCGTACACGCACGCACACACTGCATGTGAACGAACACACACACACAGAAATAATCTATTAAGAGTATGAGGGGGAAATCCCAGCAAAATTCATTTGAACGCTGGACCAATAGGAGATGATGTATCCAGTATTGGGCTCACCCCTGCCCTGTGTGTGTGTGTGTGTGTGTGTGTGTACATTTCAGACTGATCGTTCTTGCCGTTCCGCGATGGGGCCTGTTAGTCTTTTCGCAGTGTTTGCAGTCTGAGCCTGTATGTGTGTGGATGTTTCTACTCTGTGTGTGTGTGTGTGTGTGTGTGTGTGTGTGTGTCTGAACGCTTTCGGTGTGGGGAAGATTTACCATTCAAATCAGTCCCATTGGTTAATATGTGGTGATCCCGAAGGGGCGTCCCACAGACAGACCTCCTGCAGAGACAGCCCTAATCTCATTCATCCACTTTACCACACAGCAGTATCTCCCTATGAAAAGTCAGCCAGGATACCCCCCCACTGACCGGGGCGCAGTGGATCGGCCCACTACTTCTTAGCATTCCTCTACTTGATGGGGCACCTTCCATTTACTCCACTAGCCTAATCGGAGGGGTGATTGTGACATCATGCCCTCAACATGGAGAGAAGAATGCATCACATAGGTATAACATGTGGGGATCTTTGTATGGGCGTACTTCCCCGACTATAATATGTAGTAGTTTTCCTTTATAGAGATTTATTTAAACAGGTGCTTTTATCCAAAGTGTATAAGCCACTTTAAAAAAAATAGTTAATACATATTTTCAGTATGTGGTACTCAAACCTGCAACTTTGAGTGTATCATGCAACCAAATGAGCTTTAGGAACCTTTTTGGCTGCATTGTGTTGCAGCCTATACCATGAATGTGGACATTATGAACATTTTGCCTCTTGTCGACCTTAGATAATAGCCCATCCTACACTACATTCCAGGGGTTTTGTGCACCTGCTGTTGACTCAAATGCCCAAATCAGGTTGTTGTATATGAGCTTCCTGCTTTTTGTTGTGAGGTTAAAGTGCCCCCCCCCCACACACACCTTCTTCAATAGGCAGGTTTCCATTGACCCATCTTTTGTCACACACAAAAGTCCTTGCGACATGAGTGATGGAAACGGCAGATATAGGAGACCTTTTCAAAAAACATTTTTATCCGTTCGACGGGTGGACTTTCTCTTTTGTCAAACTTTCTTTATTGCGACAAATGATGGAAACCTGTTTTTTCCTAATAAATTAATACCGAATCATTTTGAAGGTACGTGGGGCACGTGACGTCACCGAGTAACTATAAAGCACCATTCCACACTTAATTCGAAATCCATTTTTTTGTTGTTCAACTATAAAAATGGTTTCTTTACAGGACAGGGATTGTCCTGACTTTCAAGAATGCCTGAATTTGCTTCGCCTTCCTTTTCTGGATGCAAGTTTCACCTTTCAATTATTTCACATCTACAGGTGTGCAAGTATCACCATGACACGGACTGTGGCGATGCTTTGGCACATGAGAATTCTAAGAATATGGCAAATATTAGTCAATTATAAATGGGAACATGGCTCGTGATTTTGATTGAAAACCTTTTATTACTCATTTTAGAAATGGAAGGACTTCAGCTTTATTGGCTTTACATGGTCATAGAAAAACATGTGCAGTATCACCAGAAAACCCCTCGCGCGTACGGTAGTAGGATATCAGTGAGAACGTGAAGAATTCAGGAGTCGCCCCTCACTCCTTGATAAAGCGTTCATCATGCCATTGCTATGAGGGAACTGCTGTCCGTTGGTATGCTCGGGCCGTAGACGTTGTTCAGCGACGCGGTTGGTGGTCTTCTTTCACTCGCTCCACTCTTCTTCATCCTCGTCATGTCTGATTACCTTTTGAGTGGCCGCCTTTTTGTCTTTCCCCTCTCATCCTCCCTTTTTTTTCTTGCCCTCCCTTCCCCCTCCTCCGCTTCGATAGTCTGGCATTCTGTCTCATCTCTTTATCGGTGTCCCTCGCTCTCTCTCTCGTCCTGCTCTTTCCCTCTCTCTTCCTGCTCTCGGTCTCTCCATGTCTTTACTAAGTCGGTAGTGGTAATCTGTTGTGGGCTCCAGCTTTGTTAACAAGCTTTGCTCCTAATTGAGAGACTCTAAAATGATCAGTGATTTCTAAGCCTGTGTGTGTGTGTGTGTGTGTGTGTGTGTGTGTGTGTCTCTGGGTTTGTCTTTGTAATCAAATCAAAGTTTATTTGTCATGTGCGCCGAATACAGTGAAATGCTTACTTACCTTTTCTGCACTGTTGGTTAGAGCCTGTATTAGGTGAACAATAGGAGAGTAAAGGCTGAGGTAGTATGTACGTCTAAAGATATGGTTAAAGTGACTATGCATTTATGATGAACAGAGAGTAGCAGTAGCGTAAAAGAGGGGGTGGTGGGACACAATGCAGATAGCCCGGTTAGCCAATGTGCTGGGGCACTGGTTGGTCGGGCCAATTGAGGTAGTATGTACATGAATGTATAGTTAAAGTGACTACGCATATATGATAAACAGAGAGTAGCAGCAGTGTAAAAGAGGGGTTGAGGGGTGGCACACAATGCAAATAGTCCGGGTAGCCATTTGATTACCTGTTCAGGAGTCTTATGACTTGGGGGTAAAAACTGTTGAGAAGCCTTTTTGTCCAAGACTTGGCACTCCGGTACTGCTTGCCATGCGGCAGTAGAGAGAACAGTCGATGACTGGGGTGGCTGGGGTCTTTGACAATTTTAGGGACTTTCTCTGACACTTCCTGGTGTAGAGGTCCTGGATGGCAGGCAGCTTGGCCCCAGTGATGTACTGGGCCGTATGCACTACCCTCTGTAGTGTCTTGCGGTCGGAGGCCGAGCAATTCCCGTACCAGGCAGTGATGCAACCAGTCAGGATGCTCTCGATGGTGCAACTGTAGAACCTTTTGAGGATCTCAGGACCCATGCCAAATCTTTTTAGTTTCCTGAGGGGGAATAGGCTTTGTAGTGCCCTCTTCACGACTGTCTTGGTGTGTTTGGACCATTCTAGTTTGTTGGTGATGTGGACACCAAGGAACTTGAAGCTCTCAACCTGCTCCAATGCAGCCTCGTTGATGAGAATGGGGGCGTGCTCGGTCCCTCTTTTCCTGTAGTCCACAATCATCTCCTTAGTCTTGGTTACGTTGAGGGATAGGTTGTTATTCTGGCACCACCCGGCCAGTCCCTGTAGGCTGTTTCGTCGTTGTCGGTGATCAGGCTGTTGTGCCATCGGCAAACTTAATGATGGTGTTGGAATCGTGCCTGGCTATGCAGTTGTTGGTGAACAGGGAGTACAGGAGGGGACTGAGCACACACCCCTGAGGGGCTCCAGTGTTGAGGATCATCGTGGCAGATGTGTTGTTACCTACCCTTACCACCTGGGGGTGGCCCGTCAGGAAGTCCAGGATCCAGTTGCAGAGGGAGGTGTTTATTCCCAGGATCCTTAGCTTAGTGATGAGCTTTGAGGGTACTATGGTGTTGAACGCTGAGGTGTAAGTCGATGAAGCCAGTGGCTGATGTGGTGTTCTCCTCAATGCCATCGGACGAATCCCGGAACATGTTCCAGTCTGTGATGGCAAAACAGTCCTGTAGTTTAGCATCTGCTACATCTGACCACTTTTTTTATAGACCGAGTCACTGGTGATTCCTGCTTTCATTTTTGCTCGTAAGCAGGAATCAGGAAGATAGAATTGTGGTCAGATTTACCTAATGATGGCTGCTTATAATTTGGTGGCTGCTTATATTTGTCCTGTTTCACACGTGAACAATTGAATGAGACCCCTCTCAGTGGGGTCACGGCCAGGGTCTGCCATTATCAACGGCGACCCTGGAGCAATTAACATTTTAAATGTTTTGTCACATACACCAGATATGTGCAGTGAAATGTGTTTTACAGGGTCAGCCATAGTAGTAAGGGTTAAGTGCCTTGCTCAAGGGCACATCGACAGATGTGATTTCGCCATGTCGGCTCAAAGATTCGAACTCGTAACCTTTCGGTTACTGGCCCAATGCTCTAAACGCTAGGTTACCTGCCGCCCTGTGCCTGTGTGCGTGCAAATATCTGCTTGCCACCACTCGTACATGCCATGTCCTGACGATTTTAATTGATTTTATTGCCCCTTCCAGCACAATACCGGTGACTCATTTTCCATCGTAAAAAAAAAAAGTTCTCTTCATGGGCCTTTAATTTGTTATAAAGCGATGGTAAATTGATAGATTGAAGACGACCTCCCTTTTATAAACTGGTAATTCATCTCTGGAATTTTATATTGGATATTAGATTTGTATCACTCACATGTTTATCTCTAAAACCTGACCTTTCTTTGTTAATCTAGGTCTTATAAAATACTAATTCAATTTATTTTCTCTACTTTAGCATCAGATGATAAAAAAGATATGCGAGACATATTGATGTGAGGTCCTCAAGGTGACTTTGTTTGCCTTCAATATCTTCCACTTAACTTCTCTGTTTTTCTGTTGCAAGTCCGGCCCACATGCAGCATGCTTTCCAAACAAGGTTGCCTCCACGCCTTGGGGCCGAAGTGAGATAATCATGTCTTTTGTTGATAGATATTTAAATCACAGCTAGCCTAGGCCCAAACTCAAATTGGCTCAAGGCATGCAAATAAACAGTTAAATCATTCATCATACTGGAATGTTATTATTATTATTATATACTTGAGATAAAATGCCACAAAGCATTAAACATTAAGGCAAAGTTTCTACAATATGTTCGATTTATGCATAATAATTCCTCCAGTTCTGTGGAGCAGTGGTTCCCAAACTTTTAATAGTCCCGTACCACTTCAAACATTCAACCTCCAGCTGCGTACCCCCTCTACACCACAGCTGCGTACCCTCTCTACGCTAGCGTCCCCCCTCAACAACAGCCAGTGAAATTGCAGGGCGACAAATTCAAAACAACAGAAATCCCATAATTAAAATTCCTCAAACATACAAATGGCCATACAGCCATTTTTCAACCAAAGAGAGGAGTCACAAAAAGCAGAAATGGAGAGAAAATTAATCACTCATAGGACTTCATATTACACAATACATGTATGTTTTGTTTAGATAAAGTTCATATTTGTATCCAAAAATCTCAGTTTACATTGGCCCGTTATGGTCAGAAATGCATTGTCTCAAACAAACATCCGGTGAAAGTGCAGAGAGCCACATCAAATGACAGAAGTATCGTTTATCAATGTTTATAATGAGTACAAGTGTTAAACATACGAATAAAGATAAACTTCTCCTTAATGCAACCGCTGTGTCAGATTTCAAAAAGGCTTTACGGAGAAAGCACACTTTGCAATTATGTTAGGTCTGCACCTCGCCACAGAAACCCATAGAGCCATTTTCCAACCAAGGAGAGTGTCACAAAAGTCAGAAATAGCATTCAAATGAATCACTTACCTTTTGATCTTCATCTGGTGGCACTCCTAGGTCTCCATGTTAGACAATAAATGTTTGTTTTGTTCGGTAATGTCCCTCTATGACCAAATACCTCCTTTTTGTTCGTGCGTTTTGTTCAGTTATCCGAATGCTTAAGGCGCGTGCACTAAGTCCAGACGAAAAGTTTTGTAAAAAGTACAATAAAAGTTAGTAGAAACATCTCAAACGATGTTTAAAATTAATCCTTCATTTTTTTTTTTGTCTGAAATAATCAATAATATTTCAGCCGGGCAAAAGCTTCGTCAATAGGAAAGGAGAAACAAGAAAGGCGCATCCCGATCAGGCGCATGGCTGATGAATGGAAATTTCCACTGGCCACTGATTGAAAGTGCTGTATCTCCCTCATTTTTCAGAGTAAAAGCCTGAAACAATGCCTAAAGACTGGCCACATGTAGAGGAAGCCATAGAGACTGTGAACTGGGTCCTAAGTCTTTGAATGGTGGATACACTTTCAATGGAAAAACAGCCTTTCAAAATAATAGTACTTCCTGGTTGGATTTTCCTCTGGTTTTCGCCTGCCATATCAGTTCTGTTATACTCAGACATTATTTTAACAGTTTTGGAAACTTTAGTTTTCTATCCAAATCTATTAATTCTATGCATATCCTATCTTCTTGGCCCGAGTAGCAGGCAGTTAAACATAATGAGTTTTTGTCACAACCCGGCTCGTGGGAAGTGACAAAGCTCTTATAGGACCAGGGCACAAATAATAATAATATCAATAATTTTGCTCTTCATTTAGTCATCTTACATATAAAACCTTATTTGTTCATCGAAAATTGTGAATATCTCACCACAGGTTAATGAGAAGGGTGTGCTTGAAAGGATGCACATAACTCTGCAATGTTGTATTGGAGAGTCTGTCTTAAATCATTTTCCACATACAGTCTGTGCCTGTATATAGTTTTCATGCTAGTGAGGGCCGAGAATCTGCTCTCACATAGGTTTGTGGTTGCTAAGGGCATCAGTGTCTTAACAGCACGATTGATTTGCCCAGGCAGGAAACTCTGAGCACAGCTCAATCCAGAAATCTGGCAGTGGCCTCTGATTTTAAATTCAATTTTCACAGAAACATTTGTTGCAATTTCAATGAGGCTCTCTTGTTCAGATATTGGTAAGTGGACTGAAGGCAGTGCATGAAATCCAGTTGTGTGTCATCCGTTTCAGGAAAGTACCTGCTTAATTGCACACCCAACTCACTCACTCAGGTGCTTCGCTCTCTCACATTTGACATTGTCCGTAAGCTTGAGTTCATTTGCGCACAAAAAAAAATCATACAAGGATGGAAGTGTGATGTCCTTGTTAATGCAGACAGAGAAGAGCTCCTTCTTAATCATAGCCTCAATTTTGTCCCACACATTGAATATAGTTGCGGAGAGTCCCTGTAATCCTAGATTCAGATCATTCATCACCCAGGTAGGCCAGTCGTGTGAGAAACCTGTCATCATGCAAGTGGTCCGACAAGTGAAAATTATGGTCAGTAAAGAACTTCACAATTCAAAAAAACGTGTCAATACTTTGCCCCTTGATAACCAGCGCACTTCTGTAGGTTGTAAAAGCATTGCATGGTCGCTGCCCATATCATTGCATAGTGCAGAAAATACACGAGAGTTCAGGGGCCTTGCTGTAACAAAGTGAATCATTTTCACTGTAGTTTCCAAAACGTCTTTCAAGCTGTCAGGCATTCCCTTGGCAGCAAGAGCCTCTTGGTGGATACTACAGTGTGCACAAGTGGCGTTGGGGGCAACTGCTTGCGCGCGCGTAACCACTCCACTATGTCTCCCTGTCATGGCTTTTGCGCCATCAGTACAGATACCAACACATCTTGACCACCAGCTCACCATATAAGACGCTTCTAGCCCCTTCTTATTAATGTTATCTGTTGCTTTTATACATGTCTTACTACTCGCAAATCGTCTTAATTCTCGCTCAAACTCCCGTGGCTTTTTTTTTCATATTGGCATGTCTGCGCAAGAGTGAAGGTTTCATTGAGTTGTGAGAGAGTACTTTTGCACATATAACACACTGTGGCTGAGGAAAGGCACTACTCCCAATATAAATGAAACTCAAATCAATGTAGTTCTCATCATATTTGCGCCTCTTCGATGGTCCAACCTCCCTGTCTGTTGTTCGGTGCTTTCCAGAGTAAGGGGGCAGTAGCTCTTCGGCTGCATCAGATTCCCAACTGTCAGTGTCCATGCTAGCTGGGCTAACAACACATGTAGAATGACCTGATGCTAGCATTGGATGTGCTCGTGGAAGCAGAACAACTTGTGTCGTCGACAGGTGCAGGTGTAGTACTGCTGGTAGTAGCAGTACTACCAGTAGAGCTGCTATGTGTCTCTGTGTCTCTATGGATGCGGGCCTTACTTTTTTAAAACCATTTATCCATTTCGAGCAAACGGAATGAGCAGCAGCTACATACGGACCGTTAGTGGAATTCATTTACATTTACATTTAAGTCATTTAGCAGACGCTCTTATCCAGAGCGACTTACAATTCCCGCGAGAGAGTAACGGTTAATGTGATTGGATGTTAATTATTTGACTAGGCTACCTGTATTTGACATAGTTTAATTTCGACAGAATACTAGCTGGTTTAATTTTATTTTGGGTAGTGAAACGAGGCTACTGAGGTGGGGGGGACTCACCCAAATGTGTAGCCCCGTAAGAAAATTTAAATGGACATTTTTGTATTTGGTGTACACCAGTTTGGGAATACCTGCTGTAGAGGATAATACTAATTGGATATTCTTTTTGGCAGTACAACTATCATCTTCACACTGGGTTTAGTGAAGTCAAAGAGAGGGTGAAACAGTGAGACAAGGGACACATTTAGTACAGTGCGCTCCAGACAGAATCCCGGAGTGTTGAAAGGAAGAAGGGATGTTTTGAAAGTGTTGAATGAGGAGGAGGGAAGAGGATCTGATTTGGAAGCTCATTCCCGGATTACAGAGAAGGAGGGGGGAGATGACTGGAAGATTTAGTGAGACTGCAAAATGACTCCCTAATTACAGGAAAAGGATGTGAGAGCGATAAGGAAAATGGAGAAGGTAGAGGAGGGGAGAAGGAGCGAATGAATGGACTCTAGTTTTGAGTGGAGTAGCTTGCAGGTTTGGGGGAATTGGGTCAAATTTCATTCCGCTCCTTTCAGGAAAGGTGTAAAGCTGATAAAGGGAATAGGCCATGTTTAATATTGAATTGATTGAGTTGCAGTACATCTCCTTATCAGCACCTTATCTCCCCTAACTCTACCAACCTGTAGGTTAAGCATTTATGAGCACATTTGCAGAGCATTTGACTACTAAGGAACTTAAACTGTAATCCCTTTCAAAACAGAGTGAGTATTCTAAAGGACATCTCCTTTTTAATGTTCAGGTCTCTCAACTGTGTTGCTCATAATGAACGGCTGTGGTTTAGATATGACCAATTTAGCCGCTAAGTGGTGGTGATGGAACCATGGCTGACTCATCCGACAGTGGACGTAGTGATGGATCGCACCACTTTACCTGCCTGTCTGCATTTGCTACTACTGCTCTGTAAGCAAATGGTTCGAGAGTAGGTAGTATAGAACTGCATGCCCATGCAAACATTGTATTTGTGTGTCAGAGTCCATCTGTTGGGGTGTGTCTATTTTCTGCCCCCCTCTCTAATCACCCAGTTTGGCCCACAGAGCCAGGAGTGCAGTATAGCGCTTTGTGCCACGCTGGGTGCCCACCAAGCTGTGTTGTTTTAAGCAGGTCTGCATGGCATCATACCGTCTGCTCAGATCCTTCAAGTAGGCATTCTACCTCCTGTCTTTCTTCTCTTGCTCTTTTATCTCTCTCTTTAAAAAAAAAAAAGAAGTTTACTAAGAGGAGTGAGAATTCATTAGAGATGCTGATGGAAAGACAGTTGGAGGAGCCAAGGTTCAGGGTGAGCTGCTACTGGCAGATAGACAGAGGCTATAAAGGCCATGGGGCATCAGGGTCACAGCAGAGCAGCACACACACATGGTCCTGCTCAATGGCAGCTGAAGGAGAGGGATTTGAATGACAGACCGACCTATATCGCTGGGCTATTAGCTAACAATTGTGAGCTCGAGATGTATTAGCATTTAGCTACGTTTTTAAAGCAATGCTAGCTGAAATCCCTTTAGGTGGCTTTGTTTTCTTTTAATGGAAGGACATCCCTCTACAAACGCACATGGCTGTTGTACCTATGAATATCATCTTTTTTTTTTTTTCACTTTTAAAATGAACGCCAAGCGAAAACCATTGAACAAGGACTACTTCTAACAATTTCCACAATGTACAAAAACAAATTCAGTGGAAGAACTTCGGTAACGGACTTCACAGTAAAATCTCCCTCAAGTTTTTATGCGACAAAGTTTCCCCAAAGCTCTGTTTTTAAATATCTACTCTGAATTTAGCTTCAAAGATGTCTGCAGAAAGAATGGGGTGTCAGCAGAGTAGGGTTCAGTACATTAGTCTACTGCACTATTGTAATAAAATGTACTCTACTCACTGTACTTTGCTGTCA
The DNA here is from genome assembly GCF_034236695.1 of Oncorhynchus nerka. Classification (NCBI taxonomy): domain Eukaryota; kingdom Metazoa; phylum Chordata; class Actinopteri; order Salmoniformes; family Salmonidae; genus Oncorhynchus; species Oncorhynchus nerka. Next base: position 61,453,389 of record NC_088399.1, read on the forward strand.
TCCAAACTTGTTAAACGTAAGTCTATGATGGGTTCCAGATATGGTCTGGTCCATCAGGATGTCCGGTGTCGGTCGGTGCTCAGTGGGTGAGGATGCTGGCTAAAGTAAATGGAAAGGGGGGGGTTCATGATAGGGGTCAGTAAGAGGGGGAAAGGCAGAGGTTGTCCAGACTGTTTAACACTCTCGCGTTGACCACCAGATGACAGAAAGATAAAGAACACAGTTATCAGCTGAATTTAACAGTGTACCAGTTGGGGGGGGTAATTCATCAACAAAATTGATATCAGCACTTCTGATAAAGTCTTAAAGTTAAGTTAAGACCCTTTTTCAATCTGTTTATCCAGAAATCACAGCCTTTACCTATGCCTAATGTTTTAGATGGATTAAAAAAAAAAAATCCTTCATTCCCACAAAAATACATTTTCAGGTTTCATTTGACATGCTCCTATAAACTTCCCATGTTGGCGCTCTGGTCCTTTTACATGGAAATGCCCTGTAGCATTAAAAGCCCCTCCATCTGCAACCGGAGGAGTAGTGGGAAAGGGGGGGGGCACTTAACTCCTCCAGGTTAGCTGGTCTCCCCGTCTGCCACTCCCTCTTTTTATAATCCCCCTCTCTCTCATTCCTCCCTCCCTACCTAATCTGTCGTTCCCTTACTCTGCCACCCCTCTTTTTATAATCCCCCTCTCTCTCATTCCTCCCTCCCTACCTAATCTGTCGTTCCCTTACTCTGCCACTCCCTCTTTTAATCCAAGCATTTGAATCAGCCCTCTAAAACAATACCATGCCGAGAGGCAGGATGGAAAGATGAACCCAGCACTTCTAGGTGTGAGGGGCTAGCAGGGGGATGAGGGAGGACGGGTGGAAGGAGAAAAGGGGAGAGGTGGGGATGGAATGATGAAGTGCGAGAGGTAGAGGATGTGGCATGGGTTGGAGAAAAGAGTGAGGAGATGGGAATGGAGGGAGGAGGTGGAGTAAAGTCCTCTGTTGGTGACGCTCCCATCAGGAGGAGGATCAATGAGCTCTGTAGCCTGGCTGGGATGAGGTGTGTGTGTGAGTAAGTGGTAGAGCCTTGTTCTCCAAATATGATCATATTTTTCAAGTAGGCACATTTGTCTTTTTGTGCATGCTTTGTTTCAGGTTGATCATGTTTGTACTTTGTCTTGTCAGCACAGGGACAGAGTACTGTATAGATGGTGCTTTTTAAAAAGATTCTGTGAATCTATGCAGAAGTGTGATTGAGTAACTTTCAGAAGAATGTCCTCAGCCCTTTTATATATGCGAACGGCACCTGGTATTTCCAGGAGTGTCTTAGAGTGCGTGTGTGTGTGTGTGTCACACCTGCATGAGTACAGTGACTGTTGTGTGCTAGCAGGCCTCAGTCATGCAAGTGGTGACACAGCACGACAGAGTGAGAGACTCAGGGCTGGGGAAACATTCCTGAAGTGACAGGGAGGGAGGAGAGGAAGTGGAAGCCATGTTCTACCGGTCTTAAAAATGCAGTGTCTGGAGTGGAACTAAAACTAAGCACCGTCTATCCGGGCAGGCAGACACACTCTGCACACAAACAGGCTTAATGTGCAGACTGCTCATGTGCAAAACACACACAAACCCCCACTTAACATGATACAGCTTCCACAGCTCAGTCAAATGATCCTCCGTGTAGATCTTCCCAAAAGCCATGTTTACAGTGCAGCTACGCTGATGACTGGAACCACTGTCGGACCGTTCCCTCCATGCAGAGTCTATCACAGAACTGACCCGGCAGCTGTTTTTGCTTCTGTTTATGGCCCAGTTTTATCCTCCTCCGTTCCATTGCATGAATAACTAAATGAATGCCAGTACAATATCTCTGTTAATTGGGACAGAATTGACTTGTGGCGACGACGAGGATAAGGACTAGGAGAAAGAGAAGGATGGAATGATGAACTTGAGAAACGGCAGGGTTGGAGAAACCTCTTTTGCAACGTAATCTGAGAACGTAGAGGGAGAATCGAGCCCTTCATCTTTATATCCCACACTGCTAGGATAACAGGTGTGGGCCACATGCTTCAAATATATATATATATATATTTTTAAACCGCTCAAACGGGGCCATGCGTCTGTGAGCCCAAATCTGTGCATTGTTTGCATCAGGAAGCACTCATGGATCTGTGCGTTCTGGCACGTGGTTTCGTGGATGTGTTTTTCAACCCTCCACCCTCAAATCGCTTGTTTCATCAACGTCCTCCGTCTAGTGTTCTCTTTATCACCTTGTGTCATGACATTTTCTAAATCCTATTGAATCTGGAGTCTTATTTACTTCATCGGAGAAACCGACTTGGCTGGGCGTCGTACGGCTAGCCGCTAGGCTAACACAGACCACTGGGTCTTCGGTCTCCTTTTTTAAAAATAGCTCTGAATATTGATTCAGTTTGGCTGTAACAGACGGTCCTTATTTCAGTGGCAGTCTGTATGTGGGAGTCTAAACTAGGTCAGTTCGTGGTGGTAAATTTGCCTGTCAGTGATTTTGGTTAGCCTACATTTTATTATATGAAGTCCTATGGGTAACTGCCAAAATAAAGGTGAACACTTGAGCAAATGAGGGATACAAAGTCTGTTGAAAGTAGGTGCTTCCACACAGGTGTGGTTGAACCATGAAAAGATGCCCAGTTGCCCATTATTTTGGATGCCATGGCTAGAAGAACGGATCTCCGTGACTTTGAAAGAGGGGTCTCAAAGGAGCATAGTGGGTTTAAAGTGTGTGTGTGTGTGTGTCAGTCACCAGATCTCAACCCAATTAAACTCTTATAGGAGATTCTGGAACGGCGCCTGATACACTGTTTTATAGAGTTCCAGACGCTTGTCGAATTTATGCCAAGGCACATTGAAGCTGTTCTGGCCCAACGCCTTAAAGACACTTTTTATGTTGGCGTTACCTGTATGTTTTAATGCATGTTTTAGTGGATTTGTCAGTTAGTATTGGGTGAGTTTTTGTGTTGGTGTGTATGTGGGCATGGACTGGACATGATGGGCGCCATCTGCTTGTACCTGCGACAGACCGACAGACTGACAGACAGTGATCGGGGCAGAACATGTTGTGGCGTGTGCGTCCGTCTCTCTGGGTCGGACAGATCAGGCAGATGTGTGGAGCGTCTGCTTTGGTAGAACGCACATCTGGATTTTCATTCCTGAAGCTCGACGTAAATATGCTGCAAAATGCGAGCGCGGACACACAGACGGACAGAGAGAAAGAGTGTGTTTCTGGAGAGTGCAAGTTCACAGATTAGAACAGAGGGAGGGAGAGCACGACTACAGATGTATAGCTGTGAGCCATGGTTACAGCCATGCCTGGGATTGCTTCGATCTCACCTTTTGGCTCCACATGCAACGTGTTCTCCACACCTCTTGGCTGCAATAGACGTAATGATCCAGTAACTGACTAGGGTATAGAACACTGTCCGACATTTTTAATACCAGAGCAACGACGAGATGGATCAGAGATGGTAGAGGAGATTGTAGGCTAATCCGTTAAATGCTTTTGTCACCATGGAATAAAACTAGCGTTACATACTCAAAATATTCAAATAGGATTTGAAAGCGAGTCTTTACAGAATTGCATTTCAACTCCGATTTGATATTATTGATATCTGTTACATCAATAAGGAGGTCTTTCATGTTTCCCTTTTGATCTAATGGTATTTCAAATGGCAATGGAAGGAGGGGCTGAGTGAAGAGGCAACCTTTGAGGAAGCATCTAAGGCGTCAGGAGGCTTCTTATAGCGGCAGGGTAGCCTAGTGGTTAGAGCATTGGACTAGTAACCGGAAGGTTGCAAGTTCAAATCCCGAGCTGACAAGGTACAAATCTGTGGTTCTGCCCCTGAACAGGCAGTTAACCCACTGTTCCTAGGCCGTCATTGAAAATAATTTGTTCTTAACTGACTTGCCTAGTTAAAGGTAAAATAAAAATAGGCTTCCTCCTTAAGATGCTCTTTGACCTCTCACACCTTAGCGTGGTGTCTGTGACTTTTCACCTCTGTCTCAGGGGAAGTCTCGACAGCTGAGGGACAGCATCTGTGGGAGGTCCTGAGCTGCTGCTGAGCTGTATCTAATGACCTGTCATCAGTAGCTTGTAGACTCATTGACTGACCCTCCCCACAGAGACAGTTGTCTCTTTCGTTCTCGGTCTGTCTCTCTCTCGGCCTCAGTCTGTCCTTTTCTCTCTTCCTTGAGGACAGAACTACCTTCTCAGATTCTCTGCCTCTTTCTCTCTCTGGTCATTACTCACTTTTGTCAGTCCTCTCTCTGCACACTCATTACTTGTTCAGTATGACCGTGAATGTCTGCATGTCTATCTCTCTCCTAATGACTGCTCTGTCCTCGTGCCCCGCTACTAATAACTTGTGCCCTACATCACGGGATTGATTGTTATCTCGCACTGGGCTGTCTTCCCCTGCAATATGCCTGTTATACTATACAATGTAGTGTATATTAGGTGTGCACCAAGGCACTGTTCTGTTCCCGTTATTTTTCTCCACGTTCCATTGCTCTCTGTGCAAACTCTGTCTTTACAAATGCTCCTACGGGCTCATTTTACCCTTGAGCTAAATATCTTGTGCGTAATAGTGCAATTTCCTTCATGGTACAATGACCACTTTTTTTAAAGTAAGCTCAACAACACTATCAGAAGCGGCACTCTAAATTGGGCTGTCCCCTTTCCTACTCACCAGCCCTAATAGCCCTCTTAATAAGGGCATCTTACAGCTCTGTTTAAAAATAATAGTGACTAACAACAACTAAAGGAAAACCCTTTCATTTGAATAGGTCTCGCTATTTCCACAGTCTGTGGTGGTAAAGGTTGCGACGGTTTCGAATGCTCAACACTTCGCGCGGGTGGGGTGTAGTTTATTTGTGGAGGAGACGACTCCCCAGTTCTATTTTCCTCTGGGGAGGAACATAATAGAGGTCTGTTTTAATGAGCTCCACCCTTCCCCTGTTCATTACTTAACAAGGTCTGCATTCTGAAACATTCCACAGTAGAAGAGATGGGAGACGCTTTCTGTTGTGGCACCTTTTATCACAATGTGTAACAGCCACACATGTAGCCATAACGCCCGTCGTGCGAACACATCTAGACCTATTGAAATGCATGTGGTTAGCTTGTTACTCTATTTGCATGGCAACTAGTCCAGGTTCAGTTTACTGTGTAGTGAGAATCACAGGTCCTAAATCGGTTCTTACTGGCAGGAAGTAATCGGCCTCTTGCCGCGAATAGATGTCTTGTTCAGGCTGACAGAGCTGTGATCTCGCTCCAGTAAACTCCTCGCCAACTCCAGGGCTCTGGAAATGGGTGTGTGGCTTGATGCTACAGGGACACGTTTTCATTGTTGCGAATCAGGAAACTGGTCAATGTGATGGAGAGCCGTCTGGCACGTCATGGCTCCAGAGACCTAGTTCTGCTGCTGAGAGCTGCGGTGGTCTCGCTCCAACAAGCTCCTCTTTAGGCCGTGGAGGAGGTGGGTGTGAGCGCCAGCAGATCACAGCGACGCAGACTGCTTTTTGCCCATTCACTGGGTACACGCATCAATAGCGGGGAGCTATGGGGGGAGGAAGAGGAGGGGGAGCAAGAAAGGCCAAGAGAAAGGACAGCAGGAGGGAAGAAGGAGAGAGCGCAGAGTGGTGGTGTTTGTCGGGGGCGAATGAATGAAATCTTTCTCTCTGACAGAGAGTTGAGGCCTCGAACCCTCTCTGCTCTTTCTCTCTCCTCTCGCTCTCTCGCTCTCTCTCTTATTTATATATACACTACCATTCAAAAGTTTGGTCACTTAGAAATGTCCTTAGAAAAGCAACAAAAAAAAGTCCATTAAAATCACATCAAATTGATCAGAAACAGTGTAAATGTTCCAATGGCATGTTGTTAGCTAATCCATGTTTATCATTTTAAAAGGCTAATTGATCATTAGAAAACCCTTTGCAATTGTTAGCACAGCTGAAAACCGTTGTTCTGATTAAAGAAGCAATAAAACTGGCCATCTTTAGACTTGTTGAGTATCTGGAGCATCAGCATTTGTGGGTTCGATTACAGGCTCAAAATGGCCAGAAACAAAGCGATTTCTTCTGAAACTCTATTCTATTCTTGTTCTGAGAAATTAAAGCTATTCCATGTGAGAAATTGCCAAGAAACTAAATATCTCGTACAGCGCTGTATACTACTCCCTTCACAGAACAGTGCAAACTAACCAGAATAGAAAGAGTGGGAGGCCCCAGTGCAGAACTGAGCAAGAAGACAAGTACATTAGTGTCTAGTTTTGAGAAAGACACCTCACAGGTCCTCAACTGACAGCTTCATTAAATAGTACCTGCTCAAAACACCCGTCTCAACTTTGGGGCGGCAGGGTAGCCTAGTGGTTAAGAGCGTTGGGCTAGTAACCGAAAGGTTGCAAGTTCAAATCCCCGAGCTGTCAAGGTACAAATCTGTCGTTCTGCCCCTGAACAAGGCAGTTTAACCCACTGTTCCTCAGCCATTGAAAATAAGAATTTGTTCTTAACTGACTTGCGTAGTTAAATAAAGGTATAAAAAACCATTGAAGAGGCGACTCTGGGATGGTTGTTAGTGTGAGATTTGTACAGGGTGAAAGGGATCTTGGCACGGCCATGCCATTTCCTCCTACAACAGGACTATGACCCAAAGCACAGCTCCAAACTATACAAGAACTATTTAGGGAAGAAGCAGTCAGCTGGTATTCTGTCTATAATGGTCAGTGGTCAGCACTGTCACCGGATCTCAACCCTGTTGATCTGTTGTGGGAGCAGCTTGACCGTTATGGTACGTAAGAAGTGCACATCAAACCAATCCAACTTGTGGGAGGTGCTTCCGGAAGCATGGAGTGAAATCTCTTCAGATAACCTCAACAAATTGACAACTAGAATGCCAAAGGTCTGCAAGGCTGTAATTGCTGCAAATGGAGGATTCTTTGATGAAACAACGTCATTATTTCAATTAAAGATCATTATTTATAACCTTGTCAACGTCTGGACTATGTTTCCTATTCGTTTTGCAACTCATTTCATGTATGTTTTCTTGGAAAACAAGAACATTTCTAAGCGACCCCAAACTTTTGAACGGTAGTGTGTATCGTCTTGGATGTTAGGTTTGTTTCTCTCTCTTCCTGTTCTACTGCCCCTGGAGAAAACCGCAGGGAAAGACAAATAAACATCAGGGTTATTTTTATAGATCAATCCACTACTTCACCATAGTAATATGTCTGTGAGAAATACTTTAACGAAACCTTCAGCTTGTACATTCTTCTCAGTATATTTTATCTATTTCAGTATCTTGTATAAAAAAAGAAAATGCTAGCCCCGAGGTCTCTGATTTGTTCTCTCCTTCAGAAAGGGAAAGGTCACTGTAAAATAGTGTGTGTGTAAATGTTACTGCACTTAGGTGCTGATGAAAGGAGAAATTCCCTGAGGAATGCCTTACCGGTCTAAGAAAACACACAAGGATTGGGAATCGAGCGAGGGAAGGAGGAGAGCGAAAGAAACAAAGGCCTATTTTATTATGTTTTATTTATTTTGTAGCAATGTGCTGCCTTTCTTCCACCAATGGAAGTGTAACTGGTTAATGTGATGTTTGGCTGAAGTGACATTATGGAAAGCAGTGGCTCAAGAAGCTCACTTCTGCTGTTGGCAGCACATGCGACAGTAGCATGTTTTTGCACTCTGGATCATGAACCTGGTCATTACTGTATCAATGGAGGCACAATGTGCCATTTGACCACATATCCTTTACATGCTTTGTTTTAGCATTTGCAATAGACCAGGCTACAGAAAGTAGGCCGAAAGATTGAAAATACAAGGGCGGTTCTAGTCCTATAGTTTGGGAGGAAACGAGTTTAAACGAAAGGGTAGAACAGGTGAATATGAGCCATTGGAACAGAAATGGGCCCCAGTACAAGCGAGCGAACACGCAGGCAGCCCGAGGGAGAAGGGTGCGAGGATGGACATGGAGAGAATGATTGATGAGGAAGCGACGGAGAGGTTAACTCGATACACAGTGAAGTATTTCCAGTTGTTGCCGACCCTTTTCTCATGCAGTTCAGAACTTCAGACACTGCCGTTGATGGGCGTGTCTGGGTTTGCCTGCCCCGGACTAAAGGGTTCAGTGCAGTCATAGGAATTCACCAATTGGTATTCACAGAAGGGGTGCCATGTTCTGAATTCTGACTGTACAGTGGATACTGATAGCTGCTACTAAAGCGCAGCTGAATGACAGCTGAAATGGTGGACACCGAGGGGGGGAGGGGGAGATACTTGGAGAGAGAGAGTGGGGGCATGCAGTACATTCTGACTGTACATTAATACCTGCTACTAAGGGGTGTAGGAGTGACAGCTTGCTGTAGTGGAGAGAAAGAGAGGGAGTTGGCTTGGCGAGTGAAGGGGATATGGACGCGTTCTGTCTCGTCACTGTAAAAAATGACAGCTGACATGGTGGAGACTGAGGGAGTGAGGGCAGACAAAGATGGGGGTGCATATTGTACTTTCTGACTACATTGAAACCTGCTACCAAAGGGTGTGGAAGACTTGTATTTCCTCACTGTAGAAATGACAGCTGACATATTGACAGAGGGGGAGTGAGGCGGTGAGAGAGATACTGGGAGAGGGAGCATGCAAATTCTGACTGTGCTAAAACCTGCCACTGTAGGGTGTGGACTGTGGAAGCCTTCTATTTCCTCTCCCTGTTGCTGTAAAAATGACAGCTGACCTATTGACAGACAGAGAGAAGAACCATGGTCTGAGAGAAGGGGATGGTTACCATGCTGAAACTATACGCTCAAATCCGCTTCTGTAGGGGGGTGGTAGCCTTCTGTCTCCTCACTGTCAAATTGACAGCTGTCGTGGAAGAGGGATACAGTGTGAGGTGTGGACCTCTGGCCTTCTCTTACCGTAAAAAGGAAAGCTGACCCTATGGATGGGTTGACGGAAGAATGAATAGATTGATGTTTTTTTTTTTTTAAGTAGACAGTTGGATGAATGGGTGGAATGATGGATATTTATCGGGGCAGGGCGGTCGTAAAAACCCTGCCGAGAAGGCCACGTTGCTTCGTGTGTCGAGGCTAGGCGTGGCGAATGAAGATGAGGTCGAAGATGAAGCCCGTCCTGTCCTTCCTGCCTGTGGTAGATGGACACGTGGCTTGATCCGGAGGGTCAGCGACTCCAGTGAATGCCCCCCCCCCACCACCTCGCTTGTCTAATTTATGTACCCGAGGAACCCCTCTTGATTTGTTTTCATAACCATCCATCCATCCATTCCTCCATCCCCACAGTGCGTGCCCAATCTCTCTCTCCATCCCCCTTTCCCTCCCTCCCTCAGTCGCTCCCTTCCTCCTTCCATCCGGTTTGGTAAAACCTAATGAATAACCACTAATGAAGTAAGGTCTTTCTTCTGAAGAGTGGGCGGCAGCCTGGAGTGTGTGTGTGTCGATGTAGCTCGTTGAGTTTGAATTAATGTCTGAAGAGGTTATGCTGCTCCCAGTTTGCCTGGAGGGTTAAACGCTGACTACATTTCAACAAAATGTTTTGTCTGCTCTAGCACTTTGGAGTGATGGGCTGTTCAATGTGTGTGAATGGCCATTTAAAAAAAAAAAATAGCACTTGAATACAGCAATTTCTATCTTGCTCACTATACGTACAGTCACCCCCAATTAACAATTCACCGTGAATGCAAAGCATTGAAGGCCAAACTGAACTACAATGTGTGGAATCTCAATGAATATGGCTTCTCCTTGAAATGTGACATCACTCTAAAAGACAGTGATTTTTAAAAAACGTTTTATTCTTCTCTCTGAATAAAAATCTCGACACAGACCTTATCTGAAAAGTCTACTGTTTCAATAGCACCGTGTTCCTTGATCTAAGCTGAGCCTCGGCTAGTTTAAACATTCCAAATCTCAACGACCTTTCATGCTCCAGAGACATGCCGCCACCGCTATCTCAACCCAACATGACTATTTATTTACGTGACGTCCTTAACTATAACATGAAAGCCTAAAGTAATGTAGCTAAATGACCTTTTTTTATTATTTAAATGCTGACCATGATTCACACTTGTTTTTATAGGCCCCATCTATGCTCAGCTCTTCATAAATATAAATGAATCTTTATTTTATAGTGCGCTTTCAAAGCCTGGAAAGTCCTCGGGGATAATGCAATTTTATAGACATCAAATTATTTTATTTCACAGGTCTGTTGGATGTGGTCTATTTAACAATGTAGGCACATAGTGACTGGCTTAGCCATTTAGTGCAGTATTAGACAATGCTAATATTGGTTCTCACCAAAATGGCTGCGTTCATAATATTTAGCATTATTATGCTAGGTAGCATTAGCAAAAAGCTAAATTGGTCTTTATAGCCTAGTTATGTCATGAGCAATGTTCTCGCTAAGCTGCGGGCACAGAGCCCTCCCCTGGACTGCCATGCAGAAGAAATGTACACCTGCACAGAGAAGCACGAGATTGAACTTCACTGAACTGTCTAGTTTCCCCCGTTAGTTAACACTATCATAGTTTCCCTTTACTGTGGGAATTGTGATTTGAATCAACACAGTGTTAGCCACTTTCAATGCAATATACTGAAACAAAACATACTATGCAAGATATTTTTTTTGTAGGCAGAATGCATCAGAGTAAGATTCTATTTCATCGATAGGCCCGTACTCTACACAGACCTGTGTGCCATAACTAATCAGAGCTGCAGTAGGCCTATAGGCAAATAGACCATTGCCATATATGGATCTGTACTATTCACTTTGAACTGGACTGTTTTTACAGCATGAGCGGCCATGAGTAGATGCGCCTGTTTTGAGATCAAAGCGAGAGCTGCATGTAGCCACGTGTGCACATTTTGTTCATATCCTTTACTATTTAGTGAGTTATTAACCCAGTTATAGATCATTTGTAGTCAGCAATGGGGGAGTGAGAGCATAAAGAGCTTAAAGCATAAAGAGCATAAAATGTGTGATATATTTTTTTGTCTTAAATGGGCAAAGTTGTATTTTGAGACGGCCTTGAATAGGCTATGTAGCCAATAGGCAGAGGGTAGCATAATTTGTCTGATTCTCTGTAATAATTGAAGGGGAATAATTATGAATGTTATTTTGTATCAAACAGCACAACATTTTCAGTCACCTCCTTGTCTGAAGCACCTCCTTGTCTGAAGTGGATAATGTCGTGCCCTGCATGTTTTTTCAAAAGTCTCATGGAATGTAGGCCTACATTGAACACCACACATGTAGGCTGGATGATAGAACATCTATTTTCATGTTAAAATGTGATGGGATGCATTTTCTCCATTGTTTTTGGTGGTAGGCCACTCGGGTAGGCCTACATTATGATCGAATAGCCACAGTAGCCTACATGGCCACTGTTAAAACTATAACTTAAAGAGGGTACAGCCTCAGTGTTCACAGTAAACGCGCACCGGAAGTTAGAGAATTTTCGCAAAGTTTGCGCTCCGCACACTTTAAATTTGCTGTGGTGAAAATGTTTTCTGTAGTGGAGCGGGTCTGGAGGTTCAAGTTCCTCGGTGTCCACATCACTAAGGCATTACCATGGTCCACACACACCAACACAGTTGTAAAGAGGGCACAACAGGAGGCTCCCTCAGGAGGTTGAAAAGATTTGGCATGGACCGTCAGATCCTCAAAGTTCTACAGCTGCACCATTGAGAGCATCTTGACTGGCTGCATCCACCGCACGGCGCTTACAGAGGGTGGTGAGTACGGCCCAGTACATCACTGTGGCCGAGCTCCCTGCCAACCAGGCGGTGTCAGTGGAAGGCCCAAAAAATAGTCTGACTCCAGCCACCCAAGTTGTAGTCTGTTCTGCTACCACACGGCAAAGGGTACCAGTTCACGAAGTCTGTAACCAACGGGGCCATTGTTTTTCTCTAACTCTTTCACTGATTCTATGCACGCACACACTGGACTCTAGATATATATATATATACACACACACACACTTTCACACTGACCACATACGCTGCTGCTACTGTCTATTATCTATCCTGTTGCCTCGCCACTTTATCTCTTCCTATATGTACATAGCTACCTCAATTATCTCGTACCCCTGCACATGGACTCGGTACTGGTACTCCCTGTATATAGCCATGTTATTCTTACTCGTTATTTTGATTCATTATTCACTGTGTTTTATTTATTCCGTGTCACTATTTCAATTGTCTGTTTGTTTCTTTTAACTCTGAATTTTAGGAAAATGACCCGTTGTTTGCGAAGCATGTGACGAATTCAATTTTGTTTTGATATGAGTGCAATGCTAAATTGGTTCTTATTGAACTGGCTGACCTTGACACTGAAACGTGGCTGATGTGAGTTAGGGAAATGCTATATCCTGCTAATGACTTAGAGCTAGGTGTGTACAATGGTGGACAGGTGTCTCCTGTCTGTCTCTTTACCTCAGACAACTGTGGAACTGACACTACATTTGGGCAGCCAGACTGTCTAGACTTCAAGTTGGGCGCAGGTGTGTGTGTATGCGCAGATGTGGCTGTCACAAATTCCCCGAGACAAGAGTATGTGAATACCCCAGAGCCACAACCACACCTAGAATGTGTCACCGCCGTTACTCAACATGAGGCTGTTGCTGAGCAATATAGTGCATCTCTCTCCTCCTACTGGGTGTCTGTCTGTCTCTACCTTCTCTTGCCCTCTCAATCTCTTTTTAGTTGCTCTCTTTTCCTCTGACTGTGTCGGTCTTCTCCATCCTTACAACTCTTCCTCTCGTCTCCATCTCCCACTCTTTCAATTCCTCCCCACCCAAAGAGAGTGGATTTTTTTATTTCTAGCAAGTCAGTCCTACTCCTAAAACGGCCACTGGCCTCTATATGGCAGCTCTCCCAGCTCGGTGGTTTGTGAGGACATGTCCAGGCCTGTTGAGGATGTTCCTCTGGAGTCAATACACTGCACCACCATGCCCCACCCTTTTATGGAGTGTGCGAGAATGGGGTTGACCTCTCCTGAGACACCCCTGGACTCTCAGGCATGTGACACACACACACACACACTGTTAGTCCCCTGACCTTTTTATTAGGGGGGCATGTGCACATCACAAGACAATATTTTTGTCTCATGATGTATAGTTTTAATTTACAGCATTAACGTTAAATAATGTAAATAAATAAAGATGCAGTAAATCATGAGGCGATAGCAATGATACACTGATCTCTGGCATAATGTAATAATTCAATGTATACACATGCCAGGATGCAGCCACACACAACCCCAGTGTGTATAGTCTCTAACATGATTGATGCCTTCAGTCATTTGTCTAATACAAGAGCGCATGTGTAAAATGTCCACTGTTGAATGCTGACTGTAAACTCAGTTAACGTGTTTCTGTCTGGTCCTTATTTGTTTTGCGAGGACGCCAAGCAATTGGATTTAGTCTACGCACACAAGCCTGGAGCTTTCGCTCGACCTTGGTTTATTGTTAAAGAAGACATTGTTCTATTTTCGCTCCCCTGCCTAAGTGTTTTTTTCCGTACCCCATATTAGTCTATAAGACTCATCCTTCTGTCTTCTCTCTCTCTCTCTCTTATCCCTTTATCCCTCACTTAATAAAGCCTAAATGGTTCCAGCCAAAGGACTAAGATCTCAATGTGTGAGGCATTGAAGACAGTGCGCACACACGATTGTCTACACCGGTGTTGGGTTCTTGTTTCTGGTATGGCATGGGGGAAGGCTTTTTGTGACACACAATGTGATGAGATGCTGAACAATGAACATATAAATAGTAATGATGTCTCAGTCAGTAGCTAGGTTTCCATCCAATTGGCGACATACTTTCATGCGAAATATTGTGCATATTTTATTCTATGCAGATTTTTACATTTTTCCTGCCAGTGGTGTGTTTTCACCAAACTGACTTGGTGAAATCAGTGTGTGACGACGTAGTGCAAAATGTACACAAAATGTACTTTTTTGCTTATTTTCACGGTTCAATTGCATTTTTAACTCTACTGATTTAAAAAAAAAATGTAAAGATGTTTTTTTGTCACAAAAACATTAAATACAACGTCAAGTATGTGGACACCTGCTCGTCGAGCATCTCATTCAAAAATCATGGGTATTAATATGGAGTTGGTCCCCCCCCCTTTTCTACTATAACAGCCTCTACTCTTCTGGAAAGGCTTTCCACTAATGTTGGAACATTGCTGCAGGGGCTTGCTTCCATTCAGCCACAAGAGCATTAGTGAGGTTGGCACTGATGTTGGGAGATAAGGCCTGGCTCGCAGACTTTGTTCCAATTAATTCCAAAGGTGTTCAATGGGGTTGAGGTCAGGGCTCTGTGCAGGCCAGTCAAGTTCTTCCACACCAATCTTGAAAAACCATTTCTGTATGGGCATTGTCATGCTGAAACAGAAAAGGTCCTTCCCCAAACTGTTTCCACAAAGTTGGAAGCATAGGATCGTCTAGAATGTCATTGTATGCTGTAGTGTTCAGATTTCCCTTCACTGGAACTAAGGGGGCCTAGTCTGAACCATGAAAAAGAGCCCCAAACCATCACACCTCCACTGAACTTTACAGTTGGCACTATGCATTTGGGCAGGTAGCGTTCTCCTGGCATCCGCCAAACCCAGATTCGTCCGTCAGACTGCCAGATGTAGACGCGTGATTCATTACTCCAGAGAACGAGTTTCCACTGCTCCTGAGTCCAATGGCTGCAAGCTTTTACACCCCTCCAACCAACTCTTGGCATTGTGCATGTTGATTTTAGGTTTGTGTGCGGCTGCTCGGCCATGGAAACCCATTTCATGAAGCTCCTGACGAACAGGTCTTGTGCTGATTTTGCTTCCAGAGGCAGTTTGGAAGCCTGTAGTGAGTGTTGCAACTGAGGACAGACTATTTTTAGCTCTTCAGCACTCTGTGGTCCCGTTCTGTGAGCTTCTGTGGCCTACCACTTTGCGGCTGAGCCGTTGTTGCTCGTAGACGTTTCCACCTCACAGTAACAGCACTTACAGTAGACCGGGGCAGCTCTAGCAGGGCAGAAATTTGATGAACTGACTTGTTGGAAAGGTGGCATGTTAGCTAACAGGCAATCTGCAGCCAATGTTTGTCTATGGAGATTGTATGGCTGTGTGCTCAGTTTTATACACTTGTCAGCAATGGGTGTGGCTGAAATGGCCAAATCCACTAATTTGAAGGGGTGTCCTCATACTTTTTGCCATGTGGTCTTGGAACATGTGCTCTATATCCAACAGATGCTGTGTGTGTAAGCTGGTCTACACGATCAGATTTATTTATAGATTAGAGCGAGAGGTATTTGTCAAACGGCAGTCATCGATCATCATGTCACCAGATTAAGACCCTTGATATTTATTGGAGAGGAGCATCAGGCTCCTCACCCTGTGAAGTTCATCACAACTGTAGCCTAATAAACGGCAATGTTTTCCGAGTCGTGGTGGGAGGGCGACACCATATCATTGCGTGACTCCAGGTTTACTTCGATATGATGGTTGTTATTCTATCAATCTTTATGCATAAAGGTGTTTCCACAAACCACTTCTCGCATAATTCATTTTACAGACACAGAAAGATCCCACCATGTCCAACGAACAAATGATCTGTCTGCATTTATAAAATTGTACTGACACTTCCTGTTTCCATCACAGCTGTGGTGTTTTTATTGAATTTATTATGGTATGACTTCCTTAAAAGCTGTGGGTGGATATGTGGTTCGAAAGGGTCAATTCAGTTCACTCTATATACAAAACGAGGACATGGACACATGTACACGCAACGATGCGCAAAATGGGATTTGGAATGTCAGGTGGTATGGGAAAGGCAAAATGCCTACACGCAAACACTATTCTCTCTGAAAGTCTCCCCTCCGGCCCCCTAATCTGTAGCAATCTGCTGGTGGGGATTTGGGAGGGGGCTCTAGCAGACTCCCCTTCAAGCCAGATTTCCCCTAAATAGTCCTGAACACATTCCGACCCCCCACCACCACAGTTGTTCATGGCCCCGTTTCTCTCTCTGTGCTCCACTCGCCATGCCAAGAGATTTTTGTCACTTCGCTGAATGTAATGCTCTGTACGTAGCCACTGACCAGCATTCTTTTACGACAAACCTTATTTTTATGTATACCCTAGCCCAGGTATTCCCAGGGGTATGCGCAATGCCGTTGGAGGTTCGTCAATTAAAAATGTGATTCACATTAAAAATATTTAACATTTTTCTTCACATTTTTCACATAAATTAACAGGCACCGCATTGATTATTTGTAACGCAGGACAAGCTAGTTAACCAAGTAATATCGTCAACCGTGTGTAGTTATGTTAAGATTGATTGATTGTTTTTTCCAAGATAAATTTAATGCTAGCTAGCAACTTACCGTGGCTCCTTGCTGCACTCGCGTAACAGGTGCCACGGTCTCCTCGTGGGGTGCAATGTAATTGTCCATAATCGGCATCCAAAAATGCTGATTTCCCTAATGTTATGACAACTTGAAATTGGCCCTAATTAATCTGTCGACCTCTAGTTAAGACACTGATGCCCTTTGCAACCAAACAAATAAGGTTTTATATGTGAAACGGTTAAATGAAGAGCAACATTATTGATTATTATTATTTGTGCCCTGATCCGATAAGAGCTCTTTAGTCACAGCCCGGCTCGTGGGAAGTGACAATCTCACACTCATTCTTACGTTTTAAGAATGTGTGTGTGTGTGTGTGGCAGGCTTACAATGATGGCAAAAAAACATTTGAGAGTGTGTTGACCGAGGGGGTATGTAGCTGGAGGTTGAATGTTTGAAGGGGTACGGGACTATAAAAAGTGTGGGAACCACTGCTATAGCCTATCCCTTTCTCAGTGACTTGGTATTCCATAATTTCTTTATTTCCCTCCTTTCCTTACCAGTTCATACAATTTCTATTATTTAGTTTCTAGCTCTCTCTCTGGTCTTATCTCTGTCTGTTCTCATAAGTCCCCTCCCGTTCCTATCTTTCTACATATTTTTCTCTCCATATCTCCCTCCATCTCTGTGCTCTGGGTGACCTACATTTAGGTGTCTGCAGATATCCCTCTATCTCTTTATCTCTCCCATCCCCCTCTCACTCTGCCCCAACTGGGAGAGACCACTGGCTGTGCTCTGCGGGAGCTGTTCCATTTCCTCCCCCTTGGGGCAGTCTGTACCCTCAGTCATCTCGCTCTCTTGCGCTCTCTCTCTCTCTCTCCTCTCTCTGCTCTCGCATGACAGTGTCCAGAACGACTCCCTGCTTTTCCTAGATGAATGCTTCATTGTGAGACGGTGTGTGTTTCACCTCGTGACCCTCTCACACTCAAAGCTGTCCCATGTGTTGTCTATTCATCAAAGCAGGTTCTTTCCACTTTTAGACCGAGGGGGTTGCCAGTTCTGCAGGGGACAGACCTTGTAAGGTGCTGTCTTGGGGGAGACCGATAGTGTTTTCATGATGCAACTCTCTGGTACGACGTGGGAAAAATCAATGGTGTCTGGCAACCGCGGCCTCACTCTGTGTGTTCGATGGTCTGAGGTGTCATGGGCTAAACAGTCAACCTGTGATTGGAGAACTGCATTGATTAGTGCTGTGATTTGGCGCCTGTGGCAGTATCGATCTAACACACACACACACACACACACACACACACACCCCCTTTGGCTCCCACACAGTCTGCTACTGTTTGTGCTTCATCTCTCTTCTTGAGTGTCAGCTATCCAGAGCTTTGAAGAGAACAGTAGTTTGGGTCTAGCTGACATTCCCTTGTCTCTGTGAGCTGTGGAATTGTTCTGCTCGGTGTTCAGTCTACTGTATTGCTTTGACAGCGGAGATCAACATCATACATTAGGGGGTTTCCTCCACTCTGGCTCGGTGTGCACCTGTTCAGCCATTTTAGAATACTGGGTTGTCTGTGTCCGGTTATGAATAAGATCTGTGTGTCCTGCCTTGATTCATATCCAATGTTGTGTGTCACATGCTTCGTAGACGGACGGTAAGGTGCTTACGGGTCCTTTTCCAACTGTGCAGATTTAATGATGAGATGAAAACATGACATGGATAATAGTGACATGAGGAATAGATTCACAATAACAGGGAGGAGAAAATAACGTTGCTGTATACAGGGAGCGCTAGTAGCAAGTCGATGTGGAGGGATTCGAGGTAGATATGTACTGGACATCGTCAAACGTTGACTGGTACTGTAGAGGTCAAGTGACTAGGCATCAGGATAGATAGACAGTAGTGTGTGTGTGTGTGTGTACGTGTTTAACTATACTTAACATCTTACTGACGTTGAGGGAGAGGTTGTCCTGCCAGGTCTCTGACCTCGTCCATATTGGCTGTCGTCGGTGATCAGGCCTACCACTGTTGTCATCGGAGTGGTGGATGTGTTGTTGCCTTCCCTCACCACCTGGGGGCGGCCCGTCTGGAAGTCCAGGATCTAGTTACAGAAGGTGTTTAGTCCCAGGGTCCTTAGCGTAGTAATGGGCTTCGAGGGCACTGGTTTTAAATGCTGAAATGTATTCAATTAACAGCATTCTCCATGTAGGTGTCCCTTTTCTCCAAGTGGGAAAGGGCAATGTGGAGTGCAATCGAGATTACGTCATCTGTGGATCTGTTTGGGTGGTCTGCGGGTCCAGGCTTGTCTGGGGTGATGGTGTTGATGTGAGCCATGTCCAGCCTTTCAAAGCATTTCATGGCTACAGATGAGTGCTATATAGTCATTTAGGCAGGTTACCTTGACATTGTTGGGCACCGTGACAATGGTGGTCTGCTTGGAACATGTAGATATTACAGACTGGGGCAGGGACTGGTTGAAAATGTCAGTGAAGACGCTTGCCAGCTGGTCAGCGCATTCTGAGTAAGTGTCCTGGTAATCCGTCTGGCTCTGCGGCCTTGTGAATGTTCACCTGTTTATCGTCCTTACTCGCATAGGAGAGCGTGATCACAGTCATCCAGAACAGAGGATGTTCTCACGCATGGTCCAGTTTTGCTTGCCTCGACGGCATTAAGCTCGTCTGGTAGGCTCATGTCATTGTTGTCATGGGTTTCCCTTTGTAATCTGACAGTTTGCAAGGCCTACCTACGTTTTGAAGTCGGAAGTTTACATGCACTCAATTAGTACACTGCTCAAAGAAATAAAGGGAACACTAAAATAACACATCCTAGATCTGAATGAATGAAATATTATTATTAAATACTTTTTTCTTTACATAGTTGAATGTGCTGACAACAAAATCACACAAATTATCAATGGAAATCAAATTTATCAACCCATGGAGGTCTGGATTTGGAGTCACACTCAAAATTAAAGTGGAAAACCACACTACAGGCTGATCCAACTTTGATGTAATGTCCTTAAAACAAGTCAAAATGAGGCTCAGTAGTGTGTGGCCTCCACGTGCCTGTATGACCTCCCTACAACGCCTGGGCATGCTCCTGATGAGGTGGACAGTCTGGTGCAACGTGGCGTTGGTGGATGGAGCGAGACGACATGATGTCCCAGATGTGCTCAATTGGATTCAGGTCTGGGTAACGGGTGGGCCAGTCCATAGCATCAATGCCTTCCTCTTGCAGGAACTACTGACACTCCAGCCACAGGAGGTCTAGCATTGTCTTGCATTCGGAGGAACCCAGGGCCAACTGCACCAGCATATGGTCTCACAAGGGGTCTGAGGATCTCATCTCGGTACCTAATGGCAGTCGGGCTACCTCTGGCGAGCACATGGAGGGCTGTGCGGCCCCCCCAAATAATTGCCAACCCACACCATGACTGATTCACCTCCACACCAGTCATGCTGAAGGATGTTGCAGGCAGCAGAACGTTCTCCACGGCGTCTCCAGACTGTCACGTCTGTCACATGGGCTCAGTGTGAACCTGCTTTCATCTGTGAAGAGCACAGGGCGCCAGTGGCAAATTTGTCAATCTTGGTGTTCTCTGGCAAATGCCAAACGTCCTGCACGGTGTTGGGCTTTAAGCCCAACCCCCACCTGTGGACGTCGGGCCCTCATACCACCCTCATGGAGTCTGTTTCTGACCGTTTGAGCAGACACCTGCACATTTGTGGCCTGCTGGAGGTCATTTTGCAGAGCTCTGGCAGTGCTCCTCCTTGCACAAAGGCGGAGGTAGCGGTCCTTCTGCTGGGTTGTTGCCCTCCTATGGCCTCCTCCACGTCTCCTGATGTACTGCCCTGTCTCCTGGTAGCGCCTCCATGCTCTGGACACTACGCTGACAGACACAGCAAACCACCTTGCCACAGCTCACAATGATGTTCCATCCTGGATGAGCTGCACTACCTGAGCCACTTGTGTGCGTTGTAGACTCCGTCTCATGCTACCACTAGAGTGAAAGCACCGCCAGCATTCATAAGTGACCAAAACATCAGCCAGGAAGCATAGGAACTGAGAAGTGGTCTGTGGTCACCACCTGCAGAACCACTCCTTTATTGGGGGTGTCTTGCTAATTGCCTATCATTAACCTCTTGCTCCTACCTGACACGCAGGCGTCCCATCTAGACATCTGGAAATGCAAATGCGCTACGCTAAATGCTAATAGTACTAGTTAAAACTCAAACGTTCATTAAAATACACATGCAGGGTACTGAATTAAAGCTACACTCGTTGTGAATCCAGTTAACAAGTCAGATTTTTAAAATGCTTTTCGGCGAAAGCATGAGAAGCTATTATCTGATAGCATGTAACACCCCAAAAGACCCGCAGGGGACGTAAACAAAATAATTAGCATAGTCGGCGCTACACAAAACGCACAAATAAAATATAAAACATTCATTACCTTTGACCATATTCTTTGTTGGCACTCCTAGATGTCCCATAAACATCACTATTGGGTCTTTTTTTCGATTAAATCGGTCCATATATAGCCTAGATATCGATCTATGAAGACTGTGTGATCAAGGAAAAAAATAGCGTTTTATAACGTAACGTCATTTTTTTAAATTAAAAAAGTCGACGATAAACTTTCACAAAACACTTCGAAATACTTTTGTAATGCAACTTTAGGTATTAGTAAACGTTAATAAGCGATCAAATTGATCACGAGGCGATGTATATTCTATAGCTGTACGTCTGGAAATAATGTCCGGGTAAATCTCAACCAAAATATCCGGTCGGAGACCGGAAGAAAGGCGTTGCCTTGCGTCTGTTTGACCAAGAAACAAATAGTAGGCAAATGACAAGACTGTTGACATCGTGTGGAAGCTGTAGGTAATTGCAACCTCGGCCCCATTAAATGTGGTTCACCTTTATCAATGGGTTGAAGTGGCGCATGGATATATTTTTCCATTTTCAGTGATCAGATTTTCCTGCACTTTTCGATGAAACGCACGTTCTGTTATAGTCACAGCCGTGATTTAACCAGTTTTATAAACGTCTGAGTGTTTTCTATCCACACATACTAATCATATGCAGGTTTGTAGGCCTCCTTGCTCGCACACGCTTTTTCAGTTCTGCCACATTTTCTATAGGATTGAGGTCAGGGGTTTGTGATGGCCACTCCAATACCTTGACTTTGTTGTTCTTAACTTTGTTGCCACAACTTTGGAAGTATGCTTGGGGTCATTATCCATTTGGAAGACCCATTTGCGACCAAGCTTTAACTTCCTGACTGATATCTTGAGATGTTGCTTCAATATATCCACATAATTTTCCTTCCTCATGAGGCCATCTATTTTGTGAAGTGCACCAGTCTCTCCTGCAGCAAAGCACCCCCACAACATGATGCTGCCACCCCCGTACTTCACGTTGAGATGGTGTTCTTCGGCTTGCAAGCCTCCCTCTTTTTTCCTCCAAAGATAACGATGGTCATTATGGCCAAACAGTTCTATTTTTGTTTCATCAGACCAGAGGGCATTTCTCCAAAAAATACGATCTTTGTCCCCATGTGTAGTTGCAAACCGTAGTCTGGATTTTTTTATGTCAGTTTTGGAGCAGTGGCTTCTTCCTTGCGGAGCGGCCTTTCAGGTTATGTTGATATGGGACTCGTTTTACTGTGGATATAGATACTTTTGTACCGGTTTCCTCCAGCATCTTCACAAGGTCCTTTGCTGTTGTTCTGTGGTTGGTTTGCACTTTTCTCACCAAAGTACGTTCATCTCTAGGAGACATGAACGCGTCTCCTTCCTGAGCGGTATGACTGCTGCGTTGTCCCATGGTGTTGATACTTGAGTACTATTGTTTGTACAGATGAATGTGGTACCTTCAGGCATTTGCAAATTGCTCCCATGGATGAACCAGACTTGTGGAGGTCCACCAATTTTTTTTCTGAGGTCTTTGTTGGTTTCTTTTGATTTTCCCATGATGTCAAGCAAAGAGGCAATGAGTTTGAAGGTAGGCCTTGAAAGACATCCACAGGTAAACCCCCAATTGACTCAAATTATGTCAATTAGCCTATCAGAAGCATCTAAATCCATTACATAATTTTCCAAGCTATTTAAAGGCACAGTTAGCTTAGTGTATGTAAAGTTCTGACCCACTGGAATTGTGATACAGTGAAATAATCTGTCTGTAAACAATTGTTGGAAAAATTATTTGTGTCATGCACAAAGTAGATGTCCTAACCGAGTTTGTTAACAAGAAATTTGTGGAGTTGTTGAAAATGAGTTTTAACACTTAGGTTGGAGTCATATGTAAACTTCCGACTTCAACTGTATGTGTTGAAGGAAAGCACTGATTACCAGTCTATATTGTGGGGGTGAAGTACATAAAACAGAGGGCTCGATAGAATCTGCAAACCATGTTGAAGTCTCAGTTCTTCATGCTTACTTTTACATTTTGCATGAAAAAAAGTACTGTAAGCAATTTCTTGAATGCCTTTCTATTCCCTGGACACTGGTTTCTATAAATAAAATGTAAACACATTTTGTTCTGAATCGATATCATGTTCAGCTACTGCGGTAGAATTTGACCACATGCGAACCTGACACAATGCGAAAAATTCTGTAATTGTCATTATGTCTCTGCATGCCAAATTTACTGTAGCAAGGAGGTTAGGAGCAAGGCGACGATCCCTACTACAGTTGGATACAAATGAGAGCTGATCTCAACAGTGTTGGGTGTGGTCCTTCTTTAGTCTGTGTGTACCAATTCACCACTGCCTTCACGTACAGTAGCTTTGAGTCTGTGCAGGTGGGTTCAGCTTGTACATCACTACTGTTCTTTCTCTATTCTAACCAACGCCTCTCTTCTTTGTTTTCATGTTGATGCTGCTCCTGTTGCTGCTGGGTCCCTCCAACAAAGGTAAGACAGTGAATCCTCTGAATTAGCCTGTACTTTGTTTTCATAAAACTTACTGTGGCATTATGTAGCTTTTAGAGTTCTACTCATGGCAGTAATTCTGTTTTAAGATATGCGATATGTTCTACAGAAATGGATAATCCTTGTGGTCATTATTATTGTACTTTTAGGCCCAGTCCAATGGCACAAGTCCCTGTTTTCCTTATTTTTTGACAGTGAGTTTTGACAGTATGTTGAAAGGACCATAGAAAGCCGCTCAGTTATAGTTAGTCTACCATAGTAACAAGTCAGATCCCATGGTGTCGCCAGCCTTGAGTCTTTTCAGAGGAATTGGTAAATGTGGTAAACGGGAACCTTGCTGTTGCCATGGGCTACCTCCTCAAACTACCCATTTTGCCCTCGTGTAACAGGCCCTGGAGACTTGGTGGATGGAAAGTTTTTGGTTACTGTGTGTGTGTGTTATCCATGGTGGGGTTTTGTGTGTTTGCTGGTAAGTGGGGCGACTTTGGAAGTGATTGTGGACTGCCTTATGTGGAAGGGTTTGTTCAGGATTGTTGAACAACAAACAAGGTTTTGAAATGAGAACGGTGTTGTATTTCCGAAAATACTAGTGCGCATGCTTCAAGCATTACGGGTTGTGGGAAGGGTGCTGAAGGACTGTGTGTTTCTGAGGGCGAAGACGATGAAGGGATGGCCTCATAACACGGAACCGAAACTGGCTGCGAGTGTGCGCCATCGTGCATACATTTATTTTGTCCCCCAACGCCATCACGACACGTGGTCAAAATATCAAAACAAACTCTGAACCAATTCCATTAATTTGTTGACAGGTCAAAAGTATTAAACATTTATGGCAATTTAGCTTGTTAGCTAATTTGTCCTATTTAGCTAGCTTGCTGTTGCTAGCTAATTTGTCCTGGGATGTAAACATCGAGTTATTTTACCTGAAATGCACAAGGTCCTCTACTCCGACAATTAATCCACACATCTCCTTCCAGGCTTTTTCTTCTTTGAACTTTATATGGTGATTGGCATCTAAACTTTCATACTATTACCACGACGACCGACAACACAGTTTGTCTTTCAATGTGTGTGTGTTAATGTTATGCATGGTGGGGTTTTGTGTGTTTGCTGGTAAGTGGGGTGACTTTGAAAGTTGTATGGTGATTGGCATCTGAACTTTCATAGTATTACCACGATGACCGATGACAGTTTGTCTTTCAATCACCCACGTGGGTATAACCAATGAGGAGATGGCATGTGGGTATCTGCTTCTATAAACCACTGAGGAGATGGGAGAGGCAGGACTTGCAGCGCGATCTGCGTCACAAATAGATCTGACTTCTGTTTTAGCCCTTGGCAACGCAGGCGCTCGATGACGTGCGCGAGCAGTGTGGCTGCAATAATTTAAATGTATAGATTTTGAAATGGCTTTTGCAACGCTTGAGCACATGAGGTGGTGTAGTCAGGGTGTAAGTGTGAATGATGAAAGAGTGAGTGTGTTTACGCTCAACAATCCAGAGCAGGATGGCGCCTGGGATCAATATCTCACTGTGATCATAACATTCACTCCCCCCTTATCATATAGGCCTGGACACACACTCTACACCCACTCTGCTCATGTAATCACCAGAATTATGAATGTAAGGACGTTGAATTCAAACCAATTCAACTGATACAGTAAACATGAAGTTTTATTTGACAAATATTTTATTCGAAAAGATCTGCCACTTATTAATGCAAAGAAAGGACATACCATTTCAAATATTAGTTGATTACAACTCACAGATGTCAGTGTTTTCAGTGTCATTCTGCACTGTCTGATCTAATGCATTCTCGAAAATGAATTCTTATAGACAACCCACAACCTGTTTAGAATATGTCCAGACCACTGTCATTTATTTAAAATTGCTTTTAAGAGAATGTGATTTAAAATGAAATGTTTCAACCATATACTACATGTCATAATAAACCTTTTTTATAGTGATATGTAGAATAAAATATATAAAAAGCCATTTGAATTTCATTTTCTTCTAAATTATAATTCAATTCAAATTTTGTTCTTAGAAGTGGTAAATCTTCAAGAACTGAATTGGAATTAAAAAGCAATTTGCAACTAAATTCAGAAATGACCTTTAACCCTGGTAAACACACATGCACACCCCTCTATACACACCAATTTCACCCATCCTCAGTGTTTGGCCGCCTGTCTTCTTTACCTCAGCCTTTGTGTGTGGGAGGGAACGAGAGAATGGAAGAGAGCCAGACTGGTAGAGAGCACCACGGCCCTGCTCTATCCCTCGATCCTCCCCTATAGCTCATCACAGCTAATTGTTGGCCCATACTGAATCATGCGTGGGCCTTGCATTCTCACACGCATTAGCATCTGGGTCTTTGTTAGCGCCAAAGCTGCAGAAAGTGTGTTTCTCCAACTGTTGCGACTAGGTGACTGAGAGGTTTTGTTTGGGTGACACAACTTGTTTATTGTGTCTGGGGAAAGCGGGTTTGTTTTGGTTTTGCGTCTGGGAGGTGAGGTAGAAATCTGAAAAGCCCCATATTAACATTACTGAAATTAAACACCTTCATTCTAATCTAGGCTGTAGTACTGTAGTAGTAATTGTGTGAGGAGAGCGTTCTGGCAGGACAATGGCAGTTTTCTAATGTGATTAAAAAGCTTACTTGTCTTTGCCACATGACCACTGATCTTAAATGAAATGATCGGGGAGACTGGGAGCAACAAGATTGAGACCTGTTGGCTCCTTTTCAAATGCAGAAGTTCTCCTTAGGTCAAGGAAAGGAAACCATTTGACACTAATGGCACACACCCCATGGGCTGCCATGACAGCGGATCTCATTTACCCTTCCAGGTAAGAGTCTGTTTAGTCTCCGCTGTAGATCAGTAGTGTGTCTGAGATTACAGGGTTACACCATGGGGTAATCATTCACTTCACTTTGTTTACCTTTTCATCAAGGTGAAAAGAGAGAGGAAATAATAACGGAACGAGAGAAAGAAGATAAAAATGAAAAGAACAAGAGTGAAGGTTTTGGGTTTTAGAGTTTCAAGTGTTTTCAACCCCCCCTCATTCACAAACATCAGAGGCAAGCCGCTAGTCAAACAAATACAGGCACACCAGTTTGAGGAAATATCTTACACTACTTCTGAGAATGCCTTCTTTCCCCGAAACACACAAACACACACTTTTACGCACAATTTGCTACTTGTTTCTTTAATTTAATTTGATCTATCCTGATGCCTAGTCCCTGAACCCTGCCTTTATGTACATATCTACCTCAAATACCTCGTCCCTTGGAACTTTGATCTGGTACTGGTACTCCCTGTATATAGCTCCCTTCTTGTATTTTATTTTATTCCTCTTGTGTTACTATTTTAAAAAAAACAACATTATAATAGAACTCTTCATTGGAAGCATTTCACAGTAAAGTCTACACCAGTTTTATTCGGTGCATGTGACGAATCAAATTTGATTTGACACGCATGCATGTTTGAATAATGTGCAGTGGAACACTGAGTAATAAGAGCACACCGCATTTTTTTTCTCTCGCCTCCTTTTTAATACAAACACACACACTCCGTCCGAGGCAATAAGTGAAACACATGTTCTGGCAGTGACATCACCTGTCTTGTGGTCAAAGTCCAGTTCCTCTATCCTGGCTCAGGGCTATAAGCACACTGCTTCAGTCGGAGCTACCACAGCTGACACACACACACACACACTCGCTGAAGGAAGAAAAGGCTTCAAAAAGACAGAGTGGAGAAAGAGATCTGGGATTACCTACACATTTAAGGATGGGTCTTCCCTGGCAGCCAGAAATCCTCAGCCTCCAGATCAACTAGTCTCCATCTTTCTTTCTCTCCCTCGCTCTTTCGCTCTTTCTACACTCTCCTTTCTCACCCTTACTCTCCCACTGCTTCAATTGACCTCAGTGTTTTCTGTCTGTACCTCCTTTTCCCCTCGCTTCTCGCTTTTCCCCACCCCTCCTTCCCCATATTCTTTCTCTACGTCTTTTGTCCTGTTCTCTCGGTTTCCTTGAGAGCGTGATGAACTCCACAGCTGCTTACAGGCAGTTCCTCCAGGATCTCAATGAGAAGAAAGGTCGGTGCCCTTGTGAATCATTTAATCTGTTAAGACCAATTGTAAAATGGGGAGCTGTACATTTTTCGCTCGGTTTGTCTTGATTGATTTGATCAAATTTAGCTGGGGTATAAGGATGACTGTGCTATTATTTTTGCCTCGAGGGTGACACATGAATAATAGGTAACGTGGTCCTTGGTTCCTGTATTCAACCTCCTTTCTGTACCTAGTTTTCTGTTGAAGTTGGCATCAAAGCGCTAAAGACCATTCTCTGTTTACCTGACTAGCAGGGGCCAGATAAGTGTTAGGGTTAGTAGAAGGAATGAGGAATTTCCATCAGATTAGCTCACTTCGTTAAGTCATTAACACCGATATCTAAATCAACATGAAATCAGTAGCATCAATGGCTAAATTAGAATAAGATGCTAATTGCCCACATGGTTAGGCTTCTCTACATTGTAACTTCTTTGTCCTCTGAGTGACACTTGTTCCCTGTGTGGATGCTACAGTTGTCTGCTGACACAGTAAGAGGCAGGGATGCTTTGCCCCAGCTGTCCATTGTAGCTAGCATGTCCTTGCCTAGCCCAACACAAGGCCAAAGTCAACTGTCCCCTGAGTGTATTAAGTTGAAGTTGCCCATAAACTGAGGGACACTTCCTTGTTCTAAGTGTCTGGTGACACGGCAAGAGACAGATGCTTTACATCAGCAGCAGCTGTCATAGTTGCTAACCTAGCCTAGCCTCTGACAGGCAGTCAACTGTCCCTGAGGGGAGTAGGCTCAAGTTACCAAACAAACCCTGATAAAAGGAAAGGTTCACCCATTTTTGACTGTTATATTGTTTTTGTGCGTCGCTGAGTGATGTTCTATAAATTTCCCTGGGACATGTTGTGTTTTCATGTATATCTGAGTTGTTTGCGTTCAAGCAGGCAGAAATTCAACCGTTATAACGTAGCATTGTGATTGTCTCTATCACTACACTGCATGTTAATAGGAATATGATTTTTAGGAAACGTCTATCATATGTCAGATTTCAATACTGACCGATGTCATAACCTGGGAGGATGTCTTCTCTCGAATGAGCCATTGATCATATTTTTTTGCGAAATTTCTACCTCGAGAAATGTGTAATTTAACGGAGGGGGTAGCACATTTTTTCCTATTTTGTCGGCCACTTTAGTCCAGGGTGCATTGCATGGTGCCAGAGAGACTATAGAAAGGAGATATAAATCCAAAGAATGAAGGAAACATATAACGCCTCACCAAGCAGATTGCCGACCGATTGCGCTCACGTTGTCATGCTGCGTTACGCGGTTGCTAAGTGTATATGCGTATTTTCCTCAAAGTACATAATGTCACGATTCCAAAGCTATACGATACTAGAGATAGCAAGTTAATTATCTCACATCTCGGAAAATATTTGTTATGTTGTACTTCTTGTTGATGAAATTCTTGCTAATGTTGGGTTTTTGAGCTAGCGCCCAATAGACTCCCATTCAATCCTTGAGAGTCTAAACTTTAATGTTTCCCATTTCCTCAAAAGTAGATTTGCCGTAGGGAATGTTAGACCTCGATCTGTTGTTTAGGCTATTTTACAGATAACTGACTACGTTACATGCTGATATTGTCTTTGGTATTATTGTTTGTATCTACCAGCCCATAGAGAGAGAGCATTGCATTGTGGATTTTGTAGTCAATTTGAGCTCCAACAGATTTCCGCAATGATTTTCCATGTCGCTACCAACCTTTTTATTATGATGTCCAAAAGAAACATTTGTTCACAAAAAATATTCTCACATATTAGTGTTATTTAACACTTTTGGGTGGATTTTAAGGTTTGGATTTAGATTAGGTAACTTGATCCTAGCGCTGTCTATTCTGCCCAAAGGTAAATTCTACCCCAAGCTTCGCAAGTGTTTTTCTCGTCACACTTCTTTGCACGTCTTAATGGGACTTTTGAGTTGTCAGTCTCAAGGCTGAATTGAAACGAAAGCAGAGCCCCTTCCCCATTGTTGCTACATGGCAGACGCTGTGCACCTGCTAGTTCTGTTTTCACTTCAACAGCTGGTCCCATACCAGTTCTGTTGTTAAGCTCTTCATGTTTGATGTTAGGACATGGGTAGAAAGTCTGAATCGGTAAGACTAAAGCCACATCGATACGGTACGGAAATGCAACAGAAGTACACAGTGAGCTATGCAACGTGGCTCTCCTGCTTTCAAAACTGTATCTTTTAGATCAGTGTAACCGTTGGCATGAGCCACGAACACGGGGCTCCTAGTCACCGGTACGAGTGTTTTGTTCAGCATCAGCTGTCGTAGGAAACAAATGACTGAATGAATACTTGTGTGACAGTGAGAGGTGTGAGTTGAATGTGTTCAGGCTGTTGCTCCAGTGTTTGGTCATGATTTGTTAAAGGGGAGTAGCTGAACTCTCTTATCTACTGTACTTGCAGTGTCCACATGACTGCAACCTGCACCTGCAGACCTGCTTTCGTTTGGGCTGGCTGTGTGCTTGTAGGCCTACATGTGTTCCTGCAAGTGTACCACAGGTTGTGTTAATCGGTATTCACAGTTTGTGTCGTCAGTCGTTAGATAAGATACTGTAAGCTTTTATTGTCCGTTTCCACAGAGATTTGAGTGTTTTAAAAATATAAATAATAATAATGTACATAAAACCCAACAAACAATGGCGTCATTGTCGGATCTCCAAGCTTTGAAACACCGATGCATGTTTATCTTTCCCTCACCAGCATGTTCTGGCAGGAGAAACGACTCCTTTATTTTACAATGTTAATTGAAAATGGTGCGGGTACTATTTCACCCAGTGTAATTGAATCCCAGATCATGGGGCAGCCATTGGCGCCGGGTGCTCCGCGTACGGCACCACCCTTGGGGTATTTGACATATGGAGGAGTTGGAGTGGAGCTTTCCGTACCCCATTTGGAATCGGACACAGGAGTCCATTGTCTTGAACCAGCAGTTGGCTTATACAAGGACCAGGAGTAAAATAAGCAGCAAGGTCAAAAGTATTTTAATCCAATCATATGAGCTTTTTACATCAGTTTTAACATAAAGAAATTGGTTTTATTCGTCTTTATTTAGTTTTAATGGTTTGGGTCATGGGTTGTTACAATCTTGTTTTGTCATGAGGATGATATTGAACCTTGTCTTTTTACTCCATTTTGTGTGTGTGTGGAGTAAAGTATTTTTAAATGAATTGTGTAGTTTGGATGGTGTTACAGGTGGATCCACCTGTGAGATTGGGTGGGACAGCTTGGAGGTGAATGTGTGCATGTGTAACAGTATATCTTCCGTCCCTCTCCTTGCCCCGACATGGGCTCGAACCAGGGACCCTCTGCACACATAAACAACTGCCTCCCACGAAGCATCGTTACCCATCACTCCACAAAAGCCGCGGCCCTTACAGAGCAAGGGGAACAACTACGTCAAGGTCTTAGAGCGAGTGACGTCACCAATTTGAAACGCTATTATCGCGCACCACCGCTAACTAGCTAGCCGTTTCACATCGGTTACACATACAGTGGGGCAAAAAGGTATTTAGTCAGCCACCAATTGTGCAAGTTCTCCCATTTAAAAAGATGAGGCCTGTAATTTATCATAGTACACTTCAACTATGACAGACAATGAGATTTTTTCTCTCTAGAAAATCACTTTTTTAAATGAATTTATTAGCAAATTATGGTGGAAAATAAGTATTTGGTCAATAACAAAGGTTTATCTCAATACTTTGTTATATACCCTTTGTTGGCAATGACAGAGGTCAAACGTTTTCTGTAAGTCTTCACAAGGTTTTCACACACTGTTGCTGTTATTTTGGCCCATTCCTCCATGCAGATCTCCTCTAGAGCAGTGATGTTTTGGGGCTGTTGCTGGGCAACATGGACTTTCAACTCCCTCCAAAGATTTTTTATGGGGTTGAGATCTGGAGACTGGCTAGGCCACTCCTGGACCTTGAAATGCTTCTTACGAAGCCACTCCTTCGTTGCCCGGGCGGTGTGTTTGGGATCATTGTCATGCTGAAAGACCCAACCACGTTTCATCTTCAATGCCCTTGCTGATGGAAGGAGGTTTTCACTCAAAATCTCACAATACATGGCCCCATTCATTCTTTCCTTTACACGGATCAGTCGTCCTGGTCCCTTTGAAGAAAAACAGCCCCAAAGCATGATGTTTCCACCCCCAAAGCATGATGTTTCCACCCCCATGCTTCACAGTAGGTATGGTGTTCTTTGGATGCAACTCAGCATTCTTTGTCCTCCAAACACAACGAGTTGAGTTTTTACATTAAAGTTCTACACTGCTCAAAAAAATAAAGGGAACACTAAAATAACACATCCTAGATCCGAATGAATGAAATATTCTTATTAAATACTTTTCTTTACATAGTTGAATGTGCTGACAACAAAATCACACAAAAATGATCAATGGAAATCAAATTTATCAACCCATGGAGGTCTGGATTTGGAGTCACACTCAAAATTAAAGTGGAAAACCACACTACAGGCTGATCCAACTTTGATGTAATGTCCTTAAAACAAGTCAATATGAGGCTCAGTAGTGTGTGTGGCCTCCACGTGCCTGTATGACCTCCCTATAATGCCTGGGCATGCTCCTGATGAGGTGGCGGATGGTCTCCTGAGGGATCTCCTCCCAGACCTGGACTAAAGCATCTGCCAACTCCTGGACAGTCTGTGGTGCAACGTGGCGTTGGTGGATGGAGCGAGACATGATGTCCCAGATGTGCTCAATTAGATTTAGGTCTGGAGAACGGGCGGGCCAGTCCATAGCATCAATGCCTTCCTCTTACAGGAACTGCTGACACACTCCAGCCACATGAGGACTAGCATTGTCTTGAGCAGGGGGACACGTCTGGCACTGCAGGATTTGAGTCTCTGGCGGCGTAGTGTGTTACTGATGGTAGGCTTTGTTACTTTGGTCCCAGCTCTCTGCAGGTCATTCACTAGGTCCCCCGGTGTGGTTCTGGGAGCCCCAGATCGAGGGAGATTCAGTGGTCTTGTATGTTTTCCATTTCCTAATAATTGCTCCCACAGTTGATTTCTTCAAACCAAGCTGCTTACCTATTGCAGATTCAGTCTTCCCACCCTGGTGCAGGTCTACAATTTTGTTTCTGGTGTCCTTTGACAGCTCTTTGGTCTTGGCCATAGTAGAGTTTGGAGTGTGACTGTTTAAGGTTGTGGACAGGTGTCTTTTATAACAGGTGCCATTAATACAGGTAACGAGTGGAGGACAAGAGGAGCCTCTTAAAGAAGAACTTATAGGTCTGTGAGAGCCAGAAATCTTGCTTGTTTGTAGGTGACCAAATACTTATTTTTCACCATAATTTGCTAATAAATTCATTTAAAAAAGTGATTTTCTGGAGAGAAAAAAGCTCCTTGTCTGTCATAGTTGAAGTGTACTATGATAAATTACAGGCCTCTCATCTTTTTAAATGGGAGAACTTGCACAATTGGTGGCTGACTAAATACTTTTTTGCCCCACTGTAGATTGCATCTGTGAAGTGCACAGCAGGTATGCAAACGGTCTTGTGTGTTTGTCTGGTAGTCTGTGTGGCCACTTGGTCTTGACTTGTTGTCCTGTAATCTACTAACCCTGATTTAGCTGAATCTATCCCTCTCAATACACCGGACAGACAAACGCCATTACACAAGCCTACTAGCACATGTGTGCGCATTAACACATGTTCACAAATACACACACGTTCACAAATACACACACATTCCTCACAGCGTTACTGACTCTGATGCCTCACTCCATATAAGGCCAGTCCGCATTGGCCTTAAATAGACTGCATAATTCTGACAAGACTCCGTCTCCTCTCAAATTGTCCCTGAAATCTACTGACAATCTGGGTGAGTTCCATGACCATTTCAAGCCCACATGGTTGCGTCTGACGACAACTACAGAACCGCAATGCCTCTTGTAAGACCGCACATATCCCTAAATCTCATGAAACACTGTCTCTTAAACTCAATAATGACTTCCCATCACCTGTTAATACCTCAGTTCCTGGTACAGATGACACTACAGCTTATAACCTCTGTAAGGCGACAAACTTGCTTTCCTCCGCTGCAAAGCTGATGTTACATGGAGTGTCAATAGCAAGGCTTTAATCCTACGTCAGGAGAGGACACTCAGCCAAGGATTCTGCTACTTTTCACAAACACTGATTCAGGGTCAGCTCTCCCTTAACCCAGTCTGAACCGTAACTACTATGAGCTAAACAAATTGACAACAAACCCTGATCTTGGACCAGTTGTAGAGAACAAAATAACCACATCTGCGAGTAGTATCCAGTGTAGCCGCCACTGACCTGACCTGATTTTTAGACCTCACTCCTCTCTCTCTCGTGTGCCCCCCCCCCCCCCCCCCCCACACACACACCGTGTTCTCTCAGTACAGCACTAATGACCCCGGTTATGACATGAAGTTGCAACAGGCAGATTTTTGAGGTCAGTCATTGGAGACACAGACCGACACTGGCGCTCAGTGGAGTACCAGTCACCCAGATGTGAAGGGCAAGATAAGACCTCTTCTCGGTATATCTGTGTCATGCCACCTGGGTGTGGGACTCCATGATAGGCTTACTAGCCCCACTAGCTACCCCCTCAAAAGCTCATGTATGAGTCAGCAGGACTATAGGACTATTTTTCACTCTGGGGGGTGGGGTGCCCTTCCAGCATTGGGGAACATCCCACGTCTATTTCTATAGGCACAGGCATTGTTCATGACACAAACTGTTCACACCCCTCAAAGTTTTGAGAATGACACAAATATTAATTTCCACGAAGTTTGCTGCTTCAGTGTCTTTAGATATTTTTGTCAGATGTTACTATGGAATACTGAAGTATAATTACAAGCATTTCATAAGTGTCAAAGGCTTTTATTGACAATTACATGAAGTTGATGCAATGAGTCAATATTTGCAGTGTTGAACCTTCTTTTTCAAGACCTCTGCAATCTGCCCTGGCATGCTGTCCATTAACTTCTGGGCCACATCCTGACTGATGGCAGCCCGTTCTTGCAGGGTAGCCTAGTGGTTAGAGCATTGGACTAGTAACCAAAAGGTTGCAAGTTCAAATCCCAGAGCTAACATCCCAGAGCTAACAAGGTACAAAATCTGTCGTTCTGCCCCTGAACAGGCAGTTAACCCACTGTTCCTAGGCCGTCATTGAAAATAAGAATTTGTTCTTAACTGACTTGCCTAGTAAAATAAAGGTAAAATAAAAAAATAATCTATGCTTGGAGTTTGTCAGAATTTGTGGGGTTTTGTTTGTCCACCTGCCTCTTGAGGATTGACTAAAAGTTCTCAATGTGATTAAGGTCTGGGGAGTTTCCTGGCCATGGACTCAAAATATTGATATTTTGTTCCCCGAGCCACTTAGTTATCACTTTTGCCTTATGGCAAGGTGCTCCATCATGCTGGAAAAGGCCTTGTTCGTCACCAAACTGCTCCTTCATGGTTGGGAGAAGTTGCTCTCAGAGGATGTGTTGGTACCATTCTTTATTCATGGCTGTGTTCTTAGGCAAAATTGTGAGTGAGCCCACTGCCTTGGCTGAGAAGCAACACCACACATGAATGGTTTCATTACTGTTGGCATGACACAGGACTGATGGTAGCGCTCACCTTGTCTTCTCCGGACAAGCTTTTTTTCCAGATGCCCCAAACAATCGGAAAGGGGATTAATCCGAGAAAATGACTTTACCCCAGTCCTCAGCAGTCCAATCCCTGTACATTTAGCAGAATATCAGTCTGTCCCTGATGTTTTTCCTGGAGAGAAGTGGCTTCTTTGCTGCCCTTCTTGACACCAGGCCAACCTCCAAAAGTATTTGCCTCACTGTGCGTGCAGATGAACTCACACCTGCCTGCTGCCATTCCTGAGCAAGCTCTGTACTGGTGGTGCCCTGATCCCGCAGCTGAATCAACTTTCGGAGACGGTCCTGGCGCTTGCTGGACTTTCTTGGGCGCCCTGAAGCCTTCTTCACAACAATTGAACCGCTCTCCTTGAAGTTCTTGATGATCCGATAAATGGTTGATTATGGTGCAATCTTACTGGCAGCAATATCCTTGCCGGTGAAGCCCTTTTTGTGCAAAGCAATGATGACGGCACGTGTTTCCTTGCAGGTAACCATGGTTGACAGAGGGAGAACAATGATTCCAAGCACCACCCTCCTTTTGAAGCTTCCAGTCTGTTATTCGAACTCAATCAGCATGACAGAGTGATCTCCCTGCTTGTCTTCGTCAACACTCACACCTGTGTTAACATGAGAATCACTGACATGATGTCAACTGGTCCTTTTGTGGCAGGGCTGAAATGCAGTGGAAATTTTTTCTTGGGATTCGGTTAATTTGCATGGCAAAGAGGGACATGCAATTAATTGCAATTCATCTGATCACTCGTCATAACATTCTGGAGTACATGCAAATTGCCATCATACAAACTCAGGCAGCAGACTTTGAAAAATAATATTTGTGTCATTCTCAACTTTTGGCCATGACTGTATATAGACTTTTTTTTCCTATTGTATGTTAACTCTGTTTGTTTATTTATTCAATGTGTAACTCTGTGTCGCACTGCTTTGCTTTATCTTGGCAAGGTCGCAGTTGTAAATGAGAACTTGTTCTCAACTAGCCTACCTGGTTAAATAAATATATTTGTACTTTTTAAAAAAACAGGTTTTCGGTTTAAATTAGGGTTAGGCATTTGGGTAGGCGTTGTGGTTAGGGTCAGTTTTTTAAAATGTGATTTTTATGACTGTGGCTGTGCCAGCTAGTGACCGCTGCAGAACCTACAGAACAAGATTCATGACGGGAAAAACGTTAACCTGCCAATTGGTAGCTTAGCTGGATAGATTCCCATTGATTCCCATTGCGTAACACTGGCAGTTCTTTCTCCTCTGTTTAACTCTGATGACAAGATCTTACTGCTGCTTTGTGCATGACCCGGTTGGAACACTCCTCATTCGCCGTAACACCCTGCTTACTGTGGCTTTCTTTCTCTCTCTGCGTGCTCAACGATGATTCACTCCTATCTGTGTCTCGGTTTATAACTCTGGTCCTCCCTCTGCAGAGAGGGTGTAATTATGGGCCGTGTGTGTGCAATGGCAAGATCCATTGTGTGAGCTATGTGGCAATGGCTTAAGAGTGTGGGCGAGGGCGGAGGAGAAGAGATGGAAGGGGCGAGGGAGCAAAAGTGGCTGGTGAAAAGAGACAGGGAAAAGGAGGAGCAGTGGGAGGAGAAGTTTAGTAGAAGAAACCATTTAGGGAAGTCATTAGATTTGTGGAGGGAGAGAACCGTATTGAGAACCATTTTGAAAGAGCTAGGGAAAAGGAGGGATGGATGAAGAGAGGAGATTCAGTTGAAGGATGACGAGACAATGGCGTAAAGAGAGGGAAGAGCAAGTGTAGAAGAAGAGAAAAGGATAGGCAGCCGTTGACACCTTGATCCTGTTCCCCCAGCCACGCCGGCTCCGCCTGGCAACGCGACACACGTGGTGTGCTCCTTCCCAGCTGACTCCGTCTGACTGATCCTCGCGCGCTCTGTTCTTCCCACGCTCTGTCACGCTCCTTTTTCAACCTCTTCTCTCTCTTTCAACCCTCACCCAGTGTCATCGTCCTCCTTAGCCTTTTTCCTCTTTTTTATTATTTTTTTTCACAGTAGTTTCGCTTTCCAGTTCTTGTTCGTCAAGTTCACACCATTGTGGTTCCTGTCAAAGGGTTCTACTATAGTTCAATGTGGTCAGTTCAATATTGACATCTATTTACTTAAATCAACACAAATGGAAAGTACAGTAAAGTTTAGTTAATTGTGTCAATGCGTTCGATTGTAGTTCAATATACACTACATGACCAAAGGTATGTGGACACCTGCTTGTCGAACATCTCATTCCAAAATCATGTGCATTAATATGGAGTTGGTCCCCACTTTTGCTGCTATAACAGCCTCCACTCTTCTGGGAAGCCTTTCCACTAGGTGTTGGAACATTGCTGCGGGGACTTGCTTCCATTCAGCCACAACAGCATTAGTGAGATCAGGCACTGATGTTGGGTGATTTTGGCCTGGCTCGCAGTTGGTGTTCCAATTCATCTGAAAGTTTTTTGATGGGGTTGAGGTCAGGGCTCTGTGCAGGCCAGTCAAGTTCTTCCACACCGAACTCGACAAACCATTTCTGAATGGACCTCACTTTGTGCACGGGGGATTATCATGCTGAAACAGGAAAGGGCCTTCCCCAAACTGTTGCCACGCAGTTGGAAGCATTGAATTGTCTAGAATGTCATTGTATGCTGTAGCGTTCAGATTTCCTTTCACTGGAATTAAGGGGACTAGCCTGAACCATGAAAAACATCCCCAGACTATTATTCCTCCTCCACCAAACTTTACAGTTGGCACTGTGCATTGGGGTAGGAAGCGTTCTCCTGGTATCCGCAAAACCTAGATTCGTCTGTCGGACTGCCAGATGTTGAAGCGTGATTCATTACTCCAGAGAACGAGTTTCCACTGCTCCAGAGTCCAATGGCGGCGAGCTTTACACCACTCCAGCCGATGCTTGGTGATTTTATGGTTGTGTGCGGCTGCTCGGCTATGGAAACCTGTTTCATGAAACTCCATACGAACAGTTATTGTGCTGACAGTGCTTCCAAAGGCAGTTTGGAACTCGGTAGTGAGTGTTGCAACCGAGGACAGACTATTTTTACTCGCTTCAGCACTCGGCGGTCCCGTTCTGTGAGCTTGTGTGGCTTACCACTTTGCGGCTGAGCTGTTGTTGCTCCTAGACGGTTCCACTTCACAATAACAGCACTTACAGTAGACCAGGGCAGAAATTTGACAAACAGACTTTTTCGAAAGGTGGCATCCTTTGACGGTGCCACTTTGAATTGAGCTCTTCTGTAAGGCCATTCTACTACCAATGTTTGTCTGGAGGTTGCATGGCTGTATACTCTATTTTCACATAACTGTCAGCAACGATGTGCAGAAATGGCCAAATCCACTAGTTTGAAGGCGTGTCCACATACTTTTGCATATAAAAGTTACTTGTCGATGTGACTCAGCTCAAGTTAGTTTAAATCTATAGTTAACATGATCTTGTTTAATTTTAGCATTGTTCAGCGTAAGTCGATATAACTCCCCTTTTCATTGTGGGTCGGTTTTGTTGACTTATCTTCTGTTTGAGTCCAATGCCCAGTCAGTGTACAGAATGCAGTTTAGTTAAATGCAATTCGGTGCAGCTGAATGCCGTCTGATTCAATGCGATCCCAAATCCTCTTCAATTTGTTTTATTGACCTGAAGGCCATTGCTTTATCGATCTGAGGACAATGCATCATTCTGTCCATGCTGACACAGATGATACACACACACACACACACACACACACTAGGGCTGTGACGATATCGCAATATTCTTTCCATAGCAAACACAAAGCAGACATACAGTGCAACTCTTTGGTCCTTTAAAAATCTGCTGTTCTTTAACTTGGAAAATACATCTGACTCTGGATTACAACGTGTTTGTTTCCAACATATGTTTTTCAAAATACATTTTCTTTGTGTTTTGTTTCCTTGCCACGATACTAACGAGCATCGCGATACTCCTTTCGTCCCGGGCCCTAGCACACACATATATATACACACACACACCCAGCACGCACACACATATATATACACACACACCCAGCACGCACACACATTCTGTCCACCGCTGAGTCACTGACAGATAATCATCTCAAAATTCCTGAATTAAAGACTCATTATGACCCATAAAACACCTTGTCAAACTTTGACCTGCTGTACAGTTAATGTATGTGTCACCTGTGGTAATGGTGATACACAAAGTGTGTCATAGAACAATGAACTGAAAGGGATCCAAGGGCGATGTTGTTCAACAATAACACTTCTCTTAAAGGACCATAGCAACAACAATACCTTGGCTAGCTTCAGTACGTTCCTGCTACAAGACCTATGTCACTTTGTTTAGGTAGCTAAGCCTGCTTGGCATGCTTCTACCTTCTAGCTTGTATTCTGGTGCCTACATGGCCATGCTTCACAACCAATGATGTAGGTTACTTACTCATTTGTGTTCGGAATATAGGATAAGGGTCAAGGGTCGGTTTAGAGTGTAGTTAATTTAGTTACTGGTTACAAGTGGCATTTGTGGTTTAAAAACCGACTGTCTTTTTCTTTTCTGGAGCTTCAAGAAAGGGACTAAGGAAGGATAGGACACATTGGAACTATTAGAACAGAACTTTGGTTTTAAATGAACTGGGCCGTATACACTAGGCACAAAACCAATTGAAACAGAGACGGACTACCGTAACCTGTCCAATAAGAAACACTGGTTTTCGTTTTCCGTTGCAAAGCGTTTTGCTATGCTGTGTGATTTTACCCAGTAGGAACACTGTGTTCCTGGCCTTGTGGAAGGCAGTTTCCTGTTTTCTTCCTGTTTCTAAGCAAACGGCAGCGTGCGAAACGTAGTGTTATCACAGTTTGATACCAGCCACAATTTATAGGCTTTCAGATCTAGGGAGGGATACTGACAGAGGAAGTGTGTGTAAGAGGGAAAGAGAGGGGATAGAGAAAGCGTGTGGATTAAGACCCTTTTCAACAGATCTTTAGAGCAGGTGTGGTACATCAGCTTCCAAGCGGTCTAAAGCACTGCATCTGAGTGCAAGAGCTTCCACTACAGACACCCTGGTTGGAATCCAAGCTGTATCCCAACCGGCCGTGATTGGGAGTCCTATAGGGCGGTGCAAAATCGGGGACGAATATTATAATAATATTAAACTTGGATACGTTGGCGAGGCCGCAATTGGAAAATAGGGATTTCTCTCAGTATTGGTGTGACAGCATATCTGAGTGTGTGCTGCTTGCACAGCAGTGCTTGAATATAGCGGGAATACAGTGTGTGAGTGTGTATGTGTGTGTCCTCTGTCCAGTTAATGAGTATACTATATATCTGTTGGTGGTTGTGTGTTTGTGTGTCCAGTGCATTT
Organism: Oncorhynchus nerka; assembly: GCF_034236695.1. Classification (NCBI taxonomy): domain Eukaryota; kingdom Metazoa; phylum Chordata; class Actinopteri; order Salmoniformes; family Salmonidae; genus Oncorhynchus; species Oncorhynchus nerka. The sequence continues at coordinate 61,493,772 of NC_088399.1, forward strand.
GTGTTTCGTGCAGGCTTGTAATGTTTGCTTCGTGAGCGAGGCTGCAGAATCTGAGCCCTCTCGTTATCAGGCCATAGGATAGATAGAGGATGGAGGGGCCTCCTGTTTGTTTCTCTCCTCTTCCCCCAATCCCTTCTTATCTCTCTCTCTACTCTCACCTCTCTACTCTTCCTCTCTTTCCACTCATCTCTTTTTCCCACTGGACCCAATCCCTTCTCACCCTCCCCTCTGACTCTCACTCTCACTCTCACTCTCTCTACTCACCTCTCTACTCTTCCACTCTTTCCACTCATCTCTTTTTCCCACTGGACCCAATCCTTTCTCACCCTCCCCTCTGACTCTCTCTCTCTCTCTCTCTCTCTCTCTCTCTCTCTCTCTCTTCCTCTCTCTCTCTCTCTACTCTCACCTCTCTACTCTTCCTCTCTTTCCACTCATCTCTTTTTCCCACTGGACCCAATCCCTTCTCACCCTCCCCTCTGACTCTCTCTCCTGTCTTTCCCTCGTCTATCAGTCCTCTCAGTTACGCTCCCTTATTTCTTTTCTCACACCCTCCCTCAAAGGGGCTTTGTTGACATGACAATGCCTTGTGGCCAATGAGGAGGAGGCTGTGTACTGAGCCAGCCAATCAATAGGAAACGTTGACAATAATACAGACATTGGCACGAAAATGCTCAGGCACCATTGACACACTTGCCCTCGATCTATCTCTGTACTCTGTTGATCCATAATGTGGTTTTTTGCTGGTCGGTCAGCACCTCGCTCTTCCCTTCTCTGTCCCACACATTTCTCTGATTCCCATGTCTTCCCAGGTTAGGTCTTTGGTCGCTCTCTCTCTCTCTCTCTCTCTCTCTCTCTCTCTCTCTCTCTCTCTCTCTCTCTCTCTCTCCTGTCTTCAACTGTTTGTTTTCTTTCTCCACTTTCTCTCCTTCTACCATACTTCTTTCCTCTCCTAACTCACTCCTGTCCTAAGTTGTTAGCTCTCTCCATACCAGCGGTGTTCTTCAAACAAAGCCCAGCCCCACCGGATCCTCTAGCTCTCCAGCCGGTTCAGAACTAAAACCCTCAATGTGCCACAACAAGCTCCTTAAAACGGTCCCACCTCTCCTTAACGTACCTGACTCAGCGCGGTAATTAGCTCGCCGATTTGATCATTTTCCGCATTACTGTGTGGGACAGAATCCCTTTCTTTATTCTTGATCCGCCTCTCCACTCCTCCTCCCTCTTTCTTTATCCTCCCCTCCAAGACCACCCCGGCGCGGCCCCTTTTGTCTTCCGTTCCATCACTTAGCCAATGGGACGTTCCGTCTCTTAGGGAAACTGCTTGGTGTTTTGGTGTGTGAAGATCGTGAAAAGGACCGTGTGGCGGGAAGGCGACACAGGGTCATCGGAGGTTTTCAGGAGATCTCTTGGACACACACACACACACACACACACACACACCCCCAACTGCACATGTTAATTGACACAATGGATACTAGCAGTCGACCGATTATGATTTTTTTTCCAATACCGATTTATTGGAGGACCAAAAAAGCCAATACTCATTAATCGGACGATTTTATATATTTGTAATCATGACAATTACAACCGTACTGAATGAACACTTTTATTTTAACTTCATACAATACAATCAATAAAATCAATTTAGGCCTCAAATAAATATGTTCAATTTGGTTTAAATAATACTTTCTTCTTGGAGAAGAAAATAAAAGTGCAATATGTGCAATGTAAAAAGAGCTAATGTTTAAGTTCCTTGCTCAGAACATATGAAAGCTGGTGGTTCCTTTTAACATGAGTCTTCAATATTCCCAGGTAAGAAATTTTAGGTTGTAGTTATTATAGGACTATTTCCCTTTATACCATTTGTATTTCATATACCTTTCACTATTGGATGTTCTAATAGGTATTTTAGTATTGCCAGCCTAATCTCGGGAGTCGATAGGCTTGAAGTCATAAACATTGCAATGCTTGAAGCACAGCGAAGAGCTGCTGGCAAACGCAGGAAAATGCTGTTTGAATGAATGCTTACGAGCCTGCTGCTGCCTACCACCACTCAGTCAGACTGCTCTTTCAAATCATAGACTCAATTATAATTAACACACAGAAATACGAGCCGTAGGTCATTTAATATGGTTAAATCCGGAAACGAGCATTTCGAAAGCAAAACGTTTATTCTTTCAGTGAAATGCGGAACCTTTTCTGTATTTTATTGAACGGGTGGCATCCATCAGTCTAAATATTGCTGTTACTTTGCACAACCTCCAATGTTATGTCATAATTATGTACAATTCTGGCAAATTAGTTCGCAACGAGCCAGGCGGCCCAAACTGTTGCATATACCCTGACTCTGCGTGCCATGAACGCAAGAGAAGTGACACAATTTGCCTAGTTTAATATTGCCTGCTAACATGAATTTATTTTTTAACTAAATATGCAGGTTTAAAAATATATACTTCTGTGTATTGATTTTAAGAAAGGCATGGATGTTTATGGTTAGATACAGTTGTGCAACGATTGTGCTTTTTTCACAAATGCGCTTTTGTTAAATCATCCCCCGTTTGGTGAAGTTGGCTTTCTTTGTTAGGAAGAAATAGTCTTCATAGTTCGCAACGAGCCAGGCGGCCCAAACTGTTGTATATACCCCGACTCTGTTGCACAGAACGCAAGAGATGTGACACAATTTCCCTAGTTAAAAGAAAGTCATGTTAGCAGGCAATATTAACTAAATATGCAGGTTTAAAATATATATACTTGTGTATTGATTTTAAGAAAGGCGTTGATGTTTATGGTTAGGTACACACAGCTTTTTTCACAAATGTGCTTTGCTCACCCGTTTGGTGAAGTAGGCTGTGATTCAATGATAAATTAACAGGCACCGCATCGATTTATATGCAAAGCAGGACACGCTAGATAACTACACATGGTTGACGATAGTACTAGTTTAACTAGTGATTGTTAAGATTGATTGTTTTTTTTCTAAGATAAGTTTAATGCTAGTTAGCACCTTGGCTCCTTGCTGTACTCACATAATATGTAGTCAGCCTGCCACGCAGGTCCCTTGTGGAGTGCAATGTAATCAGCCATAATCGGTGTCCAAAAATGCCGATTACCGATTATTGTTATGAAAACTAATCGGCCATTCCGATTAATCAATCAATCTGTAAAGGATACGCATCACACAAATGCAAATACAAATGTTCATCAATGTGCCCACATACAGTATTTGATACAAGCCCACTACTCGCAAACACTTTTCTCACACACTTCTTCCCCTGTCTCCCAGTTGGAGGGTCAATCTTGTTAGTCCTTTCCCATCGCTCTGTGTTTTGCATGACTGCGACGACACTGTACACCCAATACAATGGCTTCTGCTCTCTGACTCTCACACACCATAACAATGGTAAGCACCTAGCTAGCTCTCATCTAATGCTAACTAACTCTGCAAATGCTCTGAATTCCACCCTTATCTGGGCCTATATGGCCTTACTTTGAAACCCATACACACTCTCACACACACACACACACACATGGGTGGTAAACAACATAGGTGACCTTTGGTCTCATGAAACAAAAGTAAAACTCAGTCCCATGGTGGAGAGTCACTGAATCCTGGTAACTGGCCGTTTTGACCACTATTCCTCCTAGAGCCAGTTTTTGCCACTAAACTCAATGGGTAAAATGATGACTTACTCAGGAAGAGCTGATCCCAAATCAGAATGAACGTTACCATGAGCGTCATTGTGTCATGGACACCCATCTCTCAGCAGGCATTGTAGTAAACGCCCCTGAGGACCTGATAGGCCATAATTGCAACTTTTATGAGGTCAGGTCAAGTGCCTGACAAGAAAGGGCGGGGGCCTAATTGTAGAGTAACCATGGTGACAGGGAACAGCTGGGTTAAAATGAGAGCCTGTGTTACCTTGGTTATCTCCAGTGTCACCCTGTGTTTTTGTATACTCCCCATTCCACTCCTCATTTTATTGCCTTTTTTTTTTCTCCCCTTCGTCTTTTCCCATCCGCTGACCAAGTGTTTTCTCGCTCCCTCTTTTTCTTCTCACGGCCCTTAATTCTGTTTATTTCTCCCTCTCACTCTCACACACCCCTTGTACCCTCTTAACCACCTCCTGCCCTCTGTAGTGGTCTGTCACTCTGTCTCCCTCGCTCGGTCTCCCCCCGCTCATTAACCTGTGATTAAGTGAGGGTTCTAAAACCAAAGGGGTTTGGATAAGGGGTCCAACGGTTTCCTCCCCCCATTCCCACCATCCATAGAGGCCCTCTCCTCTCCTCCCCTCTCCTCCTGTCCCCAGTGACGGTGCTACTGCAGTAGGCAGCAGTGGGATAGAGGTACTGCTGCTGTATTAGACCTGCAGAGGAAATGTACCGTCTCTGAGCCTGAGCCACAGTGCAGTGAGGAAGTATTAGCCCCCTTTTCTGATTTTTCTCTAGTTTTGCATATTTTTGATACTGAATGTTGTCAGATCTTTAATGAAAACTGAATATTATATAAAGGGAACCTGGGTGAACAAATAACCCAAATAAAAGTAGTTAAAAACTAATTTAACATAGATATGCAACACCGTTGTCCCTCTGTGAAAAACTAATTTAACATAGATATGCAACACCGTTGTCCCTCTGTGAAAAAGTAATTTAACATAGATATGCAACACCGTTGTCCCTCTGTAAAAAAGTAATTTAACATAGATATGCAACACCGTTGTCCCTCTGTAAAAAGTAATTTAACATAGATATGCAACACCGTTGTCCCTCTGTAAAAAGTAATTTAACATAGATATGCAACACCGTTGTCCCTCTGTAAAAAAGTTGATCCCTCCCTCTGTAAAAAGTAATTTAACATAGATATGCAACACCGTTGTCCCTCTGTAAAAAGTAATTTAACATAGATATGCAACACCGTTGTCCCTCTGTGAAAAAGTAATTTAACATAGATATGCCCTCCCTCTGTGAAAAATTAATTTAACATAAAAAGTAATTTATATATGCAACACCGTTGTCCCTCTGTGAAAAAGTAATTTAACATAGATATGCAACACCGTTGTCCCTCTGTGAAAAAGTAATTTCCCCCTTACACTCAGTAACTGGTTGTACCACCTTTGGCTGCAATGACTCCAACCCAAGACTTCCTGTAAAAGGTGACACCACAAGTTATTGAGTGTAAGGGGGCAATTACTTTTTCACCCAGTGCCATTGGGTGTTGCATAACTTTGTTTATGAAATCAAATAAATAAGTATGTTGTATTATTTGTTCACTCAGGTACCCTTTTTTAAATATCTAATATTATATTTAATTGGAGATCTCACAACATTCAGTATCAAATTTATGCAAAAGTAGAGAAATGATTTGCCCCCTTTCTGTTTATTTTTTTTTTCCACAGCACTGTATACCATTGCCTGGGTGCCTCGGCTCCACTGACTCTCACTGGTGTCAGTGTCACACACTCACACACACACACACTAACAAGGACTGACACACACCACCACCACGACACCAACATGACCAACATCCCTGAGGAGAGGAGGGAATCCTCTACCCATATTTTGAGACTGCACCATAGGAGTCAATGGGGGAGTGAGAGAGAGTCAGGTCAACAGGGGCAGCTTGGTTATATCCCAGGGTTGTTCAGTAGTCACAAAACGGAGTGAAATGCGGGGGAAAGAGTACTTACTACCTGTACTTGTCCAATAAGAAACGCTTGTTTTCCTTTCCCTTTGCAAAATGTTTGAAACCATTTTGCTGTGCTGTACCCTAATGAACACTTTTTACATTGACATTTTAGTTATTTAGCCGACTCTTTTATCCAGAGTGACTCGGTTAAATCAAATTGTATTTGTCAAATGCTCCGAATACAACAGGTGTAACCAACAATGCAGTTTTAAGAAAAAATACCACCCCAAAAAAGTAACAAATAATTAAAGAGCAGCAGTAAAATAGTGAGGCTATATACAGGGGGTACCAGTACAGAGGCAATGTGCGGGGGCATCGGTATTGAGGTAATATGTACATGTAGGTAAAGTTATTAAAGTGACTATGCATAGATAATAACAGAGACTCCGTAGCGTATAAGAGAGAGAGAGGGGGGAGGCAATGCATATAGTCTGGGCCATTTGATTAGATGTTCAGGAGTCTTATGGCTTGGGGTTAGAAGCTACGATACCGCTTGCCGTGAGGTGGCACAGAGAACAGTCTATGACCGGGGTGGCTGGAGTCTTTGACGATTTGTAGGGGCTTCCTCTGACACCGCCTGGAATAGAGGTCCTGGATGGCAGGAAGCTTGGCCCCAGTGATGTACTGGGCCGTACGCACTACCCTCTGTAGTGCCTTGCAGTCAGAGGCCGAGCAGTTGCCATAACAGGCAGTGATGCAACCTGTCAGGATGCTCTCGATGGTGACACCTTAGAACATTTTGAGCATCTGAGGACCCATGCCAAATCTTTTCAGTCTACGCATTCATCTTAAGATAGCTAGGTGAGAGAACCACATATCGCAGTCGTAGTAAGTACATGTTTCCTCAGTACAGAAGTAATCAGCAAAGTCGGTGCAAGTAGACGACCCAGGTAAAGTGTACCTGGCTCATCTATGTTTGTACACTGGTGAAATGGCAGAGTCTCTCCACTGGTGCCTGCCTGCCCGGGTACTTTTGACCTGTTTTGACAGGCACTGTCAGGCGGCGTATGGTCAACCTAATGGGGCATGAGGGTGCACTGTTGTGGTCTCTCCTATTTTGACACAGTTCTGTCAGATAGGCCCCCTGTTATGACACTGTACACACTCTGTAATGACTTGGCCTCCTCTGAGGTCATATAGTTGACAGGCAGCAGGGCAGTAGACCTGGTCCCGTTCATCAAGCACCGAATGGACGAAAACAGACAAACGGGGAGAGGGGGACGTCTTGGGCTTGTCCAATGAGGTTACCCGCTTTCACTTTAATTTGCAAAGTGTTTTAAAACGTTGGTGCCTTTTAATGAACATGACCTTAGTTTTCCTGCTGGCTCGACCTCCAGGTGAGGCCTATAATATTCTACTGGGTTTCTTCATGAGATTATTTTTGTTCCCTTTACTGAGCTGGATGAGCTACATGCCCTGGAGAGCACAGTCAAACTGCAGGGCTGTTTCCTGTAAACAAGGCCACCGTGTGTGTGTGTGTGTGTGTGTGTGTGTGTGTGTGTGTGTGACCCCTCTCTACCTTTCTGTCTCTGCCCTTGCTAAGAAATGTTTGTCACTCACCACCTCTCTCTCCCTCAGTCCCTCTGTGTCCTTGCCGAAGGTATTGATGTGTGTGACGTGAGCGTAGCTGTGTTCTCAATGTGTCCGTCAACAAATCAGTCTATTCAGGGGCTTTTAACTGCTGTACTCTCGTTTTGCACGAACAATGAATAGGAGAGCTTTCTCTGAGTGTAATATTTCAGAAATTCATTTTTGACATGACCTGAAATCCATATCAAAGCCTTTCTCATACTCTCTGTAATCTCTACCGCTGTAACCAGGTAGAAGTTGCCCTTAGTCACAATCACTGATCTAGGGTCATATTACCCTCCCCTAACCTGAACCATTAGGGCCTCAAACCTCAACACGGAACTTAGATCAGTATTCCTAGGGGTAACACTCCTCAGAGTAGATCTATTCTATTCATTTGTCACCCCCGTGTACCCTCTTCAGCCCAACCCTGACCCCCAACCCAGAGTTCCAACGACATGTTATCGGGGGGCCCATATCTCCTGCTGTCATCTCTTAACAGCGCCTGTGTCTCACTGGACGACCGGTGTAGGGAGCCTGTGCTCCAGCCCTCATCCCACTCTGCATGGTTGGTTTGTAAATGCCTCCCTGTTGCCTTGATTGCGGGCCGTGGATGTCGCCCACACTATGCCACACACAGTGTTCGGCAAACTCCCCTTTTTGAAATAGGCCTCTATGTAAATTGAACGGTGTCACAAACATTCCAAGACAATTCAAGTAAACGACGCACACGACAACGTTCATGTCACGGAGGTTTTGTTTCCTGAACCGTAGGCTACAGTATCTCTCTCCGACATGTCAAAGATGGTATTAACACCAACCCCCTGCCTTCATTAGCTCTTGTGTGTGATTAGGCATGCTCTAATGATGCAGACTTCCACTCTGTCTGGGAGTGCTTCTGCCTGGTTGACCCAGGGATTTTAACCTCTCACTGTCTGAAAAGAAGTGTGTTCTATTAGCAGCAGGCTGTGTGCTAGGCTCCAGACTCCCTCCCTATCTCTCTCTGTGCATCTGCTGTTAGAGAGTGTGACGCGTAGACCTATATGTTTACCTAGTGACGCCATTTGGATTGGCTTCATATTAGCTCTCTACCTTTTTTAAATTTTTTACAACTGATCCTGTTGCAGTTTGTTTTGTGTTGCTCATAATGGCTGCAGTTTACTGAGAAGAGGGAGAACTGAGATAAGAGCAAATGGGCCTAACTGCTGAATTTGTTTTCTGTCACTGTGGGTTTAGGCCTGTGTACCCTCTGTAAATAGAACCATGTTGCCCCCTAACTGTAGAATGTGGTATTACAGGGATCTTCTGTCGTTTGAATGAACCTGGAGAGAGAAATTGAGGCTTTGTGTAAATTAGTTTTTGTGCTACTCAATGTCTAAAACATACTCCATTATACTATGCCACAGGCTACACACTTACAACACACTATCCTACTGTACTAGTGGGATTCAACTGAACTCTATAACCCCTGTTGTATCAAACTCTCTGGCCCCCCCACGCCATCAGATCCTGTTCTCCCCCTTTTCTCAGTTTTTCCTAACTTGCAAGCAGGCGTATTGAATAGAACAGTATGGAGCAGGGAAAGTCTCTGGCTGGCTCCAGCTGGCTCAGATTCCTCTACAGGAAGTGTTTGTGCTTATAGCAGCGATGAAGGGGTCGCGGGTTCACTGCGGAACTGTGGGGGCGCCCTGTGATGATGCGTCAGGGCCACACAGCTGGTGACTGGACTGGACACCAATAGAATGTATTCCATTAAGTATATACTTGTGCGCACAATTGGAGTGCTCAGGAGAAGTATACGGAATGGAACACGACCAGTCGTGTGGCCCATTAATACATTGTTGCGATTTCTCTTTGAACCGTATTGCTTAGGTTTGCCTCCGTGTGTCTCCACATTGCTATTAGTCTACTGTATTTGGAGACTGGTATTTCAAGGGCTAGTTTGATCCACAGTTATGCAGACCGCAGCGCAGGAAGGAGAAAGAGGCAGGGAAAAAGCAGAGGATGAGACTGGTAGAAGATGGAGAGGGATGGAGGGATGCCAGCCGAGAGCAATGGGTGAGCGGAAGGCAGACCGCAGCGCAGGAAGGAGGAAGAGGCTGGGAAAAAGCAGAGGATGAGACTGGTAGAAGATGGAGAGGGATGGAGGGATGCCAGCAGAGAGCAATGGGTGAGCGGAAGGCAGACCGCAGCGCAGGAAGGAGGAAGAGGCAGGGAAAAAGCAGAGGATGAGACTGGTAGAAGATATGGAGGGATGCCAGCCGAGAGCATGGGTGAGCGGAAGGCAGACCGCAGCGCAGGAAGGAGGAGGAGGCAGGGAAAAAGCAGAGGATGAGACTGGTAGAAGATGGAGAGGGATGGAGGGATGCCAGCAGAGAGCAATGGGTGAGCGGAAGGCAGACCGCAGCGCAGGAAGGAGGAAGAGGCAGGGAAAAAGCAGAGGATGAGACTGGTAGAAGATGGAGAGGGATGTAGGGATGCCAGCAGAGAGCAATGGGTGAGCGGAAGGCAGACCGCAGCGCAGGAAGGAGGAAGAGGCTGGGAAAAAGCAGAGGATGAGACTGGTAGAAGATGGAGAGGGATGCCAGCAGAGAGCAATGGGTGAGCGGAAGGCAGACCGCAGCGCAGGAAGGGGGAAGAGGCAGGGAAAAAGCAGAGGATGAGACTGGTAGAAGATATGGAGGGATGCCAGCAGAGAGCAATGGGTGAGCGGAAGGCAGACCGCAGCGCAGGAAGGGGGAAGAGGCAGGGAAAAAGCAGAGGATGAGACTGGTAGAAGATGGAGAGGGATGGAGGGATGCCAGCAGAGAGCATGGGTGAGCGGAAGGCAGACCACAGCGCAGGAAGGAGGCAGGGAAAAAGCAGAGGATGAGATGGGTAGAAGATGGAGAGGGATGGAGGGATGCCAGCAGAGAGCAATGGGTGAGCGGAAGGCAGACCGCAGCGCAGGAAGGAGGAAGAGGCAGGGAAAAAGCAGAGGATGAGACGGGTAGAAGATGGAGAGGGATGGAGGGATGCCAGCAGAGAGCATATGGGTGAGCGGAAGGCAGACCGCAGCGCAGGGAAAAAGCAGAGGATGAGACTGGTAGAAGATGGAGGGATGCCAGCAGAGAGCATATGGGTGAGCAGAAGGCAGACCGCAGCGCAGGAAGGAGGAAGAGGCAGGGAAAAAGCAGAGGATGAGACGGGTAGAAGATGGAGGGATGCCAGCAGAGAGCATATGGGTGAGCGGAAGGCAGACCGCAGCGCAGGGAAAAAGCAGAGGATGAGACTGGTAGAAGATGGAGGGATGCCAGCAGAGAGCATATGGGTGAGCGGAAGGCAGACCGCAGCGCAGGAAGGAGGAAGAGGCAGGGAAAAAGCAGAGGATGAGACGGGTAGAAGATGGAGAGGGATGGAGGGATGCCAGCAGAGAGCATATGGGTGAGCGGAAGGCAGACCGCAGCGCAGGAAGGAGGAAGAGGCAGAGGATGAGACTGGTAGAAGATGGAGAGGGATGGAGGGATGCCAGCAGAGAGCAATGGGTGAGCGGAAGGCAGACCGACAGAGAAACAGAAGGATGGGGAAAGAGTGACTTCCTTTTTATGATATTTCTTTTTTTATAGCTGTACTGACAAGACATGCCAAGGCCAGTTAAATTATGTTGCTGTCTGTCATCCTCTTCCTCCCTCTCATCCACCTCTTCCTCAGGCTGCCGTCATTATCATGTTTCCTGTGGGTTATTTACAGATGGGAACGGAAGACGACAATGAGAAGCAAAATATGGAGCACGGGGGAAATTTCTCCAAACCTTAAGGTTTGAATAGATAAAATGTAGGCAAATAGTTTTTACTGCAGCGCTTCATGTCGTGTGTGCGTTTTTGAATGTGCATACACAGTGTTCATGTGAGCACGGTCTTTCCCCATGGGCATGGGCTAGGAGTGTTTTTCAGTTAATGGATGTAGGCTTGTGTTCTGTGTGTGTGTGGGGTCTTGTATGTCAGGGTGACCTTGTTGGCAGACTCCCTATCCTACATGATGCTGCAGACTCAAGCAATTTAGCGGCCTATAGGGGAGGGAGAGGGAACGAGGGGAATGGAAAAGAAGACAATGGACTGATAATGTTGGAATTGGAAGTGCGAATAGCAGGGACCTTCATGACTTTGGTCAGTTGCCACAATGAAGAATTTGTGTGTGCGGGGGGGGGGGGTTCTCGTGTGAGATTCTGGTCTCTGTATGAAACGGGTCATTCTCAACTAGGGTTACAAAGGGTCGGTACATTTCCTGAAATTTTCCATGAACTTTGCTTAAATTAATCAAAAAAGTTAGCTTTATAACAGTGAACCTTTTTTGTGGGATACACTTAAGGCAATTCTATTTATTGTGGCATATTTTGGTTAAACTATCCCCAATTCAATGGAATTTCAACCCTCTGCATGCACAGTGCATTCTTCCATCACATGTGCAGTGCACTCTTCCATCACATGTACAGCTGATTCTCAAAATCTTGCACACTAATGAGATGCTATTGAGCCCACACTACTACACTGTCTGAGTCCAGGACTGCATGCTTTCTGGTAAGTTTTGATTACAATACTGGGTGGGGTGAATAGATTTTATATGATATACATGATTTATTTGTTAACTAGTAAATAGCAGCCTACCGCAAAATGTGTTAACAATTTCTGCTAGTTAGTTTTTTGCAACCGTATGGGTTTTAGCTTGCTTGAGCCTGCTAACTGAGAAGTGTTAATTCACCTATTTCCATACATGTTTCATTTTAAAACATTTATCTTACAAAGGAGTTGTTTAATCTAGCTGCTTAACTATTTATCTCTACATAAAATCGTATTTGTTTTTTTACACACAAAAAATAGAATCTTTACAGGAAAATGCCACGGGCTCGATCTGATGTGTGGAGACATTTCACTGCAGCTAATGTAGAAGGAAAAGCTGTGTACATTTGCAAATACTGTGCCAAATCATATGTGAACAATGCAACAAAGATGCAGAATCATCTGGCCAAGTGCATAAAGTTCCCTCAGCGCTCACAACGAGCAACCTCTGGCAAAAGTCCCTCTACTTCTATTCGAGGTGAAAATGATGAATCGGACACCTTATCGTCTTGCTCGAGCTGTATATGCAACTGGTTCACCTCTGATGCTCACAGGCAATGTGTATTGGAATACATTTCTGAATGTTCTTCACCCAGCACACACCCCTCCAACCAGACACGCTTTATCTACTCATTTGCTGGTGAAGGTCAAGCAAATCATAGAGAAAGCAGACTGTATTGCAATCATCTCTCATGGGTGGTCGAATGTTCGTGGGCAAGGAATAATTAACTACATCATCTCCACCCCCTAACCAGTATTCCACAAGAGCACAGACACACTGCTCTCTACAGATGAGCTGAAGGCAGTCAATGACCTCAGAAGGTATTTGCACTGGTGACAGACAATGCTGCGAACATGAAGGCTGCTTGGTCTAAAATGATGGAGTCCTACCCTCACATCACACCCATTGGCTGTGCTGCTCAAGCAACACCAGTTGGGGTGGTGGTGTCATGTTTGACAGTCTCCTGGAGGGGAAGGAGTCTCTCCAAGAAATGGCCATATCACATTCTGCCGATTTATATGTATAGCCCCATCAAGAGGATCCTCCTGGATGATGTATTTTGGGAGAGAGTGGTAAGCAGCCTGAACCTCCTGAAACCTATAGCAGTAGCCATTGCACGGATTGAGGGAGACAATGCCATCCTGTCTGATGTTCACTCTGCTTGCTCCGTACTACCATGCCCACTTCACTGTTGCTCCAAGCAGAGGAAACTGCAGTTCTGAAGTGCATCATAAAGCGTGAAGTCTTCTGCCTGAAGGCCATACAACCCGCGGCGTACATGTTGGACTCCAAGTATGCTGGCAAGAGCATCCGGTCTGGTGCAGAGATTAACAAGGCCTACCGCGTCTTGCCACCTTGGCCTGGATGAGGGCAAGGTTCTTGGCAGTATGGCGAAGTACACTTCCAAGCAAGGGCTTTGGGATGGAGATGCAATATGGCAGTCGTGCCAACATATCTCAGCATCCGGGTAAATTTGAGGGTTTTTGAGCCTGACAATGAGCCGTCCTCAACAAGATTGGAAAGTGACAGTGACGATGAGGCCTCCAGGGAGAAGACATGGAAGCCTGAGAGGAAGACATTGAGGAGGTCCAGGGAGAAGACATGGAAGCCTGAGAGGAAGACAACCAAAGCTTTAGTTTTTAGGCTATCATTTTACAGATGTATGTTGAAAATGTTTTTGGGAGATTGCGATGGATCATTCAATTTTTTTTGTTGTTCAGTGAAATCATCCCATGTGAAGAGTCAACTAATTTAATTAAAGTTCAATCTGTAACTAAATTGTTTTTTATTTCTATTGGAAGGATTTAATTTGCAATTATGTCTACTTTATGATAAGGTAAATGTATCCAATGAAAAAAAACATATACATTTTAAATGGTATTAATATTGATTTGCATATATTTCCATTAATTCCCACAAAGTTTCCACCTCTGAATATTCCCCAAAATGTGCAACCCTATTCACAACCGGCCATTAGAGTGCAGAGCCTTATAAAATAATTTACGTTTTAGTCATTTAGCTGACACTCTTATCCAGAGAGCCTTACAGTTGTGAGTGCCTACATTTTCATACTTGTCCCCCGTGGGAATTGAACCCACAACCCTGACATTGCAAGCTCCATGCTCTACCAACTGAGCCACACTGGACCAACCTTTTGTGTTTCTCTCTACCCCCTCTCTACCTTTCCTTTATCTCCTCTTCTTTCTTCCCTCCTTTCGTTCTCTCATCTCTCACTTTCCCATTTTTCGTTTGTTCGTTCTCTCTTTCCCTCCAGTATCTCTCTGTGCCAAGCTCGTACAGTAGTCTGACATCTCCATGCCTTCTTTGGCCAATGAGTCACTCTCAATTCCTTGGTTATTTGGGAGTTTTATGTGGACACACACACACACACACAGCAGTAAACATTTCCTATTCCGGTGGAGGGGCTTTGAAACAGACCCCCGTTAGAGGCCCTGACCTCTTGGCCTCCAGTCTTTTGCACACACTGCTCTGCTCATTCACTCAATGTGCATCCGCCTGTCAAGAGACAAAGTGTGTGCGCCTGTGTTTGTGCGCTTCTGACCTCTGACCGTGGCTATTTCCTTTGATAATCTCATCTTGGTAGTGGATTCAAACCCCTCCTTCGCCGAGTCTTGCACTTACAGGCGATCAAGCCGAGCGAGGTTAGCTGAGGTAATCACATCACACTTCATTCTTTTATGTGTGTTTTACAGTACTCCTGTATGAGTGTACCTTTTGGCTGTTTCATACTTGAGTACTCTTATCTCATGCATGTCAGTGTAAGTAATGAGGCCCAGGACAAGCTACCCCCTCCCCCCTCCAACAACAAACAGTCACACCCACTTCAGAAATGACTGATGTGAGAGTTTGGTCTGCGCACAGATCTGATTTATTTTTGATAGTCTTTCGTCAGCTCTATAAATCAGAAGTTCAGACTTTCTTAGAGTTCTGGATAATTATTGCAGGGGTAAATAGTGGTGAGGGTAAGATCAACGAATGTCTGATTGCGATGTAGCTCTACCGTTTTAACTATTGAAGACGTAGTATCAAGCACATTTTGACAGTGTTTAGTCTGGCTCTTCCACTAGAGTGTAAGGGATCGTGTGTTTGAGTGTTGTGTAACTGTTCACCCCTCACACACATCGGTCTCGTCTGTCCCACAGTGGTGGTTTTAAACTCTTGACCTCAGATTTGTGGCTGTCGCTAAAACATTGACACTTCCCTAATTAGGCCGTTCTCTCTCTAGTTTGTCTCGGTATTGGTTTTCTCACTTTCCATAAGCCACACTTCTAGTTCTCATCTCGGGGTTTTGGTTTTTAAGCAGGTAGATATGGTGTTTCTATGAATCTGACGTGTGATCGGTGGATTGGCCCTGGGCAGAGAGGACGGTGGGTAATTTAACACTAGAGGTTCACCGAACAGACTTGCATGTGACAGTCGTAGTGGAAACCACAAGCCAGACAACTGGGGTATCGCGATGTCTCCAACTGTTTCCCCAAAATACTGGTGACTATGTGATGTTATGCCCACTGCTACTCTATATAGGCCTGGCCTTTCCAAACTCACAGTCACACACACACACACACACACACACACACACACACACACACACACACACACACTATTCATCTCCATGTGATTCTAAATTGGATTCTATGACCTTTTATGTGTTTTAGTCGATCTTGTCTTGGACAGCAGCTCGGTTAGAAGTTGTTGCCACTGTAACATTAGCGTTGACATGCAGGAGAACAGTTTAGAAATGCAATGCATGCACGTCCATATTGTCTGTACACACACACACGGTTCTCTGTGAGGGCTGAGTAACTCAAGGACCCCCTGCCATGCTGTATATATCTATTCTATCCCCTGCCATGCTGTCTATATCTATTCTACCCCTTGTCCCCCTGTCATGCTGTCTATATGTATTCTACCCCCTGTCCCCCTGCCATGCTGTCTATATGTATTCTACCCCCTGTCCCCCTGCCATGCTGTCTATATCTATTCTACCTCCTGTCCCCCTGTCATGCTGTCTATATGTATTCTACCCCTGTCCCCCTGTCATGTTGTCTATATGTATTCTACCCCTTGTCCCCCTGTCATGCTGTCTATATGTATTCTACCCCCTGTCCCCTGTCATGCTGTCTATATGTATTCTACCCCCTGTCCCCCTGCCATGCTGTCTATATGTATTCTACCCCCTGTCATGCTGTCTATATCTATTCTACCCCCTGTCATGCTGTCTATATCTATTCTACCCCCATGCTGTCATGCTGTCTATATCTATTCTACCCCCCCCCTGTCATGCTGTCTATATCTATTCTACCCCTTGTCCCCTGTCATGCTGTCTATATGTATTCTACCCCCTGTCCCCCTGTCATGCTGTCTATATGTATTCTACCCCTGTCATGCTGTCTATATGTATTCTACCCCTGTCATGCTGTCTATATGTATTCTACCCCCTGTCCCCTGTCATGCTGTCTATATGTATTCTACCCCTGTCCCCCTGCCATGCTGTCTATATGTATTCTACCCCTGTCATGCTGTCTATATCTATTCTACCCCCTGTCATGCTGTCCCCCCCCTGTCATGCTGTCTATATGTATGTCCCCCTGCCATGCTGTCCTATGTATTCTACCCCCTGTCTGCTGTATTCTACCCCCTGTCCCCTGCCATGCTGTCTATATGTATTCTACCCCCTGTCATGCTGTCTATGTATTCTGTCATGCTGTCTATTCTACCCCCTGTCCCCCTGCCATGCTGTCTATATGTATTCTACCCCCTGTCATGCTGTCTATTCTACCCCCTGTCCCCCTGCCATGCTGTCTATATGTATTCTACCCCCTGTCATGCTGTCTATTCTACCCCATGCCTGTCCCCTGCCATGCTGTCCCCCTGCCATGCTGTCTATATGTATTCTTCCCCTGTCATGCTGTCTATTCTACCCCCCCTGTCATGCTGTCCCCCCCCTGCCATGCTGTCTATATGTATTCTACCCCTGTCATGCTGTCTATTCTACCCCTGTCCCCCTGCCATGCTGTCTATATGTATTCTACCCCCTGTCCTATATCTATTCCCCCCTGTCATGCTGTCCCCCTGCTCATGCTGTCTATATGTATTCTACCCCTGTCTGTCCCCCCTGCTGCTGTCTATATGTATTCTACCCCTGTCCCCCCTGTCATGCTGTCTATATGTATTCTACCCCTGTCCCCTGCTGTCATGTATTCTGTGCTGTCTATATGTATTCTACCCCTGTCCCCCTGTCATGCTGTCTATATGTATTCTACCCCTGTCCCCCTGTCATGCTGTCTATATGTATTCTACCCCTGTCCCCCTGTCATGCTGTCTATATGTATTCTACCCCCTGTCCCCCTGTCATACTGTCTATATGTATTCTACCCCTGTCCCCCTGTCATGCTGTCTATATGTATTCTACCCCCTGTCCCCCTGTCATGCTGTCTATATGTATTCTACCCCTGTCCCCCTGTCATGCTGTCTATATGTATTCTACCCCCTGTCCCCCTGTCATGCTGTCTATATGTATTCTACCCCTGTCCCCCTGTCATGCTGTCTATATGTATTCTACCCCTGTCATGCTGTCTATATCTATTCTACCCCCCCCCCTGTCATGCTGTCTATATCTATTCTACCCCCCCCTGTCATGCTGTCTATATCTATTCTACCCCTGTCATGCTGTCTATATCTATTCTACCCCCTGTCATGCTGTCTATATCTATTCTACCCCCTGTCATGCTGTCTATATCTATTCTACCCCCTGTCATGCTGTCTATATCTATTCTACCCCTGTCATGCTGTCTATATGTATTCTACCCCTGTCATGCTGTCTATATGTATTCTACCCCCTGTCATGCTGTCTATACCCTGTCATGCTATTCTACCCCTGTCATGCTGTCTATATGTATTCTACCCCCCCCCTGTCATGCTGTCTATATGTATTCTACCCCCTGTCCCCCCTGTCATGCTGTCTATATGTATTCTACCCCTGTCATGCTGTCTATATGTATTCTACCCCTGTCCCCCTGTCATGCTGTCTATATGTATTCTACCCCCCTGTCATGCTGTCTATATGTATTCTACCCCCTGTCCTGTCTATATGTATTCTACCCCCTGTCCCCTGTCATGCTGTCTATATGTATTCTACCCCCTGTCATGCTGTCTATATGTATTCTACCCCTGTCATGCTGTCTATATGTATTCTACCCCCCCTGTCATGCTGTCTATATGTATTCTACCCCCTGTCCTGTCTATATGTATTCTACCCCTGTCATGCTGTCTATATGTATTCTACCCCCTGTCCCCTGTCATGCTGTCTATATGTAATTCTACCCCCTGTCATGCTGTCTATCTATTCTACCCCCTGTCATGCTGTCTATCTATTCTACCCCCTGTCATGCTGTCTATCTATTCTACCCCCTGTCATGCTGTCTATATCTATTCTACCCCTGTCATTCTGTCTATATCTATTCTACCCCCTGTCATGCTGTCTATTTCTATTCTACCCCCTGTCATGCTGTCTATATCTATTCTACCCCCTGTCATGCTGTCTATCTATTCTACCCCCTGTCATGCTGTCTATATGTATTCTACCCCCTGTCATGCTGTCTATATGTATTCTACCCCCTGTCATGCTGTCTATATGTATTCTACCCCCTGTCCCCCTGTCATGCTGTCTATATGTAATTCTACCCCCTGTCCCCCTGTCATGCTGTCTATATGTATTCTACCCCCTGTCCCCCTGTCATGCTGTCTATATGTATTCTACCCCCTGTCATGCTGTCTATATGTATTCTACCCCCTGTCTCCCTGTCATGCTGTCTATATGTATTCTACCCCCTGTCATGCTGTCTATATGTATTCTACCCCCTGTCCCCCTGCCATGCGGTCTATATCTATTCTACCCCCTGCCATGCTGTCTATATCTATTCTACCCCCTGTCATGCTGTCTATATCTATTCTACCCCCTGTCATATGTATTCTACCCCTGTCATGTATTCTATGTATTCCCCCTGTCATGCTGTCTATATGTATTCTACCCCCCTACCCCCCTGTGTCATGCTGTCTATATGTAATTCTACCCCCTGTCATGCTGTCTATCTATTCTACCCCTGTCATGCTGTCTATATGTATTCTACCCCCTGTCATGCTGTCTATATCTATTCTACCCCTGTCATGCTGTCTATATCTATTCTACCCCTGTCATGCTGTCTATATCTATTCTACCCCTGTCATGCTGTCTATTCTACCCCTGTCTGTCATCTATTCTACTACCCCTGTCATGCTGTCTATATCTATTCTACCCCCTGTCATGCTGTCTATATCTATTCTACCCCTGTCATGCTGTCTATATCTATTCTACCCCTGTCATGCTGTCTATGTCATGTCTATATGTATTCTACCCCCTGTCATGCTGTCTATATGTATTCTACCCCTGTCCCCTGTCATGCTGTCTATATGTATTCTACCCCTGTCATGCTGTCTATATGTATTCTACCCCCCCCTGTCATGCTGTCTATATGTATTCTACCCCTGTCCCCTGCCATGCTGTCTATATCTATTCTACCCCTGTCCCCTGTCTATGCTGTCTATATGTCATTGTCTACCCCCTGTCCCCCTGTCATGCTGTCTATATGTATTCTACCCCTGTCTACCCCTGTCATGCTGTCTATATGTATTCTACCCCTGTCATGCTGTCTATATGTATTCTACCCCCCCCCTGTCATGCTGTCTATATCTATTCTACCCCTGTCTATATCTATTCTACCCCTGTCATGCTGTCTATATGTATTCTACCCCTGTCATGCTGTCTATATGTATTCTACCCCCTGTCCCCCTGTCATGCTGTCTATATGTATTCTACCCCCCTGTCCCCCCTGTCATGCTGTCTATATGTAATTCTACCCCCTGTCCCCTGTCATGCTGTCTATATGTATTCTACCCCCTGTCATGCTGTCTATATGTATTCTACCCCCTGTCCCCCTGTCATGCTGTCTATATGTATTCTACCCCCCCCTGTCATGCTGTCTATATCTATTCTACCCCTGTCATGCTGTCTATATCTATTCTACCCCCTGTCATGCTGTCTATATCTATTCTACCCATGCTGTCTATATGTCATGCTGTCTATATGTATTCTACCCCCTGTCATGCTATCTATATCTATTCTACCCCCTGTCATGCTGTCTATATGTATTCTACCCCCTGTCCCCCCTGCCATGCTGTCTATATCTATTCTACCCCCTGTCATGCTGTCTATATCTATTCTACCCCTGTCATGCTGTCTATATGTATTCTACCCCCTGTCATGCCCTGTCATGCTGTCTATATGTATTCTACCCCCTGTCATGCTGTCTATATGTATTCTACCCCTGTCCCCCTGTCATGCTGTCTATATGTATTCTACCCCTGTCCCCTGCCATGCTGTCTATATGTATTCTACCCCTGTCCCCTGCCATGCTGTCTATATGTATTCTACCCCCTGTCCCCCTGTCATGCTGTCTATATCTATTCTACCCCCATGTCCCCCTGTCATGCTGTCTATATGTATTCTACCCCTGTCCCCCTGTCATGCTGTCTATATGTATTCTACCCCTGTCCCCCTGTCATGCTGTCTATATGTATTCCACCCCCTGTCATGCTGTCTATATGTATTCTACCCCCTGTCCCCCTGTCATGCTGTCTATATCTATTCTACCCCCTGTCCCCCTGTCATGCTGTCTATATCTATTCTACCCCCTGTCCCCCTGCCATGCTGTCTATATCTATTCTACCCCCTGTCATGCTGTCTATATCTATTCTACCCCTGTCCCCCTGTCATGCTGTCTATATCTATTCTACCCCTGTCATGCTGTCTATATCTATTCTACCCCCTGCCATGCTGTCTATATCTATTCTATCCCCCTGCCATGCTGTCTATATCTATTCTACCCCCTGCCATGCTGTCTATATCTATTCTACCCCTGTCATGCTGTCTATATCTATTCTACCCCCTGTCCCCCTGTCATGCTGTCTATATCTATTCTATCCCCTGCCATGCTGTCTATATCTATTCTACCCCCCTGCCATGCTGTCTATATCTATTCTACCCCCTGTCATGCTGTCTATATGTATTCTACCCCCTGTCCCCTGTCATGCTGTCTATATGTATTCTACCCCCCTGTCCCCTGTCATGCTGTCTATATGTATTCTACCCCCTGTCCCCTGTCATGCTGTCTATATGTATTCTACCCCTGTCATGCTGTCTATATGTATTCTACCCCCTGTCCCCTGTCATGCTGTCTATATCTATTCTACCCCCTGTCCCCCCCCTGTCATACTGTCTATATCTATTCTACCCCCTGTCCCCTGCCATGCTGTCTATATCTATTCTACCCCTGTCCCCTGTCATGCTGTCTATATCTATTCTACCCCCTGTCCCCCCCCCCTGTCATGTCATGCTGTCTATATCTATTCTACCCCTGTCATGCTGTCTATATCTATTCTACCCCCTGCCATGCTGTCTATATCTATTCTATCCCCTGCCATGCTGTCTATATCTATTCTACCCCCTGCCATGCTGTCTATATCTATTCTACCCCCCCCTGTCATGCTGTCTATATCTATTCTACCCCCCTGTCATGCTGTCTATATCTATTCTACCCCCTGTCCCCCTGTCATGCTGTCTATATCTATTCTATCCCCTGCCATGCTGTCTATATCTATTCTACCCCCTGCCATGCTGTCTATATCTATTCTACCCCCTTTCATGCTGTCTATATCTATTCTACCCCCTGTCATGCTGTCTATATGTATTCTACCCCCTGTCCCCCTGTCATGCTGTCTATATGTATTCTACCCCCTGTCCCCCTGTCATGCTGTCTATATGTATTCTATCCCCTGCCATGCTGTCTATATCTATTCTACCCCCTGCCATGCTGTCTATATCTATTCTACCCCCTGTCATGCTGTCTATATCTATTCTACCCCCTGTCATGCTGTCTATATCTATTCTACCCCCTGTCCCCCTGTCATGCTGTCTATATCTATTCTATCCCCTGCCATGCTGTCTATATCTATTCTATCCCCCTGCCATGCTGTCTATATCTATTCTACCCCCTGTCATGCTGTCTATCTATTCTACCCCCTGTCATGCTGTCTATCTATTCTACCCCCTGTCATGCTGTCTATCTATTCTACCCCCTGTCATGCTGTCTATATCTATTCTACCCCCTGTCATGCTGTCTATATCTATTCTACCCCCTGTCATGCTGTCTATATCTATTCTACCCCCTGTCATGCTGTCTATATCTATTCTACCCCTGTCATGCTGTCTATATCTATTCTACCCCTGTCATGCTGTCTATATCTATTCTACCCCTGTCATGCTGTCTATATCTATTCTACCCCTGTCATGCTGTCTATATCTATTCTACCCCCTGTCATGCTGTCTATATGTATTCTACCCCCTGTCCCCTGTCATGCTGTCTATATCTATTCTACCCCCTGTCCCCTGCCATGCTGTCTATATCTATTCTACCCCTGTCATGCTGTCTATATGTATTCTACCCCCTGTCCCCTGTCATGCTGTCTATATGTATTCTACCCCCTGTCCCCCTGTCATGCTGTCTATATGTATTCTACCCCCTGTCCCCCTGTCATGCTGTCTATATCTATTCTACCCCCTGTCCCCCCTGTCATACTGTCTATATGTATTCTACCCCTGTCATGCTGTCTATATCTATTCTACCCCTGTCCCCCTGCCATACTGTCTATGTATTCTACCCCTGTCCCCTGTCATGCTCTCTATATGTATTCTACCCCCTGTCATGCTGTCTATATGTATTCTACCCCCTGTCATGCTGTCTATATGTATTCTATCCCCTGCCATGCTGTCTATATCTATTCTACCCCTGCCATGCTGTCTATATCTATTCTACCCCTGTCATGCTGTCTATATCTATTCTACCCCCTGTCATGCTGTCTATATCTATTCTACCCCCTGTCCCCTGTCATGCTGTCTATATCTATTCTATCCCCTGCCATGCTGTCTATATCTATTCTATCCCCTGCCATGCTGTCTATATCTATTCTACCCCCTGTCATGCTGTCTATCTATTCTACCCCCTGTCATGCTGTCTATCTATTCTACCCCCTGTCATGCTGTCTATCTATTCTACCCCCTGTCATGCTGTCTATATCTATTCTACCCCCTGTCATGCTGTCTATATCTATTCTACCCCCTGTCATGCTGTCTATATCTATTCTACCCCTGTCATGCTGTCTATATCTATTCTACCCCCTGTCATGCTGTCTATTTCTATTCTACCCCCTGTCATGCTGTCTATATCTATTCTACCCCCTGTCATGCTGTCTATATCTATTCTACCCCCTGTCATGCTGTCTATATCTATTCTACCCCCTGTCATGCTGTCTATATCTATTCTACCCCCTGTCATGCTGTCTATATGTATTCTACCCCCTGTCCCCCTGCCATGCTGTCTATATCTATTCTACCCCCCTGTCATGCTGTCTATATGTATTCTACCCCTGTCCCCCTGTCATACTGTCTATATGTATTCTACCCCTGTCCCCCCCCTGTCATGCTGTCTATATGTATTCTACCCCTGTCCCCCTGTCATGCTGTCTATATCTATTCTACCCCCTGTCCCCCCTGTCATACTGTCTATATGTATTCTACCCCCTGTCATGCTGTCTATATCTATTCTACCCCTGTCCCCCTGCCATACTGTCTATGTATTCTACCCCCTGTCCCCCTGTCATGCTCTCTATATGTATTCTACCCCTGTCATGCTGTCTATATGTATTCTACCCCCTGTCATGCTGTCTATATGTATTATATCCCCTGTCATGCTGTCTATATCTATTCTACCCCCTGTCCCCCTCTCATACTGTCTATATGTATTCTACCCCCTGTCCCCCTGTCATGCTGACTCACTGAGATCATCTGTCTCACATATCGTGACTTCATGCACTCACCCACTTTTAGAGTGTACAGCATAGTTACTCTTGTAGTTAGATAGCAGTTCCCTGCCGTAACCCTCATGTTGTTCTCTCACTATTTTAGACCGTAATTTCATACTCACTCACTCACTCACCTTGGTTTAGTGGTCTATCAAGTCACCCACAGTCGGAATAGTTCCATTCAAAGATGGCCATTAATACATTTAGGACGGAGTGACACCTCTGTTGCTATGAGTGAGCCAAACATAGACAGCAGCACATGCTCACACATGACACGCTGCTTGACGCACACACACACGGACACACACACACACATATGCACAAACATGCACAAAGGAAAGACTATCTCTCATGTTGTTTCCTCCCTAGCGAGAGAAAGAAGGAACCCAACGGTTTCATTGGTTTTATTCCATTTATGAACTTTTTTTATAGTGGTGGTCGGAGCAACGGCTCAGTGCCGGGCGCTTGTTTCAGGGGAAAGGAATTCAGTGTATGAGTGTCAGAGTGCAAGATGGGCTAACGAAAGAGCTTGAGACTGGAGAGGATTGGTGTAAAGAGCGAGTGAGACTAGAGAGGATTGGTGTAAAGAGCGAGTGAGACTAGAGAGGATTGGTGTATAGAGGGAGGGTGACTAGAGAGGATTGGTGTAAAGAGGGAGGTAGCTCGAATGGAGAGAAGGACTTGGCAGAGATTACTAGTCTCTCAGCAGTGAGGCTACGTGTTCAAAAAGGAGAAGTTGGAGAAGGACAACGAAGACGGGGATGGAAAGTTGAGGAAAGTTCATCTGACAGCTGACTATTATCCAAGGCAACAAACAAAAAAAAACAGGATAGAAGATGCTTCTAACGAACAGGCTGAGGCAGAAACTTCAAAACTCTTCAGTAGCTTGTTGCTCACGGACTTGCCCGTCTTAGGACAGACCTGGGATTGGTATTGGACGCCGGAAGTGGTCACTCTCGTTTGAAGTCTTTGTGGAGCGAACTGACTCGGGGTCAGTTAGCACGTAAGCGGTTAGCAATGGACCTGCTCACGGACCCGGCGGTCGTCACGCCCATCCTGGTGGTGGCTGCTCACTTCCTCTCTGCAGTCGGGGTGTGGTTCTCCCGTCGACGGCGTACCCCTCGTTTCACACCAGGTATATATATATATATATATATATACTCATTAAAGAGCATAGGACTGGAAGGCAGAGAGAGAGAGAGAGAGAGAGGAAGAGGCTCCTCATCTCCTTCTGTCACTGCTGCCTCTTTATACCCCTCAGACAAGGAGAGGGAGGGTGTTTAGTGTGACTCCTGGCTTCCTACTTCCCTCTCTAGACTCCTCCCCTCTTGGTGTCATCGGGTGACTCTTGTCAGCATGTCTTGTGTTGGCATGATGGCTTGTTCACTGCTGTGTTGCCGGTTGGAATTGGAAGGAGCGGATGATTAGCGGTTAGCCTATTGGTCAATGTATTGGGGTTTTGGATTAGTGTAGATGACAGTTAGCATGTAGCTTCTTTCTGTTGGATTTCAGTTTAAGGAGACTGTTACTTTCCAGAGTACTTTTTTATTTTTTAAATTTTTTATCTCATAGCCTCTGACTTGCTAGTCTGATTTTAGTTGTTGTGTACAGTGTGTGTCTGATTAGATCTCCACCGGTGTGAGTCATTCTAGGGCAGTTCTCCTTATTTGGCCTTTTCTACAGCACAGCTGCTACCTTTTCATGTGCCACTGTTTCATATCGACTTAAATGGCGTTGACGTTTTCGTTTGTGTGTCTGCTTTTTAGAATATCGTGTCAGCCTAATGCAAATGAGCAACGTCACTTTGGTGACAAGGAGCAGCTCCCCACCGTCACCTGGCCAATTATGCTGAGCTGATGATAAGCACCGTGACAAATATGTTGTTGTACCAGTGCAGTCCTGTACGAGGCCAAGTCCTTTAATGTAAAGCCTAATACAAGCTATGGAAAGCATCACAGTCGGTCTGGATCCAGCTACCTGTTATCCCAGTGGGAAGTGACTTTGATTGCCTATTCTAGCATGAGCCACTATGTACTCAATAGCCAGAAAGGACAACAGTGGCTGCTGGTGAGGACGTTCTTCTAATCGTCTGGATCAATAGGGTCGATAGAAGCTGAGGAACGGTGAGGGATCGTCCGGCTCTTGTGTTCTACAGCGATGCCTCGGGAGGAGTGACCATTTTCCGACTGCCACTTCCTATTTGTACAGGAACCTACCTTCACAATCTGAAGGGACTGGATAGGACAGCTGTGCTGTGTTCCATTTCCTGGGGCTGTGTGTGGGTTTCACTCTGTCTGTGTGTGTGTGTGGGTGGCACTGTGTGTGGGTGATGCAGGCAAGCATGTTTTATTAGGCTTGCTAAAGTGTGGTACAGATTGATACAGAGCTGTGTGTGTGTGTGTGTGTGTGTGTGTGTGTGTGATGCTGGCACACTGGCTTTGTTATTCAGCTGCAGCAGGAAGAATAATAACATGAACGAGGCTGTATACAGAGGGCACCGGTACCTAGTCAGTGTGTGGGGGTACAGGTTAGTTCAGGTCATTTGTACATGTAGGTGGGGGTGAAGTGACTATTCATAGATAATAAACAGTGAGTAGCAGCAGTGTACAAAGGGGGGGCGGGGGGGGGGGCGGCAGCGTCATTGTAAATTGTACTAGGGCTGTCCCCGACTAAAACAAATCTTGGTCGACCGAAAGTCCTCTTCTTTCGACCAATCGATTGGTCCAAAATGTTCAACGTGTATGATTTCATAGACACACCGTAAGGGGGTTTGAATCAAATCAATTATATGCATTGAGTTTGTCTCATGCTTTAAACATATACCGTCTGATGAAATAAGACCCAAATGACAAGAGATCAAGATCAACTTAACCTGAGCCGACCACCCTCCTTCAGCTCCTGCTGGCTTTCGCCGATTCTGCCGTTACTCTCTAGAAGTTGCCCGGTACAGACTACACGAGGTGTCGGCAACTTTAAAAAAAAAAAGTGGAATGCCAATTTATCTTACTGTTTCTACCGATCTGCGTGCCAGTTAAGTGCACATTTTGGTATAACTTATTTAATTCATAATGATGTCTTCGTATCTTAAAATCATTGTTATGTGGTTAATGAAAATTCCATCTAAATCTAAATGAAAATTATACGAACCTGAAAAAGTGTATAAAACAACCTACATAAAGCCAACAAATAAAAATATTGCAGCCTGCAGGTATAAAATCTAGATTTTTCAAATACATTTTGGAACTATTGTCATTCTCAATGGATGTTAAAACATACTTTGTTTGCTTGCTGTTTGAGGTGAAGAAAACAACATTACTTTGAGAAGCTCCCACAGTTCATTAGTGGTGGTGGATTAAGCCAATCAGAAATACTATCAGATCCCCATATGGGCACGTTTATATGCATACATTTGCACGCAGGCCAGATGGCTTATAAGCCTACTTCTATGTGTAATCAGGTGCGGGTCCTTACTCAACATTGAGCGCACCAAACAAAAGACAATGAGTAAATGGACAACTCGTACATGGTATGAAATAAACCTAAACTTGTTTCTCACAAGTGTAGCATAGGTTGTGTTGGGTCATTGTCCTGTTGAAAAACAAATGATTGTCCTACTAAGTGCTAAACTGATGGGATGGTGTATCGCTGCAGAATGCTGTGGTAGCCATGCTGGTGAAGTGTGCTTTGAATTCTAAATAAATCACTGATATTGTCACCAGCAAAGCACCCCCACACCATCACACCTCCTCCTCCATGCTTCAGCGTGGGAACCACACATGGGGAGATCATCCGTTCAGCTACTCTGTGTCTCACAAAGACAGGGCTGTCGGAACCAAAAATGGCAAAATTGGACTCCAGACATATTGACAGATTTTCACCGGTCTAATGTCCATGTCTTGTGTTTCTTGGCCCAAGCAAGTCTCTAAATGTTCAGCCATAAAGCTTTGATTCACACCGTCTCATCTGAACAGTTGATGTTGAGATGTGTCAGTAACTTGAACTCTGTGAAGCATTTATTTGGGCTGCAATATCTGAGGCTGGTAACTAATGAACGTATCCTCTGCAGCAGAGGTAACTCTGGGTCTTCCTTTCCTGTGGCGGTCCTCATGAGAGACAGTTTCATCATAGCGCTTGATGGTTTTTGCGACTGCACTTGAAGAAACTTTCAAAGTTCTTGAAATGTTCCGTATTGACTGACCTTCATGTCTTAAAGTAATGATGGACTGTCGTCTCTCTTTGCTTATTTGAGCTGTTCTTGCCATAATATGGACGTGGTCTTTTACCAAATAGGGCTATCTTCTGTATACCACCCATACCTTGTCACAAGTAATTGGCTCAAATGAATTAAGAAGGAAATAAATTCCACAAATTCACTTTTAACAAGGCACACCTGTTAATTGAAATGCATTCCAGTTGAGTACCTCATGAAGCTGGTTGAGAGAATACCAAAAGGGTGCAAAGCTGTCACCAAGGCAAAGGGTGTCTACTTTGAAGAATCTCAAATATAAAATAGTTTGATTTGTTTAAAAAAACATTGGTTACAACATGATTCCATATGTGTTATTTCCTAGTTTTGATGTCTTCACTATTATTCTACAATGTAAAAAATAAAGAAAAACCCTTGAATGAGTAGGTGTGTCCAAATTTTTGACTGGTATTGTGCGTTTCGACTGAACGACTGCAGACGTAACCTTACGAAACCAAACATGCGTCCCCATAGTGCCGGTTATCCTATACGTAGATACACAGCATGTCCTCCAGATGTTGCCGTCCTAGTAAGATTTACACTGCCCATTATATCAGAGTCTTTTCAAGTCACAAGGAGCCCAAATTCGATCTATGCTAACCTGATGACCGCTCCTCCAGAGAGCTACCAAGGGGGGCCCTGGTAATTGGGGAAGGATTATGATGCAGACAGGCGCGGAGTATCGACACGGGTTTAGAAAGACTGTTATCTGATACGAGTGGTTTGGATATTTGTGAATATTGCAGGTGGATACTTTGGGGAATATTGCTTCATGGTGTGGTTGGTTTTTAGATTTGCTATAGGAATTCATTGACCATTTATAAGGCCTATATGGTCATAGTAAAGCGGATGGAGAGGGATAGATGTGAAGAGAGGAGGAAGTTGTACCCGTCTGAGTGCCACTCCTGACGGAGAGCGATGAACAACGCTGGGACATTTTGATGACTGTGGGAAGGGAGAAAGTGCAAGGGAAATGGAATGACTTCACACTAAAACATGGAGAAGAGAAAAGTAGATCGAGGGCGAACAGCAGCAGGAAGAAGAGAACTTGGGGAGCGGTGACTTCCTCTGTTTTAATTGGAGGAGAGGAGCGACGGGGGGAGAGAGATTAGACGTGATAACGAGAGCGAGCGAGGGAGAGAGAGAGCAAGGGAGGGAGGGAGCGGGAGAGGGAGGGAGCGAGGGATAAGCATACTGCGTGGCATTAAGAGCGTAAGCTCTGTCTGGTATTTATAGTTTGGAGGGCCGAGGGAGAAACGGAGCAAAGGAACAGCTCTCTCGCTCTATAAACGCTGGAGAGAATCATCCTTTAAAAAATAAGAGTGGAGTGAACAGAGGGAAAGGCACAGAACAAAAAAAAAAGAACGAGAGATGAGGATTGGATATGTGGAGAGATTAGAGGTCACTGTAGGAGGAGGAAAACGAGGCTACTCGAGTGACACACCATCAGGAAGAGGAGGAGAGGACGAGTGTGTTTTGGACCGTTCCAACAGAGTGCGCGTCACTGCTTTCGTTGGGGCCGACCTAGGTGTGTCGTGTCCAGCTCTTTTGTATGCTAAACTATAGGTCTTAGTATTTCCGTAAGAAACTACAGATTAATACCAGCGTGTGGACAGGGCAGCCATTGCTCTGACGTCTCTCGCTGACTCTTAGTGCTAATGGCACTGTTCCGCTCGCGTGTTCGTATGCCTTCACAGTGTTGTTCTACGAAGCTAAGTTGCTGCAGCGGTTTTTGCTGACTCACCGTTTCAGTACTACTATTGATTTGAGTTGCTGTTGCTTAAATTGAACCATGACGGTGCAGAAGTTATTGCAGGCGCTATCATTTTGAAAGGTTTTTGACTCGTATCTCTGCAGCATCGACAGATTTGAAGGGAAAACGCCGTTGTATCTAGGGAATGCTTAGTCATAGAAAAGGGGGGTTACACTGAAGGATGAGTCAACGCTGGGGATTTAGAGTGCTGAGACAAAAAGTGTGTTTGTTCCGGTCTGTGAATGTTAGTGGGTGTGTGTGGTTCCATGGGAGGGTGGTTCTACGCTGAAGACCCTTCTTGTTTACTGGTAACTGGTGATTGTGCCAGTCTGCTTTGAACCAGCCTGGAGAGGAGTCAAGAAATCTGACGACCTCATACACACAGATACACACAACAGCCCTGACCCAAAGCATAGAATGATACAAATGGCTGCTACTCAGATTATCTAAAGTAGGTTCTCTGTCTCTGTCTCTCTGTCTCGGGCTGCTTTCCTGTATTTATTTTAAATCAGATGACACCACAATGCTTTGCAGATCTTTTTGTGATCAGATGAGAGGTCTAGAACCCACAACACTCACTGGCAGAAAGCAGCATGACTGGTGTCTCTGCACTGGACAGCCAGGGTTTTTTTTCTGGCTTTGTGGTAAATTTATGTTCCCTGGCCAATAAAGAGGAAGGAGAAAGCTAAATATTATATTGATCTTGGTTACAGTCTAGAGCGAGCAGTGTCTGGTTTCTGTTAGTCAGGGAGGTGTGTGTGTGTGTGTGTTCACATGGCAACCGACTGGAATCAAAACACTGGAGTCTGCCGATTGCTTGAGTGGATGACATCATCATAAAGGGACACTTCCAGGACCATAAACGAGCACGTTCTCTTTTTGACTTCCTTATCATCTACCTCAACCAGCGTTTCTCTACAGATACTTTACTCCCCTTGCTCTCGAAGACTGAAGAAGGAAAAACCTCATTTACAAGTGTCAACGGCAGACAGTTTCCTCAACCTGCTGTTGCCACATCTTGGCAGGATACAAATCTCAACCGGAGGACTGCAGAGACTTTTTAAAGAGCGGGAGGGAGAGCGAGAGCCTGTGTGAAGGAGGGAGAACCGCAGCTCTGAACCTGCTCTGCAGAGCCACTGCTTGACAACTGCATGTTAGTTCACAAGGTGCCTGTCTTGCACCAGGAATAGTGTGAGCGCGAAAGGGAGCGAGAGACTATGCCTCAGACCAGTGAGGTAGCAGGGGACAGGAGTGCCTGAGGGAGTGCGAGAGAACAAGAGTGGAAGAACCTTGGAGAGGCGGTCCTTATTCCCCACAGGGAGGGGCAACCTGTGACTTTGACACACACGTGTGACTGCTCCGGCGACAGAGAGCTGGCGTAGAGTTTTGAAATGGCAGCGACAGCAGGACTGGCGGAAGGAGAGAGGGAACAAGGGAGCGACAGAAAGAAAGAGGCGACCCAGAAATATGTCCCTCTGCTTGCCTGAGATGCCGGGAGACTTGTCCTTTTTGGGGGAATCAAATTCATTGGGATAGACTCTTGTTTTGACATTTGTGGAAACTGGAATAGCAATTTGTTTACATTGCCTCTGGTTTGATGCCTGACTTTGGAATGACACATGTGGACTTACGCTGGGGGAGAAATGAGGAAGTGCTTGTAGGAGCCAGGTAAAGGAAAGAGGAAGGAAATGCAGAGAGCTGGAACGGTAACAAAGATGTGGCAGGACTACTGTAACGAGTGCAGCCTCAATGCTCACCTGCACTCTCTCATGTGCTGTGCAGGTCAGTGCCGGTTCGGGTTGGTTCATGTAAAGTGTAATGTGTGTGTGTGTGTGTTTTTCTGAGAAAGACCGTATGCGTTTCTATGCAATTTTATACAACGGGTGGGTCTCATCCTGAATGCTGATTGGTTAAAACCGCATTCAACATCGTCTCGGGCCTAACAACACCCGTGCCAATATATCCCCCAAACACTGGCTTCTCGGGCATTATCACATAGAGTATGCATGTGTCAAGCATTGTACAGTCGGAAAGTGTTTACATAGATGAAATCAAATGTCTGTGTGTGTAGGCTGTTGTCGTGTGTGTCCTGTGTTTTGTACACTGGTAGAGTTGTCTGTACTGTTGCCAACTCCTTGTGCTGTTTGTGCACTATAATCAACCAATGTTGTTTATAGTGTGAAGACACTAGTGGTAGTGTGTGAGCGTCATTTCTGTGTGTTGTATTTGGACAGTGTGGAGGGGTGTATAGCGCTGAACAAGGTCTCTCTGTGTGGTGAAATGTGTGCCTCTCCGTGGCTGTCACACATGCAAACACAGCACACACACCACCTTGTTGGTTTATAGGCTCTTCCCATGGCAATAGGGCTGTGACTGTCATGGAATTTCAGGTGTCGGTGATTGGTGTCAGCGGCATAGCCGGCTGGGCGGAGGGGCACAACATTAGCATCGAAACGACCTTGGCCTAACTGTCGTGCTCATAGGCGCGTGAGTTACAAGTTTGGGGAGGTACATTTTCACCTTACAAAGCATTCCATGCAGCATTCCATTTGCATACTTATGAAAGTTATGATTTCCTTATGTGATTAGTAAATTGAATAGTCATAATTTAGGCTAATGATTTAATTCCCCATCACAGTTCAGTGGCAATGGACGTGTCCCCCACTGGCAGTTGTCAATGTGGCGCACCGTGTTAATTCCTGTCTCAACCTCTAGGGGGCACCATGCTTTTTTTATACAGTGTCTTCGGAAAGTATTCAGACGCCTTGATTTTTTTCCCCACGTTTTGTTAATTTTTACAATAAGGCTGTAACCTATTACATAGTTTTTTCCCCTCAATCTACACACAATGCCCCATGATGACAAAGCAAAAATAGGTTTTTAGTAATTTTGCTAATTTATATCAAATAAAAAATGGAAATATCACATTTACATAATTATTCAGACCCTTTTAATCAGTACTTTGTTGAAGCACCTTTGGCAGCGACTACAGTCTAGAGTCTTCTTGGGTACGAC
Organism: Oncorhynchus nerka; assembly: GCF_034236695.1. Classification (NCBI taxonomy): domain Eukaryota; kingdom Metazoa; phylum Chordata; class Actinopteri; order Salmoniformes; family Salmonidae; genus Oncorhynchus; species Oncorhynchus nerka. Next base: position 61,526,610 of record NC_088399.1, read on the forward strand.
GCTACAAGCTTGGCACACCTGTATTTGGGTAGTTTCGAGAACTCTTCTCTGCAGGTCCTCTCAGGCTCTGTCAGGTGGGATGGGGAGTGATGCTGCACAGCTATTTTCAGGTCTCTTCAGAGATGTTTGATCGAGTTCAGGTCCGGGATCTGGCTGGGCCACTCAACGACATTCAGAGACTTGTCCCGAAGCCACTCCTGCGTTGTCTTGGCTGTGTGCTTTGGGTCGTTCACCCCAGTCTGAGGACCTGAGTGCTCTGGAGCAGGTTTTCATCAAGGATCTCTCTGAGGCAAAGATGAACGGATCAATTCTGACAAGTCTCCCAGTCCCTGCCGCTGAAAAACATCCCCATAGCATGATGCTGCCACCACCATGTTTCACTAAAGGGATGGTGCAGGTTTCCTCCAGATGTGACGCTTGGCAATTCAGGTCAAAGAGTTCAATCTTGTTTTTTATCAGACCAGAGAATTTTGTTTCTCATGGTCCAAGTGGGCTGTCGTGCCTTTTACTGAGGAGTGGCTTCCGTCTGGTCACTCTACCATAAAGACCTGATTGGTGGAGTGCTGCAGAGATGGTTGTCCTTCTGGAAGTTTCTCCCATCCCCACAGAGAGGAGCTCTGTCAGAGTGACCATCCTGTCACCTCCCTGTCCAAGGCCCTTCTCCCCAAATTGCTCAGTTTGCCTGAGCGGCCAGCTCTAGGAAGAATCTTGGTGGTTTTAAACTTCAGAATGACGGAGGACACCTGTGTTCTTGGGAACCTTCAATGCTGCAGACATTTTTTGGTACCCTTCCCCAGATCTGTGTCTCGACACAATCCTGTCTCACTCTACGGACAATTCCTCCGACCTCATGGCTTTGTTTATGCTCTGACATACACTGTCAACTGTGGGACCTTATATAGACAGTTGGGTACCTTTTTCCAATCATGTCCAATCAACTGAATTTATCACAGGTGAATTTATCAAGTTGGACAAAGATCTCAAGGATGATGAATGAAAACAGGATGCACCTGAGCTACATTTCGAGTCTGGGGTCTGAATACTTATTTAAATAAGGTATTTCTATTTTTATATAGAAATGTACATTTGCAAAACATTTTAAAAAAAACTGTTTTTGCTTTGTCATTATGGGATATGGTGTGTATGTAGATTGCTGAGTACTTTTAAAAAAACATTGTAAAAAACGCTGTAACGTAACAAAATGTGGAAAAGGTGAAGTTAACAATAGCAGATTTTTATGACTACAAAGCCTAACCCAAATGTCACAAAGAAAGCAGTGTTTACACTGAGCAGGCTAGGCTAGCGTACCAGGCAGGTTTGTTAACTGAGGTGTGCTTTCCTGTTGAAACAATTTAGCAAGAGTGTGTGTGTGTGTGTGTGTGTGTCCCATGTTCATAATGAGTCGTATAGTGTGTGTCACCACTGGGTTTGACTGCGTGCAGGTGTTTGACCAGCATTTCCACTGTAAAAAATATTGTTTGAACAGACAAGCTTTTGAAGTGCTGTCTCGTCCAAATATCAGTCTGTCGTTATCAAAACGAGGCCAGTAACAGATATAAAAGCTCACTAAGACCACTTGTGTTTGCAAACTGGGAAACGTGTGCGAGAGAGAGTGCGTTCACACCAGTTTTTAACGTGGTGTGTAACGTATGTAGACCGATCTCCCTCCACATGGCCCGCTCGGTGTCATAGCATCACCACAGCAACCACGTCCGCTGTGGAGCCTATTGGAGTCAAGTTGGGGAAGTACCAGCAGGAACTATTTCTCTGATTGGTTGGCGCAAAGCAGAGAAGGGGAGAAAGCAGTCACAAGGTAGCCATGCTATAAAGATCAAGTGTGCTAATATGACCAAATATGATATATTCTCATTATAGGGGGTTAAGATATACAGTTGTTTTGGGTAGTGGTTCAAATCACGTTAGCTGTTAAATACCTCCATAACTTATGTACTTTCTAACATTGCCAGATAGTAACAACCAGGGAAAGTGGGAAGAGGCATTCCATTGGAGGGAGTCTGGTATGAACAGGAAGGCAGGAAACGCAGGCCTACCCGTTTGCATGCCATACATAGAGACCCAGATATGAGAAGAGGAGGCTCCATGGGTCGTGGGGGAGGGGGAGATAACCGCAACGAAGCCTGCCATCAGGCTCTATTCTGGGCATCGCTGTGTCACTCCTCTGGCCTCTGGATGACGCGGTCTGAACTGAGCTCAGAACAGGCAAACCGAAGTAGGCTGAGAGAGGGGGGAAAAAAAGTGTGTGTGTGATGGAAAAAGAGTGAGTGAGAGGGAAAGCTTGAGTACATTATTTGGCGATATTGAATAAGCGAGCGCTCGCGTGACAGAGTTCACAATTGAGTCGTAGCGTGTGTGAACAAAAGGGGAGGGGGTGTGAGGAGAATCTCATAGCAGCTCTATGCCCGTCAGTCCTTGGCAGAGGGAAGTTTGAATGAGAGAACATGTCAAGGTTTTTGTCAACATTCCTATTCACTATGCAACCCACATTACTGTCAATATAAAGCCATGACTTTATTTTCTCATCAATCCCCCCCGAAATCACTGTTTAGGTCCAGAGGTTAGCTCACCAGTCTATAATTTGACTGAGGTTAATTGATATAGTAGGATGATTGATCCTCTATGGAGTTTACTGTAGCTGGGTGGAATGCATCCTAAGACGCTGCAGTGTCAGCAAATGTACTACTCGCACAAAACAAAATGCACGACGAGGCAAATTTCTTCCAGACGCTACCAAGGCAGCAGACATTTGCTGTTGAGTCCTCCCAGTTCAGACAAATAGATTTCAGTGGAACACTGCCTGAAACGGACAGCTAGCCTGGTTAAATCGGGCTCAGCGCTGCACTCCCAGGCTACCAGACCGCTTCGGTACAGAGAAGTGTTTCAGGGCGATGGAGGAGTGCATCTAACAAATACAGTACTGAGGAATGACGCTGCACTTATACGTGTTGTATAATGAACTCTCCTTTTTCTCTCTCTTGCTCCTTCTTTTCTTCTCCAGATGAGCGAGACCGGGTGCAGAAGAAAACGTTCATGAAATGGGTGAACAAACATCTCATCAAGGTACAGTACAGAATCGCAGCATCATCTTTTGGGGGGAGGGGGGGGGGGTTGGTGGGGGGTTGTGGCGCAATTGGGCACACACACACACATGCAGAGACCGATTGTGACTCAGACCATCATAGAAATGAATCAAGTAGAATAGTAGTGCTAGATTATTTGTTAAATTCCACACAGTGCCTCCAGCACTGACTCTGTTTTTGTTACTGTGTGCCTGTGTCTGGCCAACATTCTTCTCATTACTCTGTGGGAGCAGATGCACTGAGTTAATAAGGCTGTTATTATTTTTCTAATAGTATGATTAGAGGCAGTAGCAGGCTGAGGTGACCAGGTGATATTACTGCGTCTGTCTGGCATTAAATGAATGTAATAGTTTATGACTGGAAGTAATGGATTTGTCTGTCTCGGCTGTTGTCTGTATGGGGTTGTCGGTCTTGGTGCTGGTTTGTTCCGGACTTTCTCTTTCTCTCTTTTCTATGTCTGGGTGCTCTCTCTCTCTCTACGACTTGTCTAAAGTATTAATAAAAAAATAAAGTCAGTCTGTTAGGGTTGGGTAGTATTCCAATTTCTATATATCGTCATACCGTCCTTCTCTCATCCAGGGATTTACTGTATTACCGGTTTAGTACATAAGGGGATGCCCCCCCCCAAGAAACTGCAAAAAAGCCCATTGGGCGTTTATCACCAGAATGCTAACACAATTAGAAGTAATAGCGAATTTCCATGGAGGTTGCTAGCTAAATAGGCTATGGAGCGCAAACATGATTTTTTTTATTGCAAAGACAGGCAGTCCAGCTCATTACATTTTTTACTAGGATTAAATGTCAGGAATTGTGATAAACTGAGTTTAAATGTATTTGGCTAAGGTGTACATACATACATACATACAAACACACAAACACAACACAAACAAACAAACCCAGCATCCCAGAGTCGCCTCTTCACAGTTGACGTTGAGATGAGGACTTGTGAGGTGTCTGTTTCTCAAACTAGATACTCTAATGTACTTGTCCTCTTGCTCAGTTGTGCAATGGGGCCTCCCACTCTTTCTATTCTGGTTAGACAGTTTACGCTGTTCTGTGAAGGGAGTCGTACACAGCGTTGTACGAGATCTTCAGTTTCTTGGCAATTTCTAGCATGGAATAGCCTTCGTTTCTCAGAACAAGAATAGAATAGAGTTTCAGAAGAAAGCCCTTTGTTTCTGGCCATTTTGAGCCTGTAATCGAAAGCACAAATGCTGATGCTCCAGATACACAACTAGTCTAAAGATGGCCAGTTTTATTGCTTCTTTAATCAGAACAACAGTTTTCAGCTGTGCTAACATAATTGCAAAATAGGTTTTCTAATGATCAATTAGCCTTTTAAAATGATAAACTTGGATTAGCTAACAACATGCCATTGGAACACATGAGTGATGGTTGCTGATAATGGGCCTCTGTACGCCTATGTAGATATTCCATAAAAAATCAGCTGTTTCCAGCTACAATAGTCATTTACAACATTAACAACGTCTACACTGTTTCTGATCAATTTGATGTTATTTTAATGGACAAAAAATGTGCTTTTTAAAAAAAAACACGGACATTTCTAAGTGACCCCAAACTTTTGAACGGTCGTGTACAACTTACTCAACAAGGACTATCCTGAAGCTATGCGCCATAAGAGGAAAGACTCTTATCCTAGCCATGAAATCTGCGTAGGGACATTGATTACATCCACATGACAGGCTCATTGTCCACCCTCCCTTCCAAAAGTCTGGGAAGGATGAGAGAGCCAAGCCTATGGGGTTGGAGCTTCAACCCCGCAACACACACACACACACACACACACACACACAATGGACTGCTGAACGTTTTTTTTTCCCCCTCTTGCTTTGCTTGCTCTTTTCCATACTATTACCATCTTTAAGATACGTAGGAGAGGGCTGACAATAGCTCATATTAAATATATGTAGTCTTAGAAATTAGGTTAAATAAATCAATAACTTGCTAACATCAGATAACATTCATATATTAGCCATTTCTAAGACTCGCTTCGACAATTCATTTGGTGATACAGCAAGTAGCAGTACAAGGATATAACATCTACAGAAGAGACAGGAATGCTTATGAGGGAGGTGTTGCTGTGCATTGGGAAAGTGTTCAGACCCCTAAACCTTTTCAACATTTTGTTATGTTACAGCCTTATTCTAAAATTGATTACATTGTTTTTTTTCTCTCATCAATCTACACACAATACCCCATAATAACAAAGCAACCATTTTGGCAAATTTATCTAAAAGAAACTAAACTGGAAATTCACATTTACATAAGTACTCAGTACTTTGTTGAAGCACCTTTGGCAGCGATTACAGCCTTGAATCTTCTTGGGTATGACGCTACAAGCTTGGCAAACCTGTATTTGGGGAGTTTCTCCCATTCTTCTCTGCAGATCCTCTCAAGTTCTGTCAGGTCGGATGGGGAGTGTCGCTGCACAGCTATTTTCAGGTCTCTCCAGAGATGTTCAAGTCCTGCTCTGGTTGGGCCACTCCAGGACATTGAGACTGGTCCCGAAGCCACTCCTGCATTATCTTGGCTGTGTGCTAAGGGTCGTTGTCCTGTTGGAAGGTGAACTTTCGCCCCAGTTAGGTCCTGAGCACTCTGGAGCAGGTTTTCATCATGGATCTCTTTGTACTTTGCTCCCAGTCCCTGAAAAACATCCCCACAGCATGATGCTGCCACCACCACCATGCTTCACCGTAGGGATGGTATTGGCCTCGTGATGAGCGGTGCTTGGTTTCCTCCAGATGTGACACTTGGCATTCAATCCAAAGAGTTCAATCTTGGTTTTAATCTTGTTGAATCTTGTTTCTCATTGTCTGAGAGTCCTTTAGGTGCCTTTTGGCAAACTCCAAGTGGGCTGTCATGTGCCTTTTACTAAGAAGTGTCTTCCATGTGGCCACTCTACCATAAAGACCTGATTGGTGGAATCCTGCAGAGATGGTTGTCCTTCTGGAAGGTTCTCCCATCTCCACAGATGAACTCTGGAGCTCTGTCAGAGTGACCATTGGGGTTTTTGGTCATCTCCCTGACCAAGGCCCTTCTCCTCCGATTGCTCAGTTTGTCCGGGTGGTGTGCTCTAGGACGAGTCTTGGTGGTTCCAAACTTCTTCCATCTAAGAATGATGGAGGCCACTGTTCTTGGGGACCTTCAATGCTGCAGAAATGTTTTGGTACCCTTCCCCAGATCTGTGCCTTGACACAATCCCGTCTCAGAGCTCTACGGACAATTCCTTCGACCTCATGGCTTGGTTTTTGCTTTGACATGCACTGTCCACGGTGGTACCTTAATATAGACAGGAGGGTGGGTTTTTCCAAATCCTGTCCAATCAATTGAATTTATCACATGTGGACTCCAATCAGGTTGTAGAAACATCTCATGATCAATGTAAACAGGATGTTCCTGAGCACAATGGTCTCACAGCAAAGGGTCTGAATTCTTACGTGAATATTTCAGTTATTTTTAATCCATTTGCAAAAAATTCTGGGTTATTGTGTGAAGATTGAGGAGGATAAAAAAAAAAAGTAACCAATTTCACAATACTTCTGTAATGTAACAAAAATGTGGGAAAAAATCCAGACTAAAGCGATACGTCTTCAGTCTCTTGTAGTCTAGTATGGAATAGAATGAATCATGCATGTTCCTTTTTCTCTTCCTGTCCTATCAGCCTAGTTCCTCTGTACTGTTGACGTTCCACTCGAGCGCAGGTGTTTACGTAGCACAGAGCTTCATGGCTGTTCAGTAGAGATGCTGACAGAGTACAGGTGACGTGACCCAGTCGCTCCACCTGTTCTTGTGTTTGTCTTGGCTCTCTCTGTTAATCACCCGACTGCACCCATGTTTATAATGCAACCAAATCCTCACATCAGCTGACAGACAGGTAGGTGGCTGTGGTCGGGGTGTGTGTCGTCATGTGGTCAGGTCGGTGTGTATGGCTGCCTCTGGGAGTGTGTTGTACAGATCAAACACACATTCATATAAACACTGCCCTCACTGTGAACTGTGGTTTTCGGGACCTGTGTTGACAGCTTGCCAGGAACACAACTAGGGCCTGTTTCCCAAACACAGATTTAACCTAGGACTGGACTATATAAGCATACTAAATGGAGAATCTCCATTTTAAATGGCTTTTCAAATCAGAACTAGGCTTAATCTGTGTCTGGGAAACTGGACCAATACCAGACAACAGGCCCTTAGACACACATACGGTGTACCAATACCAGACAACTGGCCCTTAGACACACACACACAGTGGACCAATACCAGACAACTGACTCTTAGACACACACATACAGTGGACCTATACCAGACAACTGACTCTTAGACACACACATACAGTTGACCTATACCAGACAAGGCAGGTAGCTGTGGAATTGATTGAATATTGCTTTTTGAATCTGAGAGACAGAGAAATGGTTGCAGTAAATTGAGCGACGATGACCACACCCTCTCTCTCTTTCTCAACTTCTTTCCCTCCCTCGCTCCCTCCCCCTCTCTCAACTTCTTTCACTCCCTCGCTCTCTTCTCTCGCTCCTCTCTTCTCTCGCTCCTCTCTTCTCTCGTTCCGCTCCTCTCTCGCTCTCTGCTCCTCTCTTCTCCTTTCTCTCGCTCCTCTCTGCTCCTCTCTTCTCCTTTCTCTCGCTCCTTTCTCTCGCTCCTCTCTTCTCCTTTCTCTCGCTCGCTCTTCTTTCTCTCGCTCCTCTCCTCTCTTTTCCCTCTCTCGCTCGCTCCTCTTTCTCACGCTCCTCTCCTCTCTTTTCCCTCTCTCGCTCGCTCCTCTCTTTTCCCTCTCTCGCTCCTCTCTTTCTCGCTCGCTCGCTCTCCTCTCTTTTCCCTCTCTCGCTCGCTCCTCTCTTTCTCGCGCTCCTCTCCTCTCTTTTCCCTCGCTCGCTCCTCTCTTTTCCCTCTCTCGCTCCTCTCTTTTCCCTCTCTCGCTCCTCTCTTTTCCCTCTCTCGCTCGCTCCTCTCTTTCTCGCGCTCCTCTCCTCTCTTTTCCCTCTCTCTCGCTCCTCTCCTCTCTTTTCCCTCTCTCTCCCCCCTACTCTGTGTTATCGCACGAGACATCATCATTTCCGGTCAGAAGTGGTAACTACCCCCCTCATGATACACTATATTCCAAAAGTATGTGGACACCTGCTCGTTGAACATCTCATTCCAAAATGTGATTATGTAACCTGTCAGCAACGGGTGTGGCAGAGATAGCCCAATCCACATACTTCTGTGTATATATAGAGTGTAGCTGTTATTAAGACTAAATTGCACATCCCCTCTTTTTCATCACACCCTTAGGCCGCGCTTCAACACAGATGGATAGAGGGTGTGAGAGAGGGAGAGCGTGAGAGAGAGAAAGGGAGAGACTGAAAGAAAGCAGAGGGAGAGAATAAAGGAGAGAGCAGGGCAACAGAAGGATGTGAATAACGTTTCCAGATGGCTTCTTATCTCGTTTTTTGTAACCTTAAGTGGGATTGGACTATTGAGATGCACCCAGGGGGAGAGCTGACCATTGAACAACAGAACAGAGTTTTGGATTCTGAGATTAAAAGGCACAATCCGCCCTCTGCTGGAGGAATGTGGAATTTACGCTGTTGCAGTTCAGGGTTGAAATGCAGTGAAATGTTGACTTGTTTTTTTTTACAGCTTGTGCAGTTTGCTGGACTGCGTTGTGGAATGCGATGTCGCACAGTGGTCCTCAAACATATTTGTGTTGTGAATGTGATCTGTGACGGTTTAAGATCATTCTGGGTGGTGAGGATCCGTCTTGGCCTACCATGACTCTAGCCATAGCACAAGAGGACTCCAGTTTAAATCAAACACTTCACCCCAGCCAATAGAATTTAAGTCCGGTCGGTACACAGACACTCCTCAGCCTCAAGCCCCTCCCCTTCAGCTGTCAATCACTCCAAGGTAACTAAACAGCACTGTGGGAGTGTAATCCCCCAGGTCTGTGATAGGGCTGCGTTGACCTGCACCATCGTTTCACACGGAGGACCCCTGTCCTCTTTTAAAGACTAACTTTTGTTTCTCTCAGTTTTGTTTTCTATCTCCTAATAACGTTCTTAGGTTATCCGTCACTCAGCGCAGACCAAGGATAGAACACAATCAAGAGTGTCTACGTCTTCTCGTAATTAGTCGCTAGTTCATCTGTCTTCCAGAAACCAAAGCCTATTCAAATGTTATATTGCACTCAACTGCCTTCTTCACTCAGCTTTTTATCTGTTCTCCTCATGTTTATGCATCTCCCTGTCATCCTCATTTCCTCTCTGTGTGTGTCTCTCCGGTTAGATGTACGTTTAATGCAATTGCGTGGAGGTTGCGGTGGTTCGTGAAGAGATTTTATTGGGGGGGGGGTTGTAAATGTGGTGTTTTTAGTGTCATGAGGATGTCTCAAAATTAAGACAAAAAGTCTCTCTCTCTGCCTTAGGTTAAACCACAAGTCATGGTTAGTAATTAGCCTCTCCTCTCTCTAGATGTCCAGCCTCTCCTCTCTCTAAATGTCCAGCCTCTCCTCTCTCTAAATGTCCAGCCTCTCCCCTCTCTAAATGTCCAGCCTCTCCTCTCTCTAAATGTCCAGCCTCTCCTCTTTCTCTCTCTGGAGATGTCCAGCCTCTCCTCTCTCTCTCTCTTTTAATTCTTGGTTCTTAGCAGTGAGCTACAGTTTTTAGCCTAGACATTGGGAGTCCATCAGCAAGGTCTGAAAAGATGACCCATTTTCACACAAGGTGATGAAATAGGCCTGCCAAAGCTGCGGAGTCGCCGTGCCAATGGTTGTCCCCGGACACCCTGGGCCAAGACGTCACATGGGATCACAGCCGGAGCACGTGTTTTGTTGTCCTGGAAACTAGGGTCCCTAGCGGCATTGCTTATGTCAACAGTAATTTGTAAACACTGGGATGATATGAACAGGATGAGTATGTAATTAACTCTCCACTTTTTCTTTCCCTCGCTTTCGCTCTTTTCTCTCCCCCCCCTCTCTTTCTCTCTGCCTCTCTCTCTGCCTCTCTCTCTGCCTCTCTCTGCCTCTCCATCAGGTGAGGAAGCACATCACAGACCTGTACGAGGACCTGAGAGATGGACACAACTTGATCTCCCTCCTGGAGGTCCTCTCTGGAGTCACCCTGGTAAGACACACACAAACTCACCAAGACGCACCCAGTCACAAACCTTCACACCTTGATGACCATCAGTCATGCCCCGGTATACTGTGCCCTGAGCCACACCCTGAGACACACCCTCCAGACACCCTGAGACACACCCTCCAGACACCCTGAGACACACCCTCCAGACACCCTCCAGACACACCCTCCAGACACACCCTCCAGACACCACCCTCCAGACACCTGACCCCCCCAGACACCCAGACACCCCCCAGACACCCTGACACCCCCCAGACACCCTGAGACACACCCCCAGACACCCTGAGACACCCTGAGACCCCCCCCAGACACCCTGAGACACACCCTCCAGACACCCTGAGACACACCCTCCAGACACCCTGAGACAGGGTGTGTTAACATGATGACTCATTGCAACTCAGTGACAGATGGGTGTGTTAACATGATGACTCATTGTAACTCAGTGACAGACTGGTGTGTTAACATGATGACTCATTGTAACTCAGTGACAGACGGGTGTGTTAACATGATGACTCATTGTAACTCAGTGACAGACGGGTGTGTTAACATGATGACTCATTGTAACTCAGTGACAGACGGGTGTGTTAACATGATGACTCATTGTAACTCAGTGACAGACTGGTGTGTTAACATGATGACTCATTGCCCTCTAGTGACTCCCCATCCCGCATGAGGGAGCGTTAATCATCGCCTGACACTAATTAGCATAATGCAACGGACATAAATATTCCTAGAAAATATTCCTATTCTTGAACATCACAAATTAAATATATTGAGACACAGCTTAGCCTTTTGTTCATCACCCTGTCATCTCAGATTTTCAAAATATGCTTTACAGCCAAAGCTAGACAAGCATTTGTGTAAGTTTATCGATAGCCTAGCATAGCATTTTGTCCAGCTAGCAATAGGTAACTTGGTCACGGAAATCAGAAAAGCAATCAAATGAAATCGTTTACCTTTGATGAGCTTCGGATGTTTTCACTCACGAGACTCCCAGTTAGATAGCAAATGTTCCTTTTTTCCAAAAATATTATTTTTTGTAGGCGAAATAGCTCTGTTTGTTCTTCACGTTTGGCTGAGAAATCGCCCGGAAATTGCAGTCACGAAAACCGCAAAAAATATTCCAAATTAGCTCCATAATATCGACAGAAACATGGCAAATGTTGTTTATAATCAACCCTCAAGGTTTTTTTCAAATATCTATTCGATAATATATCCATCGGGACAATTCGTTTTTCAGTAGGACCGATTGGAGTAATGGCTACCTCTGTATTTTACGCGGGAATCTCTCTAGGAGCATCAGGTGACCACTTGCGCAATGTAGCCGCTTACGGGTATTCTTCAACATAAATGCGTAAAACTACGCCACAATGCTGTAGGCACCTTCGGGAATACGGAGAAAAAGTCATCTGGTTGATAACCCATTCACTGCTCAATAGGGACGCATAGGAACGCAGCGCTTTCAAAACATGAGGCACTTCCGGATTGCATTTTTCTCAGGCTTTCGCCTGCAGCATCAGTTCTGTTATACTCACAGACAATATCTTTACAGTTTTGGAAACGTTAGTGTTTTCTATCCTAAGCTGTCAATTATATGCATATTCTAGCATCTTGTCCTGACAAAATAGCCCGTGTACTACGGGAACGTTTTTTTTCTTCCAAACATGAAAATTACTGCTCCCTAGTCACAACAGGTTAACATGACTCATTGTAACTCAGTGACAGACTGGTGTGTTAACATGATGACTCATTGTAACTCGGTGACAGACGGGTGTATTAACATGATGACTCATTGTAACTCGGTGACAGACGGGTGTATTAACATGATGACTCATTGTAACTCAGTGACAGACGGGTGTATTAACATGACTCATTGTAACTCCGTGACAGACGGGTGTATTAACATGAAAAGACTGACTGGTCCAACTACTGACTCCTTTTACTGTTTGTGAGAGGTATTCACCTCACATTTCAATCACTGAGTGCGTTACTGTGAGGGGGGAGAGAGTGCGTTACTGTGAGGGGGAGAGAGTGCGTTACTGTGAGGGGGAGAGAGTGCGTTACTGTGAGGGGGAGAGTGTGTTTCTTTGAGGGGGAGAGTGTTTCTTTGAGGGGGAAGAGTGTGTTTCTTTGAGGGGTTTCTGTGAGAGAGTGCATTACTGTGAGGGGGAGAGAGTGCGTTACTGTGAGGGGGAGAGAGTGCGTTACTGTGAGGGGGAGAGAGTGCGTTACTGTGAGGGGGAAGAGAGTGCGTTACTGTGAGGGGGGAGAGAGTGCGTTTCTTTGAGGGGGGAGAGTGTGTTTCTTTGAGGGAGAGTGTTTCTGTGAGGGGGGGGAGAGTGCATTACTGTGAGGGGGGAGAGAGTGCGTTACTGTGAGGGGGAGAGAGTGCGTTACTGTGAGGGGGAGAGAGTGCGTTACTGTGAGGGGGGAGAGAGTGCGTTACTGTGAGGGGGAGAGAGTGCGTTACTGTGAGGGGGGAGAGAGTGCGTTACTGTGAGGGGGGAGAGAGAGTGCGTTACTGTGAGGGGGAGAGAGTGCGTTACTGTGAGGGGGAGAGAGAGCGCTTACTGTGAGGGGGAGAGAGTGCGCTTTCTTTGAGGGGGGAGAGTGTGTTTCTTTGAGGGGGTGTGCGCCACTGTGAGGGGGAGAGTGCATTACTGTGAGGGGGGAGAGAGTGCGTTACTGTGAGGGGGAGGAGTGCGTTACTGTGAGGGGGAAGAGTGCGTTACTGTGAGGGGGGGAGAGAGTGCGTTACTGTGAGGGGGAGAGAGTGCGTTACTGTGAGGGGGGAGAGAGTGCGTTACTGTGAGGGGGGGGAGAGCGTTACTGTGAGGGGGGAGAGAGCGCTTACTGTGAGGGGGAGAGAGCGCTTACTGTGAGGGGGGGAGAGTGCGCGTTACTGTGGGGGGAGAGAGCGCGTTACTGTGGGGGGGAGAGAGCCGTTACTGTGGGGGGGCACTTTACAATTATTATAATAATGGAAAAGCATTTTTAAAGTGAGGGGGTTAGTGCGGGTTACTTTTGATTTGGCTTTCCTATTGCCCCAGCTGCACTTGTCATTTCCTCATCCCTCTACCTCTGGGGGGAGTGCCCGTTACTGTGGGGGGGTGCGCGTTACTGTGAGGGGGGGGTGTTACTGGGGGGGGAGTGCGTTACTGTGAGGGGGGGAGAGTGCGTTACTGTGAGGGGGGGAGAGAGCGCGTTACTGTGAGGGGGGAGAGAGCGTTACTGTGAGGGGGAGAGAGTTACTGTGAAGGGGGAGTGCGTTACTGTGAGGGGGGGAGAGCGCGTTACTGTGAGGGGGAGAGAGCGCGTTACTGTGAGGGGGGGGAGAGTGCGTTACTGTGAGGGGGGGGAGAGCGCGTTACTGTGAGGGGGGAGAGTGCGTTACTGTGAGGGGGGGGAGAGTGCGTTACTGTGAGGGGGGAGAGCGCGTTACTGTGAGGGGGGGAGAGAGCGTTACTGTGAGGGGGGGAGAGAGCGTGTTACTGTGAGGGGGGAGCACTTTACAGGGGGAGATAATAATGGGGGGAAGCATTTTTTTGAAGGGGAGAGTGCGTTACTTTTTGATTTGGGAGAGTGCCCCAGCTGCACTTGTCATTTCCTCATGCTCTACCTGTTTCCTTTGGAGAGTGCGTTACTGTGAGGGGGTGCGTTACTGTGAGGGGGGGGTGTTACTGTGGGGGGGAGTGCGTTACTGTGAGGGAGGGAGAGTGCGTTAATGTGAGGGGGGAGAGAGTGCGTTACTGTGAAGGGGAGAGAGTGCGTTACTGTGAGGGGGGAGTGCGTTACTGTGAGGGGGAGTGCGTTACTGTGAGGGGGGGAGAGTGCGTTACTGTGAGGGGGTGTTACTGTGGGGGAGTGTTACTGTGAGGGAGGGAGAGTGCGTTACTGTGAGGGGGGGGAGAGTGCGTTACTGTGAGGGGGGGGAGAGTGCGTTACTGTGAGGGGCGGGGAGAGTGCGTTACTGTGAGGGGCGGGGAGAGTGCGTTACTGTGAGGGGCGGGGAGAGTGCGTTACTGTGAGGGCCGGGGAGAGAGTGTTACTGTGAGGGGGGGAGAGAGAGTGTGTTACTGTGAGATTGCACTTTACAATTATTATAATAATGTAAAAAAGCATTTTTTTTTAAAGCTGGCCTGTTAGCGGGTTACTTTTTGATTTGGCTTTCCTATTGCCCCAGCTGCACTTGTCATTTCCTCATCCTCTACCTCTCTTTCCTTTGGAACATCACCTCATCCCTCTACACAATTATTTCATCCTTCTCTCGCTCTCCTCATCCCCCCCACCCCTCCGGATGGTAGCAGCTCAAGGGCGTGTCCTCGCTGAGGAGGGTGTGTATGTCCCGAGCCCCCCCGCTCATCTTACTCGGGGGGGAGGAGGAGGAGGAGGACGGAGCTCAGGGAGTATGTTTGACCCCCAACCCTCACCCCATAGACTGCGTTTTCAGACTGCATGCGAGTGGAGTGGAGTGGTGTTATGTATAGGCATTCCAAGACACACATTGACACACACATTTACACACACTTTTCTCAACGTTTTCCCATTCATCCACACACATTCTCAGTCACCGTTGCTTGACGTATGTGCAACCATTACACACATGTCACGAAATGATCATCAGACAAAATCTTACGGTTAAGTAGCATTTCTACGGTCAGCATCTTCTCCTTGACCCTTCCCTTACCTCTCTTGCTCTGCATGGAGTTGTTGGTTTGGCCTGAGTGCTCCTTGCTTTCTCTGCTAAAGTGCTGCTTCAGTACTGCCACTGTTGACTGCAGTATACCTAACCCAGCCCAGCACAGTGTGACACACACACTCCTGCATCTTGCATTTCTAGCAGCTTTGCTGTGTGTGTTGTCAGACTGTCAGTGATTGTCGTGTGTGTGTGTGTGTGTGTGTGTGGCCAGCCAGCCAGCCAAGGATTGTGTGTGTTCGAGAGAGCAGGCAGTGATAAAGTGTGTGTGTTTTGAGGAAGTATTAGACTGTTTAAACCAGCATGGTTTGCAGATGTACATGTTCTGGTTGGCAGAATGTTTTTCCCGGGTTGTTTCCTTCTCTGCTGTGAGGATGGGTGTTGGTGTGTGTTTGACAACAGTTGAAGACAGCGCCCTTTAGGATAATGCCATGTCATTACAGCGGCCTGTGCATCGTTTTCCCCGCTCACTGCACTTTGAATTGGGAAGGACACTCACCACTTGTATCTCTATCACTGGTCAGAATTGTGACTGTGAGAATATCTACATAAAACATTTTTAAAATCCTTTATCTTTTCTTTTCTGTTTTTCAGCCCAGGGAAAAGGGTCGCATGCGATTTCACCGGCTCCAGAATGTCCAAATTGCCCTGGACTTTCTCAAACAGAGACAGGTACAACTGACACACACACACACACACACACACACACACGCCACTCTCAACCCACTCAATATCTCAACAGGTACTCATGCTCAGAAATACATATTGACCTGAACTAAGCCAAATTCAACCACATCTGCCTTTGGGGGAAAAAATAAAATACAATTTGGTTTATTTGACCATTTAAAAAAACAAACACAAAAAAAACTTACAAAGCACATCCATAAATAAAATCATTGAGGTGGTCTCTCTCTCTTTCTTTGTATCTCTCTCTTTCTTTGTATCTCTCTCTTTCTTTGTCTCTCTCTCTTTCTTTGTCTCTCTCTCTCTGTCTCTCTTCTCTCTCTTTCTCTCTCTTTCTCTCTCTTTCTCTCTCTCTCTTTCTCTCCTCTCTCTTTTTCTCTCCTCTCTCTTTTTCTCTCTTTCTCTCTCTCCTCTCTCTCCTCTCTCTTTCTCTCTCTCCTCTCCCTCTCCTCCCTCTTTCTCTCCTCTCTCTCTCTCCTCCCGCTCTCACTCTTTCTCTCGCTCTCTCACTCTTTCTCTCGCTCGCTCTCTCTCTCTCTTGTCCCAATGTGTCAGCGCTGCATGACTGGGACTCCCAGATGACCACAGTCACACCTCAAGCATCTCTAACCAATGCTGCATCTCTGTCTTAGACACCGGCTCTTACTAAACATGGGCTCCATCTCGGTAGCCTTCAGTGGCTCTTATGCTTTCAGTGGCTCTTATTGCTCTTATGTGCACTAATGTGAGAAAGACAGTCGGAATATGGAGGCTAGTCACACCCTTTAGTATTCAACGTTACAATAGAGAACAGGAAGTCATGTGGTGACTAGTTAATAACGTGGAGCACATGGGTACCCAACTCCAGTCCCCTTGCAGCTTTCTATTCCATGTCAAAGCTTTAATTAGTTTACCACGAGGCCAGGTGTTTAATCCTCCCATTCTACATGTTCCAGGTCAAACTGGTGAACATCCGGAACGATGACATCACAGACGGCAACCCCAAGCTGACACTGGGCCTCATCTGGACCATCATCCTGCACTTCCAGGTCTGTGCTGCTCTATGTCTTCTAGCTCTATGCCGAGGTTGGCCACCCTGCTCTATACGTTGTGCTAAGATGTTGTGTGTGTGTGTGTGTGTTTTCACGGCACGATGACCACTTCCTGCTGGCCTCTGGCCAGGTCCACCTCACGACAGAGGTCTCTAATCTCAAGGGTCTTTTCCTGGTTAAATACATTTTTAAAGAAACGACACCACCTCCAAATAAAATGTTATTTGTCACGTGCGCCGAATACAACAGGTGTAGACGTTACAGTTAAATGTTTACTGAAGCGACGGTTTCAAATTGGATCTGTCTGGGCAGGAAAATCGATTTACGACTCGCCGGCCTCATGGCAGTCAAGATAGCGGTTCAGATAAAATCATCCGTCTAATTACCTTGAGTACTTGTAGAAGTCCTGTGGGGGAGGGGTGGCTACTGGGCTTTACACTAGTTTCTTCTACGTATTATAGTGTGTGAAGGTGAAGGTCTAGCATGCTACTCTTCTCCGTTTTGTTTGTTTCTAGTTGACTGAGTGAGCGTGGGGGGACAGAGGGTTCATGTGACTCCTTTATTCCTTTTCTTTGTCCTCTTTCAATAACTTTCTTTGTCCTCCTTTATCAATGTTTTACAAGTAAAAACATTTTTCTATGATGTGGCTCATCTCTGTTGGTTTGCGAGTCTGGTATGGAACCAAATACATACATCACTTTATTAACAACACTTTTGTCAAATATAGTTTACACTTTTGCAAATCAGGATACTTGCTGTCACCTCATGACATTTGTTAGTGAGGCTGCTCTCTGTCCATATGGGCTAAAGGCATAGTGATCGTTCCACTGTGGCCTATAGTCTAGTTCCCATCACTTGGAGACAGAGGCAGAGGTGGTGACGATCCTTAGAGCTAATGCTGGATGTTGATCTCAGACTTGTCCTCTGCTGTCATATTGGGTTGCTGGGAGTACCAGGGTTGGCTCAGAGGCTGTGTCTCTCTCTGTGTGTCTGTGTGTGTGTGGATCTCTCAGACTTGTCCTCTGCTGTCATATTGGGTTGCTGGGAGTACCAGGGTTGGCTCAGAGGCTGTGTCTCTCTCTGTGTGTCTGTGTGTGTGTTGATCTCTCAGACTTGTCCTCTGCTGTCATTGGGTTGCTGGGAGTACCAGGGTTGGCTCAGAGGCTGTGTGTGTGTGTGTGTGTGTGTGTGTGATCTCTCAGACTTGTCCTCTGCTGTCATTGGGTTGCTGGGAGTACCAGGGTTGGCTCAGAGGCTGTGTGTGTGTTGATCTCTCAGACTTGTCCTCTGCTGTCATTGGGTTGCTGGGAGTACCAGGGTTGGCTCAGAGGCTGTGTGTGTGTGTGTGTGTGTGTTGATCTCTCAGACTTGTCCTCTGCTGTCATTGGGTTGCTGGGAGTACCAGGGTTGGCTCAGAGGCTGTGTGTGTGTGTGTGTGTGTGTGTGTGTGTGTGTGTGTGTGTTGATCTCTCAGACTTGTCCTCTGCTGTCATTGGGTTGCTGGGAGTACCAGGGTTGGCTCAGAGGCTGTGTGTGTGTGTGTGTGTGTGTGTGTGTGTGTGTGTGTGTCTCTCAGACTTGTCCTCTGCTGTCATTGGGTTGCTGGGAGTACCAGGGTTGGCTCAGAGGCTGTGTGTGTGTGTGTGTGTGTGTGTGTGTGTGTGTGTGTGTGTTGATCTCTCAGACTTGTCCTCTGCTGTCATTGGGTTGCTGGGAGTACCAGGGTTGGCTCAGAGGCTGTGTGTGCGGCAACTAGTTAGTTCTGTGCCAGGCAGAGACTAGGTTTAGGAGTCTTTTAATGTCTTGTCAGTGTGGGAGTTTACTGGAGCTGTTGCTTTGTTTGTAGATGTTGTTCCAACCTGCTTGTTGTGGAGACAGAGATGGCTTTAGGGAAGCCTCCTATGGTGTTGTGTATCTGTGAAGACACTAGTAGTAGTGTTTTAAAAGCTTGAGTGGAGTGGCTGTGTGTGTCGCATAGTTTTCCTTGGTATGTCCTTGTGCTGTTGTGGAAAATAGCCACCAGGCAGGGCATTGCAGTAGGTCAGGCCATGTTCTAAAGCACTGGCACCATAGAGGAGCACACACACGCGCACACACACAGCTGGCCTCAAGAACCCAGGGGTAAAACAACGATGTTTGGACATGAATCAGTCAAGCGAACCCTACCCTTCCTGCATCCTTGACACAAATCAAAGATCCTCCCAAAAAAAGGAAAGGTTTAGTTGGGGGGGGGTCGAACTTCACTATAAAAGTTTGAAAAAGAAATGAGAGCGCCATTTTGGCAAAGCCCTGTATTTTGACAGTTCAGGTACTCACATGTATTATTAGGTTTACAATCACACTTCCCATGAATGACCACCTGGATGTGCTGTGGGCAGAACAGAGCGATTATGATTAAATAACCTCAAGGTGACACTGGCAAGCCGGTTGCCAAGGAGACACGCCGCATGACTACGCAGCCACTTCAATGAGCATGATTCAGCAGAACGGTGTGAGCCTGGAGGAAGGAGAGTAGAGGGAGGGAGAGAGGGTGGGCGGAAGGAGAGTAGAGGGAGGGAGGGTGATGCAGTCTGAGGGATAGAGGTAGAGACCCAGCACTGATGGACTGAATGGGGGCTGAAAACTACTGTTGCACTGAAAGAGAAAGAAGAGGAGGAAATGAGAGGGAAGATGGAAGTGTAGAGCAGTGGGGTTTATGGGTTGCAGTTGAGGATCAATCAAATCATTTTATTTGTCATATGCTTCATAAACAACAGGAGTAGACTAACGGTGAAATGCTTACTTAGGGCCCTTCCCAGCAATACATTTACATTTACATTTAAGTCATTTAGCAGACGCTCTTATCCAGAGCGACTTACAAATTGGTGCGTTCACCTTAAGACATCCAGTGGAACAATGCAGGGAGAAATAATTGAAAAATAGTAACTTGAGGAATAAATACACAATGAGAAATGATAACTTAGTACGGAGATAATTGAGGTAGATATGTAAAGTGCCTTGCAAAAGTATTCAGACCCCTTGGATTTCTTCACATTTTATTACGTTACAAAGTGGGATTAAAATGGATATATATGTATATGTAAAAAAATATGTCAACAATCTACACTAAATACTAAAAATCCAGTTTTTTTTAAAAGATTAATACAAAATTCATAACTACACTGAACAAAAATATAAACACAACATAAAACTTTTTCAAAGATTTGACTGAGATACAGTTAATAAAATGAAATCAGTCAATTTAAATAAATGAACTAATCTATGAATGTCTCATGACTGGGAATACAGATATGAGTCTGTTTGTCACAGATACCTTAACAAAAAGTAGGGTGTGGATCAGAAAACCAGTCAGTATCTGGTGTGACCACCATTTGCCTCATGCAGTACGAGACATCTGCTTCATGTGGAGTTGATCAGGCGGTTGATTGTGGCTTGTGGAACGTTGTCCCAGTCCTCTTCAATGGCTGTGCGAAGTTGCTGGATATTGTCGGGAACTGGAACATGCTGTCGATCCAGAGCATCCAAAACATGCTCAGGGGGTGATATGTCTGGTGTGTTTGCTGGGCTGAAGGTCCTGGGCTGGTGTGGTTACATGTGGTTTTGAGGCCGGTTGGACGTTGGAGGCGGCTTATGGCAGAGAAATGAACATTAAATTATCTGGCAACATCGCTGGTGGACATTCCTGCAGTCAGCATGCATTGTGTTTTGTGACAAAACGGCACATTTTAGGGTGGCCTAATTTCCCCCAGCACATGGTGCACCTGTGTAACAATCATGCTGTTAATACACACCTGTCAGTCAGGTGGATGGATTATCTTGGCAAAGGAGAAATGTTCACTAACAGGGATGTAATTTTTTTGTTGTTGAGTGAAATATGATTTTTGTGCAAATGGAAAATTCCTGTGATATTTTATTTCAGCTCATGAAATATTGGACCAACACTTTACATGTTGCGTTTACATTTTTGTACAGTATAAAATATAGTTAGTACATAAGTATTCAGCCTCTTTGTTTAGGCAAACCTAAATGAGTTTGGCTTAACAAGGCACATAATAAGTTATATGGACTCACCCTGTGTGAATAATAGTGGTTGACATTATTGTTTTATGACAAACCCTTCACCCTGTCCCTCATACATACAACATCTGTAAGGTCCCTCATACATACAGCATCTGTAAGGTCCCTCATACATACAGCATCTGTAAGGTCCCTCATACATACAGCATCTGTAAGGTCCCTCATACATACAACATCTGTAAGGTCCCTCATACATACAACATCTGTAAGGTCCCTCATACATACAACATCTGTAAGGTCCCTCATACATACAACATCTGTAAGGTCCCTGAATCAAGCATTCAACTACAAAGACCAGGGAGCCTTTTGAAGGCCTCATAAAGAAGGACAGTGATTGGTAGATGGTTAAAAATAACAAATCAGACATTATAGATCTCTTTAATTATGGTCAAGTTAATAATTATGCTGTGGGTGATGTACTAAACCACCCAGAACATCAAAGACGCAGTCGTTCTTCTGAGCTGATCTGCAGGACAGGAAGGAAACTGCTTAGGGATGTCACCATGAGGCCATTGGGGATTTTAAAACAGCTACAGAGTTCAATGGCTGTGATGGTAGAAAACTGAGGATGGATCAACAACATGTTCGTGTCTCTACAATAATGACCTAAATGACAGAGTGAAAAGAAGAATACAAATTTACAGAATTAAAATATTTCAAAACATGCATCTTTTATGCAACAAGGTAGTAAAGTAATAGTGAAAAGAAACAAAAAAACTGAAAAGGAATTACACTTTTGGGCCTAAATGCAAAGCCTTAAGTTTTGTAGCAAAATCAACAAATCACTGAGTAACTGCCTCTTTATTTTCAAGCATAGCGGTGGCTGCATCATGGTATGGGTATATTTGTCATCGACAAATACTGGGGAGTTTTTCAGGATGAAAAGACATGGGATGGAGCTAAGCACAGGCAAAGTCCTGCTTCAGTTTGCGTTACACCAGAGACCACGAGAGGAATTAACCTTAAAGAAAGACAGTAACCTACAACACAAGGCCAAATATTTTCTGGAGTTGCTTACCAAGACGACTGTGAATGTTCCTGAGTTGCCAAGTTACAGTTTTGACTTAAATCTGCTTGGCAAGTTTTGAAAATGGCTGTCTATTCATGATCCCCACAACATCTTGTTATAGCTTGAAGAATTTTAAAAAGAATAATGGGCAAATATTGCACAGTCCAGATGTGCACAGCTCTTGGAGACTTACCCCAGAAGACTCGCAGCTTTAATCATTTCTAAAGGTGTTTCTGTATTGACTCAGGGAGCTGAATAATTCTGTAACAACTTTTAGGTAATGCACTTTGTGTTTTAATATATTTTTTTTAATTCAACATTTTCTTCCACTTTGTCTTCAGAGTATTTTGTGTAGATTGTTGACACACAAAAAAAAGACAATTAAATCCATTTGAATCCCACTTTGTAACACCAATAAAATGTGAAGACACTGAATGTAGGGATAAAGTGACCCGGCAACAGGATAGATAATAAACAATAACGGCAGCGTATGTGATGAGTCAAAATAGTTGGTGCAAGAAAAGGGTCAATGCAGATCGTCCGGGTCGCTGTTAAGGGAGAGGACGGACATATAAACGGTTTTATAGAGAGTGCTTAGAATCTCCTTTCTTGTGTCAGTAATTCTCAACTTCATCCATGACTGAATTTCTTAACAAAAAATATAACCAATCCTATAAGAACATATTTTTATTTGTATTATTATTATTATTATTATTATTTAACAATAACACAAAATACAAAAAAAACCTAAATATTCAGACGAGTACATCAACGTAGACCGCGGTAGTACATGTCAAAATAAACTATGTAAAAAGTCTGAACAGCACATATTATGACCTGGGATTTGCAAGGAGGAGCAATTTATTTGGTAGTCATAAGATGCCATGTTAGAAAGCACATGTTCATTTATTGTAATGATTATGGGCCAGGATATAGGGTTTGGTGTTAGTAGTTAATATCAGATGTTTGGTTAGAAAGCACTGCATGGCCCGGGAGTGAGGTCATTCCAGAAAGCTGTCCCCCTAAGGTTCAATTACTGCCAGTAAAATAACGTGTGATTGTCATTGGACTATACACTATGTTGTCAGGGGTAGAACCACAGGCCTTATGACTCCACACTCTGTCATGCCTAGTTAAGACCAGTTCTTCATATTTCCAAAGGCGTGTCATGTCAGCAGAAACGTTCTCTCTGACTGCAGGCTCGACGAGTTGCTATCTCAGCAGTCAACACCGGCCACTTCCACCCAGTTGTAGAGATCCTCGGCCCTGCTCCTGCCCTCAAGGCAGACATATCTGCCAGGTGTCTCTACTTGGTAATTGCATTGCCTTCAGAAAGTGTTCATACCCTCCACTTATTTCACATGTTGTTGTGTTACAGCCTGAATTCAAAATGGATTAAATATATTTTCACAATACCCCAATATTTTTAGACATTTTTGCTCATGTAAATCCAGGAACGTCTCATTTGCATAAGTAATCACACCCCTTTGCTATGGCATTCCAAATTGAGCTCCGATGGATCCAATGTCTTTTTGATCATCCTCGAGTTGTCACCACCACTTAATTGTAGTCCACCTGTGGCCAACTCAGCAAGAAAGAAACACACCTGTCTATATGAGGTCCCACAGTTGACAGTGCATGTCAGAGCAATGAACTATACCATGAAGTCAAAGGAACTGTCTGTAGATCTCTGAGAGAGAATTGTGATGAGGCATATGTCTAGGGAAAGGGTATCAGACTATTTCTAGAGTGTTGAAAGTTTCCTTCAATGGCAAGTGGAAAAAAAAAAAAAAAACTACCTAGAACTGGCTATCCGATGAGACAAAAATTGAACTCTTTGGCCTGAATGCAAAGTGCTATGTCTGGAGAAAACCAGGCACAGCTCACCACCCGTCTAACACCATCTCTACCGTGAAGCATGGTGGTGGCAGCATTCATGCTATGGAGATGGTTTTCAGTGGCAGGAAGATGGAGGGAACGATGAATGACGCCAAATGCAGGCAAATCCTTGATGAGAACCTGCTTCAGAGTGCAAACGACCTTAGATTGTGGTGAATATATGCGTTCCAACAGGACAATGACTCCAAGCATACATCCAAATCAATGCTGGAATGCTTCAGAACAAGAATGTGAAAGACCTTGAGTGGCCCAGCCAAAGCCCAGACTTGAATCCCATTGGAAATCTGTGGAAAGACTTGAAGATTGCTGTTCACTGCAACTTCCCATCTAACTTAACAGAGCTTGAAAAAATCTGCAAGGAAGAATGGGAGAAAATCCCCAAATCCAGATGTGCAAAGCTGATACAGACATACCCAAGATGACGCAAAGCTGTAATCACAGACGAAAGTGCTTCTACAAAGTATTGACTCTGGTGTGAATTACATTTCTGTGTTTCAGAGATTGTATAGCGTTGAAAATGTATAGCGCGTCAGTATTTTTTTGTATATATATATTTTTTTTTTTTAAATTTAACTAGGCAAGTCAAAAGGCCTCCTGCGGGGACGGGAGCTGGGATTAAAAATAAATGATAATAAAAATATAGGTCCAAAACACACATCACGACAAGAGAGACAAACACAACACAATTTAAAGAGCGACTTAAGACAACATAGCAAGGCAGCAACACATGACATCACAACATGGCAGCAACACAACATGACAACAACATGGTAGCAGCACAAAACATGGCACAAACATTATTGGGCACAGACAACGGCACTAAGGGCAAGGAGGTAGAGACAACAATACATCACGCAAAGCAGTCCCAACTGTCAGTGTCCATGATTGTGTCTTTGAATGAAGAGATGGAGATTAAACTGTCCAGTTTGAGTGTTTGTTGCAACTCGTTCCAGCCGCTAGCTGCAGCGAACTGAAAAGAGGAGCGACCCAGGGACGTGTGTGCGCTCTGGGGACCTTTTAATAGAATGTGACTGGCAGAACGGATGGATATCGCAGATGGGGGGGATGCCTAAGAGGGTTTTATAGCGGTGCGTGGGTAAAATCAGTGAGAAAGCCAGTAAAAAATGTCACATGACAACCAATGCTGTGATAATTGTGTGGTTTGCTCAATTACCCAGTCGTTCATACCCCACTGTATACAGTATGGCCGTGACAACAAATATTACACACAGTGGCGGAATAAATTCCACTCCTGTACACCTACGTTTTGTTTCCTCACAAAGCCAGAGGGCAACATCTGTCCACAAATCAAATATTGCACGTAACAAACAGTAATCGTCTGCAGCAGGGACAAGCAAGTTCATGTTTTCTGGAGTTTACGAAACGACTACTGATTCAGAACCACGGCGTTACCGCAAGTCAGCACAAAGGCAACAGGAGCACTGCCTCTGCTCTTCCAGCACCATTTAAACTCCAGCATTTTAAACATCATCAAATCAACAGGGATACATATGCTTAGTTTAATACGCTGAAAACAAACGTAAAGATACCAAAAACTATTTAGTACAATCAATGTTGCTAAATATCATGTCTGTCCATGGTACTGATTTGTGTGTGTGTGTGTGTGCTAGTAAAACAACAAATGTTGACTCACCCTACTTGTAGACAAGTTAAACGCCAATGCCATCCTCTCTTTTCTGTTGGCAAAACGGTCTATGGCTCTGTCATACAGTAAACTTCTAGTTTTTCTTGTCATAGGGTACCAAGCTAAAATTATTACTGCTAGCCTAAGTTCCTTGCATGCTGTACCAGGACAACCCAAAGTTGAGCTTGGCTCAATGCTGATTGGCTAATTATCTTCTCTATCTTTTTATTTTATTTTTTTATCAACGGAGGCCAAATTCTTGCTGGAATCAATCAATCAAATGCTACGGCGGCAACATGTTATACTCTTTTTGTCCAGACAGCATCAGATACATGGGCTACACATACTGAGACAGAGGGGCGCTGTTTCCCTCGCTCTGACCATTTCTCCCGTGAGATTCAGCCACTTGCGAATTTATGGAAAATGATGAAAACACAGAGAAATGATTTTGCCAATTGTATTGGTCAAATATTTTGGGAAGCCAGGCTTTGCTTGGCATCCATGCCACTGAGTACTATGTGAATTCAGTAGGCTTACATCTACCCTGATGCAACAGTGGTGCAAGTCTGGCTGCAGCGCCTCACTTTCACCACTAGGGGTCCCCATTTATCCCAGCATCATAGATGACCTGGCACACTAACAATGCTCTCAGCCTACTACACAGCCTCTCACAATCCCTGACTCTTCCCAAACTGTGGCTGCGTGCGATTGGCTAATCCACTCTGGCCTGGCTCTTTAATTTGTGCTTCTGTAATTCCTCCCCTGAAGAACCTTTTTAATACAAAATACATCAAGACCCAGCTCTGACCTGCTTATGCGAAAGCTCAAATTAGAAAGTGCTACCAAAGCACAAATCTAGGACCAGCTTACCCTATATATCTCCTAACCGCTGTCATTTAGAGGTGAAACATCAAAACTGACCTCAAATCTGCTCTTGTACGCAACCTATATTCTCTCTGAATGCCAAATATGTTGTGACAGAGATAATTATCTGGTAAAATACTCTCATTGGCGCTAGACTTGATGATTATCCCTAATGGAGCTGGTCCAGTACAGTGTAGGATCCCTCAGGGGAGTGCCTGAGTTCAGCCCGTTCTATCATATCCATGGGGAAGGCCTCGGGGACCTTATTACTGGTTTCCACTGTGAATTGGACTCATGTAGCCCATCTGTCATCACTGGAGAATAGTCTGCATTGTTTATGTTTATGTTGGTATTTCTTTTTGGTCTGTGGGTATACCTCTAAGCTGCTATGCAAAGCTGCGTGTGTGTGTGTGTGTGTGTGTGTGTGGGGGGGTTCTTGATGTGGGCTTGTGAGATGTGTGCTCGTACAGTCCACCACCCACACACACAGTGAGCTATTGAGTGTCTTAAGGGGTGTGAGAGTACAGTGTTTAGGCTATAACCCACCACGTGACCGTACTGCATCAGGGTTGTGTTAATGTGGGAGATGAGGTTGTCACGTCTTGAAGCCTGTGTGTTTGAAAAGGCTCATCAGTGAAAGTGGTGGATCCTGAACTGGCGCAAAGGCTCTTTTGCATTTCTGTGCCTCTCTGTCTGTTTCTCTCTGCTTCTCTCTGTTTCTCTCTGTGTTTCTCTGTTTCTCTCTGTGTCTCTCTGTGTCGCTCTGTCTCTGTCTGTTTCTCTCTGTGTCTCTCTGTGTCGCTCTGTCTCTGTCTGTTTCTCTCTGTGTCTCTCTGTGTCGCTCTGTCTCTGTCTGTTTCTCTCTGTGTCTCTCTGTCGCTCTGTCTCTGTCTGTTTCTCTCTGTGTCTCTCTGTGTCGCTCTGTCTCTGTCTGTTTCTCTCTGTGTCTCTCTGTGTCGCTCTGTCTCTGTCTGTTTCTCTCTGTGTTTCTCTCTGTGTCTCTCTGTGTCGCTCTGTCTGTCTCGGTCTGTGTCTCTCTGTTTCTCTCTGTTTCTCTCTGTGTCGCTCTGTCTGTCTCTGTCTGTGTCTCTGTCTGTTTCTCTCTGTGTCTCTCTGTGTCGCTCTGTCTCTGTCTGTTTCTCTCTGTGTCTCTCTGTGTCGCTCTGTCTCTGTCTGTGTCTCTCTGTGTCGCTCTGTCTCTGTCTGTTTCTCTCTGTGTCTCTCTGTGTCGCTCTGTCTCTGTCTGTTTCTCTCTGTGTTTCTCTGTGTCGCTCTGTCTCTGTCTGTTTCTCTCTGTGTCGCTCTGTCTCTGTCTGTTTCTCTCTGTGTCTCTCTGTCTGTCTCTGTCTGTTTCTCTCTGTGTCTCTCTGTCTGTCTCTGTCTGTTTCTCTCTGTGTCTCTCTGTGTCGCTCTGTCTGTTTCTCTCTGTGTCGCTCTGTCTCTGTCTGTTTCTCTCTGTTTCTCTGTGTCGCTCTGTCTCTGTCTGTTTCTCTCTGTGTTTCTCTGTTTCTCTCTGTGTCTCTCTGTCGCTCTGTCTGTCTCTGTCTGTTTCTCTCTGTGTCGCTCTGTCTCTGTCTGTTTCTCTCTGTGTTTCTCTGTTTCTCTCTGTGTCTCTCTGTCGCTCTGTCTGTCTCTGTCTGTTTCTCTCTGTGTCTCTCTGTGTCGCTCTGTCTGTTTCTCTCTGTGTCTCTCTGTCTGTCTCTGTCTGTTTCTCTCTGTGTCTCTCTGTTTCTCTGCCATTACAGCCTGTTTTTTTTTTTTAAATCTCTCATCCCTCTTGATCTTTTTTATAAACTCCTTCATCCCCACCCCCTCACTTGCTTTAATACTTAACATTCCCTCCTTACCCCTGATATCTATCCTCCTTCCCCTCCTTTTTGTCCTCTATTTCACCAGGGGAGGGATAGATGGGGAGAGGTGTGGAGGAGAGGCAGAGAATCAGATTGAGGTGATCTCAGTATTGCAGAGATGCAACAATTCAGATCTTCCTCTGTAGCAGCACCTCAATCTGATTCTCTCTCTGTGTGTGTGTGTGTGTGTGTGTGTGCAACTGATAAAATCGGTTCACCTGGCATTTTTACCGATTTAAAAAAAAAAAAACTGTATCGGACCACAATTTCACTGATATTCAATAAATAGGATGAAAAAAATGAAATCTCATGCTGTTCTGAACATTTGAGGCCATTATCATGATGTCATTGTCACAATTTAACAAATTAACATCTGAAGCCTATTTCTTGGACAATTGCTCCTTTGGATGACAATTTCTGACAACTGTGTGGAAAAATGTCACTTTTCAATTTCCCTGCTATGAAACACTCCATTGACGGATATATCGTATCGGTGAGCTTTGTACCCCCCCAAAAATCGGAATCCGTATCCCCAAAAAACATATTGTTCGTGCTCTAAGTGCGAGTGTCATAACAAGCGCTCTGAGCTCACAGACTGCCACAGAGAGAGTGGGAGGGAGGGAGTGACGAAGAAGCGGATAGGATGAGAAGGGAGGGAGGGAAAGAGAGCAGGAGAGGGCTAGAGCAGTGAAGCTGCAAGCAGCCTGAAGATAAAGCGTTTCCCTCTGTCGTTGCCTGCGAGCCAAGGAGAGAACAAACGAGAGAAGCCAGCGAGAGAGAGGGAGAGGAATACAGGCTGCCTGCTGTTACTGTGTCTCCTGGCTTTCCTTGGACCTACAGGCCTCGACTCAAATGCGCACACAGAGGATTCATACACACACCCACAGCTGATCAGAGGATCGCCAAGCCCTGTCGGCACACACAGACGCGCTCTTGCTCTCTCCTCGGGTGCACACGCACACACATTTCCCTTCTCTCCCGGGAGCACCGTATAAATTGGATCAATCCGACCATGCCTGTCTGACGGGGACCTTGTTCTCCCTTCATCCGGATCCCCCCTCTCCTCCTCCATCTCTCTCTGTAACCAGCCAAGGAGCTTCAGACTACCGGACTTATCCTCTGCCTTTTGCCTTACCCAGTCAGCTGCTCGTTTACTGGCCGCGTCAGGGGGACAGCTATAGCTGGGGGACACTGGACCTACCCTCACAAAGTCTAACCTAGCCTCCTGTAGCTTAGCCCAGCCCAGCCA
Source organism: Oncorhynchus nerka (assembly GCF_034236695.1). NCBI lineage: Eukaryota > Metazoa > Chordata > Actinopteri > Salmoniformes > Salmonidae > Oncorhynchus > Oncorhynchus nerka. Next base: position 61,555,860 of record NC_088399.1, read on the forward strand.
CCACTGGTAATTCGATCAACCAGACCAGAGGAGACGAGTGGAGAGGGAAGTGCATGTTTAACCCAACCGCCTGTCTTATCTGCTTGGTTGTCTGCAACCAGACCCTCTTTGTGTGCACGCCTGTGGACTCCTACTGGGAACACATACAGACCTGGATGAGTGTGGATGCTTTCTATACTGGGAGCAGTGTCGCGACGACGGCTGCAGCAGGGATGACGGAAAAAGCCTGCCTGGCTGAGAGACGGTGACAAGGATGGAGACGGACTGAGGGGTTAGTGATTGGATAGCACCAGCCACGAGCACGCTCTCCCAGCAATCCTTTGTGGGAGGGAGCATAAGGGGAAGACTGCTATCCAGGGGGGAGGCCACGTGACGTCTGGAAAGCTAAAGGGGATGATCTCTACTCCCTAACGCGACGTGCTCTGGATTTGAACCTGGTACAGCACCAGAGTCTATAAACTACAGGGACCACTGTCAAGAGTTGTCCGGCTTGTCCGTGATTGCAGTCATTTGAAGGATTGTCGAAGAAGGATTGTCGAAGAAGGCAGTAACGCCTACAGTTCAGTAGCTCATCGCCTCTCTTCCTGGTCCCATGGTCACCCTCATCACCTGGAGTCTTCCAAGTCAGCACCGTAACGTTGACTCAACGCTCATCTAACGCCCCCCCCCACCCCCAGGAGGTTTTCCTTCGTACTAAGACGACAAAGAGATCTCTGTGGTTAACAACCGTGTGAACTGAAGTTAATCAAGCGTCACATGACACAGCGACTCCATGAACAGGGGGGAGGGGGGGACCGTGGGAGATGGCGAGGAGTCTGAGCCGCCGCCGTCGTCAAGGCTCTGATTTGAGGTTTTGAACAGGCTGCCGGTGTGTTGGCTGACTGTCCGCTATCGCCCACCTCCAATCTGGATAGTGGATAGTAGCATGTTGCCGCAGCAGAATGGGACGCCACCAGCTGCTACAGGGCTAATGCTATCACGGCTACTACTATGAGTGTTGTTGACCATTAAGGAGCTGACAGCAATATAATTATCGTAGGAGCGGCGAGGTATTAATAATATATGATTCTGGGTACTTGGAGGCGAGCCTGGATAAAGTACTTGGATTACAGTACCACCGGAGCGACAGGGAAAACAAATTGCAAACAAACTGCGCGTGTGTGCAGGGTTGCGGAAACAGAGAAGAATTGCAGATGACCTGAGTTGTTTTTATTTTATTTTTGTTGCCGAGCGACTGGTATGATGTGCACTGAGCCGGACACACTGCTTGTGTGAGTGTGTGTCTGCACTGCAGCTCCCTCGCACCACACACTCTAAGAAATTGCAGCTATGAGATGAGACGAGCACTGATTCCATCGCAGGCAACGCAGGAGACCCCACGGACTACTCGAACACAGTCCGACATTGTGTGTGTTAAACGACTGATTGGCTGAAATGGACACATCTGCAGTGCTCTGACTCACCGTCTCCTAGCCTCATTCAACATGTAGTATGTATCAGCCACGTTGACTTACGTTCTCACCTGCCAAACCTTGGATGAATGAACTACCAAAGCCTGAGCCAAATCGATTTTCTCTTATGCTGTGCTGAGTCTACTGACATGTTTCTGCCTCGGTTGTCCTTGAAGTGAGTGCTGGGATGTCCGTGACCTGCCCATAGAGGTGGGGGCCTCGGAGAGCGAGCCAGAGCAGCTAGGGCTGATCGCGGAGTTTCCTGAGCCTGTGTGAGGTGAGGCAACAGCTGCAGAGAGAAGAAGGGGGAGGGAAGACTGGGAGAGGAGCGCCTACGGAGAGACGAGAGCTGTGACACGCAAGCCTGCAGCAAGCACCTGGTCCGAGTGGACTGAACCCGAAGGTGAGAAGGTGACGAGAGCCCACATCCTCGCTCTATCATTCTGTCATTTTTTTCTATGCTCCTGGCAAGCAGCCAGATCTAAACCGGCTGTCGCTACACGTCACACCGAGAGCAGGTGTCACCTTGGTATCAGATTCGTCTGTCACTCTCTGCTACTCTCGTCTGCCTGTCCACCAGAGCGCTTCTGTTTTGCTTTCTAATTTTGCCGCCTCTTCCCTTCCCTCCTTCATTCACTGTCTATCTGAGATGGGAAGCTCCATGGGTTGTGTGAGGCCTCCTAGGGAGGGAGGACACGGCTTCCCCCCACTGTCCCCCAACCCCAAACGACGCCTCCGCTTCCGGCGGAGACGCAAAGGGAAGAAGCACCAGAAAGGAGGGTCGTCGGTCTGCTCGGAAGTGGAAAGCATAAGGATAAGCAACATACCAGAGGAAGAGGACAAAGGTACCGTCACGGAGGCAACCACCGCGTCGTTCAAAACTATGAGTGACGTCGGTGCCAAAATCGCCAATTTAACCGTGTCTCAGGCTCAAACTCAATCCAGACTGCCGCTGCCCAGTGCTCTCTGTGCTGACTCCACGAGTGACAGCATGGGGGGGTTGGGTGGTAGCAGAGTGCTGGAAGTGTCCCCTGAGCCAAGCCCAGTGTGGAGAAGGCTGTCCTACCCCGGAGCTGGGCGTGAGGAAGGGGGGACGAGCAGTACCATGGATGCCTCAAGCAGCCAAGGGCGACCCAGTGGCAACCCCACCCTAGACAACCCTGACAACCCTGACCCAGCTGTCCCGTCCCAGGTGCACACCACCCCTGGCGGGGGTCAGGTCTGCAAAGTCAGGGAGAGAGAACAAGGGGTCCTGGAGAGGCCTTGCATACAAAGACCCAAGAAAGAGAGGGAAAGAGAAAAGAAACGAGAACAGGAGGAGAAAGAGGTGGAGGATGAAGGCGGGGGCGGGGTAGCGGGGATGCTGGGGGCTGCTTTTAACACCCCTCCGGAAAAGGAGCGCAAAGGGGTGGTCCACATTCGTGAGGTGGGGGGCTTGCTGTGTGTTGTAAGGACAGTCTACCCCAGTGACTTTGGGTCCCCAGTTTGGAGAGGGGACAGTTACCATGACAACGAGGTGGAAGTAGAGGTGCGTGCCGAACCTCCAGCCGCATCCCCAGTGACTGGGAACATCCTCAAAGTACAGCTTTCTGAGGAGGACATCATGAGAGCTGAAATTGCCGCCTCCTGTCTCAATAAGACAAAAGTCAAGGAAGGCGCAGTGACTGGAAACAAAGTACAACTGTCTGAGGAGGACAGCAGGAGAGCCAAAATGGATGCCAGGACCGCTTTCCTGATGGGGACCCAAGAAACTACAGAAGTCAAGGAACTTAGTCTGGATAAACCAGCCCAGGTCCAAGAGGGGCTATTAATTCAGAACCCTTTTGCCTTTGGCTATGCCAGCGATCTGCTACTCACCTCCCCAGAGGCAGGGGGCGCCACCCAGGTAGGCAGGGTTGGCCTGACCCAAAGGAGAGACAATATGGATACCTCAGGTCCCAGTATGACTACCAACCTTACGGGGACCCAGGAAACCACGAAAGTCGAGGGACCCTCGTTACAGGACCCTCTGTCCTCAGGCTATGCCAGCGACCTCCCACTAACCTCCCCAGAGGCAGGGGGCGCCACCCAGGGAGACTGGGAAAGCTCCAGAGAAGGACTGGACTCTGCAACAGACAGTCCTCTATCTCCACCCCAGGTCCCCACAAAGCAGTTCCCTCAGGTCGGGCATTTTTTTCTCTTTCACTCACTCACTCACTCTCAATCGTGGAAATGTAGTCTACGTGTATTTGGGGTTTGGTCCAGGATCAGGGGGGGGAGAGCATATTTAAGAATGTGTTGCCCTTTTAAGTCTTGTATACTAGTGTCACATCTTTGTGAGAGAGAGAGTTTGTGCTTTTGTGTCCCTCTCGCTGTGTGTGTTTGTTTTGTGTCCTGGTCATTATCAGCCCTGCAGAAGGCACTCTGCGTCTTCTCATCCTTCCTGGGTCTGTCCCCAGAGCCTAATCAGCACAGCACAGACCATCTCTGCATCTCTCCCCCTTTTCCTTCTCATCACCCATTCTCTCTTCACACCACCCACTCTTTCCCCTGTTACTTTTGACTGTGTGTGTGTTGCCTCAAATAGCAAGGTTCCTGACAGCATACTGAAGCTTGTTATTTTGCAATGATGTATTGGTGTATGAGATCATACGGCTCACAGAAGTGTGTGTGTGTGTGTGTGTGTGTGTGTGTGTGTGTGTGTGTGTGTGTGTGTGTGAGGGATTCAATGGCCTCATTTGAGCTCCATCACAATAAGCTGTTCAATAAAGGACCTACTGTCATAGGAATAGAATTACATTAACTTGAATGGTAATGTCGGTTCTAGTAAATCTATTTCTATGCCTACTATATTGTAGGTATTTGACCCCACAGTTGCTGGTGACCCTTTCACTGTTCCCGACAATAACCCTCAATTGGTAGTTAATTGACCTAGCACCTTTCTTGCTCAAAGTGTTGTACATTGAAAGCAGGAAACTCCCTTCATGGCTGCCGATGTGTAGCACCCAGCCGCCAGTCTATTATGTATGCTGTGATGGTATGGTGTTCTGTTTTCTTTGGGCCTGCGTGTCTCATTTTGACGCCCGGAGCTGAGTTACGGGGGAAAGCAAGACGCACGCAGGTGCTTAGAGCCCGGTCTCCATTTACAAGCGTTTTAGCCAGGTAAACGATCAAGTCCTGGCTCTTTCTCTAGCTTTCATTCTCTCTCTGTGTGTGTGTGTGTGCGCCTGCCTGCCTGCCTGCCTTCCTTCCTTTTTGGCAATGTCTGGCCTACCCTCATCTGAATAAGTAGGGATTTCAGATGTGTATTCATCAACAGTATACTGCTGCATCTAGCCCCATGGGGGATTCCAAACAGTTCCTATCCAATCCTCTCTCCCCCTTTTTTTAATGGATTTGGTGTATTCTGTCCGTCTCGTTCCGTCTCCCCATCAGCTATCTGAATCTGTCCTCGTCTCTCTCCCTGCCTATCCTCCATTTTCCTTCTCTCTATCCATCCCTCTATCCATCCCTCTCTCTCCCTGCCTATCCTCCATTTTCCTTCTCCCTCTCTCTCTATCCATCCCTCCCTCTCTATCCATCCCTCGCTCTCTATCCATCCCTCGCTCTCTATCCATCCCTCGCTCTCTATCCATCCCTCGCTCTCTATCCATCCCTCGCTCTCTATCCATCCCTCTCTCTATCCATCCCTCTATCCATCCCTCTATCCATCCCTCTATCCATCCCTCTATCCATCCCTCGCTCTCTATCCATCCCTCGCTCTCTATCCATCCCTCGCTCTCTATCCATCCCTCGCTCTCTATCCATCCCTCGCTCTCTATCCATCCCTCGCTCTCTATCCATCCCTCGCTCTCTATCCATCCCTCGCTCTCTATCCATCCCTCTATCCATCCCTCCTCTCTCCATCCCTCCCTCTCTATCCATCCCTCCTCTCTATCCATCCCTCGCTCTCTATCCATCCCTCGCTCTCTATCCATCCCTCGCTCTCTATCCATCCCTCGCTCTCTATCCATCCCTCGCTCTATCCATCCCTCCCTCTCTATCCATCCCTCGCTCTCCATCCCTCCCTCTCTATCCATCCCTCGCTCTCTATCCATCCCTCGCTCTCTATCCATCCCTATCCATCCCTCGCTCTCTATCCATCCCTCGCTCTCTATCCATCCCTCGCTCTCTATCCATCCCTCGCTCTCTATCCATCCCTCGCTCTCTATCCATCCCTCTCTCTATCCATCCCTCCTCTCTATCCATCCCTCCATCTCTCCATCCCTCTCTCTCTATCCATATCCATCCCTCTCTCTATCCATCTATCCATCCCTCGCTCTCTATCCATCCCTCCTCTCTATCCATCCCTCCCTCTCTATCCATCCCTCGCTCTCTATCCATCCCTCTCTCTCTCTATCCATCCCCTCCATCTCTCTATCCATCCCTCGCTCTCTATCCATCCCTCGCTCTCTATCCATCCCCTCCCTCTCTCTCTATCCATCCCCTCCTCTCTATCCATCCCTCCTCTCTCTCTCTATCCATCCCTCCCTCTCTATCCATCCCTCCTCTCTATCCATCCTCCCTCTCTATCCATCCCTCCCTCTCTATCCATCCCTCTTTCTATCCATCCCTCGCTCTCTATCCATCCCTCCTCTCTATCCATCCCTCCTCTCTATCCATCCTCCCTCTCTATCCATCCCTCCTCTCTATCTCCCTCTCTATCCATCCCTCCCTCTCTCTATCCATCCCTCTCTATCCATCCCTATCCATCCCTCCTCTCTATCCATCCCTCCTCTCTATCCATCCCTCCTATCCATCCCTCTCTATCCATCCCTCCCTCTCTATCCATCCCTCTCTCTCTATCCATCCCTCGCTCTCTATCCATCCCTCCTCTCTCTCCATATCCATCCCTCCCTCTCTCTCTATCCATCCCTCCTCTCTATCTCTATCCATCCCTCGCTCTCTCTATCCATCCCTCGCTCTCTATCCATCCCTCTCTCTCTATCCATCCATCCCTCCCTCTCTATCATCCTCTATCCATCCCTCCCTCTATCCATCCCTCTCTGCCATCCCTCCTCTCTATCCATCCCTCTCTCTCTATCCATCCCTCCTCTCCATCCCTATCCATCCTATCCAGCCCATCCCTCCTCTCTATCCATCCCTCCCTCTCTATCCATCCCTCCCTCTCTATCCATCCCTCGCTCTCCCTCCCTCTCTATCCATCCTCGCTCTATCCATCCCTCCCTCTCTCTATCCATCCCTCTATCCATCCCTCCCTCTCTATCCATCCCTCCTCTCTATCCATCCCTCTCTCCCATCCATCCCTCTCTCTCTATCCATCCCTCTCCATCCATCCCTCTCTATCCATCCCTCCTCTATCCATCCCTCTCCTCTCTATCCATCCCTCCCTCTCCATATCCATCCATCCCCTCTCTATCCATCCCTCCTCTCGCTCTCTATCCATCCCTCGCTCTCTATCCATCCTCCCTCTATCCATCCCTCTCTCTCTATCCATCCCTCGCTCTCTATCCATCCCTCGCCCTCTCTCCATCCCTCCCTCTCTATCCATCCCTCCTCCTCTCTATCCATCCCTCCCTCTCTATCCATCCCCCTCTATCCATCCCTCCTCTCTCTATCCATCCCTCCCTCTCTACCTCTCCATCCCTCTCTCTATCCATCCCTCCTCTCTCTCCATCCCTCCTCTATCCATCCCTCTCTCTCTCCCTCTCTCTATCTATCCATCCCCCTCCCTCTCTATCCATCCCTCCCTCTCTATCCATCCCTCCTCTCTATCCATCCCTCGCTCTCCATCCCTCGCTCTCTATCCATCCCTCCCTCTCTATCCATCCCTCCCTCTCTATCCATCCCTCTATCCATCCCTCCCTCTCTCTATCCATCCCCTCTCTCCCTCTCTCTATCCTATCCAGCCCTCTCTCTCCCTCCCTCTCTATCCATCCCTCGCTCTCCCTCCCTCTCTATCCATCCCTCCTCTCTATCCATCCCTCATCCATCCATCCCTCCCTCTCTATCCATCCCTCCCCTCTCTATCCATCCATCCCTCTCTCTATCCATCCCTCGCTCTCCATATCCATCCCTCGCTCTCTCCCTCCCTCTCTCTATCCATCCCTCTCTCCATCTATCCATCCCTCCTCTCTATCCATCCCTCCTCTCTATCCATCCCTCCCTCTCTATCCATCCCTCCCTCTCTATCCATCCCTCCTCTCATCCATCCCTCCCTCTCTATCCATCCCTCCCTCTCTCCCTCTCTATCCATCCCTCCCTCCCTCTCTATCCATCCCTCCCTCTCTATCCATCCCTCTCCTCTCTATCCATCCCTCCCTCTCTCCATCCCTCCCTCTCTCTATCCATCCCCTCCCTCTATCCATCCCTCCTATCCATCCCTCCCTCTCCCCTCTCTATCCATCCTCTTCCTCTATCCATCCCTCCCTCTCTATCCATCCCTCCCTCTCTATCCATCCCTCGCTCTCTATCCATCCCTCCCTCTCTATCCATCCCTCCCTCTCTATCCATCCCTCCCTCTCTATCCATCCCTCCTCTCCATCTATCCATCCCTCCCTCCTCCATCCATCCCTCCCTCCCTCTCTATCCATCCCTCCCTCCTCCTCTCTATCCATCCCTCCTCTCTATCCATCCCTCCCTCTAATCCATCCCTCCCCTCTCTATCCATATTCTCCATCCCTCGCTCTCTATCCATCCCTTCCTATACCCTGCCGCTTCAAAGGCCCCTTTCTTTAAATGCAATCTATTCTGAGCCCCCAGGGGGCTCGTGTGTCATAGCAATGTACAGTAGGGTCTTGCTTTTGTAGCCACTCTCGTCAATGGTGATAGCACTACCTTTCTGTCCCTGAAGCTGTGAGTGTGTAAAGGCACCGATCCTCAAGAATCACATGCGACCGCGAGAGGAGTCGTCGGAACACACACACACGGAACATACTTTTGATGTGCCTATCCTAGGGTTAGACCGTCTTCAAGAGCGTTAAGGAGCGTGTCTGTGTGTGCACGAACACTGTCATGACTCCTGAGTGGAAGCAGGTCATTGGCAGTTTGTGGGCGTATCTGTTTGTTAGTGTCTGACCTAAGCACGGTGTCTCCAGCTAATTAACACGATGTGCCCTTTTATGACCGCGTGAAATCCCTGCCGTGCGTTACCCGTAGCAACCCTATTACTCATTATACCTGGATCCGAATTTGTGACACGCATGTCCAAGAGGAGGTGGCTATTATGTATGACGATTTCAATTGGGCAACCTCAAATGTATGTGGCCTGCAGTCCAATCACCAGCTGCAGTATTCAAAATAGGTTATGGGTTGCAACTGAGCTACACAGGATGGTACAGTACCTTGGTGTGGAATGGGAGAGGGAGGCCGTGCTCTGTTTATCGGCTGTCACTTGAGCGCTCAGCCAGAGTCCAAGTGATGGAGTTTCCCTGTAGTGTATGGCCTTGCCTTTATCATCTTTACTGGGAGAGGCTCACGGGCACTGAGGAGCTGGGTTTTGGGTTACACGTGTGTGTTTGCTGTCGGTGCGTATGGTTTATGTGCTTTCCTTGAGCATGCAAGGCCTTATTAGTTTACGCAGGCCTGGTTTTGCTCTCTCTCGTTCCCAAGCCATTCCTCCCCCCCCTCTCTCTCCCCCCCTCTCTTTTGGCTGTTACTGCAGTCTTCTGGCACTCACTGGAATTTCATGCTGTACTATATTAGCACTTGAGAGACACAGTCAGGGAATGAGGGAAGGAGAAGGAGGGGAAAAAGGGATGAGGGAGGAATAATGATGACCAGAACTAGGCACTGCCAGATACAGCAATACATCAGCCACCCTTTGTCAGTCAGAACAGGGAGGGAGGGAGGTTGATGTGAGGGAGGGAGGGAGGTTGATGTGAGGGAGGGAGGGAGGTTGATGTGAGGGAGGGAGGGGAGGTTGATGTGAGGGAGGGAGGGAGGGAGGGAGGGAGGTTGATGTGAGGGAGGGAGGGAGGGAGGTTGATGTGAGGGGAGGGAGGGAGGGAGGTTGATGTGAGGGAGGGAGGGAGGAGGGAGGGAGGTTGATGTGAGGGAGGGAGGGAGGGAGGTTGATGTGAGGGAGGGAGGGAGGTTGATGTGAGGGAGGGAGGGAGGGAGGTTGATGTGAGGGAGGGAGGGAGGGAGATGTGAGGGGGGAGGGAGGAGGGGGAGGTTGATGTGAGGGAGGGAGGGAGGAGGGAGGTTGATGTGAGGGAGGGAGGTTGATGTGAGGGGAGGGAGGGGAGGGAGGAGGAGGAGGAGGTTGATGTGAGGGAGGGAGGGAGGTTGATGTGAGGGAGGGAGGGAGGTTGATGTGAAGGAGAGACTGATTGATCCAAACAAGGCCGTTTCTGAGACAAGCCGACGTGACAGACTGATAAGGGAAGGCTGGAAGGCCACCTTTGGAGAGGAACGGAGCGTAGAGGAGAGACAGGAAAAAAATAAATGAATGCGAGAGGGAGGGTGGGAGAGGGGGATATTGTGGTGAGAAAACAGGCTAATGAGCTGGCCAGACATAAAGAAGAATAATGAGAGACTGAATGAGAAAAAGAAAAGCGAGGATTGGCTTCACTCAGCTCTGGCTAAAGGCCTATTGATTAAAGGCCAAACAAGATGGAGGATAGGAACAAAGATGACAAGTATAATCAAAGAAAAGGCTCCCAGGTTTAGGAGCTTGTATGACGACTAGCATGTGGCTATATTTTTTTCTGCCGACTCGCTGTGTGTCTGTGTGTGTCTGTGCGTGTGTGTGTCTGTGCGTGTGTGTGTCTGTGCGTGTGTGTGTCTGTGCGTGTGTGTGTCTGTGCGTGTGTGTGTCTGTGCGTGTGTGTGTCTGTGCGTGCGTGCGTGTGTCTGTGCGTGCGTGTGTCTGTTTATGTCTGTGCGTGCGTGTGTCTGTGCGTGCGTGTGTCTGTGCGTGCGTGTGTCTGTGCGTGCGTGTGTCTGTGCGTGCGTGTGTCTGTGCGTGCGTGCGTGTGTCTGCGTGCGTGTGTCTGTGCGTGCGTGTGTCTGTGCGTGCGTGTGTCTGTGCGTGCGTGTGTCTGTGCGTGCGTGTGTCTGTGCGTGCGTGTGTCTGTGCGTGCGTGTGTCTGTGCGTGCGTGCGTCTGTGCGTGCGTGCGTCTGTGCGTGCGTGCGTCTGTGCGTGCGTGCGTCTGTGCGTGCGTGCGTCTGTGCGTGCGTGCGTCTGCGTGCGTGCGTCTGTGCGTGCGTGAGTCTGTGCGTGCGTGAGTCTGTGCGTGCGTGCGTCTGTGCGTGCGTGCGTCTGTGCGTGCGTGCGTCTGTGCGTGCGTGCGTCTGTGCGTGTGTGCGTGCGTGCGTGTGTGCGCGTGTGCGTCTGTACGCGTGTGCGTCTGTACGCGTGTGCGTCTGTACCTGTGTGTCTGTACCTGTGTGTCTGTACCTGTGTGTGTGTGCATGTGTGTGTGCATGTGTGTGTCTGTACCTGTGCGTGTGTGTGTCTGTACCTGTGCGTGTGTGTGTCTGTACCTGTGTGTGTGTGTGTCTGTACCTGTGTGTGTGTGTGTCTGTACCTGTGTGTGTGTGTGTCTGTACCTGTGTGTGTCTGTACCTGTGTGTGTGTGTGTGTGTGTGTGTGTGTCTGTACCTGTGTGTGTGTGTGTGTCTGTACCTGTGTGTGTCTGTACCTGTGTGTGTGTGTGTCTGTACCTGTGTGTGTGTGTGTGTCTGTGTGTGTGTGTGTGTGTGTCTGTACCTGTGTGTCTGTGTGTGTGTGTCTGTACCTGTGTGTGTGTGTCTGTACCTGTGTGTGTGTGTGTCTGTACCTGTGTGTGTGTGTCTGTACCTGTGTGTGTGTGTGTGTGTGTCTGTACCTGTGTGTGTGTGTCTGTACCTGTGTGTGTGTGTGTCTGTACCTGTGTGTGTGTGTGTCTGTACCTGTGTGTGTGTGTGTGTCTGTACCTGTGTGTGTGTGTGTCTGTACCTGTGTGTGTGTGTGTCTGTACCTGTGTGTGTGTGTGTCTGTACCTGTGTGTGTGTGTGTGTGTCTGTACCTGTGTGTGTGTGTGTGTGTCTGTACCTGTGTGTGTGTGTGTCTGTACCTGTGTGTGTCTGTACCTGTGTGTGTGTGTGTGTGTGTGTCTGTACCTGTGTGTGTGTGTGTGTCTGTACCTGTGTGTGTGTGCGTGTGTGTGTGTGTGTCTGTACCTGTGTGTGTGTCTGTACCTGTGTGTGTGTGTGTGTGTGTGTGTGTGTGTCTGTACCTGTGTGTGTGTGTGTCTGTACCTGTGTGTGTGTGTGTGTGTCTGTACCTGTGTGTGTGTGTGTCTGTACCTGTGTGTGTGTGTGTGTGTGTGTCTGTACCTGTGTGTGTGTGTGTGTGTGTGTGTGTGTGTCTGTACCTGTGTGTGTGTGTGTGTGTGTCTGTGTGTGTGTCTGTACCTGTGTGTGTGTGTGTCTGTACCTGTGTGTGTGTGTCTGTACCTGTGTGTGTGTGTGTGTGTGTACCTGTGTGTGTGTGTGTGTGTGTGTGTGTGTGTGTGTGTGTGTCTGTACCTGTGTGTGTGTGTGTGTGTCTGTGTGTGTGTGTGTGTCTGTACCTGTGTGTGTGTGTGTCTGTACCTGTGTGTGTGTGTGTGTGTGTGTGTGTGTGTCTGTGTGTGTGTGTGTGTGTCTGTACTGTACCTGTGTGTGTGTGTCTGTACCTGTGTGTGTGTGTGTGTGTACCTGTGTGTGTGTGTGTGTGTGTGTGTGTGTCTGTACCTGTGTGTGTGTGTGTGTGTGTGTGTGTCTGTACCTGTGTGTGTGTGTGTGTGTGTGTGTGTGTGTCTGTCTGTGTGTGTGTGTGTGTGTGTGTGTGTGTGTGTGTGTGTCTGTACCTGTGTGTGTGTGTGTGTGTCTGTGTGTGTGTGTGTGTCTGTACCTGTGTGTGTGTGTCTGTACCTGTGTGTGTGTGTCTGTACCTGTGTGTGTGTGTGTCTGTACCTGTGTGTGTGTGTGTCTGTACCTGTGTGTGTGTGTGTCTGTACCTGTGTGTGTGTGTGTGTCTGTACCTGTGTGTGTGTGTGTGTCTGTACCTGTGTGTGTGTGTGTGTGTCTGTACCTGTGTGTGTGTGTGTGTGTCTGTACCTGTGTGTGTGTGTGTGTGTGTCTGTACCTGTGTGTGTCTGTACCTGTGTGTGTGTGTGTGTGTCTGTACCTGTGTGTGTGTGTGTGTGTCTGTACCTGTGTGTGTGTGTCTGTACCTGTGTGTGTGTGTCTGTACCTGTGTGTGTGTGTCTGTACCTGTGTGTGTGTGTGTGTCTGTACCTGTGTGTGTGTGTGTCTGTACCTGTGTGTGT